>NC_139011.1:33898186-35098186 GCF_964374135.1 Grampus griseus | reverse complement strand
TTTTTCTGGGCACAGTTATTTCATTGAATTTAGATTCTATTTTGTAGCACAAAGTCAAAGATAACGAGTTCTGATCTGTACAATCTGATGCTGGTCCTTGGTGAAATATTTAATGGGATGATGGTTGCAGTTTCATCTCTAGGGCTAATGGTAGCTTTAAGTATTACCCTAATAAGATGGTACTAGGCTTTCTGTTGATCTGTAATTAGGTCCTGTTTTAAACCAACCGCAGAGACTAGGCCACCCAAATGGACCCAGTGCCATCTGATTTAAGGAGGATTAAAAGTAAGTGCTGGAGCAGTGATGAAGAGCTGTATCTAGCAATTTCTACTATACTCTGCAAAGTCAAACAGAGAATTTATACATATAGCCAAGTAAGTCAAACATACATAACATTTATACAACACCACCACCCAAGAACCCCAAGAAGTATTTGTTTGAAATCTATAGATAATTTAAACAAGATTATTATTTTGATGTTTGGTTATTGAATCTAGTTTTCTTTTAAAGATTTAGGTAACTCAGGCAAATGCTTTGGTTCCTCTCTGTGACTTTGATACAACCAGGCATACGTTTCAGGTTAAACAATAAACAATTTGGTTAAATTGTATTTTCCCTCTTATTTTGTCCTTAGTCTGAAGCCACATTTTTTTCCCCTCTTTCCCTCCCTCCCTCCCTCCCTTCTTTCCCTCCTTGGTCTGTCTCCTGATGCCACTTTGCTGATTTTTTTCCCTCCCATACTACTTGATAGGAATTGACACATGCACTTCTTCCATGCAGTGATATAAATATGAATCTGATTTTAGGTGTTCTTTTAGCCAGTGAACTTTGCTGTGTTCTCTTAGCATTTATAGCAACAGCAACCCATTCTTTTCACCTGAGCCAAGGGTTAAGATGATGGCAGCAGGTGATGGTACCTTATCTAATTCAAGTCAACTGAGCTTAACCTTGGAAAATGTTTACTTTTAAGTTCTTCTTAGTATAAGGCAAGCCTTGTCCTAAATTAGAGTCCTCACTCATGATCCCTGATACTCACTTCGGGGTGCAGGCACTCTCTTCCTTTTCAAAAGGTATTCAGGGATTCCTGCTCAATTATAAAAAGTGAGGTCTAGGCTGAAACAGGGTAATGATTGGTTTGGCAAACTTGTCCAGGAAAAATTCCTTAGCGAGCAGCAACAGGCTGAATAGGAATTTCTGCTTTGGCCCAGGAGGATGGGTGGGTTGCTTAGTAACAACAACATATACCTGGAAGTCCCTCAGACAGCTTCACGGGTCTTCAAACGGAAGCCTCCAAAATTCAGATTCACTCTACCCTCCACCTGCCCTGCATATTTCCATCCATTAGAGAAGTCCTGGCTCCTTGCTTCCATTTTATTTACCCATCTATCTATCCATCCATCCATCCATCCATCCATCCATCCATCCATCCATCTATCCATCCATCCTCCATCACCAGAAAATTACATTTTATGCTGTAAATCTTTTAATGGTCTGTGGTAGAAAGGACTGGGCTATAATGGGGTAAGTGGGGTAGAAGCAAGGAAGTACTTCTTTAGGGATCTACCCCCAACTTCCACCCCCATTTATATTGGGAAGGGAATTAAGTGTTTTAGCGTGATGTGTTCTGGTGAGTAGCAGGATTAAAGCAACATTATTTTTAAAAACAGCACATTTTGATTTGCTCTATAAAATGCCCACCAAGCACACATTTTTAGAGCTCTGTGGAAAGTACTTAAAAAGCTGATACGTTTCAGGGGATTTCGATGTACATTTTGAGAATCTGTCCGGGTTATGGAGATTGACCAGAGCATTTGAATGGGCCTTCAGTGGAAAGCAATCACTGCCTGTGGCGATGAAGAGGCTAATTTTACTTTGTAATGAACAGGGCAATGAACTTTGTGGGGAGCATTTTTAAAGTGGTCTGACTTCACATTCACTCCCAAGGAAATGCTTCCTTTACAAGTGTGAATGCAGACTCCCCCCAGAGCAGAAAGGGAAGCAAGATTCGCCTGTTGCTTCTTTTTATTTTGGCGCCAGCCTTTCGTCCAAATGGTGGATGTGCACGTGTAACAAACACCCCAGGGCCAGAGTCTCTTTTTTAAGGCTTCTGAATTTAGATCGGGGTTTCAGAAAACGGGGAAAGGTTGAAGTGAAGGGGAGAAGAATGGAGAAAAGAGAGGAAGAAAAAAGGAGCAGGGAGAAACTATGCTTTAGCCCCCTTTGAGTTGCCAGCCTTTTCTCAGTAGCATGAGATTTGCCATGCTCCGGCGGCAGAGCTGGGCTCTAAGAGAGGATGACGTGTGCTGTTTATCCTCCTGGCGGATTGATTCTGATTTTAACTTGATGCCTTGAATCCTAGATCTAGGACGAGACTTACAGATCATACAGAGTCTGTGAGTAACCAAGAGTAGGATTTGGAGCTGAAAGTTTGATTTGAGGAAAAAAGTGCCTTACATTCTTTCTTGTGTGTTGCATACTGGCGTTGTATGATTGAAAATCTGAGGTTTTGATTAAGTAAAAAAATATACTCCGTTTTTTTGGTAGGGAGATTGAGAACAGGGGAGGCATTGCCTATTTGCTTCTTAAGATATGAACGTGAGTATACGAAACACGTGGTTAAGGTTCCGACAGCATTTCTGTGAGTTAAAATGGCCTTTCCTTCCCACACTCACCCCAAATCATTGGTTTTAGTTCTCAGTTCAGTGAGCCTCAGAAAATAACTGCTTTCTTTACTTCTTGGATCTAACTTTTCAAAGCAGCAAGGAACAAAGGTAGCTTTTGCCTCTTCCCTGTATTGCCAATAAGATAATTAACATAAGATCAGAGGGTTTGTCTTTCACTATTTTTCACCTGTAAAATGAAGTTGAACTAAATGATCTCTGAGGATAATCACCTGCTCCAACATTCTGTGAGTCTCATTTTCTCCCTTCCAGTGGGGTCTGGGCTGGTGGCGGCTCACAGAATGATGATGTTAACAAGATAGGAGACTACAGGGCACAGTGGGACCTGCTTCTGCTCCCAGGCCCCCCTCAAATCATTTTATTTTAGCAAAATAAAAGGTGGTTTAAGATGACAAAGAAACAGACTTCTGGCCGGCGAGAGGAATTCAGAGGGCCACACGGAATTCAGCATCTAAGCGGTAAGATCAATGGTTTACTTAGTGGACCCCCTCACAGCCTCACTGGGCTGGTAGATAAAGGTACAAGAAAATCAGATAAAAAGGGCTGGCAGGTACTCTGAGAACCCCCTTCCAGAACAGCACCCAGGAAGTGGTTTACTCTGCGCAGGCTCGTAGAGTGAAGGAGAGGCAGTATTGGAATGGACGGAACATTGAACAAAATTTAGTAAAATGCAAACAGCAACAAATGGGCCTTCTCCTCTTGCCTCTTGCTGCCCTTTCCTCCCCCTTTTCCTCCTCCCTTCATCCTTCCCCTCCCATGCCCCACTTCCAGATTCCTCCTCCTCTTAATAAAACATAATTCAGGGACACCTACTGTCAACCAGTATTGCCAAGCCAATGGTTTAATAAGTGTTCAGAAAAGGTATTAAATAATATAAGAATAAGAATAGCACCTGCAGTTTCACTTCGATTGTAAGACAATATACACAGGGAACCCTGCTCAATGTGATGTGGCAGCCTGGATGGGAGGGGAGTCTGGGGGAGAATGGATACACGTGTATGTATGGCTGGGTCGCTTTGCTGTGCACCTGAAACTCTCACAACATTGTTAATCGGCTGTACTCCAATATAAAATAAAAAGTTAAAAAAAAAGACAATATATGATTTCACTCCAGGGCACACAAATGACTATTCATGTAGGTCAGGAATAAAATCTCCTTCTCTGGTATCCTATTGTGTTATAAGATTTAGAAGTCTCTGAAGTCCATTTTCTCTGAAGTCAGTGTTGGTAGCAGGAAAAAATGGATTGAAGCCCCTGGAAGTTCTCAAGTAGAGGATTTTGATAGGTTAGAAGAGCCTTTAAGTACATTTATGCTTCCTGTGCAGACCACGGTTTTTAGCTGCTTTGGAATCGTGGTGGCTACTTTTAAAACTATGTCTATCTTACATAGTTTTGGAAACATTTTAAAAAAGGACAAACGTCTCAATAGAAATATGGTCCACAAACATGAGTAGACAGTTCACAAAAGCTACAAGTGATTAATAGACATATAAAATAATATTCAGTTTATTAATAATCCAAGAAATATAGATTACAGAACAGGGAAGCTCAAGGTTTCCCTGTCAAATTGGCCAAGATTAACAAAACTGGGTTTCGGTAAAATACATTTCTAGAAGGATTATACATTCTTACAAACTTTCTGGAAGACAGTTTAGCAAAACTGGTTGAAATGGGCCTACCTTCTGACACCTGAATTCCAGTTTTAGGGCTTTATCTTAAGGAAGTAATCAAGGATATTAATTGTAGGAATATTTTTTAAAGTGAAAAATCAGCAAAGCTCTAAGTGCCCAGATACAGAGGACTGGTTTAGTAAATCACAGTTCAGCGGTAAGCATTATAAATCAGATTATGGAAAAATATTTAATGACAGGAAAAATATTCATGGTGTATTATGTTAGAAGGTTTTCAGGCATAGAAAATAAATAATAAACTATGATAATAAAACCACAGTAGGTTAACAGTGGTTTGCTCTCTGCATGGAGAAATTATAGATGCTTTTGTCTCTTATTTGTTCTTCTCTGTATTCTAGTTTGCTGAAGTGAGCTTGTACTGTTCTTGTAATTAGAAAAATTTTAAGGTTATTTAAAAAAGAAGTCATTTGGCCATGGAGAGATTTAAAAATAACACACACACAGCTGAAATAAAATGGGAAAGCCTGCTTGCTTGCTTGTTCCTGGTAGAATTCAGCTGTTCCCTCCCTGCTGATAGAGGCATGTCACTCAGCTCTTCACTGCTGGTATGCCACGTGTGTCTTCTGCACTGTGCCTCACTCACCTGTACACTTTTGGGTTAGTGTCTCAACAACCCTGTCTCTTTGGATTTGACCAATTATCAAGTGCACCTATTTTTCAAAATAGTACACCCAGGTGTGGGAGTTTCCAGCCTTTGTATAACTTGCAGCTGGGGGCGTGGGGGGAGGGGGCGTGGGGAGCGGTGGTGGTGACTAAGCAGAAGAGAAACCTTTTCATCCACTCAGTAGGCTGCATGAGCCTGCGCAGTTTACCTTGGAGAAAAGTCTCTGGAGGCGGGGCTGCCTTCCATGCCATCTCTGACCTAACCTGAGTGGGTGCTCTTGGGAACGACTCGGTGGTAGGTCCAGTTGTATTTAATCTTTTTTCAGGACTAGGGAGAACCCGGAATATGACTTCCTTTAAAAACAAAAAGTAGTTGTAGGCACGGTTGAGTTATTATTATTTTTAAACAACAATTTATTTTTTCCGTAACATAGACTTGCTTTTCCCTGGAGGGCCAAGCGTGTGAGTCATGTACCTGCTTCTACAAGCTGGTACATAGATCATGCCAGACGCGAGATGGAGTCTGTTAGTTAAGCTGTGTGAGATTGCATCACTGAATTTCCTGCAGGCGTCTTTAATGGAAGCTTTGTCGCAAATGTGAAGTTATTTACTTATCAGCCTATCCAAGGAGCATCCACCAGGGAACAGAAAGTACACGATGTGAACTTGGAGGGAGAACGTGGCCTCACAGAATCACTTAAGTTGCCAAAAATATGTCAGGGAAAAAACGGGGGAGGGGCGAGGTTTAAACAAAAAGGAAATGAACTTTGCTAATGTGAGCAAAACCAAAGCAACGTTAGGTTGTGGGAATCAACACAGAGTTTGTGATTATACTTTTTGGTTGTGGATTCAAAGGTGAAATTTGCAATTGTCCCCTTCTCTCCCATGCCTACCTGGCTTCCCCTCCCCCATACTTTCCTTCTCATTGTGCAGAAATTCATCAGCTCTCAAATACTGTACCTTACATTTTCAAAAATCGTTATCGATTTTGGTCGTTCAAAGTCTAAATAAAGGTGCATATCCTTGTAGGGCTTGCGAGAAGGAGATTAGGAAGGGCTACGGTTTGTCTTTTTATCCTGTGTTTATCCAATTTCAGTAAATAGCCTGAAAGGTGTGGTTTGTATTCAGCCACGCAGGACCACAAATTTGCTTTTTGAATTTGCCCACAAATCTTGGGACACAGTTCATTTATCACTCCTAGTGTCCTGAAGTTGAATCGGCTGGCGGTTGTACCTGTTTCTCTTCTCTTTTCCTCATTTAAAAGACGCACATCCTTTTTTTGGGTTCCTGATCCTAATTTACAGTAAAATACCTATGTGGTCAATACCCAGGGCACATTTAATTACAAGTTGGGAGTTTTTCTCTTGCAACATAACCTACGGTTGGCCAGGTGAACCAAATTGAACATGATATTCTGAGATTTTGTTGTTGTTGTGCCAGATATTCCTGGAATATGGAAGAAATTGAAAATGTTTTTATGAATCTGAGATTTTTATTGTATTTACTGTTTGATGGATTATTTTATAAATCACAGTTTTGAAGCATTTCTGAATGACCTACCTCACTGTTTTCAATGCTATGGTGGAGGCTGACTTTTGTTGCAACTATTTTATGGTGCAGTTTTGCACTTGCCGTGTGTTTTCTTTTTTAAGCACCATTTCTTGGGGAGGCTTTTTTTTTCTGATTATGCAGATACTATAAGGCCATGAGAAAAAACTGGAAACTAGAGAAAGGTATATAGAAGAGAAGTCACTCATAATTCCAGGGCCCTAACGCTTCATATATTTTCTTACCGTTATGAATGTGGTTATAAAAGTGTACAAATTATAATCTCCCGTTTTTACATCATTCATGCCATTCTGCATTTTCTACTTAATGCCTTATTATTGGCATTTCACTAGTCTCTTAAGTATACTTCTACATAGCATTTAAAGATGAAATCTACCATCTCCTATTTTTTATGTTTAGGTTGTTTTACTTTTTCATTATTATAAATCATGCTCATATATAAATCTTTGTATCTCTGCTTATTACTTTAGAATAAGTTTTTGGAAGTATAAGAACAAAAGATAAATATTTGTAGGTTCTTGATTCATACTTTGAAAATGACTTCTAGATAAAAATTTCTGTTTTCTCCCAACAGTGTTTGAGAGTGTCTTTCTCACATCTTGTCACCAGTCTATGAGATTTATAATTTTTTGGTCAATTTGAACAGCAAAAAAAGTGAATTTTTGTTTTAAATTGCAGTCTGATAATTAATGAGGTTAAACATTTTCTCAGATGTTTATTCGTCATTTAAGTTTCTTTTTTTACCAAAGATCTTGTTTTTGCCTTGGCTACTACATACAGTTATTTTGTTGTGTCCTGGACGAGGGGACCTTGGGGTTGAGATCGAGCTATGCTTCCCTCTGGCCTCTGCCCGGGGAAAAGGGCACCTTACAACATCTATACAAATGTACCATATGGGCTAGAAGTAGTCTGTTCTTAATTTTCACTCTTTTTTTTTTTTTGAATTGGGATGCTGATATTTTTATTATTGATTTGTGAGCGCTTTTTACACACCTGAAATTATTAACTGTCTTGTCAAAATTCTGGCTATAGTTTCCTCAAGTTCTTGGTTACCATTTAGTTTCATGATTTAAAAAATATTCAGAGCTTTAGATATTTTTTTAAAATATTTTTAAAATATAAATTTATTTATTTACTTTTGGCTGCACTGGGTCTTGTTGCTGTGCATGGGCTTTCTCTAGTTGGGGCGAGCGGGGGCTACTCTTCCTTGCGGTGCGTGGGCTTCTCATTGCGGTGGCTTCTCTTGTTGCGGAGCACGGGCTCTAGGCGCGCGGGCTTCAGTAGTTGTGGCACACGTGCTTAGTTGCTCCGCGGCAAGTGGGATCTTCCCAGGCCAGGGCTCGAACCCGTGTCCCCTGGACTGGCAGGCGGGTTCTTAACCACTACACCACCAGGGAAGTCCCAGAGCTTTAGATTTTTTGACGTCAAATGTATTGTTCTTATGAGTGGGAGTACTTTCATTACTTTCAAATGTGCAAAGTTTGAGATCAACCTTTGTGGACTTTACTCATTAAAATCTTTTCCTTTATTTTAGCCTTATTTTTATGGTTATTTAAAAAGCTCTTTAAAGATGATTAATTCATACTTAATTGTAAAAACATTAGAGAATACAACTACTCTCAAAACTACCACTCAAAGTTATTAATAGTAACACTGTTAACACTCTGACATCTATATTTTTACTTTTTTCTATGCCTGTACATACAAATATACTATGTATACAGAAATGAGATAGTAATTTATATACTGTTTAGTAACTTATTTTTTAAGTTAATATTGATATAGCTTTTCATGGTGGTAAATAATTTTAACGGCCCATAGTTTTACATTGAATGGAAACGTCCAGATTAATTTAACCAGTTCCCTGTTGTACATTTAAAATTTTCATGTTTTTTACTATTAAAGTCAATATTTGCATGACTTATAGCTAAATCTTTACACACTTCTTAGTTTTGTCCTTGGTATACATTCCAATGAATAGACATCCCTGATCAAAAGCCATCCTCTTTTTATTTTTATTATTTATTTTTTTACATCTTTATTGGAGTATAATTGCTTTACAATGGTGTGTTAGTTTCTGCTTTATAACAAAGTGAATCAGTTATACATATACATATGTTCCCATATCTCTTCCCTCTTGCGTCTCCCTCCCTCCCACCCTCCCTAACCCACCCCTCCAGGCGGTCACAAAGCACCCAGCTGATCTCCCTGTGCTATGCGGCTCCCACAAGCTATCTATTTTACGTTTGGTAGTGTATATATGTCCATGCCACTCTCTCGCTTTGTCACAGCTTACCCTTCCCCCTCCCCATATCCTCAAGTCCATTCTCTAGTACGTCTGTGTCTTTATTCCCGTCTTACCCCTAGGTTCTTCATGACATTAAAAGCCATCCTGTTTTTAAAGATATTTGGTTCATATTTCCAAATTGCCATCCAAAAATCCTCTCCTCATTAACACTCCCATCAACACTGTATCTGAGGGAGGATTTCACCTTCCTTCTCCAGCAATTCATATTATCCTCTTTTTTCTTAATTTATTTTTTTAAATTGAAGGATAGTTGATTTACAATGTTGTGTTAGTTTCAGGTGTGCAGCAAAGTGATTCAGTTTTTTATATATTCATATATATATATATATATATATATACTTTTTTTCAGATTCTTTTCCCTTACAGGTTATTACAAAATATTGAGTATAGTTCCCTGGGCTATACAGTAGGTCCTTGTTCGTTATCTATTTTATATATAGTAGTGTGTATTTGTTCTTCTTTTTAGTCTTTGCCAATTTGATAGGGTGAAATGGTAATTTGTTTTGAATTGCATTTCTTTCCATTTACTCAAATTGTATTTTCTCAGGAGAACTTTATGTTTTGTTTTGTTTTCTTAATGTATATATGTAGTATTTTGATATTTTAAAAGCTCTTCTTGGGGTTTTATAGAGAGTTCAGCATTAGTAAAAAGAGTTTATCAGCAGTAGGCCCAGCCGTGGTCTCTTCTCTTGGTACAAGTCATTGTGTCTGAGAACTGTCTCTAATTCACAGCTCCCATCCCTTGCCAATGAAAGCAGGGACCCAGGCCTTCACTCAGGCTCCTTAATCAAAGGCCATAAATTCAGGGAACTTAGTCAAGGGTTAGGGAGCCCATGTCTCCAAGCTGACTGGTGATGACTAAGCTCAGGATGAATACATCCAAACAACAAATGGGTGGTCACCGTACATACAAATCTCTTCCACTTCATGATTTATTGAGTGCCTACAGGCCAGGTACAGAGCCGGGCACCATGCCAGGCACGGAGACCACAAAGATTAGACAGACTACTAGTTTAAGGTCTGAGGACCTTAAACAATATAATTAGAAAAAAACGCAATTTATTTTAAAAATGCACATTTACCTTTCATTCTTGAGGTAATTAGTTGTGGGAAAAGTGGAGGCAGGCAGGTCCAAAATCCTGTGAGTCTTCCAATTTTCTGCCTTATTTTGACTTGAAAAGATCTTCCACTATTTTTCATTTCTCAGGTTTGATTAGGCTTGCATCCATTCCCTTTTTTTTTTTATCTATTATTAGTGGTTAAGAAACAGTTTGGTTGTTTATCTAAACAGTACGGCTATTTAAAGTGGAGTCACTTTTCAGAGGTAAATCTCCAGGGCTCTATAATTAAACTTTTTATTCAAAACTTTTCTAGAGCTATGGGTGAAAACTTCTGTTTTTGTTCTCTGTCATAGGTATGTTGCTTGTAGCGTTAAAGGTAACATCTGTGGGAACTGGGAATTTGTGGAAGTAATTTGGTACTTTTCTAAACTGAAGTATAACATGAAAACATCTAGGACAATTAGAAAGTTATTTTAAAATCGTGGGTGACATTAGAGCCAGCTGTACTAATCAGGAACTCATTATCTGGTCTGAATTATCCAGGCTGTTTTCTTCTATCTTCCTCTTATAGTTAACCTTTTAGATATATAATTTTTTTTTCTGTACATATCTAATAGAGAGGGCGTGAAAAGGAAAATTCAGCTTAATTAGTTTGGCTACTGATTAAAAGAAAAAAAATCTAATTCCAGTAGAAGGTTGAACTCATTATTTTAAATACATTCTTTGATTATCTAGGATTTCATGTGATACGTGTTACACCTTCTATTTTTTCAAATGTTCTTGAAGCTGTAAAACTAAGGATTGTTTGATTAGGAATTCTAGCATTTGCAAGCTATAAATAATGGCCTTCCCCATGAAACCACTATGCCGATGAAGGGAAGTTTTTAAGTAATTGGTCATATTGCGTATTTTTCTCTTTTTTCCAACCTAACTTTATAATATAAATGTTTGGCCATGATTTTATGATTTTTTTCTAAATATTTTAATAGCTGCAGAGCATTATGTGCTGTGGACTTACTGTCATCGACTTACACGTAGGTTACGTGTAGTTTGTTGCCATGGTTTTCACTATTATAAAATCATACTTTTATAAAATCTTCAGACATAAAATCTTTCAAGATTTGAGAGTATTTCCTAGAATGAGTTTCTACAAGTGGAATTTACTGGATTCAAATGAACAAATATTAAAAAGTTATTTCATTACACAAAAACTGTAAATAAATTCAGGGAGAAAAAAATAAATGCCCCTTTTATATTTCTTTATCTCCTACCATTTTCAACAGAATTTTGACAATCTGTTGGATAGCCTTATAGATGTGTTTCTAGGCATTATATCCCATATGAATGTGTATGTGTTTGAGAATCTACAAAATTTTCACAAGTAAATTATTTTATATATTGTTTTATGATTTTGACTGTTCTATGTCAATAATACCAAATCACCTTTTTGGTTGCACAGTATTCTGCAGTATGAACATACGAATGACTAAAGGATAAATTCATAGAAGTGGAACTTCTGGGGCAAAGGTTTTGCATATTGAAATCTTAGATTGTTCTCCAAAAATGCTGCTTTAATTTATACACCAATCAATAACGTTAGAATATGCTCATTTCTGCCTACCCTCAATCAATGGATCTTATCAGTCTTCAGAGTTTTTGCTAACACAAAAAATTAGTCTCATAATTTACATTTCTTGAATTCTTTTCACATATTTAAAAGCCATTATATTTTTCCCCACTGTGGACTGTTAAGGTTCTTTGCCTATCTTTGTTTTGTTGTTGGCCTTTTAAAAAACAAGGTTTTATTGAGGTATGATTGACACACAAAGAATTGCATGTATTTAATAATGTGTCCAATCAAAGAGTTTGTACATGTGCAAACACCTGTGATACCATCACCACAATCAATATAATAGACATATCCAGCACCTCTCAGAGTTTCCTTGTGTCCCTTAGTGTGTGTGTGTGTGTGTGGGTGTGTGTATGTGTTAAGAACATAACATGAGATTTACCTTCTTAACATGAGGTTTACCTTCTTCACAAATTTTGAAGTGCACAATACTATATTGTTAACTACAGGCACTCTGTTGTACAGCAGATCTCCAGAGCTTATTCATCTAGCATAACTGAAAGTTTAAACCCATGTATAACAACTTCCCATTTTGTTCTCCCTGCAGTTGCTGGCAACCACTATTATATTCTCTCTTGTATGAATGAGTTTGACTACTTCAGATACCTCACAGAAGTGGAGTCATGCAGTATTTGTCTTTCTGAGTCTGGCTTTTTTCACTTAGCATAATGTCCTCCAGGTTCATCCATGTTGTCGAAAATAGCAGGATTTCCTTCTTTTTTTAAGGCCGAATAATATTCCACATTTTATATATACCACATTTCCTTTCTCTGTTCACCTGTCAATAGACGCTGGGGCTGTTTCATATCTTGGCTGTTGTGAATAGTGGACATGGGAGTGCAGATATCTCTCCAGGATCCTGATTTCAATTCTTTTGGATATATACCCAGAAGTGGAGTTGCTGGATCGTGTGGTGTTCTTGGTCTTTCCTTGATGAATTTTAAGAGTTGTATTTGTACTGAGAGATTAGCGTTGTCTACCAGTTTGTTGTCTACCAGTTTGTTGTCATTTGACTATGTTGTTTTTGCTCTGCAGAGGTTTTTAAAATTTAGGTAGCCAAATTCATCTGTTTTCTTAAATGGCTTCTAGGTATTATGCCTTGCTTAGGAAGGCTTTCTCTGTTCTAAAGTTACAAACAACCCCTATCCCAATACTGACTTCTCAGTTTTATTCTATCATTCTATGACTTATCATTTTGCATTTCCATTGAAAACTTTGATCCACCTAGAATTTATTTGATGAAGAAATGAGGTAGGATCCTTACTTAATTGTTTTTCTAGATAGCTCCCCTGTTTTGCCCATAGTGTTTATTGAATAATACTGTTCGTACTATAATAATATTTCCACTTGTTAAAAATTCAGCCTTTATCATATGTTAAATATCTGTGAATATTTGGGACTATTTCTTAGGTCTTTATTCCATTACAATGATCTACCTATTTATGCTTCAGAAGCAGCTAACTACCTATTTATTTATCCTTACAAAATTTTTTTTTTTTTTTTTTTTTTGCGGTACGCGGGCCTCTCACTGCTGTGGCCTCTCTCACTGCGGAGCACAGGCTCCGGACGCGCAGGCTCAGCGGCCATGGCTCACGGGCCCAGCCGCTCCGCGGCATGTGGGATCTTCCCAGACCGGGGCACGAACCCCTGTCCCCTGCATCAGCAGGCGGACTCTCAAGCACTGCGCCACCAGGGAAGCCCCAAAATGTTTAATAATATCTGAAAGTGCTGTGCCATCTCATTACTCTTCTTTTAAAGAATCTTCCTGGTTATTTTTGCATTTTTTAAAATATAAACTTTAGAATCAACTTCTGTAATTCTCAAAAAATCCTGATTTGAGGGTGGGGAGGAAGGGAGGGAATACATTAGATTTTATGGGTAACTTTGGTATAGAGTTGATATCATATTAATATTGTATCTTCCTATTTAAGAACAGAGTTCTATGTTTTCCTCTATTTATTGAAATCTTTGATGTTCCTCAGTATCATTAAAACATTTTCTTCATATAGATCTTGCACTTCTATTGTTAAGTTTATTGAAAAAATTTGTTTACTCAAAAGTATGTTATCTTTTTGGTACTATTTTCAGTGGGGTCTTTTCTTTTTTTATATGTTTTAGCTAATTTTTTTTATTAGAAAAGTTACTTTTAAATATTATTTTGTATTCAGCCACTTTACATTATTTCCTTTTTTTTTTGGTAATAGTTGTTCAGCTGATTCTCTTGGGTGTCAGTCATGGTGTCATATTGTGTGCAAATGCTGTTTATTCATCTCTACCAGTTTTTGTACCTTTTATTTCCTTCTCATCTCTAAGTGTATCAACCTATCTCTGTAGAACAATGTTAGCTAATACTACTAGGTGTGAGAGTAGATGTCCTTGTCTAATGTCCTTAGGATTTCAGCATTAAATATGATCTGGTCTTTGAAAAGCTTTTGGTTTTATATGATCTTCTATCTGACCACCCAACTGAACTGCTCTGTTCTAATATCTATCTAGCCATTCATCTTCCCTTCCTCTCTCTCTCTTTTACTGAATCTCAAATTGTCCAGTAATTATGTTGTCTACAAATAATGATTTTTTTTCCCTCCTTTCTAGTATTTAGATTTCTTAGGTTGTTCTCTTTTATTACATTGCTCAAGATGTCAAGTACAATGTTGAGATGGCAGAGGACATTCTGTAAAGGAAGTGGTTTTAAAGTCTCACTTTTAAGAGTGATGGTACTTTAGGTTTCTTGGTTATCAAGCATGATTTTCATTTTGGATTTTTTTCTTTTTTATTCTCTTTTGTTTTAATCTCTGGGTTGCTTTTTTAAAAAAAAATTTATTGGAGTATAGTTGATTTACAATGTTGCGTTAGTTTCAGGTGTACAGCAAAGTGAATCAGTTATACATATTTCCACTATTTTTTTTTTGGATTTTTTCCCTATATAGGCCATTTTTTATTCTCTTAATGTAACGATATTCATAAATAAATTTACTAATATTTTTCAGAGCAGTCTTGTATTCCTGGGATACGCCTTGTGTGGTCATGTTGTAAAAACATATCAGTAGATTCCGTTCATCTCTACTATTTTGAGGCTTCTATATCTATATTCATCCCAATCCCACTGATTACTGGCGAGGTGACTTTTTGTAAGTTAATCCTTTGTGTCATGGTTTCTCCTCTATAAAACAGGGATAATACTAAGAGATCTTGCCTCCTAGCATTGGAGTGAGGTATGTAACTTTTATAACAGTCTGTGGTACATAGTAGGCACCCAAGAAATGTTAGATATCAATATTATTGTCATTGTAACTGACCCTGGTCTCTTGTTTCCTGGGGTTTGTGTGTGGGGGTGCCTGTACGTGGGTGAGTGCTATCTTTGTTGTGTTTTGATATCCATGTTATGCTAGTTCATTAGAATGAGTTAGGAAACTTTCCAGGTCTTATTACGCTCTGCAATAATTCAAACAATGTTGGAGTAATCTATTCCTTAAAGGTTGCCTGGGCCCATTGAAGGTCCTTGACTAACCTTTCAGTTTCTTCTATGCTTCCTTTGTCTCTTCAGGCCTTCTATTCCAGGCCAAGTTTGAGCATTTATATTTTCCAGGAAATCATCAGTTTCAGATCTCCTTTTATCAATGGTTACGTCTTCTCACTCTTTCTTTGTCTGCTTTTACCTCTCCTACCATCACCTTCACTCCAGCCCCACCCTTACACACACACACACACACACACACACTCATGCACATATTCACACACTGAGGACAGCTCATCACTGCCTTTATGAATATTTCACTAGAAAAATTGGGCCACAGTGAACAGATTGGTGCAGTGATTCCTGAGCTTGTCTCAGTGTAGGTATTAAATCTACGTAAGACTGTGTGTCAGTTCCAAGCCTCCAAGAAGCTGTCACCAAGATGAGTTTAAACAAGCGAGGGTTCTGTTAGCGGAATGTCTGTGTGGGGGAGTGTGGGGAGGGGGCTGGGTGAGCAGCGCCAGGCCCTGAGGCCAGTCTGGCTTCTCGTGCAGGAGAGAGGAGGCGAGATTGGGTGGAGGCCTCTCGCTTGCCCAGCCGTGTACGGGAGTTCCTCAGAGCCTTGGGGTCCTCTACTTTGTGCCACCAGAGGGGCTGTGTGCCTGCCTGAGCCTCCAGGCTGAGTTCAGTTATTGGCTCTAGGGGTGGTGTGGGAAGGCCTGGCTTCAGCGGCTGCTGGGCCCTTGTCAGTTCTCTGCCTGCTGCTGCTGGAGATCTGCAGGGCAAGCTTCCTGACAGTGAGAGCTTTCCACCAATGGCATGAATAGCTTTGTAGGATAGGGACTTCTTACGGGCAGACTTTAGGCAGAAGGATGTTGGGCGCAGGGAGGTGTTTACGTCTGAGGGAGCAAGTCTCAACCTTCAGTACCATTTCCGCCCCCCTCCCCTCCTTCCCACCCCTTCCTTTCCTCTCTCTTCTCCTCTCCTTCTCCGCCCCCCCCACCTCTTCCTACCGTCTCCCCCTCCTCTTTCCTCTTGCCCTCTTCCTGCCTCTGTCTCTCCACGCACACACTTACGTATGTGGTTGGGATGTGTGTCATCACTCTTCCTACTTCATGAGCTTTGTTTACAAATAAAAAATCTCTTTCTAATCCTGAAATTCAGCAGTCCAACACCCCACCCCCTCCCTCTCCATTTCCTAGGGTCCTGTCTCTTCATTAAGTTCATGAATATAGTGACTTACTTAAGTCAGGGTTTTAGTCTTGGTTACAAGAAAAAGAATAGGAAATCATATTATTTTCACAGGAAAATGATCCTGTGAGATCAGGCCAGGGAGCCTTGATCTCTCCTGCACTTTCTGCTTTTGTGGTCCTTTGGAGTTGCTGTTGAAAACCAAGGCATGTTGTTTGCTGGTCACTAAATATTCAGGGGTCACGCGAGGCAGTTTGTGTTCTCAGACACGATCTCTTTTCCCCCCATGCGTGCCCATCCTGCTAGAGGCTAGGGCACGAGGATTTCCATCATCTGGCAGGTAGGGCGCTCAGGAAAACCTGGTGATTGCATCCAAGGCATCAGCCTGCACAACCTCTGTCGTTTGGGTGAGGCTCCCACTATAAACTCCTGGTATCACTTACCAGCTGACTGGCGTTGGGACCACTGCAGTCTACTAGAGACGGCTTAATACTATTGAACCTTAAAATGACGTGACTAGCTAATACAGGTATTATGCTTATTGTGCTATGGTACTACTCTAAGCACTTTACATGTATGAACTCAGTTATTTCTCAGTCAGACCCCTGAGGGTTGATGAGAAAACGGGGGCACAGATAGGTTAAGTGATCTGCCCAGGGTCCTAGAGATGACAGGCAGCAGAGCTGGGGTTGGAACCCCTGTGGTCGGATGACGCCATCTGTATTTAGTCATCATGCTTCCTTGCCTGTTGAAATGGAACAGATAGTGGTCCTGACCTCCTTCTCAGGAGATTCCTTGCCTACTTGCTCTTGCCAGGAGCTTGGTAGTTTAGTGGGTGAAACTGGCAATCACGAGCTGCTTCTGGGCTGCAGATATGTTTCATAGGGCCCACGTAGCATTTGCTTAACACTTATTTTGTATTTTTATCAGAGAAATGTATTTAGTTTAAAATGTCAAATAATACTAAAAGGACTTGAGAAAAATAGTGGTTTCCTGAGACCCGCTCTGCTCCCTGGTTTCTGGTCTCCAGAGGCAGCTATGCTCCACTCTTTGCTTTAGTACTTAGCCCCATACGTCTCAATAATAAATACTTCCATTTCTCCATCTCCATTTAAGGTATTATCTATTGACTTCCAACCATGAAGATAAAGATTTTTTTCTTTTGCTAAGCAAAATAAAAAATAGTTATTAATTCTTGTGTCTCTGAAGCATGGGAAAAAAAAAAAAAAAAAAGAGAGAAAAGAAAAGGAAAGAAAAAGAAAAAAGGAAACTACCCTTCTCATATTTCAGCCCCAGGTCCAGAGCAAGGGGCTAACCCTGCAGGCAGTGTAGGCCCAGGGGCCAAGTCAGTCCTGGGTAGGGCTCTGGACCAGCCCATGCTTTGGCTCTTAGGCCTGGCTGGCAGGTTGTCTGCCTCAGTTTGGGGAGCCCAGACCTCAGACTAGATGGGGGGTCAGGGTCAAAGGTCTGGGCCACTCAGTTCTGGTGCTCTGGCTAAGGCAGCCAGAGGTCAGTGTTCAGATGTGGGAGCCAGGGCCACTGGGTTCTGTGGTCCACCAGCTAGGGCCACAGGCCAGAGTCTGAGTTACTGAATCCTAGGCTGGGATGCAGAGTGCGCTGGCCCTCCGGGTACTGGTGCTCTATCAGAGTCCAGGCCACCGGTCTGGAGCTCCTCAGCAGGGGCGGGCCAGCTGCTGGTGGCCGCAGTGGGGTGCCACTCTCAAGAGAAGCAGTGCTGTCCAAGCAAGGGATGTCCTGGGCTGTTCTGGGGGCTGAGGCTTCAGTGCTGAATTTGGGCTGAGGCTGAGGACTAGGGGTGCCTGAAATTTGGGGGTGCCTCCTTGGGGCTCCCTGAGACTGGCTCTCCTTTGGTCCCGCCAGCCCCTCCTGACTCGCCAGGCTCCGCTTCCCGCTGGGACCCTCAGAACTGAGGAGAGCGGGCCAGGGATCCTCAGTGGGGGGCCGGCGAAGCAGAGGAGCGGGGCCGTCCAGGGAGTCCAGGGGGCGGCCATTGCAGCAGGGAAGGGGGGTGCCCCTCACCGCAGCCGCCCCAGGGAGGGCCACTGGGCCCCAACCGGGGCCTGGTGGGAGGGGTCGGTCGCCACCGCGGGCTGCGTTTTCAGGGTGGGGTGTGCCATGGGCGGGGGGGGGGTGGTGGTTATTGCTGAGCGAAGTGCAGCCGCCGCCTCCCCTACTGGCTGAGGGGTCCGCGTTCCCGCCTCTGTGGCTGCGGGCACAGCCTCCCCTAGGCAGGCGGCGCGGCTGCGCACAGGCCCCGGGCACCGCTTCCGCCCGCCCGCACGGGGGTGGCCACCCGCCGGCCCAGCTCCCGGGTCGCCCAGGAGACTCGGAAGCTGGTGGAGCAGGACCGTCGTGACTCGTCAGAGGCATCGCCCCTCGCTGCCTCCAGTAGCTTCCGGAGAAAGGGTAAATGAATGGGAGGTGATGTTTTCGAGTCCTTGCCTATCTTAATGTATTTTTTTCTACCATCACGCTTGACTGATAGTTTGGTGAGATGCAGACTTCTAAGTTGGAATTAACTTTTCCTTAGAATTTGAAGGGCACTGTTTCAATTGTTTCTAGATTCCGAAGAGGCTGCTCCTTTATATGTGACTTTTTTTCTCTCTGGAAGCTTTTTTTTTTTTTTTTGAGGTACGCGGGCCTCTCACTGATGTGGCCTCTCCCGTTGCGGAGCACAGGCTCCGAACGCGCAGGCTCAGCGGCCATGGCTCACGGGCCCAGCCGCTCTGTGGCATGTGGGATCCTCCCGGATCGGGGCACGAGCCCGTGTCTCCTGCATCGGCAGGCGGACTCTCAACCACTGCGCCACCAGGGAAGCCCCCTCTCTGGAAGCTTTTAAGATCATTTTCGTATCCTTGGCTTTTTGAAATTTCGTAAGTTTTATGTGTTAGTCATTCTTTTCTCCTTTCACTTTTTTTGTACTTGGTATTCCATGGACTTTTTGATCTGGGCATTCAGGTACTTCTGTTTGGGGGAATTTTCTAATATTATTTCTGTAATAATTACTTCCCATTAAGTTTTCTCTTCTCTCATTTCAGAATTCATATTCTCATGTTGGGCCTCTTGGATCGATTTTATAGTTTGTTCATAATTCCCTCCCGTTGTCCATCTTTGTCTTTTATGTATTCTGTTTTCTGGAGCTGTCCCTGCCTCTATCATCCAGCTCTTCTGTAGAATTTTTGTCATTTCAGTCATCCTGTTTTTAATTTACAAGATTCTGGCTTTCTCTCTCTTTTAAACAACCTCCTTAAACAGCCTCCTTTTTTTTTTTAACTACGTAGGTGCAGCAGTTTCTTTTTACCTCTCTGAGGATGTTACATATTTTTCTCTGTTCTCTGCATTGTCTCTGTCCCCTAAAGTTTCTTGTTTGTGTTTTCTAGCTTGCTTTTGTTTTAATCATCGTGATCCTTGCCTCTCCATTGGGCTGTTCAATAGGTGAATGTTAACAGCTGTGCAGTCGGTGACTGGAAGCTTCCTGCGTGTGAGGGGCGGGCAGGGCAGGCTTGTGGATTGCAGGCTCATTTCTCTAGGTGGTGATAGGCCAGTGACCCTTTTCTTTGTGTTACCCCCAAATGTCAGTATCTCTAGGACTTTTCTCTGGAGCTAGTGATTGTCTCCAGGGAAGCCTTTCTGGTTGTAGGTATGGGATGGGATTTTGGAAGCTGGTGGGGAGAGGGGAGTCTTATAGTTGATTATGTTGTCCTTTCACTGAAACCCTCTCTTTTCAGTTAAAGCCTCTACCTTCTCCTTCTACTGTGCTTGATGCTCCCAAACCCTGGGCCTTTTGAGTTCAGTGTTACCAGGGAATTAGGCTTCCATCCATGCTAGGATGTTGGAGAGGTAGAAGCCTGGCCATTTGAGGTGGGAAAAGAGATCTGGGTGAGGGGGGGTGTTTCTTCTTTTATGTACTTTTAACGAATCTTTTTCCAGCCACTCCCCACACTCCCACATTCTAAGGTCCCTAATGGCTTGCAGTTGCTCAGCCCTTCATACTCTGCGTTTCTGTCTGCCCTCCTGCTTGGAGAGCCCTCTGCACGCATTCAAGCTTCCTCTCACTCCACGCTGCTGGCCCAGTTGCCACTCTTCTGATGTACAGTTCCCCCAGTTAACTGATAAAGCTGAGACACTGTCATCTCCTCTCCCAAATCCTTTGGCCTCTTCTTCAACTATCGTTTTAATGGGGTTTCAGAAAAGGTGTTCATCCTGCCACATTTAACCAGTAGCCTCAGTACTATAACTGAATAGTGTTTGTCTTTTCTTTGTTTGGTGTTCTGCTTCAGGGACATTTATTATCTCTATATTTGTTCCTCTTTGTCTCTGGTTATCTATTATCTAATGCCTCTAATTTCTCTTTTTTTCTCCTGCATTCACTGTGATTATCAAGCCTTTCTTGTCATTAATTCCTTTTTCAGTTCTGCTGGTATTATTTGGTCTGTAATGGCTGCTGTTTTGGTCTCTCTTTTCTTAGCTCTGCAGTTTCCCTTTTTTACCTAATTCTGTTGTACCATCAGGTGTGCACTTTTTTTTCCTTGAATTCATGTTATTATGTTTTATAGTATAAAGCGATTTCTGAGATTTTTCGGGGGGGTTGATTAATTTAGTTTTCTTATGCATGCTGTGTTCTTTTATTATTTGATTTCCTGTAAAATCTTTTGCGCTATTGCTATGCCATTTCTTTTTGACTTGTTTATGCTTGGTATGTTCTAGTCAGACCTTCTTTGGTTATGCTGTAGTCAAAATGAATGATTTCTTTACTGTCTTTCTGCCATCGGAGACATGTTTGCATGCCCTTTCAAGGCTGGCTTGGAGCCTGGGCATTTGAAGATGGGGCAGGGTGGGAACGCTCAGCCTGGCCTTGTGTAGCCTCTGAGTGACTTGGTTAAATGTTCTGTATCGAGTTCACTCCACATCTGCGGGAAGGCATTCTCTTTCCTGCCTTTGGGTTTTAGGTCTGTCCCCTACTTGACCTCGGGGTCCTGGGGCTTCTGTTTCTGCTGGAGACAGTTGCTTTGGTTGTTCACATCCTTTCCATTCTCACTCCCGTCAGTCACTAGGGTTGAAAGAAAAGGGTACCTGAGAGTGTTGGCACCATTGTTCATAGTTCACAGTGGAAAGTTGTCATGAAATGTCACCTGGAGCTTTCGACAGACTTCTTCCTGCCCCTTCCCTGGTTTTTCCTCCTCCAGGGGGTCTTGCTGCATTTATCTGCCATTTTGTTTTCAGTTGTGTCTTTCTTCGCCACTAGGGATATTTAGTGCCAGCTCCTTCTTCCACTCCCTTGACCTCTCTGGCTGGACCAGAGCACCCAGGATGAAGCCAGCAGGGACTGTCCAGACAGCTGCCTCTATAACCCCAACAGGTTGCAGAAGCCACTGGGACAAAGGGCTGTGCTGTCATTCCAGTGACCTCTTTCTGTCAAAGAAACCAGGCTGCTCACTGTGTTTGACTGAGCTCTGCAGGACACTTTCACTGGGCAATATTCTAACATTTGTTGGGGAGTCTGTGTAATTTAAAAAAATGCTCACTTTCCTCAGTGACAAGGCAGACAAAGGTTGAAGAAGGTCAAATAATATAAAACATACGAGACTGATATTTGTCTTTTCTTCAGACTTCCACGTACATGTGAAGTAGTCTGATACAAGTTTCACAGGCATTACAATTAAGCGGCTACAATTTCTGGAAAGTTTTCTGCCGCGTGCAACCCCGCCTCTTTCTAATGGGCTTGACACGAGTTTGGCTAGCGTCCGCTGGGAGAGACTAAGGTTGGGAACTAGAATTGCACATTTTCGTGCAGCGGTGAAACCAGGTAGAAGAGGCAAGGCAACTTGAGTTCACCAACATCTTGTGACCCTGTCACGTGGCCAGCAGGAGAGTCAATGTGTCTGTAGAATCCTAAATGTTCTAGAACTTCCAGGCTCAAGATGGTCTTATTTACAACATGGGCTCATCCCCTGTGATCTCATGCTTTGCCCACGGTAGAGCATGGCCCTTTCTGAACTCTCCTGCACATCTTCCGCCAAGGTGGAGACACCTACATCACACATTGCCCTGCTCCTAATCAGTACGTATTATACTTACATGTGACTCTTCCCATTAGAAAACTATAAGTATGGTTTTATAAGTGATGCCCACACAGTCTCCTCTTCACTTGGTTCTGTCTCTCCCCCGTGTTTGCTCCCAAGACCCATTCTGCAGGCTCCCGGTCCTTTCTAAGACATTTCTGCCAGTGCTTCCTTGCCTAGTCATCAGAACAACATGTTATCCTTCTATCAACGTCCCTTCAATACAGAATGATTCACTCTCAGCCAATGACAGCTACCTCCACGTGGTTGAGATCATTTTGTGTTTCTTCTTCTCTTTTCTCCCAGACTAGAAATACCCCAAGTTCTTGCCGTTTCTCCTAAAGTCTGATAGGGGAGATAATGATTTCTCTCAAAGAGTTTTCCTAAGCTGGTATTCAAGCTGTTTTTGTATATGTAGTTGAATACTAAACCTAACTAAAGAATTGCCTGGGATTTATTGTAATGATTTCAAGTAAGAGTCTTATTTAAATAAGTAAATACACAAATGAAATCAAACGCCTCAACGACTTGCCCCAATATCATTTATTGGAAGAGGAATTCTTTCAATTCCCTTCTTTCCTTCTTCCCTCCCACCATCCCTCTCTCCTTTCCTTCTCTCCTTTCTTCCTGTAAAATTTCTTTACATGTGCATAATTTTGCATACCCACATAATTTATGTAAATGCTTGAGTGTGATCATATTATACAGTGTTTTTTGTGTCTTCCTCTTTCCTTTTCTTGCCGCTTCTCTCCACCCTACTCCCCTTCACCCACGTCACACAACCAACCCCATCCCTAAGTATGTATGTATAAAGATTCACGTATGTATACATTCACATATTCATACATTCACGTAACATGTACAGCTTTAAAATTCATTTTTAACTTCAAGCACAGATCTAAGGCCAAAAGAATAACTTTGATTCTTATTTTCCTGATCGTGTTTTTAGAAGCCTGTCTAAATTCTAATAAGGCCAACTAAAGTTTAACTGATTTTTGTTATTTCTAGCATTTTTGTTTTAGGTCAAATTTATTATATAGTAAACCCATTCACATGCCCTATTTTGTTTTGCAGAAGGGACATCTTGTGTAATCATTGTGTTTAGTGTGGACTTTGTATGGGCTTTCCCATTACTTCCTGTGTAATGTGGATCTCTGATTTATTTCCTTATCTATTACAGATGGAGTTGGATTCTAGTTTTTTTTATAAATTTATTTATTTTTATTTTATTTATTTATTTATTTTTTTTGTTTTTTTTTTTTTTTTTTTTTTTTGCGGTACGCGGGCCTCTCACTGCTGTGGCCTCTCTCGTTGGGGAGCACAGGCTCCGGACACGCAGGCCCAGCGGCCATGGCTCACGGGCCCAGCCACTCCGCGGCCTGTGGGATCCTCCTGGACCGGGGCACGAACCCGTGTCCCCTGCATCGGCAGGCGGACCCTCAACCACTGCGCCACCAGGGAAGCCCTGGATTCTAATGTTTTTACCATTGAATATTTCTGTTAATTTTGGAGAAAATAGACTAACACATGCTATGTGAGATTACAAATTGAGTAAGATGTAATATCCACTTGCATAAAGATGGTAGAGGTTAAGACTTATACCTAAATAAAGAATAAGGCATAAAATATCGAATGCCTTCAGATGAGGAAAAGGGCTATGTACTCTTAAGGGAGACCCTATGAAAATGATTTTTTTTTCATTAGGTAGAAAATAATCCTTAATTTATCTCTCTCCTGGACAATTTCAGTAGCCTCTTTCTTTCTTTTTATGTATTTATTTATTGATTTAGGCCATGCCATATGGCATGTGGGATCTTAGTTCCCCAGCCAGGGATTGAACCCGTGCCCCCTGCATTGGGAGCACAGAGTCTTAACCACTGGACTGCCAGAGAAGTCCCAGTAGCCTCTTTCTTGATCTCCTAGTACTTCTTCTTCTTTTTTTTAATCCATTCACTGCAGCCAGAGTGCTCTTTTTAAAACACACATTTAACCAAGTTGGTCTGTTGCTAAAGACCCTGCCTGCCTTTCCAATGCACTTAGAATAAAATTTAAAATCCTTAAAGTGAATTACAAATCCTCGCATAACCTGGCCTCTGCCTATCTCTTAAGCTTCAGTAGACACAGCTCTCTTGCTTCTTGAAACCTTATGCTCCAGCTACACTGCCCTTCATTTAGTTCCTCAACTGGAAGAAGCTCCACGCTGCCTCATGCATGCTGTTCCTGTCATGCCACTCTTTTTTTTTTTTTCTATCTGACTAGTTCCTCCTCCTTCAAGTCTCAGTTTAAGTGTCACTTCCCCAGTAATCCACTCTTATGCAGCCCATCTCAATCTAAATTAGATCTGTGTTAGCCTGGGCTCTCCAAGCTGAAGACTCCAAGATGGGATTAAACATACAAGGATTTTATTAGGGAAACCACTCGTGTGAAAAAATGGGGAGGGAACTGGTAAAGATGGGAAGGGCTGTCAGACCACGATCCAAGTCTGACTCCGAGGGGAGGAGAGAGGGAAGGCATGTTTGCGTGGAAGCCTCCACGGCTGCTTGCAATCGAAGGAAGATTTGGCAAGGGCACCAGGAGTCTTCAAGCCAACGTCAGCCATCAGAGGGGTCCCCTGCCTTCCCAGATTGGGCCTGCCTTCCTAGTCCTGCCATGTGTCTTCACTGCCTAGGAGCTATGAGGAAGTGTGACCTCCACACAAATGTGGTTGATTTCAGAGTCAGCAGTGGGCTCCTCGATCAATAACGTTTTCTGTGGTTGGAGGACGTGAGGTGTTCACGGCCACCACAGGAACCCTCAGGACGTGTTTTCTCATAGCACGCCAGGCTTTTTCTTTGTTAACACTTGTCACATCTACAACTGTGTATTCTTCTGTAAAAGCTTCGCCAGGGCGTTGGGTCTGTCTTTTCATCACTGTATCCCAGTACTCAGAGCAATACCAGCCCGCAGTAAGCACTCAAGCTTGTTGAATCAATGTATTTTTAATTTCCAAGATGTATAAATAGAAGTGTCTCCAGTATATGAAAATCCATGCCCTCTAAGATACAATTTTCTATTATGTCTTTCTACCTGGACTCACATATCTAAGAGTGAGAGCCTGTTGTTATAAGAGGACCTCAAAGTGTGAGCACTGGGATGAGATTTTTCTTAGCTTCTAGAGGAAGCTCTGGTGGTAAGATTACTTGAATGAATGAATGAGCAAATGGCAGAGACTTTGCCTCTCTTGATCACCACTGTATCCCCTGCACCTAGATCAGTGCCTGTTGCACAGTAGGAGCTCAAGAGAGGTTTGTTCAATTAATTGAGGGGGAGATTAAGGGGAGAGGGTGGGTGGAGGAGGGAACCTTTTGCCCGAAGATGCATGTAATTTCCACTTTATCCTCAAATAGAAGAGCGTTTATGTGTCCACAAGTGCTTCAAATTAGACAGTAGTGTATGTGTCTTCCAGCAACTTGTGCTTTAATCATTTTGATGTTAACAAAGATACCTGTGTAGTCTTTTTTTTTTTTTTTTTTTTGCGGTATGTGGGCCTCTCACTGCTGTGGCCTCTCCCGTTGCGGAGCACAGGCTCCGGACGCGCAGGCTCAGCGGCCATGGCTCACGAGCCCAGCCGCTCCGCGGCATGTGGGATCTTCCCGGCCTGGGGCACGAACCCGTGTCCCCTGCATAGGCAGGTGGACTCTCAACCACTGCGCCACCAGGGAAGCCCCCTGTGTAGTCTTAAGGAAGTGGTATGATTGCTCTGGACCTCAGTTTCCCCATTTGTAAAATGAAAAGTTTGAGGGAAGTAATCATGAAGATTTCTTTCAGCGCTTACATGCTATGATTCTGTTTATAAACACAAAAACAACTTGTACCTCAGACCATCGGCAATCCTTGCAAATACCCATATATAAAAATTATATCTAGCTTTGAGTATATTTGGAATTTAAGTTGCATAAAATACAAGATGCTCCTTTGAGTTTCATTTCTTTCTTAAGTAGGCCTTTTGGTCATAAACTGGGAGGGTTCACAGAGTAGAAATCTATTTTTAAAAGAAAAACAGGGAGAAAGAGAGAAAGGTGCACAGTGGAAGCTTCGTGCTTTAGAATCGGGAATTATATAATGGTTGCTGTGATCAGCTTTTATGTCTGGAACAGAGAAAGGGAAATAAGAATTCTGGATGCCACAGAAAGGAAATGCCCAAACTCGTTAGTTCCCCCAAACTTACAGAGACTGCTTATAGAAGCACAGTACTTCTCTCTGTTAGCTGGATGGTCTTTTCTTCCATTCATATACAGTTGTATAAACAAAATCAAAGGAGAATTACTGAAGGCAAATCACTCACAGTTTCACCTCCAAAAGTTGATTTTCTTCTCTTTTTGTTTGTTTTTCTGTTTCATAACCTTATTTATTTACTCACATATTATTAGTTTTAACATGGTCGATGTGATAGTCATCCAGACTCAGGAGTTTAGTAGAATGTCCCTCCATTGGGTTTGTCTGATGTTTTTCTCAACGTTTATTTAGCCTGGAGTTGTGGATTTTTGCAAAGAGGACCACAGAGGTGAAGTGTCCTCATCATATCATGTCACGGTGTTCCTGACATCACTCATGATATTAACGTTTATCGCTTGGTTAAGAAAGTGGCTGCCAGGTTTCTCCACTGAATCAGTTTTGATTATTTACATTTTTCTAGAAATATTTCCATTTTGTCTAAGTTTCAAATTTATTAACATCAAGGTATTCTCTTTTTTTGTGCTCCATCTGAAAGTTTCCTTTATTTCCCTAATATTTGATTATCCTTGCCAGTTTGATAGTTTTCTTTGTCATTTCAAAGAACCAACTTTTGTCATAAGTTGCCCTTTCTCTCATGCCTTTACTTCATTAATTTATGTTTTTATCTTTAGTATATCCTTCTTTCTTTGGGTTAATTCTATTATTTTTTTCTAATATATTGTATGCTTAGCTCTTTAACTTTCACTTTTGTTCATTTCTAGTATAAGCATTTAAAGCTATGAAATTACCTCTAAGTACTGATTTATCTATATCCCATCACATGTGGGATTTATTTTATTATTCTGTTTTAATTTTTAAGATTCCCTTGATTTTTTTGATCTATGAATATTTGGAAGAATATCTTATAATTTCTAAACATACAGTGTTTAAAGTTCATCTTTTTGTTATTGGCTTAAAATTTGATTATGCTGTGGTCAGAGAATTTAGTCGGTTTCATAAGAATTCTTTGAAATGGATATTCTTGCTTAATGGCTTGCTACAGGGTCAATTTTCTTATGTATCATGGGTGCTTAAAAAGAATACTTTCTACTTAAAATTCAGTTTGAAAAAATCTCTTTTAAAAGTAGAGTTAACTCATTTTTACTTATTACAATGCTGAAATTGTAAGGTCTTATTTTTCCCATGTTATGTCATCATTTTTATTTTTGCTTACTTTTGTTTCATTGATCAATATTTCTTTTTTCCATTATTTTTCTCTAGTGATTTTCTACAACAGTGGTCCTCAAACTTTCTGTTCTCAGAATCGCTTTACACTCAAATTGTTGAAGTCCCTAAAAACCATGTGTTTGTGTGGGTTATTTATATATATCTATTACAGTTTACCATACTAGAAATTAAAGGTGAGAAATATAAAATATATTTTATGATTCAGTTAAAATAATGATTGCATATTAACCCATTGCATATTAACAATGTTATTAACATAACATTTAAAAATGAAATGTTATTAACATAACATTTAAAAATGAAATGTTATTAACATAACATTTAAAAATGAAAACTAATTAAAATTTCCAAAACAAAGGAATTTAGTGAGAAGAGTGGTATTGATTTACATTTTTATAATTCTCTTTAATGTCTGGTTTCATAGATGACAGCTGGATTCTCATATCTGCTTCATTCAGTCTGTTGCAAAATGTTAATTTGGTTGAAATCTATGTGAAGAAAATCCTGCTTCACACTGATAGTCAGATGGAAAAGGAAAACGTATCTTCATAGCCTTTTCAGATAATTGTAGATACTTGGATACTGCATCAAAATTCGGCAGATGATAGTTTCTTAAAGGTTAGTTGCAGTGTGGAAACTGAAATCATACAGTGAACTTTCTGTACTCTCTTACATTAAAATCCCTATGTCTGTTTTGCACTTTGAGTGGCTCTTTTACCTGTGTGTGATTTTTGCAGTGTCAGACGTTGACGTTTGGAAATGTTGGTTGACAGAGTTATTCATACCTTCCAAATGTTAACATGTTTCATGATACATTAGCAAAAAATCACATGCACTAATATCTCCTTCTAGCTCATCAGAAAATCTTAAGGTATTAGGAAGTTGTCAATAGTGGTGCAAACAAGTTTTCAAAAATTCTTAAAAGTTTAAATTTTATCATTGGCAACAAAGACTGTCAGTTGTTTTCCTTGAAGTGATAGACTCACACTTGGTTTATATTTGAGAAAATGTTGGCCAAACACCCAAGTCTGAAAACATAGATGTTGGCCTGTTAGTCTTTCTATGAAAAAAACATCCAGTTCATTTTCAACTTAAACAGTTGCACAAGTACTTTCTCTGAGGCAGTCATTGTTGTTCAGTATGCAAAAGGAGTGCTTTCTGTGTACTGCCCACTTGGTCACACAGAATATTAAGAAGATGTGTACTCAAAGTTTGGGTTTCATAAAATTAATATTTTATACTATGTTAAGGACATTCTGAAATGAAACTAGCATCTTTTGTTCTTGTGTTTGATTGTTTTGTTTTTATTGTGAATGTGTGTTGCTAAGAATACAGTGACTCAAGGACACCTTGATGTCACTGCCTTGATTCATGTCAGGAACCAGAACTTTTACCCACTATTAGTTTTGTACCATCAGTGCTAATGTCACTATAGTGAAAAGGCAAATGTCTTAGTATCATTATGAAAATAGTTTTGACCTTATGGATCCCTGAAATCTAAGAGACCCTTAGAGGTCTGCAGACCATATAATGAAAATTGCTGCTCTAAAATTTCTCCATCCTATCTTTATCCTAGTAATGGTTACCACTGAATTTTTAATAAACACATTTAAAAATATTTTCTGTCAATATCAGGAATTAATCATTATCCATTGCTCTTCCTCCATACGAAGCAAAATCTTCAGGATACTTTATTTATTTATGTTTAAATTTTTTTTTTCAGGATTTTTTTTGATGTGGACCATTTTTAGAGTCTGTATTGAATTTGTTACAGTATTGCTTCTGTTTTATGTTTTGGCCACGAGGCATGTGGAATATTAGCTCCCCGACCAGGGATCGAACCTGCATCCCCTGCATTGGAAGGCAAAGTCTTTTTTTAATTAATTAATTAATTAATTAATTTTTGGCTGAGTTGGGTCCTTGTTGCTGTGCGCGGGCTTCTCATTGCGGTGGCTTCTCTTATTGCAGAGCACAGGCTCTAGGTTCGTGGGCTTCAGTAGTTGTGGCTCACGGGCTCTAGAGCACAGGCTAAGTAGTTGTGGCACACGTGCTTAGCTGCTCCACGGCATGTGGGATCTTCCCGGCCCAGGGCTCAAACTCATGTCCCCTGCATTGGCAGGCAGATTCTTAACCACTGCGCCACCAGGGAAGCCCGGAAGGCAAAGTCTTAACCACTGCACTGCGGGGGAAGTCCCAAAATCTTCAGGACACTTTTAAACAATCTCCTATCCCCTCTCAGATATTTCATTCCAGTTTGGTATTATTATCTTTAAGAATTCTTTCCTAGTGGCTTAAATTTCATTTCCATGATCAGAAATTAGTTACAAGTAATTTAACATTTTACTGATTTATTTGATACTCTGATTGCTATATCAGTTTTCTTTTCTACCCTGAATGCCTTGTTTTTCATTTTGAATTGAGAGATAATTCTTTCAAAAGGGATATAGGAGTAGAATAGTTTTTGAATCCTTTTATGACCAAACATGTCTTTATTTTGCCATCACACTAATTGATCTTTTGGTGTGTTCAGAATTCTATGTTCAAATCCCCTGTCTCTTGTCTTGCAGCATTTAGCAGATGAGAAGTTTATTGGTTGCCTGTTTCTTGTTTTGTTGAAAGTTACTTGGTATTTGTAGCATTTTTCATTTAATCTTTAACATAGAAATTTTGCTAGGATATGGATAGATGTGTTTCTTTTTATTATCCTTTTTAGCATTTTGGGGCCTTTCATTCCCAAGGCTCAAGTTTTTGTCAGCTGGAGGACATTTTCTTCTGTTATTTCTTTAATTATTTATTTTTCCCTTTCATCCTCTTGCTTTCTTCTGTAACTCTTATCAGTTGAACATTATACCCCTGAATCTATTCTGCATACCTTTTAACTTTGTCTCATAAATTCTTTCTTTTTCTTTAGAAACTGGAAAAACGCTTGCTTAGCTCTCCCAGATCATGACTTTTTTTTCCAGCTCTTCTCTATGCAACTCTCAAAGTTTTATTTTTATTTCAGAAATTATGTATCTTGTTTTGTGATGATTTCTTTTTCATAGTAGCCTGCTTTGCACAGGCAGTATCTTCTTTTTAACATTATTTTCTATATCCGACATTAATTATTTTCCTCATCAACAAGACGTTTTGTTCATCTTGGGCCTCTCTTTTGTTCATGTTAGTTTTCCTTAAATATCTGGTTACTCTTAGTTCTCCTATTAAGAATAAAGAGTTGCGGGCTTCCCTGGTGGCGCAGTGGTTGGGAGTCCGCCTGCCGATGCAGGGGACGTGGGTTCGTGCCCCGGTCCGGGAGGATCCCACATGCCGCGGAGCGGCTGGACCCGTGAACCATGGCCGCTGCGTATGCGCGTCCGGAGCCTGTGCTCCACAACGGGAGAGGCCGCAACAGTGAGAGGCCCGCGTACCGCAAAAAAAAAAAAAAGAATAAAGAGCTGGACTGCTCACATTTCAGAGCTGCCAGGGTTTGTTAGCAGAGCGGAGCTCACTCTTCCTAGGGTGGGCTGTTCTCTTAAGTGGAAGGAGTGGTCACGGGTGCTGAGGGTACCTGGAGGTTTCCTTTGCATATATACAGGTGAGGTCCCAGGGGGCAAACTTGGGTAGGACACATTGGAGGGTTTTCCCGTTGTTTTAAGCTAAGTATCCGCGCCCCCCCCCACCTTTGTTTCCATTTGGGATCTTGAAGTTACTCTAGGTGTTTTACTGAGTTATTTCTTTCTGGTGCTAGGGCCCCCCCAAAAGCCAACTCCTGTGTTTAAGAAGTGAATGCTGCAGCTAGTTCCCATGACTGGCTTGGTTATAGATGCTGAAGACTGTGAATTAGAGTGTACCAGGCTCAGTGGGCAAACCAGTTTTCACTTATGCATTAACCTCTCCTGCACCAGCGTAGGGGTGCACCCTTCTTGACTTTGGTTTCTCCTCTATTCCAATCTTCTGTTTTCTGTCTTCTTGAAAACAAAAAACAAAACAAAATCTTCAGAAAACAAATTTCTGTTTTTACATGATTACACGTTATTATGTGTCTCAGTTCAGGGAAATCTTTGAGGGAAAAGTAAACACGTGAAATGGTCATGAGATAGAACTCTGTCCTGCAGCCTTTTAAGAGGCTCTTGTGTTTTTTTTGGTTTTTGTTTTCTTTTTTTGCTGCTAAAGATTTGAGCATGATAAGTTCCTCCAAAGAACTGATTGTCTTTTTAATTTTTGAAGCTAATTTGGTTTTAAGATGATTCTTTTCTTTAAAAATTACATGTTGGTCACTATTGAAATATAATGTTTTTTAATATATCCTGCTTATTTAATGTATATTTTTATTACATCAATTATTTAATATTTTTCTACAGGATATTTAAAAACAGATGGCCTCTGACTGTGTCAAACTAAAGGTAGATAAGGAGTAGTTGCTATCCCTCCCCATATACAATTTATTTGTGTTGTCTGCCTCATGTGTACCCTGCAGAATGTTTCAGCACCTTGGAATTCTACAAATAACTTAAACACGTCATCTTTGTCTTCAAGGAGCTTATAGACTTCCCCTTTGCACAGTTTCTCTAGAACTTTGAATTTCGACATTATCTCATTTACTTCCATGTAAGAAAATTCCCTGTCATATTAATCTCTTGTATTCAGTCTGTTTTCTAGTTCCCTCTTTTCAAGTAACTTTTTTCTGATTATGAAAATAGAGCATAGTGAAGAATTGGCAACAGAGAAGGTTGCTTAAGAGCTCAGGCTCTGTGATGCCATCCTGGCCTAAGCTAACTGTTGCATAACCCTGGGCAAGCAACTTAGCACTCTGTGTTCAGTGTCCCTGTCTATGTAAAGGGCATGGTTACCTTGCCTAACTTTAAGGCTATAACAAAGAATAAATGTGTTAACCCATGTCAGGGGCTTAGAACACTATCTGGCGTATGGTAGGGGCTCATTAAGTATGTGTAACTTAAAGACTATTTGAAAAGTGAAAAAGTAGAAGAAAATAAAAATTCACCTATAATCACTGTTAACATTTTGAATTTCAATTTACATACACACACACAATTTTAACCAATTTTAGTTATTTCATAGATTGTGAGCACTACAAATTATCTCCGTTTAAAATATTATTTTCTTGTCCTCTTTCTTCTACTTTCCATTATGACATCTTTTTCCTCATGGTTGTTTCTAGTGCTTGATGATGTGCCTTTCCAGCAGCTTCTTAATTATATCCCTAATCTTCTCAGTCCTTGATTACTTAATAGGTGGACTAAACATGCTTAGGGCACTAGCAAAGCTAGGGCACCGCTGAGAGCGAGAGAGCGAGAGAGCGAGAGCGAGCGAGAGCGAGAGCGAGCGAGAGCGAGCGAGAGAGAGCGAGAGCGAGAGAGAGAGAGAGCGAGAGCGAGAGAGAGCGAGAGAGAGCGAGAGAGAGCGAGAGAGAGAGAGAGAGAGAGGGAGAGAGAGAGAGAGAGAGAGAGATGATTCTTCAGTCAATGGATCAGTATATTTTGCAGTTAATATATCCAAAGGGGAACTTTCCTAATTTCAATAGACATAAGTTTTGTTTTAAAATTCATTATTTTTAAAAACTGTTCATTTTATATGGTGGAGAGCATTATAATATTTTCACTGAATTAACTGAATTCCCTCTTTCTCAAATATAACCATCTGCAACATAAGATTATCAGTATCATTCCAGGCTTTTGGATTCATTTTATTTCCTTTGACTTGTATATGGATTAGGTCAAGGGCAAAAGGTTAGAGTCAGTAAGGACAAGTTCTCAGTGTAGAAACTTCCTAATCAATTTCAACCCTTGTTCTAACATGGAAAGTATCTGTTATCTCTTGTGATTTGCCTCTAGCAAGCACCAAAAGGAGGGATATTATCGAAAGTAGCTACTAGTGAAATGACTAACATCATTGGCATTTAAATTGTGACATTAACCCTGATTAGGATGATTGGTTCATTAGTTTCCATTTGAAAGTCATATTCTATAACTGGAGGAAATGCCAAGATTCCCAAAGAAAGAATAATTGTTAGTTGTTGAAATCTTGCTCTTAAGTTTAGGGTCTGAATATAGTCTTTTTTTTTTTTTTAGGCTGGGAAGCTGAAGTGATTGTATGTCAGTAACTAGCTACAGTAAATCAGCTACAAGAAATTGAAGTGGATAAAGGCTAAACTCCAAGTGCTGAAGACTCAGCATAAGATGAGATATTCTATTTGGAAAATAGAATTCATAATTCAATCTCAAGATAAAGTCTCTGTATATGTGTGTGTGAGAGAGAGAGAGAGACAAAGACAGACAGACAGAGACAGAGAGATGGGACAGAGAAGAGGGGGATATTGAGGCAGAGAACATAGCATGAAATCCTAAGAATTATGTAAAAACTTCACTTCTTTTTTTTTACATTGAAGTATAGTTGATTTACAATGTTTCAGGTGTACAACAAAGTGATTCAGTTATACATATATATTCTTTTTCAGATTCTTTTCCATTATAGGTTATTAGAAGATATTGAGTATAGTTCCCTGTGCTATACAGTAGTTCATGGTTGTTTATTTAATATATAGTAGTGTGTATCTGATAATCCCATACTCCTAATTTATCCCTCCCCACCCTTCCCCTTTGGTAACCGTAAGTTTGTTTTCTATGTCTGTGAGTCTATTTCCGTTTTGTAAATAAGTTCATTTGTATCATTTTTTTAGATTCCATGTGTAATTGATATCGTATGTTATTTGTCTTTCTCTGTCTGACTTACTTAGTATGATAATCTCTAGGTAAAACTTCACTTCTTAAAGAGAGGTGGAAAAAATTCTTTTGCTCCCAATTCAAGTCAGTGTTGAGAATGACATACAACAGGTGGAAGAAAGGGTCATGGATTGTAGACCTTTGCTGATTAGAGTTCAGTCTTCCTCTAGTTTTGCCTCTGGTCTGCACATACATCTGCTTCGTTTCCTTGTTTGTAGGAGACCAGAACATTTTAGGAGAACAGAAAAATGAATCCTAAAATGAACATTTTAGGAGAACAGAGAAATGAATTCTCATTTTGTTTAATTTGAAGGTGAGAAGTAGGAGGTGAGAGAAAAACAGTTTAGGATCAATCCTTGTTAAATTAATTTTACAATTATTCTTCTTCAAATTAAGGCAACTTGCATTTATATAGCATTTTATAGCTCACAACCAATTTAAAAAACACACTATAAACTGATTTTATGAAAACGTGAAAAATATAGCTCCCTCCCCCCCTCCCTTCATAGTACTTTAAACCCCAACTTATACTTCAATTCTTCAACTGAACTTTTATTCACTCATTCAACAAATTTAATTGAGTGGCAGGCATAGTTCGAACTGCTTATGATACATCCATGAACAACAACAACAAAAATCCCAGCTGTGTGGAGCTTACATTCTTGTGGGGATAGACAGGCCATGAACACTGAACACAGTAAGTAGGCTACATTGTATGTGAGAAGATGGTGACTGCCAGGGAAGAAAGAGTAGAAGCTGTGTAAGGGAGACGGAAAGTTTTGGAGGAATGGGAAGTTCTAGGGTGGGTTGAGGTGGGTCACTGCATCAAGTAAAGTAGTCAGGGTAAATTTCATTGTGGTGAGATTTGGGCAAAGGTTTAGAGGAGATGAGAGAGTTATTTGGGGGAATTTGGGGGAAGAACATTCCAGGAAGGTGAAACAGCTGGAGCCAAGACCCTAAGGTGGAGACACGGAGACCAGTGCAGAGGATCCGAAAGAGTGAGAATGACAAGGAGAGTATCAGGACAGGAGGTTGGAGACATAAAGGAGGAGAGATTCTGCAGGGCCTGGAAGGCCAGTGGAAGGACCTTGGCCTCTAAGGAAAACGGGGAGTCATTATAGGATTAAGCATGGGAGTAGCATGATCTCATTTATGTTTTAATGGGATTTCTATAGATGCTTTGTTGAGAATAGACTGGAGGGAGGAGGCGACAATGGTAAAAGCAGGGAGATTTATTTAGAGACAGTATTAGTTATCCACTGCTGTGTAACATAGTATCTAAAAACTTATCAGCTAAAATAGCAAACATTATCTTGCACAATTTCTGACGGTCAGGAATCTAAGGGCAGCTTAGCTGGTTGGTGCTGACTCTGAGTTTCTCATAAGGTTGCAGTCAAGTTGTCATCTGGGGCTATAAGTGATTTAAGACTTGTCTCTGACTGCAGAATGTACTAAGCTCCCTCACGGGTTGTTGTTGGGCTTCAGTTTCTCATTGACTGGTGGTCAAAGCTTCAGTTCCTCACCACAATATGGTAGTTTGCTTTCCCCAGAGAGAGAAATGAGAAAGAGAGAGGGAGGGAGGGAGGGGGAGAGAGAGAGAGAGAGAGAGAGAGAGAGAGAGAGAGAGAGACTGACTTACCAAGATGGAACACTTTTATTATCTAATTCTGGGAGTGCCATACTATCATTTTTGCTATATGCTGTTGGTCATATAAACCAAGTCTGATACAGTGCGGGAGGGAACTCCACAAGGGTGTGAGTTCTAGGAGGTAAGGATCAATGGGGGCCCGTAGTGGAGGCTGCCAACCTCAGAGACATTTGCAATAATCCAAGTAGTAGATGATGGTGGCTTGCACCAGCATGCTTCCAGTGGAATGGTGAGAAGTGGTCAAGTTCTGGATATATTTTGAAGGCAGGATCAATAGGTAGGACTTTTTAATGAAGTGGATGTAAGAAAATGAAGACTTAATGGATGACTCTGTTATCTGCCTTTTAAAAGATAAGTGCCTAGGGTGTCTAGGTGTGTTAATTGACTCAGGGAGATGTGTGTGTGTGTGTGTGTGTGTGTGTGCGCGCTTGTGTGTGATGGTGTGGGGACTGGTGCTTTTAGAAGAAAGCCAATGCAACGCTGGAGAGGAGGGGTTTGCAGATCTTTGAGTGAAGCCAGGAAGGTTGGGAATCCAAGGCAGGTAAGGGACGTGGTGCAGGACAGACTGTGGACTATGTTTGGGGACTGCTGGGCTTTTGGATTAATGAATGCTACTTTCTTGGTGTAGTTGGTGGATCTGACAGCTGAATAACAGTTTTCTTTCCATAGTCAGTATTCTTTATGTAGTAAAAATTAAATGGTAGAATATATGTAGTAAACAATATACATACTGTAGGAGTCCTTAGTACCGGGAGGCCCTTAAGAGCCCAAATAGAAACAATCAGGGAGTATTTTCTGGAAGATGGGATCTTGCAGCTGGACTTTGATGAGAGTAGAATTTAGATGGAGAGAAGCAGGAAGGGAATTTCAGGCAGGGGAACAGTCTGAGCAAAGGCATGGATGTAGGAATGGGCTTCCTTAGGGTACTGCAAATAAATGGTTTAACTCCTTATGTTCAGTAAGTAGAAAGAAAGAAATTTTGAGAAGTATGTAGGGGCCTGATAATGGAGAATGTTAAATATCAGATGGAGGATTTTGGACTTGATATTACAGGTGGTAAAGAATCATAGTACACTCTTGAAAATGATTATCTCTGAAGATGATTCCATAGGGCTTCAGTAGGGATTGAAGAGGGGAAAGGTGAAGGATAAAGAGACCAGTTGGAGGCATGAAGAGATAAGACCAAAGCTGTGATCGTGGCTATGGTGATTGACTCCATATAAGGGACGAAGAGAAAGTATAATAGCCAACACACATGAGGCTTTTATACCGTGTCAGTTTCATTTGGGGGCACATCTCAGTTTTACAGGTGAGGAGGCTGATGCCCAGAAAGGCTAACTAACCTGTCCAGGGTTACACAGCTAGTACGTGGAGCAGCCAGGATCTACACCCAGGCAGTCTGGCTCCAGAGTCTACATTTTAAACCAGTACATAAGGTTTGGCTCTAGATGACTGGGGACAGATGATGAGGAGGTGTGCCCAATTGAGAAATGATGATTACCTTAGTTTTGGATTGAGTTAAAGGTGACGACAGGACATCTAAGGAGAAGGCAGAACTGGCTCTTAGGTGATACCCATCTATTAGTCATTAAGATAGAGGATCAGGGACTTCCCTAGTGGCGCAGTGCTTTAGAATCCGCCTGCCAATGCAGGGGACACGGGTTCGATCCCTGGTCCAGGAAGATCCCACATGCCGCAGAGCAACTGAGCCCGTGTGCCACAACTACGGAGCCTTCACTCTAGAGCCCGCTAGCCACAACTACTGAGCCTGTGTGCCTAGATCCCATGCTCCGCAACAAGAGAAGCCACAGCAATGAGAAGCCCGCGCCCTGCAACAGAGTAGCCCCAGCTTGACGCAACTAGAGAAAGCCTGTGCGCAGCAACGAACACCCAGCACAGCCAAAAATAAAAATAAAATAAATTAAAAAAAAAAAGATAGAGCATCAATGAAAGCCATATGAATCAACAATGGAGAGAAAAGAGCAAAGGGCCCAGGAACGATGAGAGTTAGAGGACTAGGATGAGGTAGAGTAGAGATTAGAAAAGAGTGTTTGGCTACAGAGGAGAACCACCCTTGTACAGTATCTTAGAAGCCAAGCAAGGAAAGATTTTACAGAAGTGAGAAATGGCCAAGAAAATCCAAGGAGATTAAGAACTGAGAGCAGTCTATTGGATTTTTTTTTTTTTTTTTTTTTTTTGTGGTACACGGGCCTCTCACTGTTGTGGCCTCTCCCGTTGTGGAGCACAGGCTCCAGACGCACAGGCTCAGCGGCCATGGCTCATGGGCCCAGCTGCTCCGCGGCGTGTGGGATCTTCCCGGACCGGGGCACGAACCCGTGTCCCCTGCATCGGCAGGCGGACTCAACCACTGCGCCACCAGGGAAGCCCAGTCTATTGGATTTTGATCAGAGGTCATTAATAGAATCAGTTCTAAAGAGAAGTAATACTTATGACTATTATTTATTGAAGATCTGTAATGTACCAGGCTCTTCATATGTAAATATCTGAGTTATTCCTTTAGAACAGTACCGTAAGGCTGGTATCATGATACAGAGGAAGAAACAAGCTCAAAGAAGTAAAGTACCTCATCTAAATTCAGTAATTGACAGAGCTGAGATTAAAACTGAGGTTTATTCAACTCCAAAACCATTCTCCCCCTAGATTAAGACCAAAAAAAACCCCCCAAACAACCCTCCCCTCAAAGACTAATGCCCTTCTAGGAATTATAAAAAAAAAAAAAGAATGATGAGAAATGGATTGAAAGTGATAATTTGACGTGAAAACTTCACTGTCCTGGTTTTTTGTGGTCCCAAGGGAAATGGATTTATGTCTGGATTTGTTGACTATTACTACACATATTTTTAGGAGGTGAAGGCGTTATGTACTAAGTTTCACATGCTTCTCCCCAGCAAAGCATTCCCTCTGTTAGACTTCTTTTTTTTTTTTTTTTTTTTTTTTTTTACAGTACGCGGCCTCTCACTGTTGTGGCCTCTCCGGTTGCGGAGCAATAGGCTCCGGACGCGCAGGCTCAGCAGCCATGGTTCACGGGCCGCTCTGCGGCATGTGAGATCTTCCCGGACCGGGGCACGAACCCGCGTCCCCTACATTGGTAGGCGGACTCTCAACCACTGCGCCACCAGGGAAACCCCTGTTAGACTCTTCTTAATGCCCCGGGTCATGTGGTAGAGCGATCTGGAGCTTTTCTTGACTTGTTGGTTATGATCTCAGCTGCATGACTGCTCCACCTCTTTCATTACTTCAGCTGATGACTCATCTCTTAATTTTTCTCCCAACATCAACAAAATGAAGTAGCGGATTAAAGAAACAAATGAAAGAAAAAAAAATATTTGTGATCTAACCCAGCCTTAGCCTTGCTGTGAATACTCAGGTGCTAATTTAAACTTTCCACCAAGGAAGAACAGAGATCAAGTTTATAGTTGACGTGCTCTGTGTTCAAGGCAACCCAGAAAATTACATACGTAAAGCTACTGAAAGGATATTTAAAAAGCTGACCAGAGCAGGATTAGAATTGCCACTCCAGAAAAACAGTGATGAAACTCACCTTCAGAAAGTGTTCCAAACTTTGGTAAAAGCTGTTCTGTGAAACTGTCCTTCTTTACAAGTCTACATTTTTGCTCAGTGTACCAGAGAGATTGTTCTGTTTTTACTAAATCAAGCTTTATTCAACAGTGCTCTGTACCAGAGACTATAATCTATGAAAAAACAAAAAGTCCAAAGTCATTATGCAGTTAAAGGGGAGAGCATAAAAGCCCTTTGGCCATCAAAAATGTGAACAGAAACAGCTAGTAAGTATTTGCTTTTCTGGGGTATTTTTCTCCATTGATCATGTAAGGATTCATCAGCCATTTCATCATAGGGGAAAAGCTGATGAACCTAGATTTATGAGTGAACATTCGTGCTGGGAACAGATAAAATCAGCAATCCAGGAGACTCAGCAGGAGGGAGTAGGGACTTGAAGGAAGACTCAAAGAAAAATCTCTCAAGTGAATCAGGGCACTACTTAGTGTAAATCAGGAGTTGGCTTTTATCCTTCACCCTGGTGCTTCCTGCTGAACTTTTGGAAATTAGCCAGTGTTGTAATTAACCCTCCCCCCGCCTCCCAGCTTTTCTTAAGTAAGAAAGAGAGTAAAATCTCCATCTTTTTCAATGGTGAGGTCACTGCAAATAACTTAAAGCCCTTCCTTCCTGTAAGACTGAGCGTTTTGGGAAGTACGCATGCTGCCTGGGTGCTCATGCAACAGTTAGGGTTCAGATTCCTCTACTTCTCCCTCTAAGTGAAGGCTGCAGACCGGGCACCCAGGGTGGCTCCCACTAAATGGCTGAGAGGGGTGGTGGTGGCACTGCCACACATGGGCCTATCACCTCTGCCTTCGTGGTCCTCCCAGAGACTTCATTTCTTCCACTTGCAGATTCTTAGGAGTCCACCAGAATTCTCTCTCTAAAGCCCTATCCTCTGTGATTAGTAATTTCCACAACACGGAAATACTATTTTACTGTTAAATCAAAGTACACAAATTTCTTTTTTTTACACTGAATTATAGTTGATTTACAACGTTGTGTTAATTTCTACTGAACAACAAAGTGATTCAGTTATACATATATATGTATATATTCTCTTTTATATTCTTTTCCATTATGGTTTATCACAGGATATTGAATATAGTTCCCTGTGCTATACAGTAGGACCTTGTTATTTATCCATTCTGTATGTACTAGTTTGCATCTGCTAACCCCAAACTCCCAGTCCAACCCTCCCCCACCTTCCCTGCCCTTGGCAACCACAAGTCTGTTCTCTGTGTCTGTAGTCTGTTTCTGTTTTGTAGATAAGTTCATTTGTGTCATATTTTAGATTCCACATATAAGTGGTATCACATGGCATTTGTCTTTTTCTTTCTGACTTACTTCACTTAGTATGATAATCTCTAGGTCCATCCATGTTGCTGCAAATGGCATTATTTCATTCTTTTTTATGGCTGAGTAATATTCTACTATATATAAAATACATAAATTTCTTTAGTTGACTCTCCAAAATGAATACAAATGTGCTCCTTTTGTCAGAAAATTCCATTATTGTGCATTACCAATATAGTCTTCACTTTAAAAATGTCCCCCCCCCCAAAAAAAAAGATGTTTCCCACATCTGCCCATTTCAGCGTTGACCGGCACACTCCTGCCTTTCCTTCAGGTCTTTGTCGAAACTTTGCTTCCTCCTTGATCTTCTGGTTAGGTTAGTCCCCTCTGTCATATAACCTCACTCATGACACTGTTCATTTCTCACACTTATTGCTCTTGTAACAGCGGTGCTTTCTTTTTTTCTTTCTCTTTTTTGGCTGCGTTGGATCTTCACTGCTGCGCGTGGGCTTTCTCTAGTTGCAGCAAGCGGGGGCTACTCTTTGTTGCAATGCGTGGACTTCTTATTGCGGTGGCTTCTCTTGTTGCAGAGCTCGGGCTCTAGGCACATGTGCTTCAGTAGTTGCAGCATGAGGGCTCAGTAGTTGTGGCATATGGGCCCTAGAGTGCAAGCAGTAGTTGTGGCACAGGGGCTTAGCTGTTCCGCGGCATGTGGGATCTTCCTGGACCAGTGACCAACCCGTGTCCCCTGCATTGGTAGGCGGATTCTTAACCACTGCACCACCAGGGAAATCCCAACAGTGGTGTTTTCTTTCCCCCGCTGGACTGCAAGCTACTTGGGCTACAGGGCAGTGCCTGTGTCATTTGCCATTGCATTCTCCACAAATAGCATGGTGTCTGGCATCTATTGGGCTCTCAATCAAAATAGCTAAATGAACAACTTCAGTCTCCCTTTAATTAATGATTATCTTTAGCACTTCTGCATTATAACCAAAAATTGCTATACCCACAAACTATGGGAATATAGAACTGTGCTGCGATAGTAATACCTGTTATTGTATAACATTGTGCAGTTTACAGACCTCTATTTTATTCATTATTTTATTCCATTCTTACAATTGCATTGTGAGGTAAGTAGGGTGGGCATTGCTGTCTTTTTTAAAAAAACTTTTTATTTCATATTGGAGTATAGCTGATTAACAATGTTGTGTTAGTTTCAGTTGTACAACAAAGTGATTCAGTTATACATATACATGTATCTATTCTTTTTCAAATTCTTTCCCCAATTAGGTCGTTACATAATACTGAGCAGAGTTCCCTGTGTTGTACAGTAGGTCCTTGTTGGTTATCCATTCACACCAGTTAGAATGGCCATCATCAAAAAATCCACAAACAATAAATGCTGGAGAGGGTGTGGAGAGAAGGGAACCCTCTTGCACTGTTGGTGGGAATGTAAATTGGTACAGCCACTATGGAGAACAGTATGGAGGTTCCTTAAGAAACTAAAAATAGTGTTGTCCTTATTTAAGGTGCGAAGACACCAAACCTCAGGCAATTTTCCTCCACTGTAAGTGGTGAACAAAGACTCACTTCCAGGGCCTGTGCTGTTCCATGTCACCAAGCTACCTAATGGTTAGGAAGGCCTTCTACCAGGGTTTTCCTGTTTACTTCCAGAAACTTGATTTTACCTTTTAATCCAATTAATTTACAGTTGGGTCATGTTCTCTTTCTTCCCAATCAGTTCCACCAAGCCCCTGGCACAAAGTTCAAACCAGGGGCCTGGAGATAGTCTGAAACTCCACTCTGCTCAGTGTGGATTTCCCACCCGGCCCCCAAACATATGTTACCAATGTCAGTGTCATTTTCTGACCCTACACCGATGTGTGGCACCATGCCTCCACATAAAGGACCCTCAGCACAGCCTTTGTTGGGAGTTCATACCAGTTTTCTATCACAAAGTAAACGGGGAGACCATCTACTATCAGAAAGCCCTGTAGAAATAGCAGCAAAAAGGGACGTCTGTGACTGAATGCCCATCAGAAGGCTCTTGGTGACTGAATTTCCACTGATCGATATACATGTTGCCTTTGCAATCCTGTTACTTGTCTGTGTCATGTTACTATGCGTGGACATAGGTGTTACTGAAATACAGTGTCTCATGGTTACTTTTTGGTTTCACTTCAATGAACAAGGCTGGGGAGCTGCTGAGGACTGTCATGGTTTGTGAGTATTTAAGTTACTATCGCATCCTCCTTAAGAAATCGCTTTGATAGTCAGTTGCTGCTTTACCTGAGCCTGGCTTGGGTAGGACGGACAGATGACTCCAGCCTCCTCTTTTGCCTCTACTGAAGGTTCTCCAGGTGCCCTCCTCACTCCCCATGATGATTTTTTACAACCTGTAGCTTCTCTGTCCTTTAAGTATAGTAGGATCCCATGGCAACACAGGATTCATATACAGAGTTCGTCTCGTTTCCTGTTCCTTTGTATCCCTGTTATGCAGCATATCTGCAATACGTCTTGTTTGCAAAATAGCTTCTATTGCCTTTTTAAATTAAGGGACTTGGATTGGTCTATAATTTGCTAGCAATTATGTACAAATTAAACTGGATAAAATAGTTTTTAATAACCGTTAACATGTTGATTACATTTAATGTATCGCACATATTTATACATTAGAACTAAGAGAGTTAAATGAAACCTGTTCCCTCTCAGTTTTTCATTTTATTATTCACTAATGAAGAATAATCAAAGAAAATGATTTGGCTTCTGAAGTGATTGGATGTGAAAAGCCAAGTGTGAAGGAAACCAACTTACACTACTTCTGTACTACCTTTGAAAGACCATTATTACTTCTCATGGGCAGTAGAGAAATAAATCAGTGGCTTTATCAATGCAATGGGGCAGTCACTTTAGTCTTAATCTGCCCTCTCTTCCATTCTGGGGAAGTACAAATTAACCAAATAATGTGTATTTTTTAGCGGATATCAAAGGAATACTTCTTTGATAATGCACCTCGTGTTTTTCTTGCTTTCACAGTAATAAACGACTGGTGGCCTTAGTGCCCATGCCCAGTGACCCTCCATTTAATACCCGAAGAGCCTACACCAGTGAGGATGAAGCCTGGAAGTCGTATTTGGAGAACCCCCTGACGGCGGCCACCAAGGCGATGATGAGCATCAACGGTGATGAGGACAGTGCTGCCGCCCTTGGCCTGCTGTATGACTATTACAAGGTAGGACCTGAAGCCCCGCCTCCCTCCACTTTCTGCCTCCAGGGCCTCCCCTCTCTAGTGGGCAGAGGGGCCAGATTCTTCATCCCAGGCCAGAGAATGAATGGCATTGCCACACTCGCTCTGGAATTCAACCTCTTCCTGTTCTCATTGCGACTCTGCTTTCCCATCTATAAAGCACAACTTTACCACCACCCCGAGGGAGTTTCCATTTTAGGATGATTATTTCTGTGCCCTCTGTTTACAAGCATACATATTACCTACGTTTAATTTCTACTTCATATCATATTGCAAATCCTTCTTTGTTGCCATTTTTACTTTATGATTTTTGGTGAATAAAGAATATTGCATTGTGTGGCTGTACCATAATTTAGTCATTGCTCCATTTTGGGGCATTTAGGTTACTTTTATCTTATTTTATTTTTTAATTAAGTAATGAGAACCTTTTAAAAAATTTTTTTTTAATTTAATTTTTTGGCTGTGCCACAAGCTTGCAGGATCTTAGTTCCCCGACCAGGGATTGAACCCTGGCCCTCGGCAGTGAAAACAGAAGTGAAAACGCCGAGTCCTAACCACTGGACCACCAGGGAACTCTCTAGGTTGCTTTTAGATTTTCCATTTTATAAGAAACATCAGGGTTTCTAGATTTTTCAGTTTTGTAAGGAATAACACCAATGAATACTTTAGTGGTAGGCTTTTGCAGCAATTCCAAAATCTGTCTCCATTTGTTTCAATGAGTACTCAATATTTATTTTGAAAAACCCTTAAAACAAAGTGAATGTAATTCGCTTGCATTACAAAAATACCTGCCATAGTTACTTTCAAAATAGGAGTATTTCAGGAAATCGAACAACAAACAATGGTCTGCCTCAACTATAAAGGACTGTATCTGGTATGACCTGCTCCCTTAGAACCAATGAAGTGTAAAAAATCAACAGGTATTTACTGAAGGAGGATATTTATTGCCTGACTTGATTGTAAACACTGTGGGCTTACGATGCTATTGGCACGAAGGTGAGAATGGCCGTGTTTAGTGAACTCTTTATTTTAGAATAAGAACTAAATCCCCCTCTTCCCCTCTCCCTCCATCATGAGAAAATCACCCAAGAGGAATCATTTTTCTTTCAGTAAGCACCAGTCTCAGCTTCCTGTTTCCTCCCTGCTTCCCAGTCCCTGATTCCTCCCAGTGGTCTCAGTTCTGCAAGTTGTGTTGTCCCCTGGGTCTCTCCTAAACCAGGGTTTTTGTGCTTTACAACGATCTCCCACCACCATTGACTCTGGCACTGCCCCCGGGCCTATTTCTTTCACCAAAATTCTCTAAAATTACTCGTTCCTTTTCCAGCTTCTTCCCATTTTCTCTATTAAATCACTCAGGAGGGCTCCCTCCATGGGGAGAAGAATGAAAGCCAAGCCAAGTTGTGCTTATTTAAGATGAAACACGAGGTATGAGTAACTGATAGGTTGGCCCATCCAGGCTACTTTAAATGAGGATATTATTAACTCAAATAAATGCTTTTTTTATGGTTGGAAAGTGCTGGAGAAATATGGGAAAGGCATTCCACTGGTACCCTTGCCAGTCTAGGGTGATTTTTTTTCCCTTTACCAACGGAGCTGGAGTTGGCCGATTTCGACAGCTCTCTTGTGAAGCTGTACAACTCCCAACACGTCTCCTGACATAGCAAGAAAGGGCTTTAACTTTGGGAATTGGGGTCCAGATGAAAGGATATTTTAGGGTCTGACCTCCATTCCATGTAAGCAGGGCAGTTTCCTACAATGAACAGGAATCGCCTGAAAAAAAACGGGCCTAAAAACAAAGATGGTTTCTTGGCAGGCTTTCCTTTCTTGTTTTCTTTGTTTGTGGTTGTTTTATATATTTTAATCCTTTTTGACTAAGGAGCTTATTTGAAAAACACAAGGATGAATTCTAAACGTTTTGGAGTCAGAATTTTCAGAATGTATTGAGGATGGTATAGAAACACAGAACTTACCATGTTAGACCGCTTCATGTTATAGGCTACTTCTTGAGGGTTCAGCTCTATTGGACTTTTGTGTTAATATGTAATGTTCAGAAATGGTCTCATCCCTAGAAAGGAATCACAAAGCAATTTTCCTTTATTATAAAAAATAGTTAAAACTTGACACCTTTTAAAAAAATATCTTTATTGGAGTATAGTTGCTTTACAGTGTTGTGTTAGTTTCTGCTCTACAACAAAGTGAATCAGCTATATGTATACATCTATCCCCATATCCCCTCCCTCTTGAGCCTCCCTCCCACCCTGCCTATCCCACCCCTCAAGGTCGTCACAAAGCACCGAGCTGATCTCCCTGTGCTATGCAGCTGCTTCCCACTAGCCATCCATTTTACATGTGGTAGTGTGTATATGTCAATGCTACTCTCTCACTTCGTCCCCTCTTCTCCTTCCCCTGCTGTGAAAAATTGATACCTTTATCAATCTTTAAAATCTAGTAACATATTAAAGTGACCTTGATTTAATCACTTGGGTCATTACTACAATTTTTGGTAACTTTTATAACTGTGTTAAACAAATATGTTAGTTAATGCTTTTATAAGACTTTGAAGAAATACATTAAGATACACTTTGGTAGTGTATATACGTCCATGCCTCTTTATCACTTTGTCACCGTTTACCCTTCCCCCTCCCCATAGCCTCAAGTCCATTCTCTAGTAAGTCTGTGTCTTTATTCCTGTTTCACCCCTAGGTTTTTCATGACATTTTTTTTTTAAATTCCATATATATGTGTTAGCATACGGTATTTGTCTCTCTCTTTCTGACTTACTTCACTCTGTATGACAGACTCTAGGTCTATCCACCTCATTACAAATAGCTCAATTTCGTCTCTTTTTATGGCTGAGTAATATTCCATTGTATATATGTGCCACATCTTCTTTATCCATATATACACTACCAAAAGTAAGGTAGTTAGCTAGTGGGAAGCAGCCGCATAGCACAGGGAGATCAGCTCGGTGCTTTGTGACCGCCTGGAGGGGTGGGATAGGGAGGGTGGGAGGGAGGGAGACGCAAGCGGGAAGAGATATGGGAATATATGTATATGTATAACTGATTCATTTTGTTGTGAAGCTGAAACTAACATACCATTGTAAAGCAATTATACTCCAATAAAGATGTTAAAAAATAAATAAATATAAAATAAATAAATAAATAAACAATAAAAAATAAATAAATAATAAAAAATAAATAAATAAAAAAAAAGATACACTTTGAAAAAATATATTTTTCTTATTTTTTAAATGTAGATTTTACTACTGTGAAATGGGTATAATTTCAGGCATCTGTATTAGATGGCAGTTCTTTCGAATTAATGAAAAAGAGAAACGCACCTTGAAACAAAAATCTAGTAATTTAGGAAAGCAACGTATTTTATTTCCCACAGGTTCAGAGGATAAAGTATTAGTAAGTATGGTACCTGGATTACCTCTCCTCTTGCACGTTTTTAAGATGTAGAGGAAAGTTGAAATACTGCTTTCTGTAAATATTTTGTAATGCAGAGTAGAGAGTTTGCATAAAACTCAATTTGAGGATGCAGAGAAAAAGGAACCCTTTATACTGTTGACGGGAATGTAAACTGGTGCATCCACTATGGAAGACAGTATGGCAGTTTCTCAAAAAACTAAAAATAGAACCACCATAGGACCCAGAGGTTCCACTCCTGGGCATATAGCTGAAAAAAATGAAAACACTAATTTGAAAAGATACATCCACCCCAGTGTTCATAGCAGCACTATTTACAATAGCCAAGATATGGAAGCAACCCAAGTGTCCATCAGCTGACAAATGGATAAAGACGAGGTATATAAATACAATAGAGTAGTACTCAGCCATAAAAAAGAGTGAAATTTTGTCACCTGCAACATCATGGATGGACTCGGAGGGTATTATGCTAAGTGAAATGTCAGAGAAAGACAAACACTGTATGATATCACTTATATGTGGAATCTAAAAAATGAAAACAAACTAGCCAATATAACAAAACAGAAACAGACTTAAATATGTGGAGAACAAACTAGTGGCTACCAATGGAGAGAAGGGAGGGGGGGAGGGGCAAGATAGGGGTAGGGGATTAAGAGGTACAAGCTACTACGTATAAAATAAATAAGTTACAAGGATATATTGTACAATGCAGGGAATATAGCCAATATTTTATAATAACTGTAAATGGAATATAACCTATAAAAATCGGGAATCTCTATGTTGGACACCTGAAATTTTTTTTTTTTTTTTTTTTTTTTTGCGGTACGCGGGCCTCTCACTGTTGCGGACTCTCCCGTTGTGGAGCACAGGCTCCGGACGCGCAGGCCCAGCAGCTATGGCTCATGGGCCTAGCCGCTCCGCGGCACGCGTCCCCTGCATCGGCAGGCGAAGGTTTTCTCTAGTTGCGGCGAGCGGGGGCTACTCTTTGTTGCGGTGCGCGGGCTTCTCATTGCTGTGGCTTCTCTTGTTGTGGAGCACGGGCTCTAGGCGCACGGGCTTCAGTAGTTGTGGCACGCGGGCTCAGCAGTTATGGTTCACGGGCTCTAGAGCACAGGATCAGTAGTTGTGGTGCACGGGCTTAGCTGCTCTGAGGCATGCGGAATCTTCCTGGACCAGGGCTTGAACTCATGTCCCCTGCATTGGCAGATGGATTCGTAACCACTGTGCCACCAGGGAAGTCCTGTTTTTTATGTATTTTAATGATTTAAATTCATATTATCTAGATGAATGAGTGAATAAGTGGTTTAATAAATATTCATAAGCTGTTGAAATATTCATAAGCTGCTGAAAGCTTTTTATTTTTGGCTTATACATATACATTATAGAAAATTCAGGGAAGCTTAAAGAAGAAAGTGAAATTGCCTGTAGTTTTTCTGTCATATTATTTGGCATCATTTTCTCCATCGCTGAACGATTTTGAACATAAGCCTGGTAGATTGGAGAAATGATTTATACATATTACAGCAACAGCAGCAGCAGCAGGGAGGTGGGTTATGAGCAGAGAATCCAGTGAACAGTTCGTTGCAATAGTCCAGATAAAAAATGATGAAGCCCTAAAGTAAGACATGATGGTAGCTGTTCCTGGGTCAGCATTTGTGAGGTTCTCTCTGAATCAGCCGCTCTGTTTAGTCAGCCATACTGCATAGAGACAAAGCAGTATGTTCAAGAAATCACTGAGTATTTGTTTGAATAAAAGCTGGCAACTGGGGCTTCCCTGGTGGCACAGTGGTTGAGAGTCCGCCTGCCGATGCAGGGGACGCTGGTTCGTGCCCCTGTCCGGGAAGATCCCACATGCCGCGGAGCGGCTGGGCCCGTGAGCCATGGCCGCTGAGCCTGCACGTCCGGAGCCTGTGCTCCGCAACGGGAGAGGCCACAGCAGTGAGAGGCCCGCATACCGCCAAAAAAAAAAAAAAAAAAAAAAAAAAAGCTGGCAACTGATTGTGTGTGTGTGTGTGTGTGTGTGTGAGATTTGGTGGGAGAACCCTATAATTAGGGTCATAATATCTAAGCTGACTCTCAGATTAATGAAGGCGGAGTACAGAAGAAGGGCTTTGGGGAAAAGGATAATTGTATGTTGAGTGTGATGCGCTTGTAGGGTGTCTAGGTAGGGATGTCTGATAGACAGTATTGTGGGTCTAGACTTGAGAACGGGGCCCGAGTTCAGAGGTCTCAGTTTCTCTAAGAAGGACAGTCTTTGGGAAGCCAAAGGGAAACATGGTTCAGCCTGGCCCAGATGGGAGCAAACCCAAAGGTTTCCCTTTGTCACATTGTGCCCGATACTGTAGACTGAGCAGGCTGCCCAGAGCTGGCATCAGTGCATCTTAGCAACACTAATGTTCACTTCCAGGAGTCTTTGGGAGTTTCTAATACGTTTTAGTGTTTGGAATCCCTATTTCTCCTATTTCTTTGATTCTACTTTTTGCAGGCCATTTTGATTGATTCAGTCATCCTTTCAACAAGAATTTAGTGAGGGCCTGCTACATTCTAGGCGCTTGGGACATAACCATGCACAAGGTGGACACTCGTGGAGATTGTAGTCTAATCTTGGATATGAACATTTAGATGGTTCTCAAGTAAGCTCACAAGTTAGCTTAGAGAAGGCATGGGTAGGGTGGGGCAGGGGACTGTGTGATGGCTCTGCTGCAAGAAGGAGCATTGCATGGTCAGAGATGCTGTGTGGCTGTACACACAGCAGTGATGGGGGTGGCCCAAGTTGAGGCAGAAGAGTTTTTGGAGGCCATGTTCCTGAGAATAACGGGAAGCATTGAAGAGTTTTAAGTAAGAGCATAGTGGGGTCAGACTGAAAGATCACTCTGGATCTTCTTAATGGATCCCAAATGGATTTGCAGGGGTTAAGTGAAGGAGAGGAGAGACCAGTTAGGCTGGTGCCGTAGCTCAGGTAAGAGATGTCGGGGGCTGAACCAGGAGGCAGGCATCCACAGGGAAGTTGATGGATTTGAGTCACACAGGATTTAGTGTAATGGCTTCAAGCTTCATCCATATTATAGCATGTATCAGAATTTCATCTTTAAGGCTGAATAATATCCCATTGTATGTATATATCACATTTTGTTTATCCATTCATCTGTAGATGGGTGGACATTTGGGTCATTTCCACTTTTTGGCTATTGTGAATAATGCTGCTATGAACATGGGTGTGCTGGGTATTAAAACTTCATGTTTACCTGTCATTTTCAGTAGATGATAGGAGCTATGTTTTATTTCATTTCTGTCTAGCACTTAGTAATGCCTGCTACATTATAGACCCTCATCATTGACATGTGAGTGAAGGACAATTGATTTACTTTATTTTTATTTAACCAATGCTTATAAATTCCCAGACACTCCTAAGTGGCTTTAAAAAAATTAACTCATTTAATTTTACTGAACACCCTGTGAGGTATAGGACTACCCTTATGCCTGTTTTACAGCTGAGGAAACTGAGGCAGAATTAGTAAGTGGTAGAGCTGAGATTTGAACCCAAACAATCAGGTCTAGGCCTGGACTCTTAGCCACCCTGCTATGTTGCCTCCCTTGCCCAGCTAGCTGGGCTTGCATAATATTCAGGTGAGTGGAAACCATCCATGAGGATTGCTAGTCCGGAATCCAGAAGAGAGATGCTTCTCATAAACGCTCTCTTATGTCCAAATAGTGAAGGCTGTGTTTTGAGTGCAAAGGTGTTTGGCTAGAAGGAAGATCCGGAGATTTAGGAAAAAACAAAATCAAAAACAAAAACAAAAAAACCCAAAACATCCAACCAGCCAAACAAATCTAAACCCACCATTCATGTGTTCGAGAACTAAGGTAGATATAGGTAAGCGGTCCTTCATGCGGCAGGGCGGTCAGGTGATGTTCAGAAGCACAGCTGGTAGGGGGATCCCTTCTCTCAAGTAGCGCTTTTTCAGTAATCTTTCAGGTAATATGTTGGCATTGTGGTTGTGAAGTCAATAATAAAAGTGCATTAGAAGAAGCAGGGTGGGAGCCAGTTCGAGAGCTAGGGAGGGTAGGTGAAGGCTGGCTCAGGTATTAGATGGTGCTCCCTCACTGGACAGTGCAGCCCCCTACCCAGTTTGCCCCCCTGCATGTCAGCACCTGGAGTCCCTCATCAGAGTGGAGGGTCAGTCCCTGTTCCTTAACGGGATACCTGTTGTAGCTCCAAGATGTTTTCTGTCTGCTCCAGAGCACAGATCCTCTTACCCTTTCCCCTCATCCACTCCCAGCCGAGGTGGGGAGGGCTCAGAAGGTGCTCAGGTCCAGCCAGAGAGAGTTGCCAGTGTCAGCAGGGCACAGCAGAATCAGGATTGCTGTGGCTCTACGTTGATCATCACCCTTTTGTATCCGGTCTACTGGCATTGCCAATCAGCCTGGTTACCTTTAACCATCTCCTGGCCATTGCAAATTTGCCACCGTTCTCTGGAGAATGTTCCGTTTCCTTTTCTTTGCTTATGCTGGTGTCAAGCTCTGCATCTACGTAAGTCTGACTGATGGCTGGTGATGTTTTCAGGTTCCTCGAGACAAGAGGCTGCTGTCTGTAAGCAAAGCAAGTGACAGCCAAGAAGACCAGGATAAAAGGTATGATAATATATACAGGAATATGCCTGACTCCCCAGATAACTCTTTTTCTATGTTTTTTGAAAACAATAGTATTAAACTATAACTTTTGTTCTTGAGAGGATATGGGAGTCAAGAAGCTTTATGTCTGCTACCTGTTTTTGGAGTCTGGAACAAAACTGGATCTCTCAGGCGGGAGAGAAAATTGTATTTTTTGGTTTTGCAGTTCTGCAAAGGGCATTCAGTATCTTCCAAGGAGGCTGCAGATCCCAAGAGTTAGGGGTGATATACAGGCAAGATAGCCTACTGCTGGCGTGAACTTTTCTGTCCGTCCGATGGCTGTATGACTGCGATGAGGCCCTTGAGGGAGTGAGACATTTGAAGATAGTCTTTGATAAGGAGGAGAGGAAGGAGCCAGACTGATCTCAGTTCAGGGAGGAGGTGGTAGGGAGCCATGGGTGGCAGAGGACACTGTTGGGGTGCAGGGGCAGGAAAGATGTTAGGAGACCATAGGTCATACTCCTTTCCTTCAATCCTGAGTTAAGAACCAGTTGAAAAACAAGAAACAGACAGATTGAAATTAAAAAGGAAAAAAAATCAATTTTACTTCTGATGAAGCTAATTAGAGAATGTGATTTTGAACCAGCAATTTGTAACATTTCAGTCCTGACTTAGATACGTCTATTCATCCAGTCCCAAGCAGGACTTCAGACCTCCCTGAAGGGACAGGCCACTGATGGCATGGCCGCGGTGACTGGAGTGTCCCCTTTCTTTGGCCAAGATGATCCAGACATAAAGAGGGAACCACAAGGGTCTGAACCACCTTGCTCAGCTACTTCTCCCAAACTCACCAATCAAATACATCTCTTCCCCTGCGGAGGGACGGAGAAGCCACAGTGCTTTTCTGTTGGGGGGTTTTTCCACTTGGAAACATGAAGCCAGGAGAAATGAAGTCTCCTGCTAAAACACATGTCAGAATCTTTCCTGGCCTTGATAGGCACTGCTTGTGACATTGTGATCTTGTCATACGACTAGCGGTGGGGGCCACCCCGCCCATCAGTGGCCCTGTGCTGTGTATCACCTCTAAGGCACATCCCCAGCAGAAGATCAAGGCTGTCTGCATCTGATGTGTGGTTCCACAGGGATCTTCTGATGCTCTATGCTGCTTTGGGGCCCTGGGCACTAGTGAGTAGCAGTGATGACAGGGAGAAAGAGGCTGATGCTCTTCAGGTCCTATAACTTTTCCTCCATCCAGCCAGCATTTATTAGGCTAAGCAAGTGCTGTCTCCTAAGACCTACACCAGTCATCACAGAAAAGTTGGGGGCGGCGCGGGGGGTGGAGGTGGGGAGGGGAACAAATCTAAGATGTGTGCTCTGTATGTATCATAATAGACAAAAGAGCCCATGTTTTGGTAAAGTATCTTCTAGAACAACATTAAAGACTGATAGCCACTCATTGTATTTTAAAGGCCGATTTTTGTGATATCAATGGAGTGCCTTAAAAAAAAACTGGCGGTGAGGTATAGACAAACCACCTTGTATGGACTGATTATGACTTAGTAGACTTCCGGTTGAATGTAATTTGGAAGGATATCATTTGGTCTGCAATGTACTCATGAATTAAGGTGCCATGTGCTGACATGATATCATTACAAATGTTCGTATACAGAAGTCGCCACTTTGAAAAGTAATCTCAATGTCATGACCCCCAATTTTTTAAAAGTATATTTCAATGAACCCTTCTTAGCCTTGCATTTTTTTCTCACCTTATAATGTTTGGTTCAATTTTGAATTCTATTGCAGGTGAGTCAGTATATCTCACAATAATTCTTACTTTGTTCTGATCACCCATTTTTGGGATGACTTCCAGAGTTCTCTGGCATCAGCTTTTAAAGTGGGTGCTATTCTATAGAGGCACAGTTACACATTATAGGATGGTGCCGAGTCTGTTGTTCCCTTGTCTCATGGTAGTGCCGATTCAACCAGATTTGCACAACTCTATTAGTTTGCTTATTTATTTGTTGATAAGCACACCAAAAATATTTTGACGTGTGTTTCTTGTTTAGAATCCAAGAGTTTTGCATGAATTAAAGACTTAAGAAATTTGGACTGAAGTGGACTCTAACTGTAGAGGAGTTGATTAATTCTGAATATTTTGGCAAAGCCAGTAAGACCGTGCTTGTGCAAAGCCCAGAAGTGCTGGAAGTGGATAATTGCTTTGGTAGCTAATGAACGTAGACCAACCGTCCTACACCCAACTTGCAGGACATTACCCACAAGTACTAGTAGTTACTCCTCCACAGAAGGGTCCCGGATAAAATGAGTTTGAGAAATCGTGGGTTACAGTTAAACAAGTGGAGGAACCCTTGGGGGCCTTTACTGTGTTCACGACTGTGACCCACCAGGGTGGTCTCGTTTAGGCAATTTTTTTTTTTTAGTACTGATTTTATCATGGTCTCCTTTCTTTGAGGAACATATATTAACATTCTATGCAATGTTCTCAACAATAAGGTTTAGGGAATACTGATATAAATGGGTGGCCTGGGTTTTGGCATCATCAGCTTACTGGATTCAGATTGAACAGAATTTCTAAATTTTCACTGTGTCTTAGATGCAGATTCATTGTATTGATATAGCCATGAAAGCAGGTTATTACTTAAAGCCAGAATGTTTATAGACTCACGATTTCATTCTTTAAAGGGTTTGTTTCTAGAATGATTTCTGCAGGTCTGTGACCGACTCAGAGAGGTCCAGGTATTTTTCTGTTGGCTTTGTTCATGTGGAGCCATTCTTTCCTCAAGCTTCACTTTGAAGTTTTATTTGAAAAATCAAAGCTAAAAATACCGAGTCCTGTTTGAGAGGCAAGCTCAGAGGCGAGTGGATTTCCTTAACAGAGAGGAGCTGCGAGAGCCCAATTCTTGGAAGAACCAATTTTATTCAAATATGTCTCTCGATGAGAGATGGCTGTAAGCCCCAGAAAGCACATGCTAGTTTTAAAAAAAACAGACATTGGAGACGGGGCTCCATGCAAAACGTGCATTTTCTCTCTGTGTCATTCAGAATAATCTATAAATAAGTAAGATCTTACTGACCACAAGGACTTTGCTAGTAAAATCATTTTGCTATCAACAACGCTCTTTTCGTAAGAAGTTTCTCTTTGCTTCTGCTCTCTCCCAGAACTCTATAGTATAGATGAAAGTATTTCATCTTATACTGGCAAGAATTAATCTTCTGAATCCTTTCCTTTCTCTTTGTAGCACGGGAGGTCTGAGATCTGAGAGATCTTGTCTTACGTAAGCCCAGTTACACCACTTCCTTAAGCCCTGAAAGTAATTCAGTGCTAAGGACATCAACGAGCTGATGGTACTTCTCAATTTAGTGAAAATATTCTAATGATAAATTCTCATTATATTATTATTATTATTATTATTATTTTTTGCGGTACGCGGGCCTCTCACTGTTGTGGCCTCTCCCGTTGTGGAGCACAGGCTCCGGACGCGCAGGCTCAGCGGCCATGGCTCACGGGCCCAGCCGCTCTGCGGCATGTGGGATCCTCCCGGACCGGGGCACGAACCTGTGTCCCCTGCATCGGCAGGCGGACTCTCAACCACTGCACCACCAGGGAAGCCCTCTCATTATATTATTTTTCCTGCAAGGAGTTTAGCCTGCAGAAGAGTGAAAAATATTCTTTCCACTCTCTTCCTTTAACTTATTGTCCTGCTCCCACCTTTTTTCAAAAAAGCTACTTAAAATGTTTTCTTCTGAAAGCTTTCAAACATACCTATAAATAAAGACGATGATATAATGAACCCCCAGATACCCATCCCATCCTCTGGGTTCAGCACTGATAACTTTGTGTTACACCTACTTAAACTTGACCTTTTCTTTCTTTCTTTTTAAATTTTTATTGCAATAGTATTCAAAATAAGTTCCTGGCTTACTTTATGTCATTTCATTTCTAACAACTTATGATTTGTATCTCTAAATAAAGACATATTATTACCTAATCTCAAAATCATTATCACCTCTAGGTGAGTTAACAGTACTTCCTTCACATCAGCTACCTCTCAGTTCATATTCAGTTGTCTCAAAAATCCCACTGCCTCCTAAGTGCCTTTTTGGTTTTTTAGATCAGGATCCAGACAAGATCTGCTAATCCTATTTGATTATGTCTTTTAAGTTTCTTAACCTAGAACAAGTCTCCCACTTTTCTTTCTTTTTTCATGCCTCTGACTTATTGAAGAAACCAGGTCAGTAAGATGTGTGACATTCTGGTTTGTATGATTGTTTATTTTCCATGTTGTTTAAATTATCCTTCCAGCTCCCATATATTCTAAGAACTGGAAGCTGGATGTAAAGGCTTGCTTGATTTAGAGTCAGCTGTTTCGGGGGGGGGTGGTGGGCAATAGCACTTTCTAGGTGGGGCTCATTGCATGATACCAGGAGGCACATATGTCTAGTTGTCCTCCTTCTAGTGATACAAAGATTCATTGCATTCCATTGTAAAGTTTGCCATCAGCTTTCCCCCTAATGCATTAGCATCCACTGATTCTTGCTTACATCAGTTATTCGGAGTTGCGGAAGGGTGATGTTTCTAATTCTGTTCTGTTGCGGGGTGTGGGTTTAAACACACAGAAACTGTCTTGGCACCAGTGGAGCCCAGAGTAGTTTGAGTGGAGGAGAAAACCGAGTGCAGGTCCTAAAGACTGTTCCAGTGAACCTTTCCCTAAATCAAGACCACCTGGAGAATTCAAAACGGGAACAGTATAGCACGAACGTCTCTGAGAGCCCAGCCGTCATCCCCATGGCGGGAATCACAGTGGTGAAGGCCGAAGATTTCACGCCGGTTTTCACGGCCCCACCTGTGCACTATCCCCGGGGAGATGGTGAAGAGCAACGCGTGGTTATCTTTGAACAGACTCAGTATGGTGTGCCGTCCGTGGCCAGCCACAGCACCTACCTCAAGGATGATCAGCGCAGCACCCCGGACAGTACTTACAGCGAGAGCTTCAAAGACGGAAACACAGAGGTGAGTCCCTGGCTCTTACATCAGCAGCTGGAACTGAAACCCAAAACCACCTAACTTGTTTTCTCTGTTGGCTTTTTAAGTGGGATGAGTGAATTCAACTGTGAGTTTAAGATTTTGTTTTGTTTTTTTTTTAAACATGCCTGCATCTTTCCTCATAAACGGATTTTATTAGACCATTGGCCTAGGTGTGTGGAGGAATATTTCCGTTTTCCTGCCTCTTAGATGACAGATTCCTTGACTGGTTTTAGTTTTAGTCTTAAAATTAACTGTTTTTGAAGAACAAAGGGCTGTTTGCGTGGAAATTTCCTACTTTGTAAAGTGTTCACTCTGACCTCTTCTAGTTTGTAACTTTCCAAATGGCAGCCAAAGATGTTGCCTACCCATCACTTTTTAAAACAATATAACTCTTTAAAGACCTTGTCCGATTGAATACTCAAGAAAGAATTGGTATTATCAATAACCAAGTGTGTACGTGTATGTGTACTTTGTACCTTACAAATAGATTCTGTGTATTCTTCTCGTGTCCCCAAAGAACTTACAGAAGCAATGATCTTTGCTTGCTTGTTTGTTTTAAATTCACACGTTTGAAAATTTTGCTAATTGTTTACAATGATGTAACCAACATCAGAATCGGTGGAAAGTTTCCTCATCCTAAAAGTTTGAATTTGAAGCCCTCCCGTCTCCTCTTGCTCATGGCAGACACTAATCTGCCTTCTGTCACTATACTTCTGCTTTTTCTAAAATTTCATATAAATGGAGTGGTAGAGTATAGAGTCTTGTATGTTGTCTTCTTTCATTTAGCAGAATCTTTTTGAGATTCATCTATGTTATCGCTTGTGTTAATAATTTGTTTCTAAAATTGCTGAGTAGTATTCCATGGTAAGCATGTATCACAATTTATTCACCAGTTGGTGGACTTTTGGTTGTTTCTAGGTTTTGGCTTCTAGGGTTTGGCTATTATGAATAATGCTGCTGTGGACAGATGCTTTCATTTGTCTTGTGTAAATACCTAGGACTGCACTTGCTGGGTCTTGTGGTAAATGTATGTGAAACACTGCTGACAGTGTTTCAAGGTGGCTGGAACGTTTTCATTCTCACCAGCAATACATGAGGGTTCCCCTTTTCCATATCCTTGCCCAAACTTGATATTGTCTGTCTTTTTAACTGTTGTCGTTTTAGTGCATATGTGATTGTGTCTCATTGTGGTTTAAAATTACATTTCTCTGGTGTCTAGTGATGTTGAATATTATTTTGTGTGTTTATTTGACCATTCCTATAACTTCTTTTGTGAAATGTCTGTTCAAATAATATGCCCAATTTTTAAATTGGGTTATTTGTCTTCCTTTTATTAAGTTGTAAGAGATCCTTAAATAGTGTAGCCCTTTATCAGTTATACGTTTTGCAGTTTGATAGCCACTTTATTTTCTTAACTATGTTTTTCAAACAGCAACAATATATAATCTTGATGAAGTCCAGTTAATCAATATTTTCCTCTTAGAGTTTATGCTTTTGATGTGCAGTTTAAGAAGTCTTGGCCTAACCTAATGTCACAAAGATTTTTCTTGTTTTTTTCTAGACATTTAATAGTTTTACATCTTACGTGTAGGTTTATGATCCACTTTGAGATAATTTTTATATCTGGTGTTAGAGAAGGGTTGAGTCCCATTTCTTTCCCGCATTGATATCCAGCATCATTTGTTGAAAAGACAATATTCTTTCCATTTAATTGCCTTGGGATCTTTGTAGAACAACAATTGCTGATATAATTGTGGATCACCTCTCCAATTTTTGACCCAGAATATGTAATGCTTTTCTTCTTGTCTTTAGTTCAGGTCAGCTGCTTCAACATTTAGGAGCAGTGCCTTTACATTTGAGTCGATGGTCACTGACATCTCATTTTGCACTCCACCTGGGTCAATAAAAGACAATGGCAGAAGGAGAAAACTTGTGGTTTCTTATTTCTTAAAGAGGAGTGACTGTGGTGGCAGTATACCAAATACTTGCAGCCCGATACCCATTTAGTTGCCAATGGGACAAAATTCAGCCACCTGAGGCTGAAATTGTAACCCTAAATAATCATATTTTAAAATAATAAGCATTTGATGAGCACTTACTTTGTGCTGGGCATCATTCTAAGTGATATATACTCATCTAATCCTCACAAAAGCCCTATGAGGTACTATTATTGTCATCTGTGTTTTCCAAATGAGGATACTAAGGCACAGAAAGCATAAGGACACCCATGGTCGCACCGTAGTAAGTGGCAGAGATGGGACTTGCCACAAGCTGTCGGGCTCCAGGGCCAGTGTCCTTAGCCATTACCTCTACACTCAGAGACACTGTGGGACCTTCCAGTTCTTAGGAGCTCCATAACTGAACATAGTGCCTTGCTTAAATGTGTTTGTTTTCTTAATGAGGATTCTTTGTCTACGTCATTAGCTATTTCTCATCTTTCATATGAGAATAAGAGGAACAAAAGGAACCAGCTCTCTGCAGCGTTGGGAGGGCCTCACAGTAGACAAGTCACATTAGCAGCCCTTCTTTTCCTGGCCTGTCATTCCTGAGTGCCTGCTGCATTCTATGAAATTGGGGAATGAGCAGAGTGAGACACAATAAATTCCCTGCCCTTACCAGGCTTCCGTATTTCTTGGGTTCTGGTAGCTTTATATCAAACCTTCAGTGTCCTTGTAATAAAAATATTATCTTAAAGTTTGCTCCTTTAGCGTCCTGTGTGGTGTGGCTTAAAAGAGTCAACAACCTGCTGCTGCTGCTTCTTTTTTTTTTTTCAAACTGAGCAAGGGATCTCGTAGGGTTTTTGGTATTGTTGAATATTTGATTTGCCCTCAAGCAGTCAGGGGTGCTTCTGTAGAGAAAAGCAAGTCATTCCACGTAGGAATGTGAGGTGCATACTTTTTCACTAAAGGGTTGCTACTAATGTTTTTCTCACACAGTACAGAAATATTACATTAGTCACAGAAGAGTCCGTGGATGTGGTCCAATGTCAGCGGAACCATCATGCTACTTGGAGGATGTGTTATGAGTTGTGTTTGTGTTGTAGGTAAAGAGGCTTATGAAAGGACGCAATTGTATTTGGGGTTTTATTTTGAAGTGGATGAGAAAGCAACTTACCAGAAACTAAATGTGAAAATTATTTCCACCGAGTATGGTTTAGCTGCTCTCCTAGTCTTGGAAATCAGTGTTTACATTGCATATTATAATTCAATCTGATGTAAATTAAATGGAATGATTTATCATGATCTTTAGCCATGGCACTGTCAACTGGTTATAAGATCAGGTGAGCTCAGAGTGATTTCACCAAGTAAATTTCACTAAGGAAAAGTTGTCTAAAACCTAGCACTTACTTTAGGCAAACTACTAAAATGGCTACTACTTGTTGAATTAGCAAGTTTCATTTGCTATTAGAGATGGCTGCTTCTCTCTCTCTCTCTCTCTCTCTCTCTCTCTGTGTGTATGTGTGTGTGTGTGTGTGTGTGTGTGTATAGTGATACCAGGGAAGGGAGCAGTTTGGTTCAACTGAAGCTAGTAGCATTAAAAAGTTCTTTAATGAATTTATTTTAGCTAATTGGATTTATATTTTATTTTGTGTCCTCTTCGTAGTAACATTTGGTAAATATTTGTTTATACTGGGTGTTAGGCATTGTGCTAGACGTGGGAGTAGAGGGCAGGAGGTGTGCCTTGGTTTCTGCGCTCTAGAAGGTTACTATCTATATAGCTGCTATTTATTGAGTACTACTGTGTGCCAGGCACTGTGGCTTACACACTTTATTTCTAATATCTACTATACCACAATTCTGCAAGGAAGGTATTACTCTTCCCACTTCACAGATGAAAAAACAGAGCTTCAGAGAGGTTATGAACGTGCCAAAGGTCACACAGCTAATAAGCAGAGTATAGTTGATAAATATAAAACAGGGTAGTATTAATACCTAGAATGCTTTTAGGAAACATGTAAACCTTGAGAGATGCAAGAAAGAGTTTTTATAGAAAAATCATGTATTGTCATCATAAGAATCAAAGTAGAAGAAAGAATTTGCTATTCTGTACTACAATTTTGTATGTCAGCTAACATAAGTCTAACTGTATGAATGAAGGAACACCAGATCTCAGTGATTTGATACACTAAATGTTTATTTCTTGCTAATAATAATCTTGATAGATGTCTGCAGACCTGTCTTTTGATCAGGAATCCAGGTTCCCTCCATCTTGTGACATTACCATCTCTATATGTGGCTTCAGGGTCATCCCAGCTGGGGAAGAGAGACCATGGAGATGGCACACTGAGTTGTAAATACTATGACCTGGAAGTATTGCTATTACCCCTGTTCACATTTCATTGGCTAGAACCAGTCACATGGTCTTAACTAACTGCAAGAGGTTAAGAGAAGTCTAGTTTTCCCATGTGCTCAGGAATGAGAATGATTTATGTGTGAGCACCAGATATCTCTACCATGTGTTTCATTATTTAGTGCCTGGTATGTTATTTGTCAAATTAACATAGTTTGCAGAGAAACCTGAAATAAAATCAAAGAATTATTATTTGTTATACCCAACAGACATATGATGGTTATATCCCTTGATGTTATATTCATCTGTAGCCTGATACTGGAAGTTACCCTGGATCTAAACCCTGTCCAACTGATAGTTCATTTCCCACCACAAACTTAAAGAATAAAATCTTAAAAATGTTGATTCAAGTACTGAAATGGAACATGGCTTCACTTTTTGATCAGTGCAACCAATTTTGTTGTTTTTATTTTAAATACATGATATAGTGCATATGGTACCACTAAAACTTCTATTATTTTATTAGTTTGTTTTTGCACCAAGCAAAATTTTGGAAAATCCTTAGCATACACATTTTATACTTGGGAAGGATTTAGGTTTCTCTATACATAGTCAAATTTTGCGAGATTGGATGGCCTATTATTAGGTTCCTAGGGGCCATCTACCCAGCTCTTGAATAGAACGGCTCTGGAAATCCCCGTTCTGTTAAAGCTGTTACTTTGCAGCACCATTTGATGCTTTGATCACTGTCTCTTGAAAATGCTCTTAGCTTTATGTCCGCAGCTTCAGTTATCATCTATGTCCTGAATACTTTTCACATTATTTTTCTCCAGCCCAGCTCTCTCTGAGCTCCAGACCTTTATGTGCAACGGCCTGTTTGACTCTCCACCAGCTCAAAATCTGACTTACATCTTCCCTCACGTTCTCTGCTCTAGTGGAGTGGCACCACCGTCCTTCTGGTTTCTCAAGCAACGAGGATTTTTTTCTTGATGCTTTGCTCTACGATAATTCCCATATAAGTCATTATCAGTTCTATCAACTTCACTTTCTTAAATCTCTCTGAAATCATTTATCTCCATTCTACTTCCACCATACTGACCCAAGCTGTCATTATCTCTGGCCTGTAATACTGTCCACTTTTGTGCACTGTACCTGGGATGGTCTTTTCAGATTGCTAATCTGATCATGACACCCTCTCACTGAAATCCCATTGTTTTCAGGATTAAGATCTAAATCTTTAACGGGTTTACAAGGCCTTGCACGTTCTGTTTCTCCTCCGCCTTTCCCACCTCATCTTTCACATCTTTCCCCCTGGTGCTCTCTGCTCTGAGCGTCATTCAGTTCTGTGAACCTGATATGCTCCCTCCTGCCTCAGGACCCGTGTGCCTGCTACTCCATGTTTTAGGACTGTGCTGTGCAATACTGCAGTCACTAGCCACCTGTGGCTATTAAAATTGAATAAAATTAAAAATTCAATTCCTCAGTCCCACTATCTCCATTTTAAGTGCTCAGAAGGTGCATGTGGCTAGTGGCTACCATATTAGTGAAGATATAGAACACTTCCATCTTTGCATAAAGTTCTATTGGACAATGCTATTCTAGAATATTCTTTACTACCTTCCACACCCTTCCTCCTGTGTGACTACCTCAAGGGAGCCTTCCCTGTCCTCCCCTTTCAGTTCCTAGTAAAGTCAGTTTTCTTTGTATCTAAGTCCACCAGCCAAAGACTACCATGAACACATCTGTAGTCAAAGTTACATTTATTTAGCTTGCTTCTGCAAGGGGCCCTTAGGGACAACTCAGCAAGAGAGAGTTGGGAGGAGCTCTTGGTAGTGTTTGGGCTTGTTCTGGATGAGTCTAAGAAGGGATCATGGAAGTGACAACCAGCTCTGGATTTCATATGTCAAGACCTTGGGGCAGTCTAGAAACTGGGTACCTCGGTCGTCATTGTTCAGGAGATGGGATGAACAAAGCAGGGCTGAGGCTATCTTTGCCAAGAAGGCATCAGTCCCGCAGAAGGGGGGGATGTTACTCACTTTTGTACCTGTGTTATTGTCTTCTGGGGTTCTGTTGGGAGCATTGCTTATCTTCTGTTGGCCTTGTCCGTGTGCTGTTGGAAGCAGTACATTCTGTTAGAAGCATCAAGGCTGATTGTCAATGGGACTGATTTTTACTTTCTCGGTGGTGATGTGCTCTCCTAGAACTCTGTTGTTCTTCTTAGAGTGCTTGCACACAGTTTGTAAATTTTTAAATTAATGATTATTTGACTAATATTTTTCATCTACTATGTCGGAAGCTTCATGACAGCAGGGACTGCTTCTCTGTGGTATCCATAGCACCTAGCATGGTGTCTGATGCAAAGTAGATGCTCAGCAAATATTTACTGAAAGAGTGGATGAATGAATAAATGAATCATAAGACCTAAAAAATTGGTGGCTGATCAAAGACATGGAATTATTTCGCTATATCTGATTTTACCACTGTTAAGGAATCATTGTCTTTTCCTAGTAGATTCTTAGTTGATGTCTCTTTCCTCCCACCCAAGGAAAAAACTAGAATTCTAATATTCAACATTTAAATATAACATTCTAATATTCCTTGATGTCTAAAGTCCTTTAAGGATAATCTAGAAAATATATGTTACCATACTTCCTTTACTACCATTTTTCTCAGGCCAAATGATTAAGAAATGTATAGATGCACTGCATCAAATCACAGCAAGGTATGGTGATGTTTGGCTGTCTGCCTGCCTTTTGGCATCCTACAAATTATATTAAAATGTTTCCAAACAGTTGTGGAAACTTGGTAATTGTAGTCAGAATGGCCTGAGTGTTTTGGTTCTAATTCTTTCTTTTTTTGACCAAAATTTTTTATTTGACTAAATTCTATTTCATGCATAAGCATGACAGTCTCTCCTGTTTATTAGAGTTTGGCAACAAAAAGAAAACCAAGCAGGGCTTCCCTGGTGGCGCAGTGGTTGAGAGTCTGCCTGCCGATGCAGGGGACACGAGTTCGTGCCCCAGTCTGGGAAGATCCCACATTCCGCGGAGCGGCTGGGCCCGTGAGCCATGGCCGCTGAGCCTGCGCGTCCGGAGCCTGTGCTCCGCAACGGGAGAGGCCACAACAGTGAGAGGCCCGTGTAACGCAAAAAAAAAAAAAAAGAAAAAAAAAGAAAAAAAAAAGAAAACCAAGCAGCCTTGTACAGCAATAGTGAAAATGCCAAGGGTGAGGGTAGCCTACAGTTTTACTGTAGGATAAATATATATATATATATTTTAAAGGCCTCTCTCCCTTTGGCCATATCAACAATCATTTAGGGCCATCATAAAGGATTGTGATGTTTTCCAGGTAGAGTATACATTTAATTTTTTTAAATTATAAAGATAATGTAACCGAATTAAGGATAAATGTTTAAACTCGGAAAAAGTAATATCCATGTCAGTAATATGTCAACTATTTTAATTTTTTCATAGTTCTTGTTTACATGCTCATATTATTGGATTAAGAGTTTTTATTTGTTAGCCCATAGTTGACAGTCTCTTTGAGTCTGAATAGTTGTAGTATATCACATCTTCTTACATCCCCTGGGACATTAGAACCCTAGAATGTATCAGTCCAATATGTTTTAGTAAGCAAGTCTATCCTCAGGCTGCACAGTGCCATGGCATGGGCAATGAACTCATTCAGGGCCTTGCTTATTAATACTGGTTCACCATGTGTTGTTACGGGTTACCACATATTCCTTCAAAGAAGACCTTTGAAATGCATCTTCTCTGTCTTGGAGTCATTTCCTTAAATGTTCTTTTCATCATGCTACCTTCCTACTCCAAAATTTCCTAATTCTTAAATATATTAAGGATCAAAGCAAAGTTCACAACAGCCATAAAATCTTTCCAGAATTTTGCTGATCTTCCTTTCCTGGTAATGTTCATTCTGTACTTTTCCAGTCAGGACACCTGAATAAATGAATGGATGAATGCTTTAACATAGACCTTCATATCTAGTCATTTGCTGTATTTCAGTTTCTTTTGTTGTCATTTTTCATATGAATTTACTCACCTCCTCAACCAATTTTTATATATTTGAGGCAAAGAAAGTGCCTTATATATTTTCTCTATGTCTCTTGGCACCAGTCAGATGCTGAAGCCCCAGAATATTTCCATTTAATGCCTTGTTGATGGGTTGACTGATTGCAAAAGAAACACAAATCTGTATCTTTGAGTCTCTGTCATGATTAATAAACTAGTTAACAAATACTTGTCAGATGCTCCTGGGCTGCGTTTGGGTAAACTTTGAAGGGCAAACTGTCTTCTCGGATCCATGGAGTTTATAAGACTGTATATAAAGAAAGATCCTATGTATGTACATATAAAGTGTGAGGTGAGGGCACACTGCATTCAAGTGATGGTGGTTAGAGATTGTGAAGGAAATTTGGAAAATAGCTGTGAGTAAACCTTTCCGGAGAAGGAAATCTTTGAATTACTTGTCAAAGAATGGAAGTTTATGGCAGAGAAATGAAAGGCAAGACGGTTGTTTCTTAGAAAGAGACACTAGAAAAAAGGCCACAGCAGAAGGTCCAGATCTGTGTGGTCCACCAAGTGCTTTTTCATCAATATTCTATTATATTTACTTTAGGATCAAGAGTTAGGGCTTTTGGTGCATCTACTTTTAAGAAGATTCTAAAGTGTAGCAAAGTGCATCCTACTTGCACTAAATATACAACAACTGAATGTCTGTGGACCCAAGCCTTTTCACATGTAATACTAAGACTTAGAATTTCCCTCCGCAAAATTACTTTTAACACTCTTGTGATAATGAAGATCTTAGAGAAGGGCATTGAGTACGATCAAGTGATTACTATAGAACAGAATTTTTGTTGTTGTTGTTGGAAGAAGAAAATGTCAGTGTGAACTTCAGTTTCACAATTTTGCCTGAGTGTGGAACAGAATTTAATACACATAGATAGAGCTCACCACGTTCCAGGAACTGTTTGTAGTACTTTATCTCTGCTAATGCATTTAATTCTTCTCATCACTATAAGTAGGCATTTTACAGCTGAAGAGAATACGGCACTTGCCTCAGTCTACATAGGCAGCAGGTAAAAGAGCTAGAACTTGACCCTAGAACTTGACTCTAGAAAGTCTTGCTCCAAAAACTATGCCCCAGAGCTCTAAATACTGCTTTATGATACGCTATGTGGCTTCTCTGTAATGAGTATTCCGTTAACTCAGAATTTGTGGCTTTTGGAATAAGTGTTGGAGATAAGAAAATGGAAGAGATGTTTACATGTTTGAGGAAACAGTTTCCAGCACCTGGAGACAATTTAGGAACACCTGTGGACGTGTCAATGTGGACATGTGAATAAAAGCACAAATGCATTTTCTGTTGAATGTAATTCTCAGTGTGCAGGTGGTATGCAAGTTCTATACACAAATGGTAACTATTTTCACTGTAGTTGAAAACATAATACCAAAAAAATGTGTAATTTTCTTTTCTAAAATGAGGATAAAACAGTTTGGATACATTTGTCACTTTTTTTTTTTTCTGCATAATGACTCACTATTTGTTTTAATTTTGATGACTTTTAAATTTTGCAGAAATTCCGGAGTGCTTCAGTTGGGGCTGAGGAGTACATGTACGACCAGACATCAAGGTAGGTTACAGGAGATGCCCCTAGAAGCTGATGAACTGATAACTGTTTAAATGTATCGTCAAGTTATACTTTTACACCTTTAAAAGAAATTCTTTTCTCTACACAATGACTTCTAAATTACTGTTTCCAGTCTTGATCAATTTTCTGAGACCTACCTGTACCCTTCCTTCGTCCTTTTGCTGCTAGACATCCCTTCTTAGGTGTTCCTCTAAACCTCAGGCACTTGGGCCTCCAGCACAGCATGTACGTGTCTTTTCCTCTTCTTTCCTTCCTTCTTCACTTGCTTCACATCTGTTCTTCCACTTTTATTTCTTGTTGTGCCTGATGATGCCATCCTCCCAGCCACACACTCCAGAGGTGCAAGGTGCTTGCCTTCCTGCTACACGTTCATGGCATTTGCCAAGTGCTGGATGTCCTATCCCCCTGTCCTGTCTCTTCCAATTTACTCTTGTGTGTATGCTTCTGAGCTGTTGCAACATAACAGGTTGCCCTGCCAGCACTTTCTTTTCCCTTCCATTCCACTTTGGCCATTTCTTCCTACTAGCTGTCACAGACTTTGGTGCCTTCCATCTTCCAGCAATGAGATAGGGATTGAGGATAAGTTATAACCTGTCCTTAAAAGAGGCCCATAGACTTTTGCAGGAGACCTGTGTGATGTCATACAAATTGCAATACATTTGCAAAATGATGAGTCCTGCTACAGAGATACATGAATAGACAGCTGAGATGACCTGCAGGCCTGGGTGTGTGGGGGGTGTGAGTGGGATGGGACCAGAGGAAAGCTTTACAAGAAGCAGCATTTGAACTGGATCTTGATGGATTATCAGGAGTTTTCCAGGGAAAGAAGGAGGATTAAGAACATTCTAGGTAGAGGGGCCACATGTTCAAAGTCCCTGTTCGTGATCATGCCTGTAGACAGGAGAGAATGGCAAGGATGAATTAATCCATCCCATTTATAAAACTTATCAGTGATTTCACCATTTCAGACAGAATAAGACACCAATTCCTTATGAAGGTAGTTGGGGCCCTCTATGTGCTGGTCCCTTTTTACTGTAAACCTTGTCCCCCACTGTTTTTCTTGGCCCTTTACTTTTACATGTATGGCCCTCTTCTCCTCTCTCTGTTTCTGCTTGAAGCCCTCCTGCCCCTTCAGGGTCTTGCTCCAGCCTCAGGCTCCCCAGTCACCCTCTCCAGATTCCCCCAGCCAGAATTTGGGTGTGCAGTGGTGGTGAAGGGTAGGGGAGAGGCAGAGAAGATAAAGTTCCAAATGACCTTCTAAAACGTGGAAATACATGTATAATTTGCATGCTGTCAATCCAGATAACCATGCAGCCAGCTATCAGGCCAGTGAAAAGAGCAACGACCTACCAGTCATGTGACCTGGTGTCTCTTTCTGCTGCTGTCATTGTCTCCAGGGGTGAGCAAGTTTCTCAGTCTCTCCTCAGCTGTGAAATGAGGAAAGTGGTTCTCATCTTGTGTTGTGGATGAGCTTGGGGGACGTGAATCCCTTGAAATTATATTAAAAATCATTAGTGTTCATATGTGCTTTTATCTGGGAAGAGGGTTCACAGCTTTCTTCATGGTTTTCAAGCAGTCTGTGCCCTAGACAAGTTGCACGCTCCTGGTCTAGGTGATTCCTAATATCCTGTCCAGGTCTCAAACTTTATGATTCAGTGGGTTATCTTGAAATTGCTTTTTCTAGGCAAAATGACAGTGGAATTGGTTCTGTCTTGAATGATTTATTTCCCACCTTATTCTAAGACCCATATTCTGGAATTTGCTTTGTTTATCAGCTTAAGCCTAAGATTTTTATCATGTAAGAGGAATATTATTTTGCCCTTCAAATTTCTTTCTCATTATAAAAGTTAAAAAAAAATCAAACATTGCAGAAATAGTCAACATAGAAAGCAAGAGTCCCCCATAATCTTGTAAGTAGATCATTTGAAGAGGCAAACTTCAGTCATTTTTGCACACAGCCTTTCACAGACTGAAATTAAAGAGCTAAAAAAATAGATAGACCCAGTGAAGAGCCTCTGATGATTCTCAGGAAACACACAAAGCACTTGTAATTGGATCATCACTGTGTGCCGTCCTGCAGTGTGACAGAAATAAATATTCTGAATGAGCATCTTAAATAAAAAGATTTGACTCATATCCGTTGCTCGTTTTAAACAATGGGCATATTCTTCAAAGTTGGGAAAATCAGTGTTTTTATTTTATAAGTTAACTTATATTTGTAAAATATTAGGGAAATTATTAAGAGCAGGGATCTGCAAACTTGTTTTCTGTAATGGGCTAGATACTAAGTATTTTAGGTTTGGCATACTACACAGTCTCTGTCACAGCTACTCAGCCCTGCTGTGGCAACGCAAACAAACAAGTGTAGCTGTGTTCTAGTAAAACTTTATTTACAAAGAACAGGCAGCTAGCTGGCTTTGGCTGACAGACCATTGTTTGCAACCTCCTGATTTAGAGCAGTGACCCTGTCATGAGTTCTTTTGCAGGCTTAAAAAACAAAACCCCCAAATCAAAACATACTCGCTGTTATGGAGCTAGATTCCATATAGATTTCAATAATGAATGAGTTCTAGATTTTTACATTTTGAACTATTTTAAAGTGGGATGTAGCTATTTGCAACACCTTGGCTAGACAAAAGAAAGTTGGTATACGGATGAATTGAACAAAAGCATTCACATATTTGGCTTGTTGCTAGGATGAAAGTGGCAAATTTTAGCGATTCTTAAGTTCAGGCATTACCAAGGACCAACTAAAACCTAACAGAGGCTCCCCCAGCTCCGCCTGGCACAAGTAGGCGGGCACATTGTGGACTTTCTCCCCTTCTAAACCATCTGGTTTATGGGCCACTATTAGAAATGTTGTGTGCAGTGTACTAACAGTGACCTTTGGTATGGTCTCATCTCTTTTGCCATGTGCTGTGTTTTGTCTCTGAAATGGAGTAAACGTTGGTTAATATTCATACAAAATGCTATTGATGTGAAATTGATCCAGAAGCCAGAAATGTCCAAGTGAATGAATCTGACCGCTATTTGTCTTCTGTTCACAGTGGCACATTTCAGTACACCCTGGAAGCCACCAAATCTCTCCGTCAGAAGCAGGGGGAGGGCCCCATGACCTACCTCAACAAGGGACAGTTCTATGCCATCACGCTCAGCGAGACGGGGGACAACAAGTGCTTCCGACACCCCATCAGCAAAGTCAGGGTAAGGGCCTCATTTCTCCAGTAAAGCACAGAGGGATCAGGTGAAAGCAGTGACTACCTGCCAGCCTTGTGGAAGGGCATGGAAAAAATCCCAAAATAAATAATTCTAGAACAAATGTCAGAGAGTTGGGGCAAGAGAACTTACTGGCTTGCAGTTTATCATTTTAATCAGTAACTAATAAACCCCAGGGAAGGGACGTGGTTGGAACATGCTTTCTGACTGTATCCGAGGAATTTCCCCAGCTTCATTCATTGCCTACGTGCTACCTAGTTGTTGTCGTCGTTGTTTTCAATCAAATGATGTGCAGTTTTCAAGTAAGCAGCTGTAAGTCAGAGCGTATGTGTGGGCAGGAAAGAGCTGGGCTTTCTTCTGGAAAGGAGGGTGCAATTCATTCCGCGTCCCTGGGCCCTCCGCAGCTTTGCTAAAAGACTTCTGCAGCCTGGCACTTACTCAGGAGTCAAGAGGTGGGCATGATATGATCCCTACCAGGAGTGACTTGGAGGAATTTTCACATTCACGAGTTATTAGTTCTATTTGTGGGACATGAAACTGCCTTGGAAGCCTGCCAGCTTCTGGCATTCTCGCTACTGCCAAGAAGGGAGGGAACTGGTAATCCCTGTCGACTGAAAAGGAGAATTATAGCAGAGCTCTCAAAAGAGGCTGAAGGAGTTTCCTGCCCTGTTGTAAAATGATTTATGCTGCTGTGTGCGTGGTGTGCACTCCTAAGCTCTTTCTTCTGCGTACTGAGAAAGGAGCGCCGGGCTGTGCCGAGCCCAGTGAGTTTACCCCAACCCAGATTCCCAGGCAAAGGTAACCCCTGAGGTAGAAGAGAAGAGAGTGTCCAGGCACCTGCTGGCCGGTTTGCCTGTTACTAGCTTTTAGGTAAAATCGTTGCAGTGCTGCTTTCTTGAATCAACCCGGTTTTACGGCTTTGTTTCCATGAGAAAGACAGGGAAGAATTGCTGCTCGTTTGTCCAGCAGGCCTTTCTCCCTCCGAGGCCATCCCAGTTCCAGATCAGAGTGACAGGAGGCAGGAGGCAGGGCAGTTGAGAGTGAGGGGAAAGACAGGGAGGATGTGGGACTAACGACCCACCTGAGGCTGAACCCGTGGCAGGTGGAAGAGTGCTGAGTGTGCCCTCCAGAGGAGCTAGTATGTTCCAACCCTGAGGTCAAGGCTACGGTGGAGGTATGCTGTCAGCCACAGCGGCATCATCATCACCATCAATCATCATCATCCCCATCATCACAACAACCAGAGCCACCATATAACAGCTAGTTTTTATTGAGTGTATCTTCTATGTGCTGGGCACTGTGTTAAGCACTGTACGTCTCGTAACTCGTTGAAACTAACAACCGCCCTATGAAATAGGCATTCCTTTTATAATGTTACAGATGAACAAACTTGGCCTTTTAGAAGCTAGCAACTGACCAAGGTTACATAGCTCAAACGTGAGGGAACTGGGTTATATCCCCAAGCAGTCAGACCCCTGAACCTACTCTCTTAACCACTAAGTGTACTGTGTTGAGTAGCATGGAGGCCTGAAAGGTAGACGGATTTTAGCATGGAATCCACCTCTGGAAATATATCCTAGAATTTGTATCCTAAACCCTCACATGTGGATGCCTGGTAAGAAGACACTGGATACATATTCTTAAAAAAAAAAAAATCTTGTAAATTACAAGTGTGTAACTCATGTATACACCTTGGTAACAACACTGTTATCATCACCCTGAAAAGATAACGCATGGTTAGTAGTAACCTGAGGCCATGACAACAGTTTGTAGTGCAGGAACTTTTCCAAGAATTTTCTTTCATTGAAATCATGGAAATAATTACATATAGAAATTTTATTTCCTTCTGTTGCATTTTGCCTAAAACCAAGAGCCTTCCTTCTCTTAAGGACTTCAGTCTAACAGCCTTGGAGAGTAGGATGGCCCTTCTCAGAATGGATCTTTCTTACTCCTAGGCTCTGTTAGAGCCAGCAGTGTGGAGAAATGAGGGATGCACTTGGAACCTCCTAGCGCTGATTTCTGAGAGCAGCGTTGCATCCCATGTCGAAGCGTAGCCGTGGTAATAGCAGTTTCAAACGGCCTTTCTCCTTACCACTGGAAAAATACATTTCCATCCCAAGAATACGCCATTTTAGTCATGTGCTAGAAAAAATTACCTGAAATGTTCTTTTTATTTTGGAACAGACAGAAAAAAACACCAGGAGGCTGGGCAGTAAACTCTTACGTATAAATGGAAAAGCCTGCGGAAGGGGGAGGGAGGATGGAGAGAGGCTGAGCCCAGAGCTCCACCAGCCCAGCCAGTGGATCCCTTTCTTGTCAGCTCTCCTCCATGCCTTTGAGGGTCTGCCGCTTGTGAATGCAAAGAGTATGGATGCATATTTCTAAACTAGCTTTTCTAACAAACACCTGCTTTCTTGTGTAACAGATGTTTACATACCACTGGGAATAAGCCAGATTTTGACCTGACAGTTCAGTCACAAACACATATTTGGTATCTCTTATTTGTCGGGCACCAGGGCCCCCGTGGTGAGTGACTCTGTCCCAGCCCTCATTGAGATAGGCATCGGTGGGAAGACATTGCCATGGACTGAATCATTGTAAATAATTAGGTAGATGACTACAAGTCTGTGAAATGCTTCAAAGGAGAAGTTATTAAAGAATGGGAGTCATTGAAACACTCTTCCGGAATAGCAGAAAAATGTCTAAGAAGTAGTTTGCATATGGAATGAGGGGGGGAGTATATTCCTGGATACGGTATTCCTCATGCTGTAATTACAGGGGTTTTGCTTTTTGTTTTTTTGGTTTGTTTATTTTTGATACCTCCTCCATCTCATAAATGACAATGAATTAACATATATTTAGTTGAACAAGGCTGTAACTTAGAAGTGAAAGCAGTTTGGGATACTTATTTCTACAAGACATTATTAGTTTCTCATGCTCATTTTAAAAGTACATCCACATATTTTTATAAATCACATAGTTGACCTTGTAGCTTTTGGTCTCTGAAATATCTGTAGCTTAGATCTTCGTTCATCAATATGAGCTCATCTTTTAGTATTTCTCTCATTATTCCCACTAATCCAGCCAGAGGCACTTAATTAGGCCAGAAACAGATGTTTGCTCCTTTACAAAAGCACCAAATTCTATGTTTAAGGATATGAAATTTCAAAAATGTTCTTGTTTCCAGTACAAGAAAAAAATCTTTTTTGGTATGCCCACTCAGCTCACACAGTAATAAATTTGCTGGTAAATTGGATAATCTGTTTGTTTATGATTCATGGTGAAAATGATGTAGCGTTCTTTTTCACTATGTGCTGTTCTCGTTTCCCATTCATTTTTTTAAAGTAGTCCCATTTTCAAACAAGACAAACCATACGCCTGGGCTTGTTGGGCTTTTCTAAAGCAAGAAAAACAAATTTACAGAAATTACAGCAACCCACCTCTGATAGAACTTCTAGAACTGGAGAGTGTGTGAAGCAGGAGGTGCTGAACAGAAAGTAAGCTCCGTGGTTCTCCCCCTCTGCAGAGCGTGGTAATGGTGGTCTTCAGTGAAGACAAAAACCGGGACGAGCAGCTGAAATACTGGAAGTACTGGCACTCTCGACAGCACACGGCCAAGCAGAGGGTCCTCGACATCGGTAAGTTGACCTTGACCTCCCGGCACGGTCTTTGGTAAACTGCCATGTTGTCATGATGCAAAGGAGAGCCCAGCCCAGAAATCACAGCTGGGACCCACATCACTCTCATGATGTGCCAGCCACTAGTCTGTGCACCTTTCCTATGTTTTAGTACATTTAGTACAAATCAGGCTGAGAAGTCAAAATCAGGCTAAGCTGAGAGCAAAACACTTTTCGTTCCATAAAAGTCAACTGTGTCTCCTATAATAATAGATTTAGCTTTGCAACGGCCGTGCCAGTTTCTAAAATATATTTCCATGCCCTCTTGTGTTTGAGCCTAATGATTGGCAGGCAGGCCAGAGGAACTGTTATCCCCCTGTGGCGCGAATAACCTCAGCTCATTTGGTTCTAGGGTACTTGCGAAGGTCACGTGACTAGATACAGCATCCTCGTTCTCTAATTCTCCATCCCATGTTCCTTCCATCCAAACACATGTCTAGTGCAAATGATCCTAGGTGATCAGACAAATGCAATGTTTGAGAGAGCTTTCCCGGCAGCAGAGAAGGAATGGACCTGCCAAGTGCGTTTTCTGGAATCTGTACATTCCTACACATGATGTCTGTTCTTCAGAGACCTAGAGCCCTCTGGACAAGACTCAGAGTCCCGTCAGGAAAGCAGAGCCCACACCAGGTGGTTCCGTGGAGATAATTCATTGCCAGAGTTGGGAGGGCTGAAGGCACCGTGAGACAGTGCAGACAGGAGCAACAGCACGAGTCAGCTGCTCTTAGCTGGAGGGCCAGAGGATCGAAGGGAGAGGTGCTAGTGTTGTGAGAGCTGCCCAGCAGGAACAGGCACCAGCTGGAGCTGGGACCAGCTTTCCAAGAGCAGGCAGAACCTCAGAGGAGTCGCTGCCAGAGACACCCCTCAGTGCCAAGAGGGCAGGGGGAGAGGGGCTGCCCTGGCTTCGCCCTGCCTCCCAGTCTCCCCCAGTGCTTCCCGGTGGCCACATTACCCTGAAGCAGAGGGCACGTGACCCTGGCACATGCACTTTGCAGGAATCAACCTCTGAGACACAGAGCAAAGCAGGGGAAGTCAGGGATTGCATCTCAAAGTACCTAGAAATTACTTAAAAACGCAGTAATACAGTAAGTCCCCTACCAACGAACGAGGTCCCTTCCAAGAGCGCGTTTGCAAGTCCAATTTGTTCGTAAGTCCACCAAAGTTAGCCTAGGTACCCAACTAGCACAATTGGCTATATAGTACAGTACTGTAATAGGTTTATAATACTTTTCACACAAATAATACATAAAAGCGAACACAAAAAACGAAGAAAACATTTCTAATCTTACAGTACCTTGAGAAGTACAGTAGTACAGTACAATAGCTGGCCTACAGGGGCTGGCATCGAGTGAACAGGCAAGAAGAGTTACTGACTGGAGGAGGGAGAGGAGGTGGGAGACGGTAGAGCTGAAGGGTCCTCAGCAATAGGAGACGGAGGGCAGGCTGCAATTTCACTCAGGCCTGACGCTGATGGCACAGGTTCTGCTTCCTTGCTGGATTCAATTCTATCTACCCTCTTGAAAAAACGATCCAGTGATACTGTACCACTGTACTCTGTACTGTACTGTACAGTAAAGTACACAAAAGCACCACCACTTGCAGAGGACGCACGCAGGTGACAATGCACACCAGACACATGAGCTAACTTACATGACTGGACACGTGAACACAGGTTCGAATCTTTGAAAGTTCACAACTTGAAGGCAGGAGACTTAATGTATATGTGTTTCTAAGTAATTTTAACACTTTATCTACTTGCTGCTTCCATGAGAAATAAATCATTTCTCATTTATAGGCTTTATTTTCACATTTTGCAGACCAACAGCGTACAGCCCCAGTGAGGATAGGCCAAGCAAGGTTTTCACTGTGTTGGATACCAGAGGTGTTAATGAACCATTAAAAGGATGTTTACTTTGATTTCTTTCGCATTGTAACGAAGGATTTTTCAGACCTTCCATCTCACACTTGCTAGGGCCCCTTGACCAATGGCAGAGAAGTTAGTAACTAGGTGAGGGTTAGAGACTCACTGTAGAACATATTGAAACTAACTTGCTGTTTTTTCTTGCAAAATGGCTACACCACTCCTCCCCCTTCCCCCCTGCCACACATACACATCTGTCAACTCATCAAGCTTATTTATCTAATGAACTAGGAAGCCGAGGTCTAGAGAGGCTCACTGACCCACCTTTCCAAGTGACTTGTCCTCAGATAATTAGGGCAGGAATTAGTGCAAGAGCTGGGATAAAAACAGTCTTCCTCACCCAGGTCATACCCTGAACCCCCGAAACTGACTAGGGCGAAGGATTTGGGGATACTTGCCATAACCTGCTTTGCAGCCAATCTGCACAGAGCAGAGGAACAATTTTATTTTATTTGAAAAGTTTAGCCTTATAATTATTGCCCAAGAAAATGAGAGGAGCAGTTAAATAGAAATATGGACCAGGTCCAAATAAGGCAAATAATAAAAGCATTTTCCTGGCATACCTATTGGTTTAAATTTCATGTCGTTACAAGGTTTACTTTTCTTAGACTAGAATGATCTCTCAGGTCTCATACGATTTCAGATCTTACCTCTTTGCTTTATCACCTCTTGCCTGCCTTTTCTCCCTCGTGTAACCCTTTACACACGTGTATGTGCCCACATGTACACACACGATTCATCATTGAGATGTGTGACTCTTACCAAGTAGCTTCATGGCCACTTGGGCAACTTGCTCTGAATCTGAGGTGAAGACACTGAATCAACCCCTTAGCTTCAAATGGAAAATCAATTTTCAGACCACAGTCTCTACCCCTAATCTCATCCTGACAGGATTAGGAAATATGCAAAAACTCTCATCTAATTCATTCTTGTACTAGATTAAAAAAAAAAAATCAAGCCCTTTGTTCCTCTGCCAGTGGGTGGTTAACACCATTTCCAATAGAATGCGGAAGCTGATGCTGCCACAGCACATGTGTCTGTGTGTGGAAGCCGTCACCGGTAGTCACTGTGCAGGGCCGTGTAGAGAATGTTCGTGTGGCTGTACCTTGGCTGCTGAGGGGGTAGGGAGGCCCAAGAGTGTGTATGCTATACCGTTGTCATTTGGGGTTGAGAACCTTCTAGTAGCCTGCAGAAGAAAAGGAAGGATCCAAAATTATGTAATGTGTTATCTTTCTTCACCTCCATGAACTGGAGGTTAAAGTCAGGGCTCCAAAGTTGCAGTTCCCACGCCTCCACCAGCCACTGTGGTCAGCAGGTTCAGCTGAGCCCTGCAGGTAGTGAACTTGAAGCTCATGTTAGAGACTGAGATGAGGCCCCTTTTGCTAAAACAAGCATTCATAACCTTGGTCCTTGGGGTCTGTGGGCTACAGGGGAACCTCAAACTCCTCAAATTACGCGTAACACAATTTTGTGTGTATGGGTGTGCGCATCCTTTCCTCTCCTTTCCGGGGGTGCCTGGGACAAGCAGCCTGTCTCCAGCACGCGGCCTCCCTCCCTCCACTCCAGGAGAAGCCCGATGGAGCTCTTACCTCTCTTTGTGTCTTTCCTTCTTCAACATCCCCTCAGCACTCACACTCAAGGATTCTCCTGGCATCTCTTGCACCTGAAATAATCATGCCTGGAGAACATTCTGCATCTTCCCTGACATAAGTCTGTCTCCCTTGGATAAGATTGTTGGCTGTTCTTTGTGGCTACTCTTCATCTCCCACATACTCTTGATGCTCTGAGTAGCCCCTGTGTGCTGGCTGCCTGGTGGGAGAGGACCCTCTGCATCCCCGATGGAGCCCTGTCTGTGGATCCGTGGAAAGGAGAGTGAGAGCCTGAGGGCCAGGGAAGGAGGCTGCCCCTCAGAGCATGTGGCGCCCCAGCTCCCAGCTTCCTGTGTGCTGAGTGGAGTTCTCGGTGAGGCCATCCCTGCCTCACACCAGTGACATCCCTCCTTGAGTGGATACTCCCATGATGCCCAGCTTGTTCCCTCACTTCTTGGAGGCTTTGCCTGTTGTCACCTTATCAGAGAGACCTTCCCTATCGCCTTACCCAAAGTCACCCCCTCATCACTCTCAAGCTCCCTTAATTTTAGTTTACTGCAGACAGCTTGTTATCACCTAACATGTTATTATGAATATATGTTTCTATTTCTTATTGTGTGCCCCCTCCTACTAGAATAAGCCTGTAAGAGCAGGCACTTGTCTGATTTGTTCTCTGCTCCAGCCCCAATGCTTAGCACAGAGCCCAAGTCATCGTGAGTGTTCAATAAATATTTCCTGAAGGAATGAATGAGTGAATGAATGAATGAATGAACAAATGTATGGATGAAACTCTTACTACAGTGACGGGAGGCAGGCTTTCGAAGGAGTGAACTGTGTCTTAATAAAAGCTCCCATGTGTCTGTTGCCTTCTTTGTACTGGGCTCTTTCTGTGCATCAGACATAAACATTTTGTCCTTCCTCCTGAAAACAACTTACTTTGTTGTTTAAAAACTGAGATGGTGAGGGGCTAAGAATTTTACCCAGGGTCAAATCCCTGGTAAGTGAAGATGGAAACCCAGGAATGCTGGAGTTTGCACCCCTTGTTTTATTTTTTATTATTCTGTGTCTTTACTCCACTGTCTATTGTCTTTGTATCCTGACCTGTAGATAGTTCTTGGCCCCCATCAGGCCATGCAGAGTGACTGCACACATTCATGAATTGACCTTGCATTGAGGTCCTTCTTCTCTTCTCTACGCCTTTCTCTCCAGACATTGAGAACATCTTGCACTCTGGGTGGTAGGACTCTTGGCCGCTACTAGTTCTGATGTTTCTGAAAGCCAGTTTGGAGACGTGGTTCTTGTACATTAGGCCATAAACTCTGTTGGTGGGGAAGGAAGCATTAGCAATTAGCTCTTACTGGATATAAGTACAACAAGCCAACCCCAGCCCACGTGCCTTCTGCTGCTGGGCAAAGCACACAAGCAGAGTTCTCCAGGTTTCACAAGTTCTTTCTTGGGAGCTCATCGGATAACAGAATTATTCCAGGTCATAGATACGTTTACATTCTGCAGCCCAGAGATTGTCCCTGTGCCAATTGTACCTACTGTATGGAATCGCCGCTTTGACGATATCTGTCGTTTGCTCCTCTCTGAGGGTGAAAGCCCCTAAGGGGGCATGGAGTTAGTGCCGGTCCCATCTTAGTTACCACCAGCTTGCAGAAAGGCAGAGTGATTCCACATTCGCTGAGCAAATGGACCCTTTGTTAGGAACAGGCAATTCAGAGATACATAAATAGGGTGGAGCCCCCTCCTCGAACTGCTCAAGTCTGGAGGCAAGAAGATGACCAGCTAAGATACCACGCGTGAGGGGCACATGGGAAGAGCCCTTCCCTGAGATGTTTCTAAGACCCCTCGGAAAAGATAACAAGAGTGGCTGAGCTCGAAAAGGTGGCGGAGAGTGCTGTGAGCCAGGGAAGCAGCCCACGCGGAGGTGCAGGAATCCAGACAGAAAAACCAGAGTGAGATTGGCGCATAATTTTATAAAATCTGGTAAAACTGTTGGCAAAGATGGGAGGGGTGGAAACTCTCGCGCATGCTGGTGGGAGTGTCATCGATTCAACTTACACAGGGAGTGGGGAGAAGGAGGGAAGTCCCGAGTAAACTGGGTTGAGAAAATGAGATTGAAGGCTATGGTGGCTGTGGAGGCGCTTGCTTTTTTCAGGGGAATCTTAGAGCACCAGGGATATGAAGTATAGATGGAATTTGGGTCTTAGGCTCTAAGAGGAGCCCCATTTAAAGCTGTTTCCATGAGGTACGGGCTGAAGCTCCAGGTCTACCGTGGAGGCTGAACGAGCCCAGCTGGGTGTTTAAGGGTCCAAGGCCCAGAAGGTTCCAGGTATTAGAGGGCCATTGACAAATACCACATGTGTCCTGGTGGTAACGCCCAGAGCTGCAGGTGGAATGTTGGGGAAATGCTACCTCTCAGACCGTGGGGTGGGTCTTTGCGGAGGAACATCACCACACCAGATGCTGAGGGGAATTAAGCTCAGGGTTTCTCGTCCTCTGCTGCTTTGACATTAGCTTGGCTCCAGAGTCTTGGTTTGCAGTTTTGTTGGGGAGCTATTGAAAAGTGTGTGTTTATACTCTTTTATATTGAGGTGTAACATGCATACTTTGTATTTTGCTAATTCAGTTTTTCTACTGTTGAACAGAATGGGCTTTAGAGATCCAGGAATACGTAAGTGAGGGTTCATAAAAGTTGTCACTCACCCAGGTGGATGTGTTGCATTCACTTTTCAGTCCTCGCAGAACTCTGACAAGGAGGAGACTGGGAATAAATAAAGGCAAAAGGAATATGGTGATGAGGTGGTATTTCTCTTCAGTGAGTTGCAGTATTTGATTTTGGAGGCTTTGGATAACCACTGAGGATTTTTAGCAGGACTGTCATGCAGTGGTATCTGTATTTCAGGGAGGTAGTTCTGGGCCAGCATGGGGGTGGGATTGAAGTGAGGGAGAGACGGTTATGGCTGGGAAAGGATTGAAGTGAGGGAGAGATGGTTATGGCTGGGAAAGGAGAGATGCAAAGTTAAGCCAGGAATGAGAGATGAATTCTAGAACTGGTGGACTCTCCAGGACTGACTGGCTCTGGGAATAAAGGAGAAGATAAAAATCACAGAAGAAAAGCTCAGCTTTGTTAGCGAGGCGAGGCGGGTGTCCCGCCCTGAGGCAGGGGGTCGGGCGGGGCAGCGTGGCCAGCTGCGGGGGAGTGGAGGCCGGCCAGTGCTGAGTCCAGCCAGGGACACGATGACACACATGGAGCAGGCTGGGAGTTACCCGGGACTCATTTGCATGGTGGAGGGATCCAGTTTTGCACGATGTAAGCCATTTTAAAAACATTTGAAATGAACCACAAATCACGAAATGAACCAGACTGCATACCAAGTCTACTCAAACCGTGAATAATTCCAAAACCACTTTCCTGGGAAGGGATATTTTTCTCTTTGTTTCCTTTCAAACAGGGAAGGAAAATTATAAGACGTTCAACAACTAATATTGATTTATAAAATGAAAAATCCGAAGCTACAGCAGATATATTGAAACTCATTCAAATATAATTTCTCTACTGAACAGAATTACTTTCTTGCTTTACAATGCAGATGTTTCAAAATAATGAACATCACAGTTTTTGCACTTTCAGAACGGGTGGTGTAGATTGTCATGTAATGAGACTTATTCCACAAGCATGTCCAAATAAGGATCATTACGTGATAGTCACATCCAATGTGACCAGTATTGACATAATTTTGTAGTTAATTGTGAAACTAACCATTTGCTCTTTATTCAATCTGTCTTTAATTTTGGTTCCCAGTAAGTAATCTTTTCCTGTACCAGGTTGTATTAGTTATATTGTTAATATTAATCCCATACTTTTCCATGGTAATTAGTAGGCAATTATAGTACATCTTGGGTTATTAGCGTGTGATTATAGGATTTTCGTCTGTGCCCTAATGCAAATCTATCTCTTTATTTTTAAATCGTGTTGTTAATAGCAATCTTATATTAAGATAAAGCTTTCAGGAACACTTAAGTTCCAATGAAATCAAAATATTTCTTCACGTTTAGTTCTAAATTGTTTTCTTTGAGAGTCAAAGAGAAGCCTTTCAGAAGCCTTTCGAATACAGAACTTCATTGACCACTGGGACTTATTCAGCTTGGCTGTCTGTCCAGGCCTGGGAGCTCTCTTCTGTCTGAAATCCTACTCCACTTTCAAATAGGAATTGCGAATAAAGTGGTCACACCTTTCCTTCCTTCGTTCCTTCATTTCTTCCTCCCTCCCTCCCTCCCTCTCTCTCTCTCTCTCTCTCTCTCTCCCTCTCCCCCTCTCCCTCCCTCTCTCTCTCCTTTCTTTCTTTCTTTCCTCCCTCCCTCCTTCCTCCCTTCCTTCCTTCCTTTTTGCTTTGAGCTTTCTAGAGGAGGCTGGCTTTGGATGTGCCCTACAAGTGTGCTTTCTTGCAGTTTTTATACTCAAACCTGGGTTGGGCTACTCAGAGCTGTGCAGAAAAGTGGGAGGGTAGAGACTGGTGGGTTGGGCGAGGCAGCTGCTCCCTTTCAAGAGGTCAGGTAGCCAAGTAGTCAGAGTGAATCTGTGGCTCACATAGGCCTGGGAGACAAGTGTGCCCTGCCACTCTCTCCTTTTCCTCTGGGTTTCCCACTCCGCCACTGAGTTGTGTTCTGTGGAGAGCCCTCCTCCCCCAGAACTGTATAAACTTGCTCTCTCCTGCAGTCGGGAAAGTGTGGGACTTCCCTCCTTTCAAAATAACTCAAGTAAATGGAATTTTGATTTTTGATGTTTCCTAGATTCTTTCCACACTTCTGAATAGATATGAAAAGGAAATTTGATTCAAAATAAAACACCACCTCTTGAGAGCCTTCAACTTAAAAAAAAAAAGCAAAGAAACAACAAAAACCAACCAGGGCTGCCTGGAGAGTCAAGGCAGTGAGTCAGAGCTAAACTAGAGGAGCAGCCTTGAGCCTGCCCCCTGCACAGGAGGGAACAGGCTGGGGTATGGGCCAGGCTCCGCCCGACCCGCTGCTCACGTGGCGTCGTGGTTTGGTTGTTGCCACAGGTACAGGCAGTGTAGGGCGCCTCTGTTTTATAGAGAAGTACCGTAGCCACAGCTCCTGGAAAATTTTTTCATCTTCTACTTTGGTTATACAATATTTACGTGATAAAAATGGTAGGCTATTAATGTTATATATTTAAAAGATTACAAACGGCAAATATTTTTTTAAGTTTAATCTTAGTTCAGGCGGAACAAATTAGTTTTCAATGAAAATTGAGCCACTGTGGGTTTTTATTTATTGCATGCATGTCTGTGTATGAGTCCTAGAAGCTCCTCCTGTTGGGGACAGACACCTCTGGGGAGAATCATTTCCTCCTTGGCATGTGTGCCTAGGGTGATCTGGGGCTCCCTCAGCCTTCCCCCAGGGAATGGACCAGGACAGGGGCAGAGTTGAGACCGCCCACACTTACAGGCCCTGATCCTGGCAGACTCCCTTGCAAAACACTATTGCTGGGTCTTCCTCTTTCCTTCCAATCCATGTTTCTTAAAAGAGGAGTCAATGCCTACCCCCCATCCTAAACTACTACTCATGTCTGAATCCAGCATAACCTGCCTTTTATTAAAATTTCTTCATGCCAAATCTACAGGTATATTTTCACCCCTCACTAGTTTTCCTAGTTACTTCCAACCTCTCCTTTATTCCTTCTCTAGGGCTCTTCTCCTTTACCTGGCTGACATCTCGCCCCTAAGACCTTTTCCCCCGACCCCACTTAGGTGAGATCTTCCTCATCTTTCAGGCATGGTCAGCTGCTTCCTCCACGCGTTTTAGTTTATGTCTAGACAATAGCACGTCTGCTGTGTTTCTCTTGGTTTATCAGTTTACATTCTGTCCATTCCACTAGATGCCAGGCTTCTTGAGGGGAGAGAAGATTTTTTTTTTTAACTTTTGTATAACCAGCACCTGGTATAGAGCCTGGCACAGAAAAGATGCTCAACCAGTGCTGACTAGTTGATGAACAAACTTCCATGTATGGTTCTGTGTATGTGGGTAATACCACGGTAAGCAGGCATGTGTCTTGTAAACAGGGAAATTAGGGTGCGGTCGGGCTGTGTCCTCTTCCATGATGAAAGGATCAATTTTGGTGGTATTTTTCTGGATGCCAGCTAAATGTGCATTTGGTACTTTAATTTCTCATATTTTATATATTATTGTGTTATGCTGTAGACTTTTTGATGAAACTTGGTTAACAACTCCAAGACTTCATTGCTAACATAGAAATATAATACCTACACTAATAAACCGAGGGGAAATTTCTCCTTTTTAACTTAACTAGAAATTCTTGTTTTTCCCTGAAGCAAACAAATAGAAAGTTGTTTTAAAGCACACTTTCCCAAGAAAAGATAGCTAGATTTGGAAATTAAAAATGATACTTAATGTGGTCTTTCATTTGGGTTCATTTTTCTTCACCGCTTCCAGGAATGGTGTTTGTCTGGCTCTAGGCATTATTGTTTAATAAACCTTTTCTGGAAAAGTTCTTCCCTGCTGCTGGCAACTTGAAGCCCTGAGTGGTTAACCAGAAGGAGTGTTACGCAGAGGATTAAAGCAGGGAATGGGTGCTTGAAGAGCACCCACCGGATGGATGCTCTGAGAATCTGTTTTAACGAAAGGTTAAAGCTGTCCCGTAAAGAGATACTGGTTTAGGTTATGAGGTCTCAGAATTAACGTGTGCACACGCGCGCGTGCACGCACACACACACATACACAGAGATAACTAAAACCTCTTAATAGACCCGCCATGCTTAATAACATAAAATGCTTTAATTTCCTGGGTTGCATCTTTTTCTTTTTCACGTTTACCGGGTACCACCACATTGTCCACCCCTACTTGGTGGGCCGTTTTCTATATCTTTACTGATGTAATAAGACCATGTGTTTATCTCAAACATGTAATCTACGCTTTTTATTTGAGTTTATGTTTTTTGCTTGGGGCCTAATTATTTTCTTTCTTCAGAGATGCATTTAATGACACCTCAGATAACCTGATAGTCTCACATTCTTTCATATTATTTGGTTGGCTTAAAAATTAAAAAAAAAACAAACAAAAAGCCCCTGGCAATATAGTCTGATAGTTTCACGAGACTCATCTATTTACTGAACAAAACTATAGAGCTGGTCTTTTCAGCTGTCCTCCAGTGATGGCTGGAAGCCTCTCTCTCGCTCTGCCTTTCAGCAGGAACAAATGTATGTCTTCGTTGCCTCTGCAGTACCCGCAAGTGTGGAATTAGGCAAATCTAAAGGTTTCTTTTCCCTGTTTACAAAATCTAAAACTTGCCAAGGGAAAGTTTTTCCCCAAATTTAATTAAGCTCTTTGAGGCTGGAGAAGCCAAAATAAGGATCCAATCTTAAGAAAACTCTTTGAACTGGCTCCAGGAACGCAGAGCTGCTACTAAGTGTTTCTTCTCTTGAAAAGGCAAGTATTGAAAAAACCGAGAGCCGAATAAATGAGCATCTCATCGTTGTTGAGAGATGCTGTGAGGCCAGCCCTGTATTATCTCCATTTCACAGATTGGGAAGCCAGCTTTTCTAAGGTGGCTGCTGATTCTGCTGTGCTCACACCTACAATCCCCAGATGCTGTGGTTCAGCATCACCAAAGAAAATAGTAAGAGCGGGAATTGCTTCCCTCCTTTGAGGGACACATTTACCTTCTTGAAGAAATATATTTAAGAGAATTGGAATTTCAATTTTGAAATAACATCTAAATCCTCTAATAATTGTTGGAAAATAAGTAAACAGGAATAGCAACATGAGTAATTCAAATAGCAGTTAATGCAAGAATCCCTCATAGAACAAACACCTCCCAACCCTATCGTCTACATAACAAACTTCCCTTCCTTTATCTGTGGACTAATTTGGTAAGTGATTGGGCAGCCACGGGCTATCGGGGAGGTTGAAAATGGGGGTTAATTTTAATGGATCTTGAGCCACTGAAGGAATTGGGTTTATAATTCCCAATTTATCAAAAGGTAATCCATCTGAGGATTTATACTTCTTGTAGTGTGTCTGTGTCCTGCACCACCAATTACCAAAAAGTTATTTCTTTTGTTTGAATCTATTCAGTCTGCAACTCAAAAGGACAATTATAGGAGCTGGAAAATTATTTCTGATCTTGAGGGCTACTAGACACTAGAATGAGTCTTTGAGAGAGACCGTGGAATGTCTTATGACACAACAGCAATTCTCAAGACTCTTGCTAATAATAAAGTATCATCATTTGAGAAAGAGTTCAATTTTCTTTTATAAATTAGAGTTGGTTTAACTGGGAAGTGTTACAGTTTCTGGAAATAACTGGGGTGGGGAAAGTTTGGGGACTTGTGCTGGAGGGAGGGAGCCCTGTTTGTAGGTCTGAGATGATTTGGGCTGATTAACTTCTAATCCTATGTGCCTATAACATCTTGTCCCCTTCCTCACCCTAAGACTGTTAGCATATTAAGTAATGAAATGAAGAATGGAAAACTGGAATAAAACATGAGTAGTTCATGCAGTGTACAAGAACAAATGACTTACTGAAGCACCACCCATGTCTTCATTCAGTAAATTGTCAGAATATGTCAGGCACTTTTGTGTTGTTCACAAATATAAGAGACAAATAGTTTGAAAAGACAAAATAGGTAAATTGAAGTTAAATCTCACTGAATAACAGACTGATGAGAAGAGTTAAATTTTAAGCTCATCCAAGTTGAATTAAATTCAGAGCTAGAGGCCATGGTGTGTGTATAGGCACATATGCATGTGTGTACATGTGTCCACACACAGACTATGACCTACTTTCCATTTGAAATCAACTTTATGGGTCAAGATCAGCATTCTTCTTTTCCCCCTTTTCCATTATGGTGTATTACAGGATACTGAATATAGTTTCCTGTGCTATACAGTAGGACATTGTTGTTTATCCATTCTATGTATATTAGTTTGCATCTGCTAGTCCCAAACTCCCAATCCATCTCTCCCCCAATCCCCTGCCCCCTTGACAACCACAAGTCTGTTCTCTATGTCTGTGAGTCTGTTTCTGTTTTGTAGATAAGTTCATTTGTATCAAATTTTAGATTCCACATATGTGACATCATATGGTATTTGTCATTCTCTTTCTGACTTACTTCACTTAGTAGAATAATCTCTAGATCCATCCATGTAGCTGCAAATGGCATTATTTCATTCTTTCTTATAGCTGAGTAGTATTCCATTGTGTGTGTGTGTGTGTGTATCTCACATCTTCCTTATCCATTCATCTGTTGATGGACATTTAGGTTGTTTCCATGTCTTGGCTATTGTAAATAGTGATGCAATGAACATAAGGGTGCATGTGTCTTTTCGAGTTATAGTTTTGTCCGGATACGTGCCCAGGAGTGGGATTGCTGGATCATATGGCCCTTTTCTCCACACCCTCTCCAACATTTGTTATTTGTAGACTTTTTAATGATGACCATTCAGACTGGTGTGAGGTGGTACCTCATTGTAGTTTTGATTTGCATTTCTCTAATAATTAGCGACGTCGAGCAGCTTTTCATGTACCTATTGGCCATCTGTGTATCTTCTTTGGAGAAACATCTGTTTAGGTCTTCAAGACCAGCATTTAAACAATGAAGTCAAATAGAGTAAAAGTACTAGCATGTCTGAATGCAGTAATGGGTTACAATGTAAAATGCTTTTCTTCCTCTAAGTTTATGGTCAGTGCAATTGAAAGCTACCTCATGGGCCTATATAATTCCTTCTCAAGAAACAGAAGGGTGAGTCAAACACAAAGAAAATATTAGGTTTAGCCTACTGGGAAAATTCCAAGAAAGAGTTCATCTTAAATGATGTGTGGAGAGTAAATATCAATAATATTATTAATAGCTCCAGCTTTAATAGTGCCAAAGAGTCGTTCTATGCCAATCACATTCTGTGAGTCACAACTTACGTTTTCATAATGTCAGCCCCCTTTGTTCTGGATTATGTATGGAAAGATGCTCGTTGGAAACGTTATATATCACAGAAAGCGAAAGGCTCTGCTTTGTACGTAGACAGAACTTCTTAGGCTTCAATCCCAGCTTGGCCCTTTCAAAACTAAGTGACGACTGGGGAGGAGAGGTACTTGACACGTTTGCCTGTTATACCAAGTAGGAATCATAAAAAAAGCTACTGATCAGAATTGCCTGAGGTTGTGTTTGTGAAGTATGTGTATTTAGCACACACTAAGCTCTCAGAAACTGGTGGCTGTTCCTACTATTTGCTCAGGGCCCAGGACCCAGTGATGGAAATACATTTAGTGCCTCTAAAAATCAGCTCAAGTGTCAACACACTTAAGGAAACCCAGGTTACCTCTGGCTTGGTAAAAGTATCATAAAGGAAATCGTGGGCTCATTAGTGTTCTCGTGAGTCATTCAGATTTTAAGAAGCTGCTTCTTTGATTTTGAAAACAGAAAAAAAAAAAATCTTAGAACCTACTTGGACTAAGGTTTATTTATTTTACCTATTTCAAGTCAGGGCGAATACTCCTAGAATGACCCTCAACTGGTTCCTGAATTTGAGCTGATCCCATGTGGCCATTGCAGACAGGGAAAAGCAGATGTTTGAGGACAGAAGGGATGGGGGAAAGTGGGGAGCAAGGTTGTTTCTGTCACTGACCACAGGACTAGCAGGGTCTGTTCCCTTAGACATCGCCTCTGTTTTGTGGCTGAGGAAATACAAGTGCAGAGAGGTTCAGTAACTTTTCACTGGACGTCTTAGGGCTTGTGAGAGGAGGATAGAAATTAAATTCAGGTCTGGGAGTCTCCCCCACCAGTGTCCTTTCTCTCTGTGCTTTGGGCACCACTCTATAAATGGACTCCTTGTAGCATCCTGACCCCAAATACATGAACTACCCCAAGTTCTTGGCTTTTCAAGATAGGCATCTTCTTAGGCTGTGGTGTATTGCACACTGAATTGGCAGTAGCGCCCTGAGCCATTTTCAGCATTCAGCTTCATTATTACACTAGTCCAGGCAGAATCTACACCTTTCAAAAGAGAAGCAATTTTTACTTTAATTACGGCACTTCTTTTTATCTCCAGCAATACATACAGAAAATAATTGAAAGGGGTATTTATAATTTACCAAGCACCTGAAGCTTAATTAAGGTGAAGGAATTAATAGTTCCTTTGACCGAATTCCGGAATCACACTTACACATACAATCAGTCTGAAGAAAACTCAATCTACAAGAGTCTGAATTTAAAGACCTTTTAACAGACCACTGATTCCATGCAAAAAAATTTTAGAAGATAACAAAGGATTCACCGTCCTGCTTTCCATCACAATTAAAATAGAATTGAATCCCATAATTTCAGCATAGAATATAACTTGCCAAAAACATACAGAAAGTATTGCACATCCACGTGTGCCTAACAGCCCTTTGCTGAAACACTGTCAAGTTTATCATCTTTGCCCCGACATCCCTTGCTTTCTCAGAAGGGCTAGTTTGTGAGCTCCATCTTCCTGGGGTCTGCAGGACACACCCCTGACTTTGCCCTCCTTTGTCAAGGCATTTGCAGTGGTCCAAAAATGTCCAGTCTCTCCACATCATCAAACTTACATTCCCCAGCACTTCTCTACCAGTTAGTTGCCACGTAGGCTATGCTATGATTTTTCTCTGTAAGATATTACTATCTGGTGGCCATTTAGTGTTTAATTTGCAAGATAAATATAGGCAGTGGTTAAAAGTACGGCCTTTGGCATTAAACAGACCTAGATTCAAATCACAGGTTGGTCTGTTACCAGCCACGTTATTTTTCAAGAGCAGCTTAACTTCCCTGTAGGAGGATGCTGATACCTACCTCCCAGAGCGGTGGTGAGGATTAGATGAGATACGTGGGTGGAAGGCTTGGCACTCAGTAAGCTCTCAGTCTGTGGCAGTTACTACTGTCCCAGGAGCATTTGCGTCTTCATGTCAGGAGATGACAGTGTCTGTTCCTAAAGGAAAGTGAGTTCTAGGATGGGATTCCAGGCACGAGAATAGCAAATGTTTTGGAGCAGGTGGTACCCACGTCTCACCACGTAGGTAACTGCTTGGTCCTCCGGTATGTGGTGTTGATGTCCGCCCAAGAGGGGAGACCTTTGAGGAAGCAGAACAATCTGTCTCATGGACGTCATGGGTAGTTGATGTAGGACATCAAGGCATACCTAGTGCTTTCTAAGACTATATGTGGGATAAATCAAATGCACACCAAGGATTCAGTCATTTCAATTTGCCGTAGATCCATGCTACCCAGGATGGTCTCCAGAGCAGCAGCAACAGCCCTGCCTGGGTGCTGATTAGAAAGGCACATTCTTTGCCACATCCCAGACCTGCTGAATCCAAATCTCTGGGAGTGGGCTCGGGCATCTGCATTTTACCAAAGCCCTCCAGTGATTCGGATGCACCCCAGCATTTGATTATCCCTGTTACAGAACATCCACACAAGCCTATAAACTACGAGAATCCAGACACTATCAGTCTCCGTCTTTGGAGGTCATCCTAACAGGCCCTAGAGAATCTCTATGGCTGTGCATTCCCATATGCCTCACTCTGACATGCCAAGGACACACTCAGCCTGAGAACAGACCCTGGAAAGTTTGACTCTATCACCGGCAACGTGACATTAACAGTGAGATCAACTTCACTCTTATTTCATTGGACGAACTCTCATTTCTTCTTCCCAGGGATGCGTTGTTTTTGATGGTTTGAGCTGGTTGTGTACTTTAGGGTTATTCCTTTGTGTGAATGACTAAGATTACTAAGAACTACCTTCGTAACTCAGATTCCGTTGACATACATTTTTTAGAAACTTGTTTTAGCCAATTGTAGTTTTGTGCCATCATGTCACTTTTTGGAAACATCTAAGCCGCATTTCTGTTTATATCCCCGTGCTCACCAAGTAGATGCTAGTATTCTACAGATATTTACAAACCAGTGTACAAAACCTGTAGTTTTTGTGTTGCCTCGTCATTTTTTTTAAAGAAATAAGGGTCCATTCGAAATGTAATATGAAGCGTTTTATTGGGCTTCACTTTATGGTGTTTAACAGATACTGCTTTTTAAAAAATTGGGTGTTTGGGGCAACCCTACATGGAGCAAGTCTATTGGCACCATTTTCCCAACAGCATTTTCTCACTGCACGTCTCTGTGTCTCATTTTGGTAATTTTCTCAATGTTTCAAACTTTTTTATTATTACTGAATTTGTTATGGTAATCTGTGATTAGTGATCTTTGATGTTATTATTGTAATTGTTTTGGGACACCACAAACCGCACCCATACAAGACGACAAACTTAATTGATAAATGTATGTGTTCTGACTGCTGCACCGACAGGCCATTCCCCCATCTCTCTCCGTCTCCTCGGGCCTCGCTGTTCCCTGAGACACAATATTGAAATTAGGCCAATTAATAACCCTACAGTGACCTCTAAGTGTTCAAGTGAAAGGACAAGTCTCACATCTCTCCCTTTAAATCAAAAGCTAGGCGTGATTAAGCTCAGTGAGGAAAGCATGTCAAAAGCCAAGACAGGCCAGCAGCTAGGCCTCTTGCTCCAAACAGTAAGCCAAGTTGCGAATGCAAAGGAAACGTTCTTGAAGGAAGCTAAAAGTGCTACTCCAGGGAACACACGAATGATAAGAAAGCAAAACAGTCTTATTGCTGACATGGAGAAAGTTGTACTGGTCTGGATAGAAGATCAAACCAGCCACAAGATTCCCATAAACCAAAGCCTGATCCAGAGCAAGGTCCTAACTCTCCTGCATTCTGTGAAGGCTGAGAGAGGTGAGAAAGCTAGAGAATAAGAGTTGGAAGCTAGCCGAGCTTGGTGTATGAGGTTTAAGGAAAGATGCCGTCTCCGTAACATAAAAGTGCAAGCTGAAGCACAAGTGCTGATGTAGAAGCTGCAGCAAGTTACTCAGAAGATCTAGCTAAGGTAATTAATAAAGGGGACTACACTTAACAACAGATTTTCAGTGTAGGCGAAACAGCCTTATATTGGAAGAAGATGCCATCTAGGACTTGCATAGCTAGAGAGGAGAAGTCAATGCCTGGCTTCAAAGCTTCATAGGACAGGCCGACTCTCTTGTTAGGGGCTAATGCAGCTGGTGCCTTGAAGTTGAAGCCAATGCTCATCTACCATTCTGAAAATCCTAGGTTTCTTAAGAAATATGCTAAATCTCCTCTGCCTGTGCTCTGTAAGTGGAACAACAAAGCCTGGATGACAGCACATGTGTTTACTGAATATTTTAAGCCCACTGTTGAGACCTACTGCTCAGAAACAAAGATTCCTTTCTAAGTATTACTATTGCTCATTGACAATGCACCTGGTCACCCAAGAGCTCTGATGGAGAGGTACTATGAGATTACTGTTGTTTTCATGCCTGCTAACACACATCCATTCTGCAGCCCATGGACCAAAGAGTAATTTCGACTTTCAAGTTTTATTATCTAAGAAATACATTTTGTAAGGCTATAGCTGCCATAGATGGTGATTCTTTTGATGAATCTGGGCAAGGTAAATTGAAAACCTTCTGGAAAGGATTCACCATTCTAGATACCATTAAGAACATTTGTGGTTCATGGAAAGAGGTCAAAATATCAACATTAACAGGAGTTTGGAAGAAGTTGATTCCAACCTTCATAGATGACTTTGAGGGGTTCAAGATTCAGTGGAGGAAGTAACTGCAGATGTGGTGGAAATAACAACAGAACTAGAGTTAGCGACTCAGTCTGAAGATGTGACTGAATTGCTGCAATCTGATGATAAAACTTTCATGTATGCGGAGTTGCTTCTTACGGTTGAGCAAAGAAAAAAACTTAGTTGATAAAGCAGCGGCAGGGTTTGAGAGGTTTGACTCCAGTTTTGGAAGAAATCCTGTTGTGGGTAAAATGCTATCAAACAGCATTGCATGCTACAGAGAAATCATTCTTGAAAAGAAGAGTCAATCAATTTGGCAAACTTCATTGTTGTCGTGTTTTAAGAAATTCCCACAGCCACCCCAGCCTTCAGTAACCGCCACCCTGATCAGTCAGCAGCCGTCAACATCCAGGCAGGACCCTCCACCTGCAAAAAGATTATGACTCACTGAAGGCCCAGATGATGATTAGCATTTATAGCAATAACGTATTTTTAAATTAAGGTTTGTACATTTTTTTAGACATAATGCTATTGCATACTTAATAGCCTACAGTACAGACTAAACATAACTCTTGTATGCGCTAGGAAACCAAAACATTTGTGTGACTCACTTTATTTCAATATTGGCATTATTGGGGTGGTCTGGAATGAAACCCACTATATATCGGAGGCATGCCTGTACGTTCACAATTAAATGCTTTAAAATTCTTTTAAAGTAGGGTGATTACTTTTTAGCTACGGTGGCTCTCATACAAGAATAAGCCATACACTCTAATCACATGACTTCCAATCATAGGAGGGAATCTCAGATGCAGGGGTTGATGGTAACTCTCAAAAATTGTATGTTCATATTCTAAGTCGCAGAACCTGTAAACATGACCTTATTTGGGAGAAAGGCCTTTGCAGATGTAATGAGTTAAGCATCTCAAGATGAGATCATCCTCGCTTACGGTGGGCCCTAAATCCAATGACAAGTCCTTAGAAGAGAAGAAAAAGGGGGAAGAAACACAGAGACACACAAGAGTACATCACGTGCAGGCAGAGGCAGAGATTAGAGTGATATGTCTGCAAGTCCAGGGACGTCAAGCATTGCCAGCCACCAGCAGAAGCTAGGAGAGGCATGGAACCTCCAAAAGGAGCCAATACTGCCAACACCTTGATTTAGAACATCTGGCTCCAGAGCAATGAGAGAATAAATTTCTGTGGTTTTAAACTTCCAAGTTTGTAGTATTTGTTATGGCAGCTCTAGGAAACTAAGCTCATTACACCAGCTCATTACAATACCTTTTTTTTCTTTTGGCTGCATTGGGTCTTCGTTGCTGCGCACAGGCTTTCTTTAGTTGTGGTGAGTGGGGGCTACTCTTCGTTGAAGTGCATAGGCTTCTCATTGCGGTGGCTTCTCGTTGCGGAGCACTGGCTCTAGGCACGTGGGCTTCAGTAGTTGCAGCATGCGAGCTCAGTAGTTGTGGCACACAGACCCTAAAGCACACAGGCTTCAGTAGTTGCGGCGTGTGGGCTCAGTAGTTGCAGTGCACGGGCTCTAGGGTGAGTGGGCTTCAGTAGTTGTTGTGCTCGAGCTCAGTAGTTGTGGCTCGTGGGCTCTAGAGCGCAGGCTCAGTAGTTGTGGCGCACGGGCTTAGTTGCTGCGCAGCATGTGGGATCTTCCTGGACCAGGGCTCAAACCCGTGTCCCCTGCGTTGGCAGGTGGATTCTTACCACTGCACCACTGGGGAAGTCCTACAATACCTTTTACTGGTTGCAGCTATCAGCATTTACAAAATTTGGGTTTGAGAAACTTTCTTGAGGAAATAAATTCAGGAAGAGTTAACAACAGGTTGTGGAGGTTTTATTCCTACACCAAGGGTCATGAACCCTTAAGCAAACAACAGTTATCAAAGGACATTAAGACAGTTTTCAGAAACAGGAGACACATCTATTAGCATTTTGTTTATTGGACTAAAATGCATGTGGACAAAGCAATATCAATGTGTGTAAGTCGTGTACAAAACTTTGACAGTCACCATATGATAGCAGAGCTGTTTCACCATCTATAGGTGAGTGGCTTAGAGACTAAAAACAAAGGGGTAGAGAAGAACAGATATGTCTTTTATAAGGTTAAAGAGGAGTGTGTGACATTAGTCTCTTAGTTATATTTTTGTTTAGACTGCTCATGGATCCATTATTCATTCATTTACTCAACAAATTTATGGAATGCATCTTATCTGGATAGTGTTAAACACTGAGAAAGTAGCAGTATTTAAGTTCCTTGCCTTTACATAGCATGTATAGCTAATGGGAAATGGCAGTGTTAAATAAATAAACAAATAAATAAAACATTGATATGTAGTATGAAGGAAATAAGCAAGGTAATGTAGCCACCCAATAAACAGTAGCCTGACCAGTCTTGTTTTTTTTGTTTTTAGCATAAAAAGCATATTAAACGTAATATGTTTTTCATTTATTTATTTGTCTAATTATTTGTATTCTGTCTCCTTCTGAACTGTAAGCGCCATTAGATCAGGGACCTAGTCTTATTTTCTGCTGTTTCTTAAGCGTGAGGATGCTGCCCAGTATATAGGGAACACACAGTAAATATTTGTTCAATACCTTTGTTGATTGAGTAAGTGAACATGATAGAGAGAAACTGACAGAGACCCTGTGCAAGACCCAGAAAGCATTTATTTGTGTTTGTATTGCATTTGTTTTTAAAATTCTTTACTTTTCTAAGCTAACATATTTTTTTAGGGGAGGAATTTTTCAGGTAGAGAAGGTGTGGAAAAATAAAAACTTAAAAAGATGTAGGTTAGGTGTTTGACTAAACCGTTCTGATTTCTCTTTACTGCTAGATATGGCATTTGCTTTTAAAATTTGATTGATTTATGATTTTAAAAATGCTTATTAAAAATTGCAAAACAAAATTGTAAGACTATCTTTTAAAACAAATAGCTATGAAGAATCAGGGAACTCAGTTCCTTTAAGTTCAGTGATCTATTTTCTTTTCAAAATTTTAAGAAACTGGCTGGCCTGCTGAAAGCACAGTTTTGCATTTAAAATCATCTGAAATATAGTCATAAAGCCTTTTTTTAAACTTGTAGGATATAAAATCGTTTTTCTTTGCTTTCTGTTTTATCGCTTAGTTTTAAGTATTTACTTTAAATCGATAAGAAAATTTGAATTCCCTAAGAGAAAAATGAGCAAAAGACAGAACAATAAACTGTTACAATAAATGAATAAATTTTAAAAACAAAGAGAAAGAATATAAAGAAACACAAAGAGCCAGAAAGCAAATAGAAGACTGTTCTATTCTTTAGCAATCAAGGAATTGCAAATAAAATAATGTTAGCATGCTTTGCATACCAACTTGGAAAGAGACAGTTTGAGGAAACAGGAAGTCACGCACTGTTATTGTGAATATAAACTGTTTTAACCTTTCTAGGAGCAATCTGACAAAGTGAATTAGAAGCCTCAAAAATATATTTGCCTTTGACCTATTAATTTCACTTCTGAGAATATATGTTAATGAAATAAGGAAGTATATATGACTATTTTGCCATAAAGATAATTAGAGGAAGCGTTATTTAAGGTAGCAAAGTATTATACATCATTTAAGGGTCCAATAGGAGCAAAATAAAGTTATAGTATTTTATTTCAACCCAAGATAATAGTATTTGGACATTAAAACTATTTTCCACAATTTTATTTAGTGACATGGAAAGATGCTGAAGATGTATTAAAGGGAAAAGAAGCAAATTAAAAAATAATTGTTACAGTGTTGTGTAAAAATATCTATTTTCGAGAAAGGGAGACAGAGACTGAGATAGGAAAAATGAAGTCTACACAGATGTGTTTGTAGTGGGTGAGTAGATTGTGCCTGCTTTTGAATATTTGTCTTATTTGATCATGGTATACGACTTTCCTATGGTGAACACACAAGCTTCTATGTTAAAGTGTGTGTGCTTTATTTAAAATGTAAAGATCTATAGCTTTGCTTTAAAGTTTCCCTGAGGAAACCAATAAAATTATAGACAAAGGGCATGAATAGGCAGTTTGTATAAGGAGACACCTCGTTGGCTATCCTGGATGTGAAGAGATGCTTGAATTCATAGGTGATAGAAGAAATGCAACTATAATATCATTAACATACCACTTTGTACCCACTGAATTGGCCACAAAAGTCAAAATTTGGTGAGAAAGAGGGGAAATAGAATTCTGGTCAGAGTATAGATTGACATGACCCATTATAGGAAGTGAGTCTGAGGGCCATTCTGGAGAGCACATCTCAGTAGGTTTTTCTGAAGTTAACCAGCAATCCAGGTCCCAGCAATAAGGAGTTATTTTAAAAACACAAAATCAAACTAACTTTGTTTTATTATGGATTATTATGAACTTATTATTTTATTTATTATTATTATTGGCCATGCCACACGGCTTACACGATCTTGGTTCCTCAACCAGGGATCCACCGGGGCCCCAGCAGTGAAAGTGCTGAGTCCCAACCACTGGACCGCCAGGGAATTCCCCTAAACTTATTGATATTATTACTATGGACTTTGTTTTATTAATTATTTGTGTTATGGATAGAAAAATCAAATAGGAGTCCTGCTTCTCCCAGCCTAATTCACACGAACAAAATGAGTTGTATTAGTAAGAGAAGGTAATTAAAATCTTGGTAAAGGATCACATGAATTTAGATTTTGTGATAAATGAGGAGGAAATGATCTAAAAATGATCAGATATGTGAATTTTAGGAAAGCAGACTTCAAAATCTTACAGCATTAACATAGCCTCAAGAAGCCACCAGCCCTGGAGTGATAGGGCCACATAGAACACAGGATGAGGAAATGCCCATTTGGCCAGAAACATGTCAAATTTTGTAGACAATGAACACTTTATACTGGAAGTCAATCATAATAACTCATCCTAACTCAGAGAGAAACATATTCAAAAAGATTTTATAAACAAAAAGACCTCCAATATCATTAGTATTGAACCTTCCTCTGGCCCCCATTGTGGGGCTGGAGTGTGATGACACAGAAGTGTGCAGGGTCTAATTGTAAAGCATATGATGGGTCAATGTGTAAGTTTTAGCCTTAAAAAATTAATAAAAGCACGTGATTAGAGTTTTCATTTTAGAAAAATAATTATGAAAATTTAGAAAGAAAGAACATATGTGATTAGGTGATCAAGTTGTGAGTGAACCAGACCTCAAAGAAAAGCAGATGGGCCTTACCATCATGCCAGCCAAGCAGGACATGGCCAATGTTTACTTAGTACACAAGGGATGGAGTGGAGGTAGGATGTCATATCCAAGGAGGCCAAGAGTAGAGGAAAAATCTAGATGTAAGCATGAGCTAAAAACCTCAGGAAGTAGTGAGGATTAAGCTACTAGGAACGTCGTGTCTAGACCTGAAGACCAACTAAGGCAGTGACAGTGGAGACAGAGGAATATCACAGTGTTGTCTGTGGTACCAGAGAGCTGGAGACCACTGAAGGGTCCATCTCTGGGGAGAGGGGATAAGTAAATTGTAGTTGGTGGTCACCACTAAATTCTATGCAACCACAGCTAGGATTTAGGCTTACAACCAGCAACGTGGATACGTCTGAAAAGGCCCATAGCGAGGGTTGCCAGATAAAATACAGGGTGCCCAGTTAAATTTGAATTTCTGTTAAACAACAAATACTTTTTTAGAGTATGATCCAAATTATTTGCTAAATCTGGCAACCCTAGTCACAGTACGGCACAATTTGTGAAAATGAAAACTATGTACACAGGCAAATCAACCCAACTTATTTCATAAGGATACAGAGCAAACATGTTGATAGCTATTGTGTTTGGGGGTGGGGGATAGAGAGAATAAAAAGGAATAAATAAATATTACATAAATAAAGAAATAAGAGAGGGCCTTGAGGGGACAGGTGGTGGTAATGAGCTGAGTACGCTTGACTCAATTCTCTGTACCTGAATCCAAAAAGAAGTAAAAAATAAGTTTTTCTGCACTCTTGGATTTCTTCACTGAAGCCCCGGAGACCCTGCCCGGCTGATAAAGAGAATATTCTGTCCTATGAAACGATCCCTATGGAATACTCTGGCACTGCCGGCCAAATTCAGTGGCAGAAAAGTGAGTAGGAGAGGGACTAGGTAGGTGGTTCCTTGGAACCTGGTCAGGAGGAAGAAATCTATAAACCGAGTTAAAAAGGAAACTGATGAACAAATCAGTTAGGAACATTGCTTCACCTAGGTTTACTCTTTTAATAGAGGAACACACTTACATTCTTATAGAGTAAATATTAGTAAAAGATTATCAGCAAGCACAAATCCTGAACTGTTGCCATGGAGACAGACAGAAGAATAGGCCAAGTTGCCATTTCCCCACTGGAAAAATGATAATTCAATACATGTCGCCCAGTAACGCTGATTCTTTTACTACCTTTTTCTTTTTTCATGTCACAGCTGATTACAAGGAGAGCTTTAATACGATTGGCAACATTGAAGAGATTGCATATAACGCTGTCTCCTTCACCTGGGACGTGAATGAAGAAGCTAAGGTGAGTGTGAAGGTAGCACTGATTCATTGGTCACACCTGTTAAATACCGTGTCCTTTCTCTGCAGAGGATTCTTTTACAAGAGCCTCTGAGTAGGGAAAGATCTGTTAACTTGAGCCAGAAAAAAGGGAAATGAACCTATGATCTTTCTCTTGAGTCACACACATTCAGTTACGCGCAGCTAAATTGCCTTTTGTGGAGCAAGGAGAAAGGGGGTGTACCTGTTCCCCTGTGGCCTCCCGCTGAACGGACCAGGCCCCTTGTCCCTCACAGATCTTCCAGGCCCCCAAGCTCCATTTTAGCACTTGGGGCTGACAGGACTGGGCCAGAAAAATCTTTTCTCCCTGCACTGCAGTTTCCCCAAACACCTCTCCAACTGCTGCCTTCTTCAGAGGCAGGAAGGTGCTCAGAGTGACTGTCTGCACAGGTAAGCAGCTGGGCGAGCCTCCCGACCCCCGGCCCCTTTGAGGCTTCATCTGGTCAAGGGAGGGTGCAGGAAGCAGGGCTGCAGGGCTCTGAACTTGACTCCCTGAGGAAGAGCCACCACCGTGACCTTGAGCCATTTCTTTCCTGTTAACCTCAAGCTTAAGCTTTTCTTATTTCTGTCTGGTGCCAGCATGGTTAAGAAGGGCAACAGTAAAATCTCTGGCCAGGTGCATCCTGAGGCCAGATGTCCACCGTTGCATGGATTCGGGTCAAAAAGTGAGACTTGGTGATACTCAGATTTGCTTTCCAACCATGAGTCTCTGAGTTTATGAAAACTGAACTTTGCTGCTGTGCCCACTCTTCTTCCTGTGTTCTGTACCTTCTGATTCTCGATCCTTATTTTGCACCAAAGGGAAGGTTCCAGGTGAACCCTAAGCTTGTTTTCTGCTTCGGTTATGTACCCTCTAGGAGGGCGTTAGAAGACTTTGTCTTGGAATTAATGAAAAGGTCAATGTAAACGACTGCTTTCAATGCTTCATTGTCTGTGAGCAGGGGAAGGCCAGGTGAGAAAGGAAACTGGATGGGAGTTTGTGGGCATGACTTAGAGAAGAAGATGAATTGCTCAGTGTCTCATTTCACTCAGGTATAAAACAAAGTAAATGAAATTGGCTTTAGGCCCAAGAAAGGTGACCTAAATGGGCAAGCAGAAACAGAGCTCCATAGTAGCTGGGAGAATGTTCCAGTGGGTCAGTGCATCTGAGGGAAGGCAGGAGGCCTTGTGATGTGATGGGCACAGAAGTGCAGGAAAAGCTTCTCCTCAAGGCCCCACTCCACCTCCGTTTAAAGTTCCTCACCCAAGCCCCAGGCTTTCTCCTCGTGCCCCCTTCTCTTCTCCCAGAGGCTAGATTACTGGGCTGGGTAAGGAAAAGGCAGTGTGTGCCATGGTATCAGGGCCCAGGGTTGGAATCCTGGCAAGTCAGCTGACCTCTCTGGGCCTCAGTTCGCTCATGTAAAGCAAAACAAAACAAAACAAAACAAAACAAACTTTTCCGATTGTCCCTGCTGTACCAAGCATGTGCTGGGAGCACGATGTGTGAAACTCCAGTCTCTGAGGGAGGTAAGGGAATCATTAGCTGGACAGCAGTGTGTGTGAGGAGTGAGAGGCAGGCCCAAGCAGAGCCGTCCATTGGGAAGACAATGGGATCCTATACTTGGAAGTGCCTTGTCAAGGTAAAGCAAGCTGTAACTGCAGCCCTAAATTTCCTTATCATGCAATCTGATAACACGTGCTAGAAGGTGAATGTGTTAACTGTTACCAGTCAATAAGGACCTTTTAAAGAAAATGCCTGAACCTGAAGGGACATCTTGAATGACGGCGGCTCTATGGTCAACCAGTGAGGTAGTTAATTGGGGGTTGAGTTGACTTTTCTTGCATTTCCCATAGGTAAGGCTCACTTTTCTTGTTGAAATATGTATGTTTGTGCGCGTGTATTGTTCCAGGCTGACACATTTAAGGTCACATCTGCTTTGACAAATGGCAGTGCTTGCTTGTTGTAGCAAAACTTGTTTCTTTAATACATATTTTCAGTAACTATTATTTGGTAGTTGTAATTGTGAGCAGTTTGGGTTAATCGATGAGTAATAAAAATAGCTCCAAATACTTCTGCCAAACTACTGGAAGAGCTTTTAAAGAAAAACCGTAAAAGTTAAATCCATTTCATTAGGTAGGCTGAGAAGATTTTTTTTGTTTCAACCTGCAGGATGTAAGGTTTTTCTTTAAAATGTCATTGATTTTGGGCTTCCCTGGTGGCGCAGTGGTTGAGAGTCCGCCTGCCGATGCAAGGGACACGGGTTCGTGCCCTGGTCCGGGAAGATCCCACATGCCACGGAGCGGCTGGGCCCGTGAGCCATGGCCGCTGGGCCTGCGCGTCCGGAGCCTGTGCTCCGCAACGGGAGAGGCCACAACAGTGAGAGGCCCGCGTACTGCAAAAAAAAAACCCCAAAAAACATATCATTGATTTTATAATAAGCAGGCTGCAAAAAAACCCAAAATTACATGATTGGGAAAAAGGTTTTCAACAAAGCAAGGCATAAAATCCTCTCACGGTGGGATTGTTTGTGATTTTCTTACTGTGAACGTATTCTCGGGAGCAGTTGCATTTGACTTCGAGTTCCTCTTGGTAACATCCACACAGAAATCTGTTGCAGGCTTTAGGATTGCGACATTCATTCAGTGTCACGTGTTGTTTTAGTTCATGTGGCCAGAGGACACACATTTGTGACCCGCAGCCTTCATATATTCCACAGAACGTATATGTACGTGTGTATCCTGCATTTATGTACTTATATTCCAAGTTTTAAAATATTTTGCCCACATTTAATAATCAAGAGATTCAAGAAACAAACAAAACAAAAACCTAAGTTTCCAGATTCTTTTGGGTAATTAGAGATTCTGGCAACATGAGCCCGAGTGTTTGCAAGCCCACGAGTAGCTCTTGTGAGGTACCAGCTGTTCTCTTTAATGCTTTCTCTAGCCTTCTCCATTGTGGAACTTTCCTTGCCTGGTCCTCGTGGACACTTGAAGTTTCACGCCCCAGTCGCACCCCCTCAGACAACTGAATATGCCGTGTACATCTTTACTGGCTCTTGGTGTTGGGGAAAGCAGTGACACAAGGGAGGTTGACGCCGTGTGGCTGAGAGGAATGGGCCAGTCAGGAACCCCACCAATCTCCCCAGGTTCCTTTGGCAACTGGCCACACAGAGGCTAACTTGTGTTGGTGCCGTTACAGAGAGCTGCTGCGCCCTTCTTTGTTTGAAAGAAAGGTAGTAAATCTTGATCTTTGAGGATATTTTCTAAAAAATCAGAAACCACTTGGGTCCAAATGTGAGTGTGTACCAACAAGTTGGATAATATGACTTCAGGGGTAAAAATAATGTATAGCTTTTGGCACAAGACCAGCTTTGAAGTGGGTAATATCCCGAGAGACACTACAAATATACTTTGAGCCATGGCAGTATCATTTGAGAGATCTGTGTGTCTTCCCAAGATAGCTTCTATTTGGACAGTTGGTTTTGGTGCATTTATTAAAAAAATAAAACAGTCCCGTATTTGTTAGTCTTCCCACATATGCATCATCAAGGCCTGATGACAAAATTTATGGATTTTTCCAGGACACTACTCTTTTCTTTTGCTGCTGACCTATATTCTATTCTTAGCTCTTGTTTAGCAGGAACAGAAGAAAGGAAAGAACGTGAAACTCTAATCATTTAGTTTAATTTAATTACAGGAAAAGTTTGGCCAGGGAAGGTGTTAATAGAACCTAGGGGCAGGACAGGAATAAAGACGCAGACGTAGAGAATGGACTTGAGGATATGGGGAGGGGGAAGGCTAAGCTGGGACGAAGTGAGAGAGTGGCATGGACATATATACACTACCAAACGTAAAATAAATAGCTAGTGGGAAGCTGCCGCATAGCACAGGGAGATCAGCTCGGTGCTTTGTGTCCACCTAGAGGGGTGGGATAGGGAGGGTGGGAGGGAGGGAGACGCAAGAGGGAGGAGATATGGGGATATATGTATATGTATAGCTGATTCACTTTGTTATACAGCAGAAACCAAGACACCATTGTAAAGCAATTATACTCCAGTAAAGGTGTTAAAAAAGAAAATGAGGTTACGGGATTAACTGCAGATCGCCAGTCTCAAGGGCAGCACGGTTCTGGCAGAACTACTGCAGACTTCTTCCTCCCAGAACCGGTTTTGCTGGTTGTGCTGCAGCGTCTCTGCACAATGACGCCCGCAGCAGAAAGAGTCTCCGGCAGGACATTCGTTTCCCCTCAGGGTCTGTGCAGTCTGGAAGCTCCTGTAACTTGAACCGGGGTCCCTGGGCCCCTGGGAATGACTCAGGTGGCATCCAGGTGGGTGAGGCTCTGAGTGTCCATGCTGGTGGAAGCTTGGAAGTTGATGAGGTTGGGGCACAGGGTGACCAGAGAAAACAAAGCGCTGAAATGGGGCTCAGGCAACCAGGTATCGTCCCGGCGCGGGAATAGCCAGCTTTGCGTCTTCCCCCTTCTGAGCTTCAGTTTCTCAGCTGGAAAATGGCGGGAAGCGGAACAGGGAGGGGCTGACAAAGTATTAAGGTCCCATCTGTAAGATTCTAGTGGGAGCACCAGAGGGCTGCATTCTTTCACATGACTCCCACTTACAAGGTCATTTCGATTTCTCTTTCCCCCCTCAGCCAAACGCAGGTACCCACAAAGTAGATCTGTTGGTCACTAATCCCCGAGATGAGAAGTTCCCAGGCAAGCCCCTATTGAATTATTGAAGGGTGGTGAGCTCAGATTCCTGGCACCGAGCGCCGGTGATGACATCACCCCCAAAGCGGGAGCACACAAACCCTAATTATAGGCTCCCCTTTCTCCCCGATTTCTAAGGAGATTCTTGAAACCAGGCCCCTTATTTGTGTCCAGAGCCTTTTTCTCTGTTCGCAGTGATTTCAAGATTAAACCAACCTCGACGTGCTACAAAAGGCCTCTCTCATGTGACCACAGAGAATTACTTGAGCATTAAGATACTACTTAGTGCTCTGAGGAACGAGTTTCTTTTCTGTGTCTTTTCACTGGAACACCATACCAATTTCCCCCTATTTCTATGCCTCCCCCTTCTCGTGATTTATAGACTACCTGAGATGAAGGAGGCCTATTTCCATGAACCCTCGGCTGCTAAGCCTTTCGGAATGATCTTGAGTCAGTGAAATGTTCCTTTTCCCTCACTACCAGCACTGCTAAATAATCAAGCAAACAAGTAAATCCACTCCTAACCCATTCCCCTGTCTCTATGATTTAAAAAGAAAATGTATTATAATTCAGTTATATGGAGCTCTGTCTGCCCTGTGTTACTCTTTGCTGCCGTCTAGCCCAGCAAGGGCAGTGACTGCGCTCTGGAGGGATGCCTACCCTCCCGCCCCACCCCCCCCAACTCTCTCTCTTGAGTTGCAGGAGGGGCTTCGAGAGAGGAGCTGTCAGGCCCTCTGCTTTGCAAGATCAGGTGGGAAACGTTCTTCCTGCGTTTTGGTATTTGGGAGGAACTTTCTGACCAGAAGTTGTTGCAGTTTTAGAGAGAGTCAAGGACACAAATAAGTCGTATTTTCATCCCTGTTAACAGATTTTTGTGGTGAAACTGGGGGTGGGCAGGGCTGAAAACTGGTTGGGGTGAGGTGGGAAGTAGAGAGGCTGAGAGACACCATGGATCATTTTCCTGTGCATCTCAGATTCTGATTCCACTAAATATCAACTTTCTTCATAGCAGGCTCTGCAAGATTGGGCAAGTGGAAAAGGTGGACTTTGAACCATGTCCCTCTGAGTCCAGAGTCCATGTTCTTAAACCATCCCAACAGAGGGATATCTATAATTTTTTTTAGACCAAAGAATGCTATGACTTTCCTTCTCAAAGAAATGTATAGGGTACAACCTAGGAAGCAAGAAATCAAATGAATCTCATTTCCTTGAGCAAAGCAATTCTATCAAGTCACCCTGATTTTGCCACCCATCTCCCCCATCCCCACCAACAAAGATGGGCCCGCTGACCCAACACTTCCAGCACAAAGGTCTCTTCCTATCCATGTCTTTGGTTGCCCTGGTACATTCCCGGTTGATGTCATACATATTATTGACCAGAATGCATAGGGGAGTGAGGACTGTTTGGATCTCTTGCCCTCTTCAACTGAGTGTGTGTGTATGTGTGTGTATTAGCCTAACATTAGTGATCTCATTGGCCTAATTATGACCTCGCTCTGTGTTAATTGAAGATCAGTGCATGCTTTCTAATAGTGCAGCTCTGAGGCATAGCAGCGTTTTCTCCTCCATACCTTACACATGTATTCTCCATTTTCCCCACTTCTCTCTAGCTCCTTTTCCTGGTATCCTGAATTTCATTTTCCCACTCATTTACATTATTTCTGTACACTTTTATGCTTTGGTTTTTTCCTGTTATGAACAGTGAAGACTGTTCCTTGCTCTTTTTTGCCATACCATGTAGGAAGCACAGCATGAAAAAATTCGAAGCAAGGATGACAGTTATTATTCGAGAAAATGAAGGTTGCAGAAGGTACACGATGGCTCCCTGCTTTACGTTTGCAACTTAAGAAATACAGTAAATGAAAACCCATATTTACCAAGCTGGTAAATTGGAAGTAAACATTTACACATAAGCAATATTTATTTTATATTTAGATTCCTCTCACTTTGGATCCCTTTGGATGCTATAAATGAATTGCATTTACAAAAGAGATTTTCGGGCTTCCCTGGTGGCGCAGTGGTTGAGAGTCCGCCTGCCGATGCAGGGGACACGGGTTCGTGCCTCGGTCCGGGCGGATACCACATGCCGCGGAGCGGCTGGTCCCGTGAGCCATGGCCGCTGAGCCTGTGCGTCCGGAGCCTGTGCTCCACAGCGGGAGAGGCCACAGCAGTGAGAGGACCGCGTAACGCAAAAAAAAAAAAAAAAAAAAAGATTTTCATGTAATTTTTTTTATTGAAGTATAGTTGATTTACAGTGTTTTGTTAGTTTCTGGTGTACAGTGCAGTGATTCAGTTTCCATGTAATTTTTTAAATTGAGAGAAAATGTCAGATGAGAGGATGCATGTTGATATTCCCTCTAGGCCCCATTTCCCTTAATATTTTTGCCTATTTTTGCCTCTGTGTCTGATTTTGCACTAATACCAAGGAGATGTCATTTGAGAACTGAGACCCAGTCTGAGGGATGGAAACATGGGTGTGCTAAGAGGAATCAGCTGGCTGAGCAGGAAAGCAAAAGTGAAAGTTGGGAGTAAAAAGTTCTCTTCCAGATTTGCAATTCTGTCCTTAAGGAAGAAAATGAAGTTGATTGAATGCCCCAGCACTGCCCTGCAGCTGCCCTGGACATAAGGGCATTTGATGGGGCCCGTGTCATGAATTGCTTCATATTGTGAGACATACATAAAGCTCTCATATCGGGTGACTTACTTCTGTCATGTTAAGTCCAGGTTTCTTCCTTTTCTTCCTGTGTGGTTCAGCCCGTTCTCTTCCCAGTGCTGTCTTTTCAAGGTACAACAAGTGGTCAGCAAGCCAAACCTAGCTCTTTACTCTATCAGTTGCTAAGGGGCAGGAAACAGCCCCTCAGTCCTCAGATGTCAATGTTAGTAGCTTCAAAGACAGGATGGTGCAAATGGCAGTGCTTTGATCACAGCCTATGTAAAGGCAGTAAACTAGAGAAAATGTAAGTGTTCTAACCTTCTTGTACCCTGTAAATTATTCAGTCTCTCTTTGTGGAAAATATGTTAATGCTCATTGAAAGACTGTTTTGACATTTAGTACCAAATCACAGCAGAACCATTAAAATTGTCCCAAATTTATCTCACCCTCCTTCCTTTTCTCTCTCCCTCAACATTTCTTTTCGGTCTAAAAGATTTAATCAGTTTTTATGGGGCTCCACTGTGTGTGTCAAGCAAAGTGCTTTAGAAAGTTACAGTTTCGTTAGTCTTGACGAATCACGGCTTCCAAGGGGATGCTTCTAAATGGACTGTATTCTCTTTCTGCCAAACTCCAGTGTTGGTCACCAGGGAGAAGGGGAGATGCGTAAATATTGATTTTCAAGATGAAAAGAGTACCCAAAGGACCGGCCAAAGGAAGCCATACTCCTGAGTGCCCTGTGGGTTCATGACCCAGTTTGTTTCCCTGACCTCCACCTCCCATCAGCAGTCCAGGGAGTCCACTTTCTGCTTACAAGACAGTCCAGGATGCAGTGGAGTTGATGGATATTACTGATAGAGAAGAAGTTATATCCTAATGTTTTGACTAAATAGAGCCCAGGTTTCAGCAGGTCATCATATGGCAGAATAGAGAATATTATAGGGCATCTTCCATGCTCTCCAGAGTAAAGAAGGGGTGGGGAAGGCTCCTGGGAGGGGTCTTGAAAGGTTGAGATACACACCGCAAAGCAGGGCAAATGGCATTTTTATGTGTTTGCTGGGGCGTGGTGTGGGTGAAGGAAGCTTTAAAAGGGAAAGGTAAACATTTGCTGGAGTCTTTGGTATTGAACTTAAAGCCACGCCTTTGCTCCAGTTTTATAAGGTAATGGATGGCAGGAAAAGCTATAAAGCTGGAGTTAATTCATATACAGAAGGAATAATCTTTGGAAACCATCTCATCCAAGCTACCTACGGCTTGATCTTTTGTTAGAATGTGGAGTATCCATGGTTTCTGGCCTGAATTCTGCTGAGGGCTCTGTAACTCACATGTATCAACTGTTGTGTGTATACAGAGACTGAGATCGCATACTTGGATTTCATAGACTGACGTGTGTGTGTGTGCGTGTGTGCGTGTGCGTGTGTGTACCATGGCTAGTATTTATTCAGTGATTACCATATACCAGGCACTCTGCCAGGTGCTTTATATACCTTATGCAATATTCATACTTTAAGTGGATATCATTTTTCATTTAAATAATGGAGAGGTTGAAGTCCAGAGAGCTTACACAGCGAATGCACAGCAGAGCTGGGATTCCCACCCTGGGAATGTCTGTCTGAAGCATGTGCTCTTTCCATAGTGCTTTTTCATCTTGGGAGGAGGTAGTCATAGTATCTTCTGTATTATCTGTGGCAAAGGCGCAGTCATCCCCTCCAAGCAGCTTGCCTGCTGTACATCACGTGCTGGGCCAGGCAGTGGGAATTTACAGACACACCAGCCAAGCAGAGTGTCTGCCGCTCTCAGAGGACATTTTGGCTGGGCCGAGAACTCAGACATATCTGTAAGTGACTGTAATATGAGGAAGAAAGTGACAAAGACTGTAATGAAAACAGAATTAAAGGGCCAGGAGAGTTCTGGAAAGGGAGATAGCCCTGTTTTTTATTTTATTTTATTTTTTTAATCACAACATAAAAAGATTTATTTTCTTGAGCACAAATAAGCATCTACCTACTAGATTAGTAGCCCGGAGCTTTTTGGTAACTTTATTTTTTTAAACCATTTTTTAAATTGAAGTATAGTTGATTTACCATGTTGTGTTAGTTTCAGGTGTACAGCAAAGTGATTCAGTTATATATATATATATTTTTTTTTTTTCAGATTCTTTTCCATTATAGGTTATTAGAAGATATATAACTCCCTGTGTTATACAGTAGGTCCTTGTAGGTTATCTATTTTATATATAGTAGCGTGTATACGTTAATCCCAAACTCCTAATTCATCCCTCCCCTGCCCCCCATCCTGCCCCCTGCTCTGCCATCCCCTTTGGTAACCATAAGTTTGTTTTTCATGTCTGTGAGTCTATTTCGGTTTTGTAAATAAGTTCATTTTTTAATTTGTTTTTATTTTTATAAAACATTTCTATTAAGTTTTCTGTTTAAAAATATTTTCCCAATTTCTTGTGTAAAAAATTGCAAATGAAAAGTTGAAAGAATAATACAGTTCTTACCACATACCCTTCACCTAGATTGACTCATTGTCAGTCTTTTGCCAGATTTGCTTTCTCTTCTCTCTCTCTCTCTCTCTCTCTCTCTCTCTCTCTCTCTCTCTCTCTCTCTCTCACACACACACACACACACACACACACACTTTTCTCTACTAAAGACTTCAGCATGTAGAGAGGGCGCCATTCTGTGGGATCAGGGAAGGCTCGAGGGAGGGTGTGGCACGGGAGGGAGTTGTGTCTTAAGGGTCGGGTGGAATTTAGACGAGTGTGGGTTGGAAAGGGGAGCCAGGTGGAAGGACGGGGCGCTCACAGGTGCAGAGACTGGCCGCAGAAGAAGAGCTGGGAGTGGTGGAGCTCGGGAGGGAATTTCAAGTGGGCTGTAAGGAGGGGAGGAGAGACGCCAGGAGAAGGGGTGAGATGCCGCGGAGAGAATTGGAGGGTGGGTGAAAGAGGGTCAAGGTGGGAACTTTAGACCCACCCATTTAGGGGAGGTAGGGGAAGAGAAGGAAAGTGTGGTCGGGAAGGAGAGGACAGAAGGATGGGGAGAGGAGGAAGTGGCCAGTGAAATGGGTGTTGTAGGCAGTGGTTTCTCACAGCCTGAGCCTCCACAAACAGCAGCAGCAGCAACTTGGGAAATTGTTAGAAACGCAGATGCTGGGACCTCCGACCTCAGACCTACTGCATTGGAAACGCCAAGGGGGCAGAGTCTTAACATGTTGTAACAGGGCCTCCTGGTTGCAAACCCCTGCTTATAAGGATGCTACTGAGAAGGCTGACCCGGAAGAAAGCAATCTCGGTAGAATAGTGAAGTCCTAAGTCAGATTCAAAATAGTCGGTGACATGGCCTTTACTTACAGCCAGTGATTTATATGTGCTCATGTTGAAAGCATGCATTGCAGCATCGTTTACAAGATGAAAAGACTAGAAACAGCCTCATGGTAAAGACATTGTTATTCCATAATCATGGTTCTTTTAAAAAAGAAAAAGAAAAAGCTGTCTTCAAAATATCTTGTCAAGTGGAAAAAGCAGGCTGCAGAACTGTGTGTTTACTGTGCTACCATTTGTATAGAAAGGAAAAGGATATGAATTTGCATAGCTTGTTTCTAGAAGGATGCACAAGAAAGTGTGAAGGATACTCAAGAAGCTGTTGGTTGGGGAACAATGCTGGCGGGGGAGGGGGTGTGGTTTCCGTGTTTGCCCTTTTGAACTTTGTGCTAGATTCAGATATTACGAGCTCAAAACAAGTTTAAAGTATTAAACATGAACAGAAAAAGGTTTAAAATAATAACAAATGATCAGACATTTGAGTGAGTGTCTCTTTCAGTCTCTGCGTAAATTCTTCCTCCCACTGAGAGCTCATTATTTATGAAACAGGCCAACCCATTGTTACACAATGTCCACATTTTTCCTTGTCCTGAGGTGCTGTTTCACAAGACCTGTTCAGGTGACAGAGCTGAGTGGCAGAGACTGGCCATTGGCAGAGCAATGAAGGTTCTGCCCGAGAGAGTTCGCCCTTGTTCTCTCCCCACCAAAGCGTGTGACTCTCCCCCTTGAAAGTGTCCCACAGAGATAGATTTTATGTTTTAAAAATCAATTCACCTTCATAAGAGATCTCTCTATTCGAGTTCTGTGAATATAACTAATCTACTTCGGAATCATTTGGGGAGAACATCACAAAATGCCTTGAGAGAGAGTCCGGACGGGAAGCTCTCAGAGTAGTCTGGTAGGAAGGAGAGCTTGAACTGGGGGCCAGGGGGACGCTGAGGAGGCGAGCCTCATGGCACAGCTGGGGAGGTAATATGTATGGGGCTTTGCGGACTGTGCCGTGGGGCTGAGGAGGCGCTTGGAGTCAGAGAGTAGGGCTGGCTGGGTGACCGGGCATCTGAGAAGATGGAGATCATGGTGGGCACAGGAAGCTGCCACAGATTTTCGTAGCACTTTACAGTTTAAAAATGTGATCTCAGGGGCTTCCCTGGTGGCGCAGTGGTTGGGAGTCCGCCTGCCGATGCAGGGGACATGGGTTCGTGCCCCGGTCCGGGAGGATCCCACATGCCGCGGAGCGGCTGGGCCCGTGAGCCATGGCCTCTGAGCCTGCGCGTCCGGAGCCTGTGCTCCGCAACGGGAGAGGCCACGACAGTGAGAGGCCCGCGTACTGCAAAAAAAACCAAAAAACAAAACAAAAAACGTGATCTCATTTTAAAGTGTCACAGTAGCAAGCTAGGGATTGTTATGCCTATTTAAAAGATGAGGCAAATGAGGCCCAGAACGGTGCCATTAGTCCAAGGCCATAGTGTCAGGATTTGCACCAGGGACGTAATTTTGAGTCTCCTGTACCTTTTTTTTTCTTGCTGTGCTTTCTCTCATTTCGCCCTCCAGCTTCACAGAACGCTCTTTCCTCTTACAAAACTTCTCCTGTGAGTCGATCCCATTTAATCCCTGCTTCCGGGGCTCTTAGCTCCCACAGAGCCTCCTTCCGTAGCCTTACGTTCATCCTCTCGTGCTGTGTGAACACCTTGTCCATCCTGGAAGAACACCTGTGCGTGGCCCTGCTGCCCGTGTTCCTGCCCAGCCTCCTGCCTCTGCCAGACTCCCCAGCCGAGGTTCTCCCTCTCCATCTTGGTGGCCTGGCTCCCTCGCCCCAGCAGTCTAGCTTCCTGTCCTTCCCTCCAGGAGTCTGGCCTCCAGAAGGGGCGCAGACCCTCTACTTCTGATCCTGGTGGTCTTTTCTTAGTGCTCACTCTGTCCTCTTGGTAACTTGGATGTTGGATACTGGGGCCACAGTTCTATCTGCCCTTGGCCTCAGTGATACACCCTTGACCTCATCAAGTGTTCCTGACCTGATCACGGTGATGCAAGCATCTTGGTTGGCCTCTTCTCTCCCCAACGGCCTTTTTTCAGGCCCCCTCTGAGCCTCCCACTAGGCTGGTCTCTTCCCTCTTTTGAGAGCCAGGATGCACTTTCTTCTCCATCTCTCATTTTTCTAGCTCAGGACACCTATAGGAAATCTTCCCTTGTTGAGCTCTCTCCTTTTTTTCAAGTTCTTACAGTACGTACAGCCTGAGATATTCAACTTAGTTCCTACTTCTATACACCCCACCAGTGTATTGAGAGATGTTATATCTCCCCTCTTCCTTGACGGCAGGGCCCTACCATAGATTACTATATCTCCTGTACCATCTGTATGTAGCATCTTCAGTAGCATATATACATGTATCAATACATACATGCATATGTACATACATACATTCATACTGATTATATAATTGGTGCTTGACTTGTGTTTGTTGATATACAGATAGATAACGTTTTTTTGAGGATAAACGTGGTCAGAGCAGCTAACTCTGCTGTATTATCTTGACAACTTCAGCTACACAGAGCAGTCCTGACTCTTAGGATGTTTTGCTTATGAAAGCAAGAACATGGAAAAAGAGGGAAATGTGTATTTAGAAAAGTAATTTTCTCTTAATTCGTTGGACAGATATTTGTTGAGTATCTCCCATGGGCCTGGCACTGGGAGTAGAGTGGGCTTGAGGCAGACAAGGGCCCTCCTCTTATGTGTTTAGAGTCGCATGGAGCAGACAGATAATTAAGCACTAAACAGAGAAACAAGATAAATCGAAATAATGTTCAGTCCTATGAGGCAACCAGAAAAGAGCAGCACGGTAGGGCGTGTGCTACTCGTCACGGGCAGAGGTGGGAGAAGGAGGACGAAGACAGCTCTAGATGGCCAAGGTGGGGATTGCTGAAGAGTGGCCATTGGACTGAAACCTGAACGAGAAGAAGGAGCGGGCAGTGATGATCCTGGGGGCACCCTTGGGGGTAGAGGGCACAGCACATAGCAAAGACTGGCAACGGTGAACAAGCTGGGCATGTTCTGGCAATGGAGAATACTGAGTACTAAAGGAATATGGAAAATGTGGTAGAATACGTGAGTAAGCCGGAAGTGTATCTGTGCACACCCGCAGTATCTGTAGGAGAAAAGGAAGAAATCTATTCTCAGGTTTTAAATCATTCCCTAAAGGAGCTCTGTCTATATAATGGAGGTGTCAGGAAATCTAGGAGTTTCTTAGATCCTCAACAAAATCACAAATTCTCTGAGGGCAGGGAATCTCAGTATTCTTGTGTCCCACCTCGTAGCATGATGCCAGGCACAGAGAGAAGATATTTGATAAATATTTGATGAATTAACGCATGGAGAAAATGAATAATTGCCCAAGACTGAGATTTCATATGTTAATATTATTTACTTTTAGTTTGTCTTTCTGTCTCAATTTAGCTTTGCATTTGTACCAAATGCAATCATATAAATGGGAAAAAATGCTGAAATGTGAGAAAACCATCTATAAGGTCTTTAATAATTCTAAGAACCAGAAAGAAAATAGAGTATGGAAACTGGCAAGAGCACACTTAACGTATTAATATATTGTTTGCATTTTACAGTGAAAATGCTGATTTCTTGCTATGTGCCATGTCTGTAATTTGGAGGCTAATGTGTGTGCAATTTCTTGTAAATGAGCTCTTAAGAGTCTCAACCTTAGGAAATAAGTAGCTTTCTTAGTCTCTAATCAGAGAATCTTGTTGAAAATACAAATTGCAATTGTTTAAAGAGGAAAATAAACAATTTCCATCAAATCATGGACCTTATGATTTTTTAAATCCCAAACTGCTTTGTAAATCAAGATTGGCCTATTTGTTTTAATGGCAAGCTCTCAGAAAAACTCTTGGGAGTTAATAATCAAGTTAATGCAGCAATTCTAAAGCCCATTAATCTGTATTTGTTTTTTTTTTTTAACATCTTTATTGGGGTATAATTGCTTTACAATGGTGTGTTAGTTTCTGCTTTATAACAAAGTGAATCAGTTATACATATACATATGTTCCCATATCTCTTCCCTCTGTATCTCCCTCCCTCCCACCCTCCCTATCCCACCCCTCTAGGTGGTCACAAAGCACCAAGCTGATCTCCCTGTGCTATGCGGCTGCTTCCCACTAGCTATCTACCTTACGTTTGGTAGTGTGTATATGTCCATGCCTCTCTCTCGCTTTGTCACAGCTTACCCTTCCCCCTCCCCATATCCTCAAGTCCGTTCTCCAGTAGGTCTGTGTCTTTATTCATGTCTTACCCCTAGGTTCTTCATGACATTTTTTTTTCCTTAAATTCCATATATATGTGTTAGCAAGAGAAAGACAAATACTGTGTTCGTTTTAATAAATCTTACTACACACATAATGCACAACTGAGAGGTATTATAACCTGGGTAAAGTCACTTTTCTTGTGTAGGAACTACAAAATGGGAATTGCAATTCACGTGTCAAAGAATGATTTTATTAAAAATCATCAGTTTTCATGAGACTGCCTCTATTTCTGGAATACAAATGCTCTTTCTATCTGAATCAGTCTTTGAACCAATGACAGAATTAAAATTGTATCTATTATCTGCCTGGATACACCTGATTCAATTAAAATTTTTCTAAAAAATAAATTATGTGCTGTAAGAATGATAGGAAAATAACATTCATAACTCTTGGTTGGCAGACCAATTGTTCATGGCATTTCTTTACATAATTAGGGCTTGTGCTAAAGTTAAAAAGAACTTTCTGTGCTTGGCGTTTGGATGAACGTTGGTGAGGGAAAGCATACCTTTTCCCTAAGTTTCTGTAATACATATTCACAGACAGCGCTTTGTAGATAAACTTCCAAGAAATGTGTTGTCACATTTGCCTGCTGGGTATGGAGCTCAGACATGGTTGGGTTTGCAAGATGAAACAAATCAATGCTTATCAGTCCCAACCCGAGGTTTTAGTTAATGGCCTTCCATGCCTTCCCAACCCCCGCAATTGCAGTTAAAGTTCAACCATTCAGGTTTTAAGTGCAGCACAGCGAGACTGTGATTGATATCATCAGGCACATAGACTGTGCTTCGCTATTGGGTCGGACAGCCAGGCAAGAAGAAAGCAGTGCCAGCCCTATTATAAAATCCCTGCTTGTAGGATAAAATCCCTGCTTATAGGATAACTCTGGGAGCTGGCAACACAGTGTAGCAGAGAAGGCGGATTCTCGTGTTGTTTACTTTTTATGGAATTAGGATGCCATGAAGCAAAGAAGGCCCACTGGATCTTCTTCTAAGGGCCTTTCTCCATTACGAGGACCTAAGTCTAAGTGTCTCCTAGTGGTAGAGTCCAGAGTGTAGACCTTGTCTACTGGATGGCTGATCGTTACAGCTCCTCCAAGGGGGATTTCGTGTATGTATTGTAGGATATTGCCAGTAAGCATCTGTTATTTCAATGGATCTGTCCTGCTCAAGTGGCCCTTATAAAAATACATGTTCCATCAGCTAAGCTTTCTTAATTGAGACTTGGAGCTGACAAGGCCACAATTAATATTGCTTCCTGCCTGTCTGAGTGACGTATGGATGTATCAGTAAGCCCAACCATGAATCCTATTAGCTTAGGAAATACAGAACACTTTTCTCTTCTGGCTTCTGCAGGACTAGGCAGGCTTTATGAGGGTAAGGAAAAAAAACTAGTCTGGTTGAGGACCCTGTGGATTACAATCACCAACATGTTGGAAGATTTCTACATGAAATACGTAGCCCTAGGTAGGAACAACCACGTCATTTGATCCCAGAGTGATCATTTGATTTGCTGACATAAAGCTGTATTTATGTATAGCTTCTGGCCAAGATAACCCCATTGTCAGTAATGACAATAACAATAAAAGAAGTCAAGTGTTCCCAGAAAAGTATGCTTTTATTTTTTGACCTAATGATCGGGGTTTAATGAAGCTATTGTCATCTTTAGAGCACCATGGTGTTGTCTTCCTTTCCCATCTAGCCTCCAGCTTCTGTGATTGCAGGGACCATAACTGGTGCATCTGTGCTAGTAACTAGCACAGTCTCAGGGACGTGGTAGATACTTAAAAATATCTGTGGCATGAATGAATCTTCTCTGCGGTTGGGGCATCTCCAGGAGCAGTAGACAGCATTTTCTGTCGACTTTTACCCTGGAAGTTCGGTAGGAGAAACAGGCATAAGAAACATGGCGTATTCTTTCTGAGCGGTCTTCATCACTCAGCTCTCCTAAATCATTTGACATTTGCGTCTGTAGTTACTCTTTGTCTTTACCATTCCTAAATAATAAACAGATATTTATGGAATCCCTGGTCTTAGCCCAGTGTCTCTGTGGGTTTTGTATTTCACTTGTGTCCTCCAAGTTCAGTGCTCTGTTCTGTGTTCTCATGGCCTCTGTACTCATCTCTCTCAGGGGAGCCCTGACCACCCTGTGTTGGTTGTTGCTGGATTACTCATTGGCCTTCCCCTTGGACTGTCAGCTTCACGAGGCTGGGATCTACTTTCTTCTGTATCCCCAGTTTCTAATTGTTTGACCTACTGTGGACTTGTGTTGATATTTATAGAAGGAATGAATAAAAGAAATGAATGAATAAAATGACCGTATTCGACGTTAGATCATCTTTAGGCACTCATTTTCAGATGCAGCTGGAGAAGTGAGACCCTGTGGCATGGTGTCCATAGTTATTGTGATTAGCATGTCACTGAAACCTGTATCTGGCCTTGACTGCTACTGATGTGGTGCCCTGCTAATGTGTTTCTCGTGGCCAAGTAAGGGGCTCAAAAATTAAATGATTAAAATGATCTTTATGTAGATATAGCACTAAAAATGAGAGATCTGGTTGTATAAATTACCAAAGGTCTACAGGCATAGGACTTAAAATGAATTAGGTCAGAAAGTTGAATGGCCTTTAAAATGCAGCTCATGGCAGTGGCTCTTTGCTTTCTGCAGGGTTCTTCTCTGGGGTGTTGCTGTGATACGAAAGGCTTCAGGTCAAGGGTTTGAAGGTGAATAAAAATTCCAAGGGGATGAAATAAAACAAGAGTCAGATAATACATCCAATGAAATGGTTTTCAGGATAAATAACTGTACAGTTTTAAAACAGTGAGTTTAAAGTTTTCTGTTAAATAGAAGTAATGCACATGGTATTAAATGGAAATAGTATCAAGGATATACTATAGTATGCCTGTTTTTTCCCAGAGACTGCCTCTTACTATTCATGTAGTTACCACATAAATCTAGGTGCTGTCCTCATATCCCTAGTCCGTGATAAATCAACTTTAAATGGTATATATTGACATCTACACACTATAGAAAAGGAGGATAAATTTAGTCATTTGTGCTTCTCCTTCTATTCCTGCCAATATTTTGTAATAAAATTATTATTTTTAGTTCTGTTGGGCAGTGCTATAATCTTTAATTATTTGCTTGAGTTTCCATTTTTTCGGATTCATGTCACTTTTGTTGTCTTTCTTGCTATCTCGTGATGTAAGATGAGGATGCTAGTGACTTTACTACCTGTCCTTCCTCCTGTTCTGTGTCTTACCTCTGCCAGCCCTGCTTTTACTTTTTCACTAACATGAAAGTATCTTAGTATTTATATTCTGTTCTTCAGGGAGGGATTTAAAAATGATTTAAAGGGAAAATTGAAAACCAAAGACAAGAAGTGACTTGCCTGAAGTCTGCTTAATATTAGAGTTGGGACTAAAACCTGGGGCTTTTTGACTCCCAATCTAGTGGGCTTTCTAGATAAACTCGTTGACCTCATTCATCAGATGTTTATTCAATGCTTATTCTCTGCCAGGCACTACATTAAGTACCAGTAATACAAAAATAATAAGAAATTGTCTCAAGTCTCATACTCTCATACAAATAGGAAAGACAAATGTGTAAACAAATAACTATGTTTCAGTGCAATAAGGTGCAAAGGAAGGTGTTGTGTAGCTTTTTTTTTTTTATCTCACAGGTCAGAGATTAGAGAAACTGATACAATTATTAGAAGTGACAGCTTTAATACATTGAGGAGATAGCATTTTACCCAGCTAACTTATGCATGTTTGAAAAATAAGTAAGACTTTGCTAATATAGTTAAAGAGAAGTAATTTAAATTGTCTGTTTTGAGATTAAGTCTAAAAGAAAAATTTTTATAAATTTATAACTATAAATTATATAATAAATCATGTTATATGTGTTTAATAAGTTTTTATGTGAGAATATCCAAATATTCTTCAGTTGTCCTTATAGGTTTATTTAATATTTTGACTTTAAGTCTGAGGCTTATGCATTTTTTTTAAATAGATCTTTTTTACGGTGACTTGTGAACTTTTTCCTTTCTTTCTTCCTCCCTCAGATTTTCATCACTGTGAATTGCCTGAGTACAGATTTCTCCTCCCAAAAAGGAGTGAAAGGACTTCCTTTGATGATTCAGATTGATACATACAGTTATAATAATCGTAGCAATAAACCCATTCATAGAGCTTATTGCCAGATCAAGGTCTTCTGCGACAAAGTGAGTAAAGATGACAGTTTGTCATAAAGGTATTTTTGTTATTAGATATTGCTTTAATGACATTTCCCCCTTGTCACCTTCTCTTGTCTAGTGGTGTCAAAATAATCACTTACTAATCACAGTGGGAGTGGTAATCTTTCATTCTCAATTCCTATTAGATATCTAGGGAGTCATCAATCAACTGTATTTTTTCTTTTCAGTCAATCATTCTACTGCTAATTTAATGACTGATTGCCATTGCACTGTGCTATGAGTCTGATTCAGTTAGATAACTGAAATAATAGATTGTTTTTAGTGGATATATAGATCCTGTCCCAGAACATATCAATGTAACCGCTATTAATTTATGGGTTAATTCGGGTCTCAGCTAGAGCCTTTTGGAATGGAAATGGCACCTCTAAAATAAGTTCATTAGCAAACATGCTTCAGCAGAAGATGTAGTTTTTGAATCTTTTTGAAACCCCTCATAAAAGACAGAGCAATTAAAATGGCAAAGATTAAAATCCCATGATTATGTGACAAGAGACCCTTACAAAATCCCAAATGTGAATGGGACCAAGCATCAACAATTTCAAGACCTGTGTGATGTCGGCATTGTGAGAGAAAGTAGTGGGCCCACTTGATGACCAAAGAACAGGGAACCTACCAAAGTGACCCATGGTACCAGAGAGAGAAATGGGCCATCAGAGGACTGTGTGTGAAACTAGGATGGGAGGGGATGGATTGTACAGACTTCAATTTACTGGTGGGTGCAAGGGGACAGAACATTGAAGTGTTCTGGGCTCTATAAACTCTGGAAAGTTATAAATTGAAGCTCCCTGGTAGGATAAAATCCTGCTCTGAGAAGAGGCTGCTGGGAGTAGAATCCAAGTTGAGTTGAACAAAAACAAAAACAAAGGTTCAAAGGAAAGAGAAGTTCCAAATAAAAAGGAAGAGGGGAAAAGATACAGAGTAGGCAGATCTCAGGAAATACAGGACTATTTTCTTTTATCACTTTGTGAACACAACTGAAGCAGGAGCATGAGAGCCATGAAGCTAAAAGAATTATCCTAGTTCTCTCATTTCACTTAGAAATGACCAGCAGAAAAGAAAAACAGTTGAATCCCATACAGTCTCATGAAAAAAATAATTAAGATCAGACTGACTTCCTGTGGACAGTGGATGCGTGCCAGAAAGACATGCCCACAAAACAGGTGAAACCTATAGCCTAATGTTCCAAAAATGGGCTTAAAATTAACATAATTTTAAAATTTTGAAATTAACAAAATCATGGAAATTATAAAGAGCAGCATAAATCACAGTTTGAAAAACTTAGACATGAGGTGTTTGGAGAACAGAATGATTTGAAAAGAGATATGGTAGAATTCAGGAAAGAATTTAGAAGTAAAAGATTAAAATATTTCAGAAGAAAAGACTACACTACAAGCAACACAAGAGTGAATAAGAAAAGAGAATGCCTTAATAGAAATAAAAGTTGGAAAACAGCAAAATCTTAAAAATCAGAAGAAATGAAGAAACAATTCAGAGAAAATAATAGATAAAGAAGAGAGGTAAAGATGATCCAAGAGACGTATAATATGTATCTTTCAGGAAGAAAGCTAAAACAATGGAACAGAAGAAATGCTAAAAATGATAAATCAGGAAAAGTATACATTTTTAAATGGGCTACCATGCATCTGGGAAAGTTGACCCAGGATGACTTTAAAAATATTCTTTGAGGGCTTCCCTGGTGGCGCAGTGGTTGAGAATCTGCCTGCTAATGCAGGGGACACGGGTTTGAGCCCTGGTCTAGGAAGATCCCACATGCCGTGGAGCAACTGGGCCCGTGAGCCACAACTACTGAGCCTGCGCGTCTGGAGCCTGTACTCCGCAGCAAGAGAGGCCGTGATAGTGAGAGGCCCACACACCGCGATGAAGAGTGGCCCCCGCTTGCCACAACTAGAGAAAGCCCTCGCACAGAAACGAAGACCCAACACAGCCAAAAATAAATAAATAAATTAAAAAAAAAAAGTAACAAATGTTCAAGTACAATTGGTGTCTTTAAAAAAAAAATTCTTTGAGCATCTAAGAAAAATAAAATAGACAATGAGTCATTTATTTTTTTAAACTAATTTTTACTGGAGTATATAGTTGATTCACAATGTTGTGTTAGTTCCAGGTGCACAGCAAAGTGAATCAGCCATACACATGCATATATCCACTCTTTTCCAGACTCTCCTCTCATATAGGCTACTACAGAGCACTGAGCAGAGTTCCCTGTGCTACACAGTAGGTCCCTATTAGCCATCTATTTTATAGTAGATAAGGAGTCATTTATAAGGAAACTTTTTTTTTTTTTTGCGGTACGCGGGCCTCTCACTGTTGTGGCCTCTCCCGTTGCGGAGCACAGGCTCCGGACGCACAGGCTCAGCAGCCATGGCTCACGGGCCCAGCTGCTCCGCGGCACGTGGGATCTTCCCGGACCGGGGCACAAACCCGTGTCCCCTGCATAGGCAGGCGGACTCTCAACCACTGCGCCACCAGGGAAGCCCTGTAAGGAAACTTTTATCGTCAAACTTTTCAACAGCAACACCCTGTCAGAAGACAATGATATTTAAAGTAATCAAATAAAGAAAATGTGAGCCAAGGATTTTATATCCAGCCAAGCTGACTTTCAATTATAAAGATGACAGGCAAAAGCAAAACAAAATAAAACAAAGAAATAAAACCACCAACGAACAAACAAGCAATCAAAAAATCCAGGGAATATTTCTTCTTGAGGAATCTATTAAAGAACAAGCTTTAGACACCAGTATGACTGTAAAGACATTGATAAAAGGACTGATGGTGAGCATTATGTGTATACTTACCTTGGATCTAATTCTAAATGATGGGAAAGACAGTAATGGCAATGTGATATGTTCTGACAGTGTAGACATAGTACAATTATTTAAAAATTGGGTAGGGTGGGGAGAGAATATGAAAAATAGAATAAGCTGGCAACTGCTTATAGGTGTTAACTGGACGTAAAAGGGTGAGTTCAGATAGGTCCCGGGGAGAGGAGAGGAAGGGGAAAAAGAGGTTAGTGGCTAATTCAGAATTGCCAGCACTCTTAAAGGTGCTACAGTCAGATGTAGATCAAAGATCTACCACGCCATTAAAATGTCCGAGTTGTAGTTTAGCAGAGATAGAGAGTAGGAAGAAGTGGGCCTCTGTGAACAGAGGCAGAGATGGTCATGAGAAAAGAGAAGGAAACACATTAACTAGAACTGCACTGAGTTTAGGGACATGTGGCATAGCAGTGTCTCTAAAATCTCAATAGCCTTTCAGGTCATAATGACTTCAGTTAGTGCTACTCGTCAGAGCAGCACAGCTCTCTCGGGGACAGTTAGGCAGCCCCCACGATACAGAGGAGACACAGTTAAGTCAGTAAGACACGGTTGTTGTGTAGAAGAGAAACCTGCCAGCGAGCACAAGTAACTCGCCAGAGTCACACGGTGAAAAAGCAGAGGAGCTGGATGCAAATCCACATCTGATTCCAAACTCCTACTCCTTATATCTTTAATTCAGCATATTAAACATTAAGAAAGCATTTTCAAATGACGTACAACGTGGAATTTTTAAACTACATGTGGGAGAACGTTTAAACAATTTGAATTCCTTATTTTATTCCAGAAGTTTCAAGGGAGATGGTAGAATTCCCCTCAGTGAATCTCCTTCTTGGAAGGGACGAGCAAGATTAGGATCAAGGAGAAAGGGAGGGAAGGATTAAATGGAGGCCCTGGGCAATCCATTTACCTTTATGTCATAGTTGGAATTGAAAGTAGGAAAGAGAGGGCTTAAGGGATACTCATATAATTATTTTTTTTCAAGTGTTGAGGTCATAAATACTAAAAATCAAAACAAAGCAAAAATGCAGAATACATAGAGAGTTGTATTGTTGTTCACCTGTGCCCTAGAATGAGAGGGACTCTAAGAAACTAGTGATGTAAAGAGTTTCTAGTGGGTAGTTTTTAGTTTATGTTTCCCAATGTTGAGTGTTAGGAAACTCATAAGGAAGAAATCTCATGGGACAAGCAGGGTGTATTAGCCTTAACTGCTATTAATTTTTCTGATAAGCTAGAAACAAAATTTTTTTGCTATAATTTGTTATCATATTTGTAGCTCTGATTTAAAAATCCAGGCAAAATCTCACTCCTGGGAAATTAAAAAGTTTAATTCTTGCACTTTTCAAATGGGTGTGTAAATGCAAATGATTAATTTGAATTATCCTCTAAAGCAAAAGAATTAAGAGCTATTCTATTTAAAACTGTAAATTTCCCAGTCACAGTCTAGAGTTTTAAACAGATGGTATTCTGCACTATTTTTAGTTCCCCAGCTTGATTTCTAATTAATGCACCTGTGAGATTGCAGATGAAGATAAAGTCCTTCTCTACCTTTTTTTGATATTATGATACTTCTATTGAAATACATATGTTTATGAATTTAAAAATTCAGGATCTGCTATATGGCTGTGCCTATATCAATACTTATGTCTACATCTTTATATCCGTATTTAATTACTTCCATTATCTTTTGAAAGACAAGAATTATATTGCTGAAGATAGTGACTATATATTGTTCAAAACTTGAGAATAAAGCCACATTCCCTTAAGAATTTTTTTCTCTTTATTAATTCTTGTTTGGAATGATCTTGGAGACAATGACTGTTGGAGATTATGAAAAGCTAAAGATATCCCTCCAAACTACCTTCTTAGCCAACTTAAATAGTTTAAGGCCACATTCTTTTTTTTTTTAAACATCTTTATTGCAGTATAATTGCTTTACAGTGGTGTGTTAGTTTCTGCTTTATAACAAAGTGAATCAGCTATACATATACATACATCCCCATATCTCCTCCCTCTTGCGTCTCCCTCCCACCCTCCCTGTCCCACCCCTCTAGGTGGTCACCTCAGTTATCTCTTATTTTTATTTATTTTATTTATTTATTTATTTTTAACATCTTTATTGGAGTATAATTGCTTTACAATAGTGTGTTAGTTTCTGCTTTATAACGAAGTGAATCAGTTATACATATACATATGTACCCATATCTCTTCCCTCTTGCATCTCCCTCCCTCCCACCCTCCCTATCCCACCCCTCTAGGTGGTCACAAACCACCTAGCTGATCTCCCTGTACTATGCGGCTGCTTCCCACTAGCTATCTACTTTACGTTTAGTAGTGTATATATGTCCATGCCACTCTCTCACTTTGTCCCAGCTTACCCTTCCCCCTCCCTGTATCCTCAAGTCCATTCTCTAGTAGATCTGCATCTTTATTCCCGTCTTGCCCCTAGGTTCTTCTGACCTTTTTTTTTTTTTTTAGATTCCATATATATGTGTTAGCATACGGTATTTGTTTTCCTCTTTCTGACTTACTCTGTATGACATACTCTGTATGACATACTCTGTATGACACTCTCTAGGTCCATCCACCTCACTACAAATAACTCACTTTCATTCCTTTTTATGGCTGAGTAATATTCCATTGTATATATGTGCCACATCTTCTTTATCCATTCATCTGTTGATGGACACTTAGGTTGCTTCCATGTCCTGGCTATTGTAAATAGAGCTGCAATGAATATTTTGGTACATGACTCTTTTTGAATTATGGTTTTCTCAGGGTATATGCCCAGTAGTGGGATTGCTGTGTCGTATGGTAGTTCTATTTGTAGTTTTTTAAGGAACCTCCGTACTGTTCTCCATAGTGGCTGTATCAATTTACATTCCCACCGACAGTGCAAGAGGGTTCCCTCTTCTCCACACCCTCTCCAGTATTTACTGTTTGTAGATTTTTTGATGATGGCGATTCTGACTGGTGTGAGATGATATCTCATTGTAGTTTTGATTTGCATTTCTCTAATGATTAATGATGTTGAGCATTCATTCATGTGTTTGTTGGCAATCTGTATATCTTCTTTGGAGAAATATCTATTTAGGTCTGCTGCCCGTTTTTGGATTAGGTTGTTTGTTTTTTTTGATGTTGAGCTGCATGAGTTGCTTGTCTGTTTTGGAGATTAATCCTTTGTCAGTTGTTTCATTTGCAAATATTTTCTCCCATTCTGAGGGTTGTCTTTTTATCTTGTTTATGGTTTCCTTTGCTGTGCAAAAGCTTTTAAGTTTCATTAGGTCCCATTTGTTTATTTTTGTTTTTATTTCCATTTCTCTAGGAGGTGGGTCAAAAAGGATCTTGCTGTGATTTATGTCATAGAGTGTTCTGCCTATGTTTTCCTCTAAGAGTTTGATGGTGTCTGGCCTTACATTTAAGTCTTTAATCCATTTTGAGTTTATTTTTGTGTATGGTGTTAGGGAGTATTCTAATTTCATTCTTTTACATGTAGCTGTCCAGTTTTCCAAGCAGCACTTATTGAAGAGGCTGTCTTTTCTCCACTGTATATTCTTGCCTCCTTTTTCAAAAATAACGTGACCATACGTGCGTGGGTTTATCTCTGGGCTTTCTATCCTGTTCCATTGATCTATATTTCTGTTTTTGTGCCAGTACCATACTGTCTTGATTGCTGTAGCTTTGTAGTATAGTCTGAAGTCAGGGAACCTGATTCCTCCAGCTCCGTTTTTCTTTCTCAAGAATGCTTTGGCTATTCGGGGTCTTTTGTGTTTCCATACAAATTGTGAAATTTTTTTTCTAGTTCTGTGGAAAATGCCATTGGTAGTTTGATAGGGATTGCATTGAATCTGCAGATTGCTTTGGGTAGTATAGTCATTTTCACAATGTTGATTCTTCCAATCCAAGAACATGGTAAATCTCTCCATCTATTTGTATCATCTTTAATTTCTTTCATCAGTGTCTTATAATTTTCTGCATACAGGTCTTTGGTCTCCTTAGGTAGGTTTATTCCTAGATATTTTATTCTTTTTGTTGCAGTGGTAAATGGAAGTATTTTCTTAATTTCACTTTCAGATTTTTCATCATTAGTGTGTAGGAATGCCAGAGATCTGTGCATTCATTTTGTATCCTGATACTTTACCAAATTCATTGATTAGCTCTAGTAGTTTTCTGGTAGCATCTTTAGGATTCTTTATGTATAGTATCATGTCATCTGCAAACAGTGACAGCTTTACTTCTTCTTTTCCAATTTGGATTCCTTTTATTTCTTTTTCTTCTCTGATTACTGTGGCTAAAACTTCCAAAACTATGTTGAATAAGAGTGGTGAGAGTGGGCAACCTTGTCTTGTTCCTGATCTTAGTGGAAATGGTTTCAGTTTTTCACCATTGAGGATGATGTTGGCTGTGGGTTTGTCATATATGGCCTTTATTATGTTGAGGAAAGTTCCCTCTATACCTACTTTCTGCAGGGTTTTTATCATAAATGGGTGTTGGATTTTGTTGAAAGCTTTCTCTGCATCTATTGAGATGATCATATGGTTTTTCTCCTTCAGTTTGTTAATATGGTGTATCACGTTGATTGATTTGTGTATTTTGAAGAATCCTTGCACTCCTGGAATAAACCCCACTTGATCATAGTGTATGATCCTTTTAATGTGTTGTTGGATTCTGTTTTCTAGTATTTTGTTGAGGATTTTTGCATCTATGTTCATCAGTGTTACTTGCCTGTAGTTTTCTTTCTTTGTGACATCTTTGTCTGGTTTTGGTATCAGGGTGATGGTGGCCTTGTAGAATGAGTTTGGGCATGTTCCTCTGCTATATTTTGGAAGAGTTTGAGAAGGATAAGTGTTAGCTCTTCTCTAAATGTTTAATAGAATTCGCCTGTGAAGCCATCTGGTCCTGGGCTTTTGTTTGTTGGAAGATTTTTAATCACAGTTTCAATTTCAGTGCTTGTGATTGGTCTGTTCATATTTTCTGTTTGGTCTGTTCATATTTTCTGTTTCTTCCTGGTTTAGTCTCGGAAGGTTGTGCTTTCTAAGAATTTGTCCATTTCTTCCAGGTTATCCATTTTATTGAAGTCCACATTCTTAAAATAAAGTTAAGAGAAACAATTTAAGTGCCAAATAAAAAAATAACGATAGCCATCCCCTCTCAAAAGGTGCCAAAAGTGATCACAATATAATCAGGAAATCCTCAGGCATATTTTTTTTTCAAATTTAACACTCCATAGTGAACATATAAGTTGGGGAATTTATTTTCAAATGATAAATTTGGTGTTTGCAGAAAATATACTATTCTGGAAGAACTAGACTTTTTTGTGCTTTAATGAGAGTGAAAAGATTATTTGCTAGAAGCTTTGGGTCACAAATAATCAAAGGAAGGAAAGGAATTCTTGGAAGGTCATGTTCAAGGATGCTTTCTCTATGTTAATTGAATGTATCAGAGCTGCCCTGGGTCGTTGTGAAGTCAAAGCTTTATTTTAGATATGAGAACTGTGGCTCTCGAAGTTTGGATACTATCAGAATTGTTTTGGTGTGCTGATATCTGAGCCTTCTGGGCAGGAATTTCTTACGTAGATGCGGTACTAGGGCTAGGCTCTATGGGAGAGCTACTCTGTGTTTTATGTTAATCCTTTGGATTTGGCATATCAAAGAATACCTGTAAAATAATGAGCAGGTGATTTTATTTCCTAGTAATTGACATTGAACATATATAAATCCTGAAACAGATTAATTTCAGACCTTTTTCTCATAGCAATTGTACAAAATAAAACACCAATTTAAAAATAAAATTGCTTGACAAACCTTGGGGTGTGTCTTTGGTGAGTTGTAGTTTATATAGATGAATTTCCATATTTCTACTTACATTAAATACCATATTGTACAGTCTTTCAAATACAGAGAAAAATGTCTTACTTGGACACAATAAAAATGAATAGGGGCCTTTTGCTTATATTTCACACCCATTTGAACAAAGTCATGTTTGTGCATTTAACACTTTATTTTCTGAAAATATTATACGTTATCTAGACAAAAAACTCTACAAAACCTTAGTATATGTTGAAGAGACTTGCAAAGGAAATATTTCTATATTTTTTCTCCCTCTTTCTATGGTTTATAAACCTCAGTGACAATTCAAAACTTGAAGCACTGTGAAATAATTACTCCCTTTTGGTAGTAAGAAGTTTTTGGGCATAAAAATGCGTATTTAAAATATGTGATTAAACTGTTATAACTATCCAAATCTTACCTATGTAAAGCTCTTAGAACTCACCTGCCACAGAGGCAGTGCCCCATCAGGATTAGCTGTAATCACTCATTCTTCAAGAATTAGCTCTAAAGCCATGATGGATACCTTGATTGACCATACATCCCTGTTGTGTCATGGCGTTACTTTGGCCAGAATTGGGAATCAACTTTTTTTTAAAAAGCCAATTTGATAAGCAAACTCTATATTTCAATGTTTTAATTCAAACCATTTGTGTGTCCTTTTCTGTGAATTGCCTATTTCATGGCTCTTGTCTATTTCTTTATTGGTATGTTAGTTGTTTTTTTCATTTGAATCATTATTTATATATTAATGATTTAACACTTTATATGATATTTTATTGCAAGTATTTTCACCAATTTGTCCTTTGCCTCTTTTTAAAATAAATTTATATATTTATTTTCATTTTTGGCTGCGTTGGGCCTTCAGTGCTGCGCGTGGGCTTTCTCTAGTTGCGGCAAGTGGGGACTACTCTTCATTGCGGTGTGTGGGCTTCTCATTGTGGTGGCTTCTCTTGTTGCGGAGCAGAAGCTGTAGGCGCGCGGGCTCAGTAGTTGTGGCTCGCGGGCTCTAGAGCGCAGGCTCAGTAGTTGTGGCGCATGGGCTTCTTTGCTCTGCGGCATGTGGGATCTTCCCTGACCAGGGCTTGAACCCGTGTCCCCTGCATTGGCAGGCGGATTCTTAACCACTATGCCACCAGGGAAGTATCCTCGTCCTTTGCTTTTTAATCGATTTGTGTGTGTGTTTAACAGAAGGAGTAAGTTGTATACTCTCAAATCTATCTCTTTAGTGTGTGATAACTTGGGGGCCGTTTCTAGGGGTAGAGGTTGCTGGCCAGTCCTTACTTTACTATCCCTTAAATCCACAAAGGGCAGGACCAGTAAATGCAGATCTGAAATCTAGGGGAGGAGTCTAGGCTGGGAGTGTGTATCTGGATGTCACCTGTCTAGAGCATCTTGGAAATATGGGTGTAGATGAATTCTCTGTCGTAAGAATGGAAAGAGAGAAGAGAAAAGGAAACTGTGTTGGAATGTCTATTTGGGGAGTGAGAAGAGGAAAACGAGTCAGCAAAGCTGAGCAGAAAGAGAAGATATTCAAAGGATCATGGACGGCCAAGAAGGCAAGAGACATAAGGTGACGGTCAACTGGTTAAGTCAGATGGATTTGGCAAGAGAAGCCAATGAAAAAGTCAAAATACAAGGAACAGAGGAGCAAAAAGGAGGCAAATAGACCAGCCTCTTTTCTAGTCGGTCAAATGAGCACCATCTCCAAGAGCATATGAACATATTAAGACAAAACCCCAAATCATACTTGTATGTACAAAATGATCTTAAATCCTCTGTAGGTTACTTATGCCCTCCCTCATTTCCTCTACTGTAATGACTTTTTATAGTTCCATACCAACGAGCAAAGGAAAAATTGTATAGGGAATTCGCACTCAACTTTAATGCCCCCCCTCCGTGCCCAGGAATGATGTTAACGAGCTGATGCTTCATCCTACAACATTTTATTATGATCAGTAAAATTACTTAACCGGCTTCACTGTGATAGGGAACAGGGGGAACTCTGGGAAGAGTGGGATCCCTTGGAGGTCAACAAGGTACTGTAAACGAAGGAGCAGTCTCAGCCTTCAGAGTGGAGGCCTGACCTCGCTGGAGGATGGAAGTGGGGCTGCCTGGCTCACCTCCCCACGTTTTGTTTCTTATCCCTGTGGCTTGTGTACAGACAGTTGCTCTGGTAACATGCCTAGCATTGTGTGCATTTGTTTTTCCCTGTCAGGGAGCAGAAAGAAAAATCCGAGACGAAGAGAGGAAGCAGAACAGGAAGAAGGGGAAAGGCCAGGCCTCCCAAACCCAGTGCAACAACTGTGAGTGTGGCTGCGAAGGGGTAGGCTTTGTCTGGGCCAGGTCCACTGGCGAATGGGTGAAATGAAGTGGGTTGCGGGTAAAATATGGACATGCAAGGGATGGCTTGCTTTTCCCTAGCAGTGGGGAAGGGGCGAACTGTCCCTGTTAAACGTAAATAGAATCACATGATCACAATGTTAGAACTAGGAGAGATTTTTCTAATGTCAAGGAGACCAACATCCTCCTTCTCCAGACAAGGAATCTAGGGCACAGAGAGGGACAGGAGGGCAAGAGGGGACCGGAGCTCCCCCTCAGGAATGCTCACGCCAAGTCCACTCTCTTTCTGCTGGTTTGGTGATGGGAGAGGGGAGGCTTTTAAAGTGTGTTCACATCTATGGTGTTTGGGAATCTTCATAGGAGACAATCATGAACTTTAGCTAAGATCAGATCTTACAGGTGAGAGTTTAGGCATTCACAACCTTCTCACTTATGGGTTTTGTGATTGTGTCCAGCCTCTGATGGGAAGTTGGCGGCGATACCGTTACAGAAGAAGAGCGACATCACCTACTTCAAGACAATGCCTGATCTGCACTCCCAGCCCGTCCTCTTCATACCCGATGTTCACTTTGCAAACCTGCAGAGGACAGGACAGGTATGGCCTCCCTGCTAACATCTGCCTGCCATCCATTCACTGGGCTGGTAGAGCCTTAAGACAGCATCACTTCAGGCACTGTTGATCTTAAAAATAAAACCCATGAATTCAACAAAAAGTCAGCTCTTCCCTACAGAAAATGGAATTTTATAGAAAGGAATGTCTCAGGAGAGGAAACCAACTTACTAAGGGGAAGGTGAGAGTGAGCTGATAATCTCGAAGTGTTGACAAAGCAATGAAAGAGGAAGAAAGTAAGAAGGCTGATAACCTGTAAGAAAAGTTTTGTTTTGTTAGTTTTGTCATGTGGGATCCACCTGATGCGATGAAGCGCCATCTAATGGTGGGAAATTGAACTGCAACCATAACTTTAGAAAGTTGCCCAAGAGGAAAAATTCTTTGATTAAATAAAACTCTATCAACAATTTTTCCCTTAGTAAATTAACAGTTTCCATTGAATAGGTAAATAATTTCACACCAAGAGAAAAATGAGATTGTAGACAAGCCTTTTAAAAAAAGTTCCTGTCTTCTAGGTATATCTATAAGTGAAATTATAGAAATAATATTATATAAAGATCCAATAATTAACTCATTATGGTAGCTCAAGTTGATGAAATGTTATGCAGCCACTAAAATTATATTTATGAAAACTATGTAGCAACATAGGAACTCATTATGATAATGTTCAGAGGGGAAAAAAGTACAATAGCCATTTATATCTATACTGTGATTCCAAACATATACCTGAATTTGAACAAGACAAATTGTAATACTTGATGAGTAGGGCTAGGAGATGGATGACTTTTTGTAATGTCTTTAGTATTATTTTTTTTATGTTATGAATTAAAATTGTGTGAGATAATTACTTCCCCAGTGTTAGCCAGAATTGTCTTTCACCAAACCAGTTGGGTTTAGTGACTCTTGTATTGATTAGTTTTCTTTTAAACTCAGAGTCCTCTGAGGAAAGGTCTGTTGAGAAACAGGTGCATAATGACACATTCCAGTTTTTCTTCCATTCTAAGTGTTCACAGACACATTAGAATTGACCTTAGTCTAGGAGCAGAAATCATTATCAGCTTAACTTTCTCTTTCTGGAGAATATTTTGTGTATGAGACAAAGCAGTTGTACAACCAGGGCTTTTTTTAAAAGTTGCTGTTTTTGACACAACATGGCAATAAAATACCCATAGTTTTTTCTTAGAGTGCATTCCACTAAAATGTAGCATTCCCATCTTGTCTTGCTTGTTTGATAGGAAAAGGACACAAAGAAGAAAGGAGGAATATTATGATTTATTAAGCTATGAGGGCCAGCACCTATTTTTATTATTCTTTAATTCCCAAGAACATGATGGTGATTTGTGTATTTACAGTCTTCGTAAATACATGGGATTTTTTGAAGCTAGGTGTCCACACCTTCCAGGAGAGAGGGAGAAACTGAGTTAAATTGCTCTTATTATTTACTGGTGTGATTCTGGCTTCAGCCCGGTGTCAAAACTGACAGCCTGACCTGTTCTCTTGGCAAGATTTCTCTGAAATACACAAAGCTGTAAACGAATCCTAAGAGGAAAAGTGACCAAATCTGACTGCTCGTGACTGTCAGTCCTCTGGCCTCACTTGCTCCCTCCGTGTCCCGAGCTGGGCTCCTAGCCTGTGGCTGAATCAGAAGGAAAGTGTAGCCTTTACCGTGGGTTGGTTGCAGCAATTTGCAAAGCAGCCCAGTCAGCGTCCCCTGGGGCGTTGCGAAGTGAAGTCCTGCTGTCTGGGGCTGTTCTTGAAGAGCCTCCGGCTTCCCCTGTGGCCTTGGAGTCAGAGTTAAGGGGCTCAGTTAGGGAGCCTGCCTGGGCTTCAGGCAACAAAGGAACACACTCTTCTGTGCTCTAGAACAATGGGTGAATGTCCTGTGGTCGATCAACTTGCTTGGCCGAAGGAAAGGAGCGCCTACTGTGTAGCTGGCTGGAACTTGAAAGGCTGCCTTTTCTTAGAAAAGCTGCGAGCCTTGGAAGATGGGCCCAGAGGCAGGAGGGAAGAGGGCAGCGCCGTGGCGTGAGAAGTGGGCATGGGACAGGGCTTGGCTGACTTTGACAGGCAAAATGAGAGCTAGTTGTGGCAGATCAAAAGCTGGGCCAGTTTTACCCTAAGGGAGCAGGGGCGGGTAGGGGAGGAAGGGCCATGGTACCCACTGCAGGCGTGAGCCCGGTAAAATCAGCCACGCGGCAGCCCTGCACAACTGCGGGGCAAGCAGCTGTTGAGCTTTCATGGTCGGTGAGCGCTCCGAGCCACGCTGAAGGCACCTCCGCTCTGGTCACGTGGCCTGGGGAGCAGGCTTTTCACTATCAGCCCCCATGTCCCCTGCTCCCTCATTATCTCACTGATTCACTTGTGGGTTGGTACATTCACCAGACGGTTATCAGAACCTCATATGAGGGCATGAACCCAACGTGCAGGCTCTGTGGAGATCTTCAGTCTCCCTCTCCTCGCACTGACGTCCTGATACGCACTGTGGCTTCTGTCGGGAATGCCTTTAAAAAGAAGGAACAAGGGGAGCTTGGGAGAAACTGTGGGAGGCAGAGGCATTATCCCACTGGATAACATGTACTTGGCGGGTATGAGCCTTCCTCTAGCCACCTGAACACAGGGAGGACATCATTCCTCCCTCACACCCTCAAGAACCGTCTTCCCACTTGTGGCTTGTAAATCCTCGATCCCCCAGATCAGAGGCATTCTTTTTTTTTTTTTTTTCTTTTTTTTTTTGCGGTACGCGGGCCTTTCACTGCTGTGGCCTCTCCCGTTGTGGAGCACAGGCTCCGGACGCACAGGCTCAGAGGCCACGGCTCACAGGCCCAGCTGCTCCACGGCATGTGGGATCTTCCCGGACCGGGGCACGAACCCATATCCCCTGCATCGGCAGGCGGACTCTCAGCCACTGCGCCACCAGGGAAGTATAGGCATTCTTGATAAGAATGCAGGTTCCCAAGTTCCATTCCAGGCCTTTCAAATTAAAATCTCTGAAGGGGGACTCTGGGAATTTTGCATTTATGAGAAGTTCTCCAGATAGTTTTTATGCACTCTAAAGTTTGAGAAACACTGTCTAAAAATTAAATTCGTGCAATAAGCCCTACAGCCAACCAGGAAGAAACAGTGGGTCATTACATGAGAGGAGGAGAGATGACAGTGCAAGGAGGTGATAGGGACGGTGCAGCAGAGGCTGCTCAGGAGGCCAGGAGGACACTTACGAGAAGGCTGCTTCCAGCTTTGGGTCACCAGTCACCTTTGCAGAGAGCTGTCCATTACCCTACCAGGGTGGTGCAGCAGGGTGGATGTATTATGCCACGTTTAAAGAAACCAGCAAAAGACAAGCCAACATCAGGAACTTTTCCTCCACATCCAGTTGTGTGTCCAGTGCTATGGCTCAGGCTCCCTTGCTTATGTGGGTCACTCTGTATGCATCTAAACAGACAGTCCCATTACTAGCACATGCCAGTGCTCTGATGCCACACTGAAACGCGGGGTCTGGGGAGGAAACGTGTTACCTTCATTGTTCTCTGTTTAAGAAGAAACAAAGTATACAGTACAACCATAGACATTAAAAAGTTTAAGAGGAAAAAGTTCCCTGTGGAAATCCGAGCTAATGTCTAGAATGACTCATTCCCAAAGAGTTCCCGGTAACCAGCTTTGTTATATAACTAAGTTTGGGTTTGGCAGCATCCCAGGAACGGCCACGAGCCTTTGAGAAAGTTTCCACGGAGAGTGTCAGTCTAGACACAGCTGTTTCTCTCCCAGGTGACTGCAGCAGGGACAGTGAAGAAATGGATTAGAACCAGAGGTGACTTTGAAGTTAATGTGTGAATGTTGGGTACTAACTTGAGTTTCATCCTTCACCCAAATGGAAATGGTCCTGCAGCACATAGTTAAAGCTCACAAAAGGCCCACAATTAATTGTCATAAATAATTGGATGAAGAGGACTTAACATACATAGCGGATACCCTCTGGATTTCCGGAGTTGCATAAAATAAGGATGCTTCATAATGTCTTTAAATCTGATTCTGCCTGCTGCCATGCTGGCCACCAAAAGAAGTCTCTTTTCCTTCTGGCCAGAACACCTCCTAGAGCTAAATGACCTTTCCTGGCCTGAGGGTAGTTGACTCCTAGATTTTTGTGGTCACGGGATGCCAGGGTAACCCAGGTCCCTTTGGGGAAAAAACAGAGGCCTGGGGTTACTGCCATGGGGACTTTCTGTTCTGCTCTCTTCTCCAAAGCACTCTGTCTGGAGTCAGCTCTCCTGTGGACTGGATGGGATTGGTTACTCACAGGCCCTGCTCCAAGGCCTTCGTAAACAATGATTTTTAGATCTTGCTAAAATATTTCCTTAATGTCAAAAGCAAGATTTGGCTTAGGGCTATAGGTAAACTGATTTCCAATTTTAGTTCATTAAAATCTAAGAATTAACCCTAGGGAGACTGTGAAGAGGTTAAATTTGTATTTCCTCAGACACACATGTGCAGCATCATTAAACAGATTTGTCTTTTGTCTTTTTTGAGACAGTGTAATGCCTTAGGAAAGTCTGTGCATCATGTAATATATTTCCATTTCTTGTGTCCAAACTACAGTAAGCCTGTTGTTTTGTTCCACAGGTGTATTACAACACGGATGATGAACGAGAAGGGTAAGCCACTCGGTCTTTTCACTCAAGCACCCAAAGTCAGTTCATGTCAGTAGAAATGGGTTTCCAAGCACAGGGTAATGGGGCAGGGGGTGAGAATGTCTGCTCAGCCTCCAGACTCAGAGCTAGGAAAGGCTTGACTCTGGGGATTGTCTGGAAGGAGGCTGGGGAAGGCCATTCTCCTTCCAGGCAGATGTAGCACAGTATACTGCTAGGCAATGTCTTCTAGGCAGTGTAGCACAATATACTGCATCCTTGATAGGTGGTCAGCCAGCTTCTACTTGAATGTTCCCAGTGATGGGAATATTCTGATACTCATGATACTGTTGGCCAGTTCCAGCTCCAGGAAGTTTGTCTGTTGAACTGATGTCTGTCTTCTTTTGACCCATTAGCTCTATTTCTGCTCTCTGGATAAGTCTCAACCTTTCCTCCTCATTCAGACATAGTTTTACCTCTCAGCATCTTAATTCCCCCTCCAGGGGGTACCACTAGATTTGTTAATAGTCTCCTTAAAGCTGGCTCTCAGAAATACACACGTTCTGAACCACAGGAGTTGGAGATTATATTGGGATAATTTCTTCTTGTGACCTGGATACTGTTTTTCTCTTAAAGCAATCTAGAACTACGTTCATTTTTCATCTACATAACATTACTTATATACAACTGAAGTCTTGGTTTGCATTAATTACATGTGTATAACTAAACTCTCCAGATCACTGGTTTTTCAAACTATAGTCAAACCAGGGCTTCCCTATTCTTCCCTATGCAATTAACATATTTACTGGTAAAACATTTCAAAGTGAAGTAAGTGGAGCAGATATTCTTGAGCTCATTTCCTAGAGCAGAGCTCAGGGAACTGGAGCCTAAGGGCCAAGTCAAGGCCTAATACTTTGTGTACTGTCTGCAAACATGCTGAAATGGTTGAAAACATCCCAAAGAAGAATAATATTGCATGACACTTGAAAATTATGAGGTTCAAGTGCCCATAAATGAAGCTTAATTGGAATACAGCCACATTAATGCCTTCGTGTCTTGTCTCTGGCTGTCTTGGTGCTGCCACAGCAGAGCTGAGTACAGAGGCGCTGCTGTAGTTGCAGCAGAGACCGTCCGTCTAGCCTGGAAAGCCTAAATATTTACTTTACAGAAAAAGTGTGCCACCCTCTGAAGGATAGAGGATCTCAGAAGAGCCTAATAATTCCCTAGTTGGTTAGGAGCAGAGCCTTGTCCAGGATCTGACCTCTAGATTCTGAGTTCCAAATTTTCTAAATACATAATTAGATTGTTCTTTTCGTCTTGGTACAGAGGCAATATATTCCAGGGGTGGGAATGAACAGAAACGCTTAGCACGAGCAATTGTAATCTGTTGTTCACGTAGTTTACAAAGGACAGGTTGGTGTCACGGAAAGAACGTTGACTCTGAGCTGAGGAAGCCCGCGTTCTACTCCCGGGCTGCCGCTCACCAGCGTGAAGCCTGGGGCCACCTCCCTGACCTCTGGGCTTCGGTGTCCTCCATCGTAAAATGAGGGTTTTGTATAAGACGATCTGTAAGATCTCTTGTGAGAAAATTGAGTGTTATGAATAAGAAGTGCCTGGGACCTAAATGCTCTTGCACGTGCAGGCTGCGCTTGTGAATCTGCCTCAGCGTCACTGTCCTTCCCTGCAAGTCGGCAACATTTAGGTGGCGAATTGACCTACTTTGACCTCTTTTGGCCTGGCCTCTCTGTAACAATTCCCCTCTTTTATTGCAGAATCTTGAGGCCTGAGGCCCAAGGCTCTTACTCTTAACCATCTTCTCATTAGAGTTCGACTGAGCAATATGGGCGGCCTTGGAGCCCAGCGTTAGCACATAGTAGGACTTGGCTATGGTTACATGTAAAAGTGGTAATCGACATTCACTGGACACCTTGGCTAGGCACTGTCCTAAGTGCTTTCTATGGATTTTATTGGATTCTTCCAAAATTCCCATAGGGAAGATGCTATACGTACTTCCACTTTATAATGAGGAAACTGAAACTTCAAAAGATCAGGAAACTTCGAAGCCGCATAGCTGGTGAGTGACAGAGGCAGGATTTGAACTTGGGTCTAGCTGCACTCCCATCGCCTGCCTTTAGCCATCACGCCCCGTCACCTAACCCTCGTAATTCTTGATCTGTGGCTGCCAAGGAATCATCCAGAGACAGGCCCTCATCGTGATGGCTCTCTGGCCTTGACAAAGGCACACTGTTTGGATTTCCGGACCCAGGTTGTGACAAGCCTAGGAGAGTGTACCTGGCGGAGGGGGTCAGTTCACCGAGCCCTGGGGAGAACCACCTTCATGGGCATTCGCTTAGCCTTCATCAGATCAGGACTGTCTGGCCAGTTCTTCTCTCTCCCTGCCAGGCATAAATCAGTTAGTGTTAAAGCATCTAACTGAGTGTTGGAGAGCGTCCTTCAGGCAGCCACCAGCTGGAGGACACAGCCTGCCCAGGTGCACCAGGGCCCTCTCCCAACTACTCCAAAGCCAGAGTGGTGGCCAGACACGGGCTTGTTCATGAGGAGGAGAGCTTTTTGCCCTGAAGCGCCAGCAGTTATAGAGAAACTAGAGAAAACTCGGATGAGGTGGGATGGGGAGCCATCGCCAGCTAGGTACCTGAACGAAATGAAAAGAGGAGCACCTGTTCGCTCCTGCCTCCCTGTCTAGTGATAAGTATTTGGGGTGACTTCTGGTGCTGAATCTGGGGATCACAGACCCCATGCAGGCTTGTTTCCTAGGCAGGGGCTACAACAGATACAGAGGCTTTTGGACACCATCTCTGAGCAGCAGGTCTCTCGCTGCATATCAGTATCAAGCCGGGGAGTTAAAAAAATACTCACATACAGGGACCGTCTCCGGGGAGTTTGACTAAATTGGCAGATGGGTGCAGCTCAGGCATGGAGACCTTTTTAAAGTCCCCAGGTGATTCTAATGCACGCAATGTTTGAGAACCACTGCTCTAGAGCCAGTCAGCCATGATTTGAGTCTTGCATTGATCTTACAAGCTGTGTAACTTAAGATAACAACCTTTTGGGGCCTCAGTTCCCTCATCTAAAAATAGCAAATATTAATACCTACCTGCTAGAATTATTAGAAGCATTAATATGTAAAATGCCCTGACACATGGAAGATGCTTTCAAAAAAACAGAGCTATTATTGTTGCCAAGGTTCCTTTTCAGGCCCTAAATAAATGATACTTCATTGAGAAATGGAAGAGAGGAAGATGAAGAAAAATGGAAAGAAAAACCAGACAAAAAGGATTTTCTGTAGAGCTGAGCCCTTAACCGGGGATTCATGAATGGCTCTCATGGGGAAGAGGGAAGGGCCTTACGCTCCCTGAAACAGTATTTAAATTGATATTCAAATATCATGCATGATGAGAAATTCTATTTCCATTATTTCTGGGGATCTGGTATCCATCTCCATCTGACCTCTAGTTCCTGGAAAACCATTCTTGCCTTAATCCTCTGTCCACACTGGTCCCCACAGAGGTGTCCCCCGTTCCAGTCTATTGTGAGGTCCCCTCAAGTCTAGCAGCTCTGTGGCTTCTGCACTGCATTTGGGGCACAGGGATTCTTGGCAAATTTGGGCATCCTCATGTCTGTTTTTAATCAAACCTTTTATTTCAAGATAATTATTGATTCACATGCACTTGTAAGAAGCCCAACCCCTTTTCTTTCTTTCTTTTTTTTTTTTTTTTGGCCACACTGCTCAGCATGTGGGATCTTAGTTCCCTGACCAGGGATTGAACCCAGGCCCACGGCAGTGAAAGCACCATTTTAACCACTGGACCACTGGGGAATTTCCAGGCCCACCCCCTTTTCAATTGATGTATTTTGATTTTTACTGTTAGATATTGCAGTTAAAAAATCCACTCAATAATACTCAAATCTTCATCAGATATACAAGGAAGATTTTTAGAAAATATTTAAGGAAATGAAAATCATGTTTACCATCCCTCAGAGTAGCAGATTTTTATCAGTTTCTTACATTAGTACCAGTTATTCTTGCTTGTATACTAGTTAGCCATTTTGCAAATTAGAAGATTTGAACTAAAGACTCTTAGAACTAAGCTTTGCCTTTTTTAATAAATTTAACCTACATTTGCCCTCTCTGTTGCTCTTCATTCTTTCCTTTATTTCTCTGTTTCTCTTTGGGATCCTTTTCCTATTTTTTTTTTAAATTGAAGTATAGTTGATTTACAATGTTGTGTTAGTTCCTGGTGTATAGCAAAGTGATTGTTACACATGGGATCCTTTTCCTATTGCCAGAAGAATTCTGTTTAATAATTCTTTTGTTGTGGAACTTTTGGCAAAGAATTCTCTCATATTTGTTTATTTGTTGTAAATGTTTTTATTTTGTAATCGCTTTTCTAGGGTATTTCTGTTAGGTATCAAATTCCAGGTTGGCAGTTACTATCTTTCAGTTTTGGTTTCCATCATTTTTTGTTGATAAGTCAACTGTCTTATTGTTGCTATTTGAAATGTAATCTTTTCTTTCTTCCCTTCCTTCCTTCCTTCCTTCCTTCCTTCCTTCCTCCCTTTCTTTTTTCTTTCATTTGAGAAAGACTGCTTTAAAATTTTTCTCTTTCTCTCAGGTTTTCAAATTTTTTATGATGTTTCTACGTGTGGGTTTTCTTTGTACTTTCTTTTTCCCCCTGCTTGGTATTTTATACCACTCATTGAATCTGTGAGTTGATGTCTTTCATCAGTTTTGGAACATTCTTGGCTGTCATCTCTTCAAATAGTGCTCTTCCCTGTTCTCTCCCCACTCCTTTGAGACTCTAAATGTGTATTAGAGTTTTTTATTCTGTCCCTATGTTTTTTATGTTCTTTTCTAAACTGTCCATCTTGTTTACTCACCATGCTCCAGCCTGGATATTTTCTATTGACCTCTCAAATCCTCTCTTCTGCTAGGTTCAATATACTAAACCCATCTATTGAGTTATTAATTTCAATTATTGCACTTTTTAGTTCTAGGACTTCCACTTAATTGGTTTATTTTAATGAACTTCAATTCTAAATGTCTTGTCATTTATTTTCATGAACATAATAACTGTGCTATAAGTATGTTATCTGGGTGTGTTTCTATTGTATGTTTTTCCCTTGGTCCTGTTTAATATTTGATAATCATTGAATGATGAACAATATGCATAAAAATTATGGAGGCTCTGGATGACCATATTTTTCCTTATGAAGGTTTTCCCTATCTGGTATGTAGCCTTAGTTAACAGATCACCATAACTGAGTCAGGGACAGAACTGACCCAAAGCTGGGTTGCAGTTTATTTTAACCTCAGATGACCTCTAATTCATCCTAACTCCTAGATTGTACCTTTGAGGGACTTTCTATGGGTCTTTTTCCTTCATGGAGCTTGAAGTTCAATTTTTGTCTCCTTAGCATGGGGAGACTACCCAAGCCTCCTCTATGAGTTTCAAGGGCTTTCTGCTTAACTTCTTACTCTCTCATCCTGTGCAGCTTAAAAACTTGGCAAATACCTGGGAAGGAATACTGCAGTGTCTGGCTTACTTCTCTGTGCTTCTCTACTCTCTGGAAGTTTTCCTATTAGTCCTGAATAACTTTGCAGCCCTAAACACAAATTTCTGTTTCTCTAACACCATAAGATTGCCAAAAGCTGTGCAGACTTCTTTGCCATTAAGTATGTGCCTCTGCTGCGATCACCATCCTCTACTCCCAGCTGAGAAATGGCAAATGCTTCCAGAGGAAAGTGGCCCACTGACTATCAGCTCACCTCTCGCATTTTTCTCCTCTGAGATCTCAGCTCTCAGGTTCTGGCTGACTCAACAGTAGTGTCCAATACCTTCAATAAGATTAAATATATATGTATATATATTTACAGTTACTTACATCGTTCTTGGCTGGAACATTGCTTGGTTTGCCACAAGATACAACATCTTAGCCAGAAACAGAAATATCTGTATTTCCTCTGGGGCCTACTGACCTAGTTATTTACTACTTTCAATTGTAAGCTCTTAACTACCATAATTATAAACATATGTGGGGTTTGTTTGTTGATTTTGGTTTGTGTGTACTGAGTGTGTCAGATGAACTTCTATCAAGACCCTGAACTAGCATTGATTAAAGTCATTTGGGGATGATAGGTTCTTCCCCAGAGTGATTTATTGTTGAAAATAAACTAATTGAGATTCTACTCCATAATGTGAAAGACTTTGTGAGGACCTGAACATAAGAGCACCTCCTCTTTTCTGAGGCTAACAAAGGGTAAGGATGTTAATTTATTTAGGGCAGATGTGGTCATCAGCCTACACAGGCCAGAAGCAGAGTTGTGAACTAGACAAACTATGTCTCCATGGTGCCTGCACCTCCTTTCCATGCTTTATTTTGGTACCTCCTCACCTAGGTACTGATGCCTAGTGTGGTTCAGCCTGATAGGTAGGGCTCAACATTGCCAAGTATGTCCAGAGACAGGCTTCAGATCCAAACACCTTCCCAGTTTTTCTTCTGATGAAACTTAGCCATCCTTGTTTACACCTCAGGGACTTGCTTTCCCTGACATTGACCCCACAAAGCAATGATTTCATATGTTGCTGGAACTGGAGTCCCTCTACATGTTAACATGTTGTGCCCACGGGATGGAGACTGATGTCAGAGAAAGCACCTTCTCCTTGTTCTTGTCCTTTTGTGCTACAAGCCAGTGTAATTGAACAGGACATTAGGAGACCTGAAATCCTTACTCTTTCTGTCATTTGGGCAGTCATTTCTGCCCCTTTTTTTCTCACCTTGCTTTAAAAAGAAATGAAACCATTGAATTCAGACCACACAAGCTTATTGACTCCTACTGGGTTTATAGATTTGAAAGTGTGAAAAAACATTTCTGAACTCCCAAGAGAAATGTGGTTTATCCAAGATGTTATTTTAATGGCAAAGTTTGTCATGCTCAGAATGGGGTGCTGTCAAAAGTCAACAGACCTGGAAAAATGTAAATAAATCTTTCTTAATGAGAGAAAGAAAATCCCTAGTTTAGGAACCCTAACACAACATGAAAGAGTGTCTGGTGATGTTTCAGGCTATTTACCCATCATTAACCTACTGGTCATTGACAGCAATGTCAATAGATTTTTAATCTTCTGCTCCCAGGGTCATGGTCAGTCCAGCTCCAAGACATGACAGAATAATATGACCCGCTTTTATGGTATTAAAGAAAAGTGAGGGAAAGATAGAGGGAACAGTGCTCTAAAAACTTATTACCACCTTCAGCTGGGACTTGAGTTTGAGTTTTTCTTCTGGCTATTTCCATAGTTTGACTTACTATGGAATAAAATAGAATGCTGACTCTGAATATCATTTCTCATACCCTCACTCACCATCATCTCAGATTTATCGAGTACTTTATCATGAGGTTGCTCCTCAGAGCTGGGTTCTCTCAACAGCCTGTTTCACTGTTTTAGCTGCGTTGCCCTGCATGAGACACATAACGCCCTGAGCCTTAGTTTGGTTGTCACCGAAATAGGGATAAGATTGGTCTTTGCGCTGCTGGCTCACAGAGTGTTCATAAGACTTAATTGACCAAGGAGATGTAAAGTGCTTTGATGAAAAGCGTGGTCTTATTAAGGGCTCATAAACATAATTTTGGACCACCTAGAGTAGAAGATGGTAATTTAAAGCCTTGTTGGTTTAATACTTTAAACTATTAGAATTAATAGAAGTACTTTTTGGACTGTCCACAGTTTTATACCATGTGTTCTTTCTACCACTGGACCCCACCATTAGCTCCAGTTGAGAATTGATAAAAAGAACTTCTTAATGACAATGATGCCAATAGGGACTTGGCTTTGGAGCAGGGTTTTTTGTTTGTTTGTTTGCGGTACGCCGGCCTCTCACTGTTGTGGCCTCTCCCGTCGCGGAGCACAGGCTCCGGACGCGCAGGCTCAGCGGCCATGGCTCATGGGCCCAACCGCTCCGCGGCATGTGGGATCTTCCCGGACCGGGGCACGAACCCGTGCCCCCTGCATTGGCAGGTGGACTCTCAACCACTGCGCCACCAGGGAAGCCCCGGAGCAGGGTTTTATATTATCTTGGAAGCTTGGGATTGATATAATTGTCAGTCTCTGATGCAGGAAGCTTTTCCAACTTTAGCCCTTAAATTGGGCCAAAGTGGTAGTTTGGGCTGTTTGCTATCTGATAGTGAATGGAAACTTTGAGCTCTTTTAAATTGTCTGCCTTATGTACTCTTCCCCGTTATGTCTCTTCCTCAAATCTCTCCAACTTTAATTATCATGATCATCATGACCATCATCATCTCTAACTAACACTTCTGTAGTACTTAAAATGTATCAGGCAACTTTGTGAGTTTGAATTTACATTATGTTGAATTCATTGAAGCCTCTCAACATCCTCCTTTTAAAGAGGCTGTTGGCTCAGGGCAGTTGAAGAATTTGTCCATGTTTCCGTAGCTAGTAGATTGCAAAGCAGGGGTTTATTTTTTAAATTTTTAATTGAAATATAGTTGGTTTACTGTGTTGTGTTAGTTTCAAGTGTACAGCAAAGTGATTCAGTTATACATATAATTTTTCAGATTCTTTTCCATTATAGGTTATGGGTTATTACAATGGATTATTACAATAAGATATCGAGTATAGTTCTTTGTGCTATACAGTAGGTTCTTTCTGGTTATCTATATTATATAGAGTAGTGCGTATATTTTAATCCCAAACTCCTAATTTATCCCTCCCGCCCTTTCCCCTTTGGTAACCATAAGTTTGTCTTCTATGTCTGTGAGTCTACAAAGCAGGGGTTTAAACCAAGGTAGTCTGGACCCCAGATCTCATGTCTTAACAATTCTGCAGAACTGCCTATCTGGCATTGCTTCATGTGCCTGGTTCCAGGAATCCCCAGAGAGATTAAAGTCTTCTAAAAACCTACACCTGCTCTCTTGAGGGCTTAAAGGACCATAAGACTCCATGCAGGGGCATTTTCTCAGTGTTTTAGTCAGTTTGGGTTGCTATAACAAAATACCATAAACTGGGTGGCTTAAATAACAGAAATGTATTTTTCAAAGTTCTGGAGGCTGGAAGTCTGAGATCAGGGTGCCAGTATGGTCAGTGTCTGGTGAGGACCCTTTTCTGGCCTGCAGATCACCATCCTCTTGCTGTGTCCTCATGCGGCAGAAAGAGAGAGGGTGTCCTTTTCTCATAAAGACACTCCCATCATGGAGGCCCCACCCTCAGGGCCTAATTACCTCTCAATGCCCGGACCTCTGAATACCATCCTCCTGGGGGTTAGGGTTTCAGCATATGAGTTTGAGGGGACACTCAGCGGCAATGACTTCTCTTCAGTGACAATCTGTTCTTCTAATTTCCTTCCTCTGGAACAGCCCTCCGTTCCCTAGAGTGCCCAGAGAGACAGAGACTTTGGGAGGAAATGCAGAGCCACCAGAACTGGCCAGTTGGGGACCCGTGGGCCCGCAGGAAGGGGGACCGAAACCCTCTCCCATGAGGAAGGGCCGGGTCTAGGGAACCTCAGCCACTGCAGTCTCCTCTGCTCCAAGCTGATGGAGTTGTGGAACAGCAGGAACCGAGGGCAGCCTCATAACTTAGAACCAGCGAGGCAGGCCCGTGCCATTTCCAGAGGTCACGCTGTGCCCTCGGGGCTGGCGAGAAAGTGCGGGACACCCAGGCCCTAGCTAGGTGGGACGGGCTGTATAACTTGCACACCACACAAACACAGGGCTCAGGCCCGCATCCCCAGCCCTGGTCTTCTGAGCAGGAAGGGGGGTTAGGTGCAGAACGGAATGGGTAAAACCCAGAGGCCTCACCTCGGTGGATCCATGTTCAGCAGCAAGGAGGATGTCTCAGGGCCATGCGTGAAAGATACTGGCATGTGTGTTCTGCCCCACATGCAGACTTGGGACCCGTGAGGGGGAGGCAGGAGGTTGGTGCGTGGATCCAGTCGTGATAAGGGATGGCGTAAACAAAGGGAAGAGATAGGGACCGACACATCCATACACCTTTTTGTTGGCACCCCGGGTGCCTTCCTTAATTAACACTTTCTCCTCACCTTTTCTAGCAGCAGTGTCCTTGTGAAACGGATGTTCAGGCCCATGGAAGAGGAGTTTGGTCCAGCACCTTCTAAGCAGATGAAGGAAGAAGGGATGAAGCGAGGTACTGTTCCCGTTGAGGCCCTCCCCCGGTGTTGCTCCAATTAGGAATGGTGGTGGGGACATTTCACTGAGAAGAACCCCCGGACCGGCCCATGTCCCTGTGGTTCCGTGCTAGCCTGGGGATGCTTTTATTGATCCAGGAAGTCCACAGTCTCCTCCTTTGCTTTAAACCTTATCTTTTTAAACACCCTAAGCAAACATTTATTCTTCCTGGGCACTGATTCTTTCCTTTACCTTGAGGGAAATGTGGTGAATATACTGACTCATCAAGCAGTGAGATACAAGGTTAAAAAGAAGCTCGTGCTGTGTTTGACAATACCCTCTCATAAGCAGCAGCAGCTGAGAATCCTTCAACAGACGCAAACGATTAATCACGGTACAAGTCAGGGAACCTGTTTTCTGTGACATCACAACTTACTCATTTTCTCTCAGTCAGGGATCTTATCCCACTTCACCGAGAGAATGAGAAACGAAGCACAGGCCTGTCAGTGTCTTGCTCAGCATCTCGATGCTGTGCTGATTCATTGTCCCTCCTGGGAGTAAGGGGAAAGGGGAGGTGGTGGCTTTTCTCCCCACATCCTGCTGTAGCCAACACCAAGAGCTTCCAGAGACCTTCTGCTTACAGCACTGGACTTTTAATGAGTCAGGTTACCGTACGTCCACCATCTGCACAGGCTTGAGGTTTTTGTTACTGAGAATGTTTTTTTTCCTATTTGTTGAAATGGGATTTGCATAATGGTCGAGAGCATCCCCTGTGTAGCCTCCCTCAGCCACATCGAGTCACGTGACCTTGGGAAGGTCCTCTGCACCTTGGAGTCCTCACTTGTAAAATGGGGTGACAGGAGTACCCACGTCACAGAGGGAGGCTTGATGAGTTAATGTATGTAAAACACCAAACTCAGGTGCCCAGTACATAGTAAGCACTCCATCTTCACTAATATAATTAGTTTTATTTTTAGACCTGGATCTAGTTAAGGAATATTATCATAATTGTGAATGAGTAATGAGCATTTCAGAATTCAAGGAGTGTAAATACCTGAGTAGTGTTAATTACAGTAGTAATATTTAAACCTATAAAGGGTTTTCCGGCTTCACAGGCTCACCATCAAATATTCGAGTGCATTTTGAGCTCCATTCCTGCATGCCTTTTATATCTCATCCTTTAGAATGAGGGCAATGTTATATGGAAATCAAGGATCACACGGGCCAAAGTGATAGTAGCTTACATCCATATTTAGTACATGCTGGCTGGTCCAAAGCTTGTGTTTTTCAGATATTTTGAGGTTGTGAAGTCTGCACAAAAATTGCCATCAGGAATTGCTGTGACAAAATGCAAAGTTACGGCCTTTGAGACATCTCAGTCCTAGGGACACGTGAGGGCACTGCAACCTTCCAGCAATAGAGAACTCGTTCTCCCGGGAGTGGCTTTTCTTTGGAAAAGGACAGTGGAGTTACTGAGCCCCTCGCCTGGAGCTCCTACGCTGAGCTGGGCTTTGAGAGGCACAAGGAGTCAGGGTCAGTGACAGTGCCCGTTGTTTGTTAGAAGTTCTCCAGGACAGAGAATGACTGTAATTATCACCAATGCCATTATTTGTTTTGCCTTTGTAGCCACTTCTCAGGGTGGCTCTCTCAAAGTCATGGGAGTCGGTTGCCTTTGTCTGTACAAGTTCTGGGATGCCTGATAATGGTTACTGCTATGTTAGTGGAGTGATTGCTATCCACAGATACACAGTTAATGAGAGCTGCCTCTCTGGGCAGGCCCTGGGGGTGAGCTGTAAGCCCAGCATGCAGGTGTGGCTATCGACAAGCCCAGCAGGAGATGGTGGCACTGCAGCCCATCAACCCGCTGCCATGCCCCCTTTAACCCATTCCAGGGGCTCCTACAGCAGAAGTAGCAGCCACACTATTTTAAAGACAATGATTTTTACATTTACATACAGACCTTTACAGACCTTTTACATACAGACCTTTACAGTAGAGGTCTGTAAATCCAGTGGAAGCGGCCCTCATTTAAATATTGGGCTGGCCAAAACGTTCGTTCGGGTGGGTCGAACTTTTTGGCTAACCCAATAGAATATGGTTTGGGGTTTCCTTAGGGTCAGCCTGCTGGAAATTACATTTTTCTGTTGGGGGTTACAGGAAGAAGTTACAGAATGTTCATCTGTAACAGCCACTGGTAGGAAGCAGTCTCCTGGGGCAGCTGTGTGGGCTTCGCAGTCACGGCTTCCCGTCCCTTCTCTTTCAGTGCTTTTGTACGTGAGGAAGGAGACAGACGATGTGTTTGATGCCTTGATGTTGAAATCCCCCACCGTGAGGGGCCTGATGGAAGCGGTAAGCAATGAACCCCCTTCAGCCTCCGAGAAACCGGCATGTAGTCTCCTGAGCTGAAATCCATTTATTAAAATGCAGCCTTCGAGATGGCCCTGGAATGAGCTTTCTCAAGGAAAAAGAAAAAGTAGAGATTCATGGGGACACTGATTTCCACCCTGTCTGGCTTATTATTAGCATCTTAAGGAGAAGGAAACTTTGTAAAACTGCCAATTCCCTGTCAGTTTAAGGCTAATCAGAGTAAGATGCCACAGAGAAAGTTTAAACTGTGAGTTTCCATTTGTCTCTGCATGAAACCAAATTAGATACGTTTAACTTCCAAATCTATACAGAACAAAAACGATTAGGAAGTGTCTTGCCAGCTGCGATAGTGTAATCCAAAATAAAATATGACCTCTTTTGGTTAAGAAAAAAATATAAATTGCAGAGTTATAAAATGATTTAAGTAAGATTCTGAAATCTCTCCTTCCCTCTTCATCCCCTGTTTAGTCTAGCATTACCCAACCTGGGCTCAGGAAGTTATTTCATGTTTTATCCATGTATTATCCATCTGAATATGACTCTACATTGAAAATGATATCTGACTCCCCTGTACAACCATGTTGTAGAAGATCCAGGGTTTTTGTGGTGATGAAGACAGCAGGACTGCCAAGGGACAGTCTAGAATTTTTGTTGGTCTGGAAAACTGCTGCATTGAAACAGCATATTGGGCTATGGAGTAATATGTGAAAATGTGCAGGACAGTGACTATCAGTGGAATCATACACTATGTTGTCTTTTGTGGATGGTTTCTTTCACTTTGCGTAATGTTTTTGAGGTTCATCTATGTTGTAGTATGAATCAGTACTTCATTCTTTTCTATGGCTGAATAATATTCCATTGTATGGATATACCACATTTCGTTTTTCCATTCACCAGTTGATGGACATTTGGATTCCCCCCCCCCCCCACCTTTTGGCTATTGTGAATAGTGCTGCAAAGAACATCCAGGTACAGGTGTTTGTTTGAATACTTGTTTTCAATTCTTTGGGGTGTATACTGAGGAGTGGAATTGCTAGCCAGACACGTAAGGTCACATTGTATAATCGTACAATTTATAGGACATATCAAGAACAGGCAAATCCATTGAGACAGAAAGCAGATTAGTTGTTGCCAGGAGTTGGGTGAAAAGTGAATGAGAAAAGTCTACTTAGTGAGTTTCCTTTTGGGGTGATGAATTGTTCTGGAACTACATAGTCCTGACGTTTGCAGAACATTGTGAATGTACTAAATGCTACTGAATTGTACACTTTAAATGGTTTAAGTGGGGAATTTATATGATATGTAAAAAAATTATTTGTTCATCTGAAATTTTTTTTAAAAAGCACAAGAATGTTACCAATGTGGTTGGCATTGTTAGGCAATTCAGAGCAGGGCATGGAGGACCACCCTCTAAGAAACAGCTGGCTGGAGGGTTTGGTAATCTCTTCTGTTCTCAGGATCTGTCATTGGCATGGCGTTTGTTGTTACTGAATCTGCCCCCCACCCCATAAAGGGAAAACAAAACCAGAAATGAACACAACAAAAAGTATCATCTATCTCTCTTCAAATGAACTAGGATCTTTTTAAATAACCCTAAAATGACTGGAAGATTGATTTATGAGCTACAGAAGCCCTTTGAACAAATTTCATACCTTTAATCTGGCCTTTAAGATCATATTACTGAAACTGACTTACCTAGGATGGTGGTGAAGCTGAAAATTACTTTAGCAGCTGTTCTGAATGCATATTCCCAGTCCTCAACCCCAGATTCCCTTTCTGCTGAAGTGGAGGTGGGGGAGGGCGGTGGAGCAGCAGGAATCTGCATTTTTTTTTTTTTTTTTTTGCGGTACGCGGGCCTCTCACTGTTGTGGCCTCTCCCGTTGCGAAGCACAGGCTCCGGACGTGCAGGCTCAGCGGCCATGGCTCACGGCCCAGCCACTCTGCGGCATGTGGGATCCTCCCGGACCGGGGCATGAACCCGTGTCCCCTGCATCGGCAGGCGGACTCTCAACCACTGCGCCACCAGGGAAGCCCAGGAATCTGTATTTTTAACAGTTTTTCAGGGTATTCTGAGATCAGCCAGGTGTGAGAACCACTGACCTAGACCAATTCTGAACTGATTCATTACGCCTTCTTCCTTGGTGTCTTCCTTTCCTGTTTGTGACATCTGGCTAGTTCTACAAGTGTTCTGTAGCTGTGGTCTCGCTGGATCACAGTGGGGTTAAATGTCACCTTCACTTCCACCCAAACAATCCCTGAGTTAACTCTGCTTTTTTGTTTCTCTCTTCCCCAATTTGTTTCTCTCTTCCCCCAGGGGCTTTGTCTCTTGCTGTCTTCTGTGTATCCCCAGGTGTTTGAGCATATATATTTGTTGACTGAATTGAGCATCCACTGTGTATGTACCACCATGCCAAGTGCTATGGGTGGCATGTATTTCACATGCATTGCTTCACTTGAGCTTCACTATAGCCCTGTGAACTTGGCAGGTCAGGTGTCATCACCGTCATTTACAGATGTGGGGTTTCCTGAGCTCCACAGAGAGGCAGAGCCAGCTTAAGCCCTTGAGCAACTTAAGTCCACTTAGGGAGACGTCCACACATGAAAAGTTATTGCAAGAAGAATAACCATTCCAAGTCACAGCTCACAACAACTAAAGGAAAGAAGCTTAGGCAATAGTAAGCCATCAGGCAAGAAGTAGTGTGTATGATGGTTGATCCCACACAGTCAGGGTTCAAATCCTAGCTCTGACACTTCAGAGTAGTGTGACCCTGGGCAAGTTACTCAACCTCTCTGTACCCCAGGTTCATCGTTTCTGAAATGAGAGTAATAATAATATGGGATATTATTATGAAGATAGATACTGATAAAATGAGATGTAGTGTTGTTTCGAGGATTAAATGAGTTCCTATACAAGGTGTTTAAAGTAGCACATAGAAACACTGTATATAGGGAGTTCCCTGGTGGTGCAGTGGTTGAGAATTCACCTGCCAGTGCAGGGGACACAGGTTCGATCCCTAGTCCGGGAAGATCCCACATGCTGCGGAGCAACTAAGCCCATGCGCCACGACTACCGAGCCTGCGCTCTAGAGTCCGCGAGCCACAACTGCTGAGCCCACGTGCCACAACTACTGAAGCCCATGTGCTCTAGGGCCCGTGTGCCACAACTACTGAGCCCGTGTGTTGCAACTACTGAAGCCCACATGCCTAGAGCCCGTGCTTCACAACAAGAGAGGCCACCACAATGAGAAGCCTGCACACCGCAAGGAAGAGTAGCCCCCGCTCGCCGCAACTAGAGAAAGCCCGCATGCAGCAACAAAGACCCAATGCAGCCAGAAAAATAAATAAAATTTTAAATACAGAAACACTGTATAAATGAAAATATATATATATATATATATATATATATATGTGTGTGTGTGTGTGTGTGTAGTAGACGGCTGTAAGTGCTATGGGGTGGAGAGGCAGATTGAGATTCCCTCAAGCCAAAGGGGCTAGAGAAGGGTGTTCTCCCCTGGTGAAGCTGGCTGGGTGCACAGGGAAAAGGTGGCTCGTGGCCCCGGTAGCACCCCCTTCTATGCAGCTGAGTCATTCATGCATGGAGATGCAGGCCTGTCCTCCCCAATTCTATTGACAGGTCAAATGTAGCCACCTAGGAAGTATTTATAAGCAAGAGCCACCCCTTTTCCAAAAGTGCACCTTAGGGGCTTCCCTGGTGGCGCAGTGGTTGAGAGTCTGCCTGCCGATGCACGGGACACGAGTTCGTGCCCGGGTCTGGGAAGATCCCACATGCTGCGGAGCGGCTGGGCCTGTGAGCCATGGCCGCTGAGCCTGCACGTCCGGAGCCTGTGCTCCACAACGGGAGAGGCCACAACAGTGAGAGGCCCGCGTACCGCAAAAAAAAAAAAAAAAAAAAAAAAAAAAAAAGTCATCGGCGCTGGCAGTTGTGTTGGATGCCTCTAGACCAGGCAGACAGAGTCCTACATTGGTGAAAACCAATGGAAATCTCTAGTTCTGCCTGTCACATATCTGAGGTTTCTGGGCAAAGAGAACTCTCCACAAAGTAAAAGTCTAAAAGTTCCAGATCGTCAGCTAGCCAGTAACACACTGATGAGATATGTCCAAGACCTAGGATCCTCTTGGGCATCAGGGAAGTCTTACGGGGTCCTTAAAAATATTGATCATGAGCTTTTAAAAATGATGGACATATACGAGCAGTTCAGACTACTCGAAAAACACAAAGAAAAAACCAGGCAGTCCTAATGCCCCCGCTCTGAGAACTATCACGAAGCGTGTGCTTGCCATGCACACGGAAGGGGAGTGTTGTGGTGACACCATCCAGCTCCTGGGCAGAAGGATTCCTTCCGTAATCTCCCGACAGATGGCCAGCTTCCTCCACATGCTATCCTGCACGGTCTCACTTCTTTCCAGGCTTCTGGATTTGGCAAAGCCCACTTCCTTGCCTGGCGTGGAGGCAGAGGACGCTGTGTTAGGGTGGCATTTTGTCCAGCTGCCTCTGCCTTTGCCTTTGACAACTGCACAGAGGGCAGGGCTTTGTCCTCCTGGAGACTGTTGCCCTCGGCAGCCTGATGCCCGTGTCAACTCTGCCAGTTGCTTCTTGGTACTGGATGGGGTCCATGAGCCCTGCTTCAAACAGGCCCATCATATGCCCCTTTTCTCTATGAGCTTAGAATCTGAAACCAGACTGCCAGACTGTTACCTTTTAAATCCTGTCTCTGCCACTTCCTAGCTGAGGGACCCTGATTACTTAAGCCTGAGTTTCCTTGCCCGGAGAAACGGGTCTCCTAAAAACACCTATTCTGTTGCAATGATGTGAGAATTGAGCGAGTTAATAGATGCAGGACTCCCTGTGCTGATATGCTAAGCACTTAGTAAGCACTCAGTGAATGCTGGCTGCTGCCGCTACTTCCGGCAGATATGCAGGTTTATGCAAATTTCCTGACTGTTATCAACTGAACTGTGAGCTGAGGTATATGCGTTCATGCTTTGGGAAAAACTGGGAGTCAAACCCCTGAAAAGAGAAGATCCAAGAATCAGATTCACCTCTCTTTCAGAAAAGGGGGACTAAGAGATATGAACTTGCTGATGTTGAGTCAAAAAAGGAACACACTTTATTTTTCCATTTCATTTTAAAAAGAAGTTCCAAATGACACCAACCAAAGTTCAAAACCCAACGCTTGCAGGCCAAGCAACTCACAACGATAAATGTTTTGGTTTTTATTTATTTTACTTTGCAGTTTCCTCTTTCTCTTTAGTTTTGCAGTTGGATTAAGTCACTGTTTTTCATCTTTTCTTGAAAGTTATTCTTTACTTTCCCTAAATTGTTTCAGTCTCTTCTCCTTATTGCTCTGATTCCATTATGTTCTTTTTACTTCAAGAATCCTTATTTAACACTTATTTCACATTCCCAGTCCATTTAACTATATATAGGTAGTTATACATACCTATAACTCTATATACGGACCATATATATCTATATGTATATACATTATGTATGGATATATAACTATAGATCTATAGTTATATAGAGTATATATAGTCTGTCTTCGCGTGCGCGCGTGTGTGTGTGCATACGTATATATATATTTATGGTACAACACTGATTGCTTGTTTTCTTCCCCCTTTGCTGAAGTCTTTGTTTTGATGCATATGCTAGAGTTCTTTTGTGAGTATTTTCCTCAAATGGGATATTTGGGTGAAATGCATTTCTTATATGCCATTCTTTAACCTGAGAAGTGAGGGAGAGCTTGTTGGTGTACAGAATTCTTGGGGTAAAGTCCCTTTTTTCAGTAGTCTGTAGGGGTTATTCCGGTTTGGTTTCTAGTGCTACAGATGAGAAGACTGAAGCCAGGTTCATTCTTTTTCTTTTCTTTTTTTGGTAACTTGTACTTTCTGTCTGGGAGGTTCCAGGATGTTGTATTTTCATTACCCTTGGAGATCTGGCACGTGGCCAGATGCATGGTTCTTTTCTCATTGCTCCTTCCTGGGATTCAGGATACCCCTCCTATCTAAAAACATGGGTCTTTCCTCTGTTATTTGTCTAATTGTTTCCTCTTCTCCATTTGCTCCTTTTTCTCTGTCTGGGACTTTGGATATAGTCACATCAGGTATAGCTGTCTCTATTCTTCAAACCTCTCTTTTTTTTCCCTTCATGATTTCCATCTATGCTATGTGTCTTTGCTCTGCACTTGAAATGGTTTTTCTAATCTATCTTTCCTAACGCCGATTGGTTTGCTGGATCGACCACCTGGCCTTCAATTCATTTATTGACCTTTACAGAATTTTTAGTTCAGTAATCATATATTTAGATCAGAATTTTATACTTGTGTGCTGTACAGCAGTCTTCATAAGTGCTCTTTTATGTTCTGTTCACACAGATGCCGTCCACATTAAGTTCTGTCCATTTTCTTTGCTGCCCACAGGCCGTGTTATTTTATGTGCTGGGCTCATTTGGGCTCCAGTATGGCCATGAGGCAGTTCCATCAGTGATGGAGCAGTGATGTGCGACAGGCAGGCCACTTGTTTCCCAGTCTACCTTTGCTGTCTCAGTCCTCAGCCCACCTGTTCTGCTCCTTTGGGGCTTGGGGGAGGGGGTGGGAGTTCTTCCTGTGCAGTGTAAGGGATGGATGGGTGGGAATCCGATTCTCTGGAGAATAAGCTCTTCGCAGGAGCCAAACCTATCCCACCTTTGTCCCAGGGCTCTTTGGCTTCTTCTCCTAGGCCCTGCTAGACTGCCCAGTAGTCCAAGTCCCAAACCTCACCTGCCCTAGCTGTTTGTGAGCCCTGCCAGCCACTGGGCTCACAAGAGGTGGGTGGATTGGATTTGGGAGAGAAAAAGCATTTTGGGTAGGTGTCTCCAGAATCCATCTCTAAACTATTATTATATTACTTTATAGTTTTATATTTATAAAGCTGAATCATGGTCACTGTAAAAATAAATAGCACAGAATTGTACAATGTGAAAAGAAGAATCATCTCCTTGTTTCTGTCCATTCTTCCAGGGTAGCCACTGCTAATAGATTGGTGGGTCTTTCAAATATTTTCTATTTACTTACATATTTTTTTTTTTTAAATACAAGTGGGATTACACTATATACAGTGTTTTGCAATTTGTGTTTTTTCATTTAGTATGTTAAGGACATTTTTTTCATATAGGCGTCCTGCATTTCTTTTAATGGTTGCATGACGGCGTGGTTTTCAACTGTGCAAATATCAAAATGTGCTTAATGAATGTTTGTTGTACACAGTTAGCTGTGTTATGAACAGTGATGCTTTGAAGAGCTTTGCATACATCTGAGTGTATTTCTGTGCACCAGATTACTAGATGTGGATTATTTGGGTCAAAAGATATATGCCTTTGAAATTTCAATAGCTTCTGCCAGATTTCCCTCCAGAAATGTTGAGCTTGTTGCTCTCCTATCTATGGGCTGTGAGAGTTGCTGTTTCTCATCCTTTGGCTGGCACTGTATTATCAATTCTTCAGTTTTTGTTAGTCTCATAGATTAAAGGTAGTATCCTGCTGTTGTTTTAATTTGAATTTTTAAATTAATAGTGAGGTGGTGCATTTTCTTATTTGCTTATTGTCCTATTGTATTTTTTCTGTGAATTACTTCTTTATGTTGTTGCCTTCCTTTTCCCATTGAATTGTTAGTCTTTTTCCTTCTTTTAATTGAAGCATGGTTGATTTACAATATTATGTTAGTTTCAGGTGTACAGCAAAGTGATTCAGTTATATGTATATATTTTTTCAGATTATCTTCCATTATAGGTTATTTGTAAGGTATTGAATATAGTTCCCTGTGCTATACAGGGTCCTATTGATTATCTATTTTATATACAGTAGTGTGTATCTGTTAATCCCAGACTCCTAATTTATCCCTCCCTCCCCCCGTCCCCTTTGGTAACCTAAGTTTGTTTTCTATGTCTGTTTGAGTCTGTTCTGTTCTGTAAATACATTCATTTGTATTAAAGAATATGGACCAATTCACGAACTTGCACATTATCCATGTGCAGGGTCTATGCTCATCTTCTCTATATCGTTCCAATTTTAGTATATGTGCTGCCAAAGGGAGCATGTTAGTCCGTTTTTTTTAATTTGGAGGTGTTCTTTCTAACTTAAGAAAGTTTAGTTCCATGTCTGTCATTTGTGTTGCACAAATGTTTCCCAGTGTATTGTTTGTCCTCAGCTTTTTGGGTGGTTTTGCCTATACTGGTATTTTTCATTTTATGCTGCTTTATCTACATTTTGGCCTTTTTTCTTCAGGTTTCATAGCTGGCTTGGCATCTTCCTTACTTAAAGATGATATCTGTACAAAGAATTGATTCATGGTTTCTTCTTGCATGGTTTCATCTTTTCCCTGTAAATCTTTGGTGATATTTATTTTGATGGAAGTCGTGGAGAAGGGATCTGACTTAACTTGTTAATTTTTTTCTATATGGCTACCTATTTAATCCAACATCATGATTAGAGTCCATCTTTTTCTGACTGACCTGAAATGACACCTTCATCATAGATTAAATTCTCCTGTGGGTGAATTTTTTGTTGACTGATTTATGGTTTGTCCAAAGAAATGAGCCTTTTTGAGAGTCTGACTCATGAGTGAAGACCACTGGCACCCAGAAACATTTCCAGGACGGTGAAGTTGGAATTTTCTCTCGTCTCCGCTTGGCTCCCCTTCCACACTCACCTGCCTTTTTGTTATTGGTTGCAGATATCTGAGAAATACGGGCTGCCCGTGGAAAAGATAACAAAGCTTTACAAGAAAAGCAAAAAAGGGTAAGAAAGAAACGGAACTTAAATTGATTTCCCAATCAGATATGTCTATACAGTGCCTTTAAAAAAAAACAAGATGGTGCCCGTCTTTCGTTAGCTCTGTTGTCTGCCTTTTATAAAAATCTGTCATCCTTCCAAAGGCGTGCTGAGCAGCTTACGTGTGCCATGCATTTTGAAGACCTTTAATGAGAGAGAGTGGGGGGTGAGAGTGCATTGTCATGACGTCAGCTGAGATGCCCCCCTCCAATGACAGGATCAGTGGGTAGAATAGAGGGGTCTGGAAGTGGTGAGAGTGGCCCTGGGGACAGTGGCAAGGTCGCCCTTCTGCAGAGAGCAGAGTTTATAGGGAATCACGTGCTGCTCTTGGGGCTGGTTTCAGGGCAGCACGGTAGGAATACAAAGGATTCAGGGCATAGAGGATTCTTCTGAGGTCATTACTAACATAATGATCGAAATGATTACTGGACCTGCTTGTTCTCACTGTTAAGAACAACAGCTCTCACTTATCTGGTGCTCAGTAGGTCCTGGGTCCCCTGCTAAGTGCTTTATGTGTATTGTTCTGCTGTTCCTCACCACTCAGTGAGGTAGATTCTTATCCATAATTTATTGCTGATGGAGGCTAAGCAACTTGCCCAAAGTCTCATGTTCAGTAGGTGAGGCGCAGATTTAACCCAGGTCCGTGGCCCCAAAGCCCTAGTGTTTAGCTCGCACATCTGCTGTCTCCAGCCCTCCCAGGGCCTCCTGTGTATGAGGCTCCAAGTTTAGTTGCCACGGAGCTGGATTTAGTGCCAGGAGAGGGTCTCCATTAGAGTCAGCTTCTGGAGCTATCTTCTTACAAAAAGCAGAAAATAGGTCTTTAAACTCTTCTCTGGGCCTCTTTCATAAAGGAAATTGATTATCTGGGATACTCGGGCTTTTTGAGTGATGTGGTCTCTCGGTTAATTTGGAGCCAAGCAGGAAACCCTTTCCACTTGAGCCCTGGTTGAAAAGCTCACTAAAATGCATGTTACAGTTCTTTCCAAAGTCAGTGCAAGAGGCTGAGTGTATTCCTTCGCTGGTGAGATTTGAGCGGTGTCTCAAGGTCTCACGTTGAGCAGAAACCCTCAGTGTCGACGCACATGCCGATGGTAACATTTCACTTCCACTGAGCCCTGTCTCAGGCCCTGGGCTAAATACTTTAATCCTAACAACCACCGTCTAAAGCAGGGTTGTTATTCTTATTTTTGCGGAAAGGCTAAACAACTTGCCTGATGACACATAGCTGTAAAATGAGAGTCAGTTCTCAAACCAAGATCTGTCTGACTTCAGAGAAGGGGATTGGTTAAAGGACTTCTAAATCACAGACAGGCCCTGGAAGTTGTTGGTTTTCTTAAAACCAAACCCAACACAGATGGTTAACCAAGGAGTAGGTCACGTGGTAAAAGTATGAACTTCAGAGTGAGGCAAAGCCTAGCTCAGCAGTGAGGCAGCTGAGTGAACCTGGGGACACGATCTCACCTTGCTGAGCTCAGGTTTCTCATTTGCACCGTGGTGATGACCGCACCTGCCTTCAAGGTTGCCCTGAGGACTGAACACAAGGTCTCCAAAACACTGGAACACACTACATGCTTGAGGAAGGGTACCTGCAGCTCTTGTTTATTTTCCTCTTCTCCTAAGTGTGGAGTACTTTTTTAAAATGCATTTTCAAGAGGCAATATGGTTTAATGAAAATAGTTCGGGGACCTGGCCCTGTCAATAGCTAACTTTGTGATTTCAGGCTCTGTTAACTTCTGGGCTGTACTTTACCAATCTAGAAAGCAAAAGGTTTGGGTTGAATGAGCTCTGAAATCCTGTTTCATAAGGAGTTAGTTCTGAGAAAGCGAGGTTTTGCTTTCCTCAAAGTGGCTTCTGGGGGCCAGTTTGGGGGCCGCTGCAGAGTGGGAGCCTGTCTCCTCTCCCCTCCAGCCCCCGCCCCCCTCCCTGGCCTCCCTTGCAAAAGCATGGCTGAGGGAGCCCCCAGCCGGGAGCCTGCCCTTGCACTGAGCGCCTTGGTCATGGCATCTCTGTTCCCCCATCCCCGGCAGCATCCTGGTGAACATGGACGACAACATCATCGAGCACTACTCGAATGAGGACACCTTCATCCTCAACATGGAGAGCACGGTGGAGGGCTTCAAGATCACGCTCATGGAGATCTGAGCCCTGCTCCGGGCAGCAGCCCTCAGGGCCTTTCTCCCCGGGGCAGCCGGAAGCCCGGGCCCTGCAGACCCACCCAGCCCATCTCACAACTGCTGTTACACGACCGCGCTGGGGAGCGGGCCGAGGCCTGAAGCCCCGTGTTTGTTTGGTCCGTGCGTTTGGTCCGCCCGCCGGCTCCTGCCATGGAGCCGCAGCCCAAGCGCCTCGGGAAAGGGCCTTGCGCCTGTTGGATCCTTATTTATTGTCCACCTTTCTCTGGAGCCCAGGGCCCAGGCCCGCCAGGGCTCTGCAGGTCACTGCTGGCTCCAGGTGCCACCGTCCAGAGCCCTCCCCTTCAATCCATTCATCCCGAAGGGCCTGAGGATGCTCGCCCCTGCCGTCTCACCTCCTTACGTCTCCTGAGTGGACGGACAGAACGAGCCATTTCCTTCATCAGAGGTCGGGGGAGAGGCGGACGCCCCTTCCTGGTGAGAAACCTTCAGGCTGCTCGGAGACGGTCATCTCGCCCATACCCCCAGGGGTTCCCAGTGAGTGGCCAGCAGGCCGTGTACAGGAAGACATTCAGCCACTGTGTAATTAGTAAGTAACCTAGAAGGTGTGCCTGGCTACCCGTGTACATAGTGTTTATAATATGGCAATAATATATTCTACCTGTGCTATGTGGGCATGTTTACTGCCACTGGCCGGGGGAGGCACATACCTGGAGACCCTGCTTTCTCTAAGAGGCTTCTGCCTCTGTGCTGTTCAGGAGACGCGCTGGGCGACGGAAGTGGCCTTTGGGGTGTCGGGTGACTGCGGTGAGCGCCGAGACAGCTACTCCCGTGGGCACGCGCGGGGCCTCGGTCCCTGTCCGCAGAGGGCGCCCTGTTCCCTTTCCACGGGCACTGCTCGCCCCGGAGGCCACTGAGTTTATCTCACGGCGATGCGCTTTGCCTGACCCTCCCTCTGAGCTGTCTCGTGGCAAAGGTGAGATTGTCTGAGGCCCCAGCTCCTCCTGCTTTGGTGTCGGCACCGCCTGAACTTTCTGGAGAGACCGCAGGGGGGTTGCCACTAGGGCCCCGTCTCTTGGGCCCGCTGCAGAACTCCTTGGCTATCGTGAGGATCCTGGCCACTGCGAGTGCCTCGCAGTTTACAAGCTCGTCCTTCATCACAAGTGGCCCCCTTAAAGCCCAACTGTGGTCCCGAGAGCGAGGCCGACAGTTCAGCTCTGGGTCTCCAGGCCACCGCGGCCTCCCGGGGCTCAGCCGGCACGGGAGAGGCCGTGCTCCGCCGCCTCTGCTCCCAGATGCTGGATGTGGAGGGAGCAAGCGAGGATGCCCCGAGAGCCCTGGCTCTTCGGAAAGCAGCGTCCAGAGGAAGACGGAGAGGCGGTTTGCCCTTCTGCTGGCTGCCCTAGCAGATGAAAAGAAACGCTTCCCCAAGCGATCACGATGTCATGGACCGGCCAGGCCACAGCTCTCCTTGAGGGGACAGGAACGTGGTCTAGGGGTCTGTGTTCACCTTTGTGGGTTGAAGCGCTAGCTTTCTACTAGCGAGGACACCCTCCACCCAAGGTCCCAGGTCTAGGACAGGTTCTCTGTAAGGACCCATTTGTTTGTAAAGCACTTTGATGTCTTACCTGGGGGCTTTCTCTTCAAGGGCTCCCTGCCCTCCCACCCCATTGCCCCTGAGGCCCAGAGCTGGACGGAAGGGCTGCCTCCAGTCCAGCTGTTTGTCCTGGAGGCTGCAGAGGACTTGAATGGAATGGTGGGCAGGTGCAGAGCCTAGGAAGATCTCTGGGTGTGGTGAGCAGGCACCTTTCCGTGTCTTCTGGACACATCACCCCTCTCCGTGGTGCCAAAGGTTACATCCTGGATTCACCTCTGCTCCAGTCTGTCGCCGCCTCCTCCACTCTGTGACTGCCATGCCCTGGACCGGCATCTTGGGGAACCTCCTGGGTACTAGTGGGGCTCACTGTTGGGAGTGCATGAGGTACAGTGCGCCTCCCATGCTCCTTGCCTGAGGGCTGGTTCCAGACGTGATCGGCAGATGTAATGGCGAATACTACTGGGCCGGGGCACAGCACTCCAGAATAGGAAAAAGAGAAAATCTTTGGCAACCTGACACGGGTTACCAAGCCTTCTCTCTCCAGCCTCTGTGGGAAAAAATGTTGGCTAATCCTGCCCTAGGCAGCAGATGAATCAAAGAGGCTTTTGCCTTTGTCCCAGGTCCCTGGGCAATGATCGCGGTGACCACTGCCAGAACAAAGCATATGAGCTCAGTGCCAGCAAAGGGTGGTGCAGAGTGTCCCCTCGCATTTGATCTGTCCCCATCTTACCGTGTCCCCTCTGCGTCCTTGGTGTGCCCATGGCTTAGCTTCGATGTGGCCTTCACTATGTATATGAGCAGAGCTTTGATGAGCAAAATTGTCCAAGAAACACACTCCAGAGAGATAGGAAAACTTGCCTCCTCTTCTTTTTTTGTCCCTTAATAAATAAGCTTTAAAGAAAAAATTCACGTAAGACGAGGGACATGTGAAACAAGTGTTTTTCTTATACTTACCCAAATTGCTTAGACTTTATGGGTGTTTAGGAATTGGGTCCAACAGAAAAATGCAGTCGGGTATCATCTTGGAATTGGATCCTAAAAGACTAAGGCACGTCCCAGCCCAGAAACTTAAGAAGCATGAACTGAATCAAACATTTCATTTTCCTTCTTATTTAAAATTACGCAAATGCAACAGAAGCAGAGGGCTTGTGCCAAATTCTAAAAACAGCCCTTTCTTAAAGACAAGCAAGGAAGACTGCTAGATGGACAATTTGCTCTCGTGTTTAAAAAAAAAAAAAAAGGCAAATGTAACTTAATAGTTTTGTAAATGGGAGAGGGGGAATCTATAAACTATAAATACAGTTATTTTATTTTTTGTACATTTTTAAGAAGAAAAAAATAAATATTCCTAACAACTCAAATGTCTGGTGTTCTCGGTGAGGTTGGTATTGGGGCTCTTTGCCTGACTGGAAAGAAGCCTCTGTGTGAGCGGGGAAGGTTCTAGGCTCCCCTTGGGCACCTCAGGCCCTGGGCTCCAACAAGCAGACGTTTCCTCTTCTGGTTGCTTTGTTGTGCCCAACCCCAAGGTTAAATGAGAAGAGGGCTGAAGACATCACGAGGCCTTTGGTGTGACCATGACAGGCCACCAGCATGGCTATTCTTCCAGTTCCCAGGGCAGGGAGTAGGCTCTGTCCATCTGCATTCCTCACGCCCAGCTCCCTCACCGCCACTTAAATGTACCACCAGAGCTTTCCCGTCCCTTAGTTCATCTCGCCCCCCTCTCCACAGAGACTAAAACCACGTGGCTGAAACGCCAACCTCATCATGACAGTCTCTTGCCCTGGAACCCACAGCCTCGCTAGTATCTGTCAGCTCAAATCCCAGTATTTCTTTTTTTTTTTTTTTTAAGTGTGGTGTGCTAATTCCCATGGAACAAACTCTGATCACTGGGAAACTGAATATGGGAGGGAGAAAGTAAGTATCCCTGACCCCTTCTTCCTCTTTTCCATGGACAATTCCAACCTTACAGCCACATGGCTCATCTGAAGAAGCCCTGTAGGGCCAAGCAGATGCTTCTGCTGAAGGATTTCCTTTTTTTTTAACATCTTCATTGGAGTATAACTGCTTTACAATGGTGTGTTAGTTTCTGCTTTACAGCACAGTGAATCAGTTATACATATGTTCCCATATCTCTTCCCTCTGGCATCTCCCTCCCTCCCACCCACCCCTCTAGGTGGTCACAAAGCACCGAGCTGATCTCCCTCTGCTATGCGGCTGCTTCCCACTAGCTAGCTGTTTTACGTTTGGTAGTGTATATATGTCCATGCCACTCTCTCACTTTGTCACAGCTTACCCTTCCCCCTTCCCGTGTCCTCTTACCCCTAGGTTCTTCATGACCGTTTTGGTTTTTTTTTCTTAGATTCCATATGTATGTGTTAGCATACGGTATTTGTTTTTCTCTTTCTGACTTACTTCACTCTGTATTCAAATCCCAGTACTTCTCGGCATTTCCTCAGTGGCCACGCACACTCCTTCAGCCATCCTCCACGATTAGCTCCCGAGAGCCTCTCTGTTCCAAACAAGGAGCGCGTCTGTGTTCTTCCACCTGTCTGTCTGTCCACGTCCACAGCTTTCAAATCTTGGCTAAAAATTCGCCAGGGAAAGCTTTCTCTGACCAACTTTGACCCCCTTGGCATCCTCGGCAGCCTCCGTGCTTGGACCAGTGGGCAGCAAAGAGGTCAGGAGAAGTGCTCGTCGAGGAGGCTTCTGGAGAGATCCTGGGATTAGAAATGGGCCAAAGGCCTCTTTGCCACGATCCGTGTTCCGCAGTCTCAGTAGGAGGTCTGAATGTATTCCCCACAGGCCCGAGGACGTCCTGCCGGGCATGCACTGGTCTCCACATCTCCCCTGAGGCAGTCCTCCCTTGACCCATTGCAGCCATAGTCCTGCTGTGAACTCTGCTCCCCATGTGTGCCCCCCACACACACACCCCACCTCCCTGTACTGGGACTCCGGGTAGGTAAAGCTGTCAGGGCCACAGGGTCAAGTACCAGCTCCTGCCTTCACCGCCATGCCAGCTCAGCTCAGTTACTATGGACCGGGCATCGTGCCCGGTGCTGGGGAATAAGAGGCACATTAGATGCAGTCCATCCTCAGAGGCTGCAATGTGCCCAGTGATAACAGCCTGGCATCGTCAGCACCGGGATAGGGGTTCACTCTGGGAGAGCCAGGGCTTAGCAGTCACCCCAGTCCTAAGGCATACAATCCCCTCTTACCCTTAGACTTTCACAATGTGATGAGGTCACCAAACGCTAATCTCACTTTAGGAAGGCTGCCAACTCGAGTGTCTGAGCCCCTGTATCTCTGAGGGTCAGTGGCACATTAACACCCAGGGCAGCAAATGCCCAGGACCTACCTGAGCCCTGGACATGTGGTCATCATTCAAGTGTAGAGAAATCTATTTGCAATGAATATACCATTGGTTAGACCCTTGGCGTGGACATCTTTTCACTCTGCAACAATCTTTCTACTTTAGGTGGATCTGACTGATACTCTACTGCCTTGGAAAATACAGGGCTCAATTTTCTTTCTTTTGTTTCTTCAGCCACCTTAAAAAAAAAAAAAAAAAAAAATTTCAGGGAAGTGAACGCATACTCCTGACAAAGATAAGAGAGGCCTGCGTGAAGCATCTCCATTTCTTCCAAAGGGAGCTCTCGTGACCTCCCCCTGCCTCGACTGAGAAAGCAGGCAGATTCTTCCTCACCTGGCCTATGCCTGCCCCGCCCCCCCATGCCTGAACTAGGCTGTCAGGGGGTCCAGAGCTGGGTTGGGACAGTACCCTGAAAATAGGAGCCTCAGGCTTGCAAACGTGCTGGAAATTAACAGGTTCCCCTCCAACAGGTGTGCGAGTGAAGAGCCTCCTGATCAGGTTGGAGGGTCGCAGCCACCTCCTTACCATCACTGCCGTGAGTGACACGGCATTACGCATGCTCAGTTCTCACGGGCCTCAGGGCCACTGCTGGTCTACAGAGAGAAACTGTGAGGTACAAAAAGACTCCCCTCCAGGCCAACTCAGCTCCTACATGAGGTCTGGTTGGCCCATGAGACACCTACCGTAGCTGACATTCAGCCCCTTCTTCCTACATTCATGGCCTCTGTGCTGGAGGCAAGGCCAAGGACAGCAGCAACAAGCACCTTGATCTGAATTGGCTTTGAGGCCATGGGCTCTGTATCATGTCAGTTTTCCTACAGACTCTTCTCCAGCCTGAGAGGCCCTGAGAGGGGAGAGGGGCATGTTAATTTCCCACTGAAGAGGAACTTGCCTCAGTTTCTCCTTCTGGTGCACCTAATGTTAAGACTAGAATTTATAGCTCCAGTTGTGAGGAAGGAGAGGAGGTAAGAAAGGGAAGGCCATGAGGGGAAAGTTAGCCCACATGTAGACCAAGGATGCTTCCGGACACGGCTTGGGGTCCAGCAGACCCTCTCATCCCCGCTTTCACAAACCCTGCTTCCTTGTGCCTGGAGAGCAGAAACCACACCCAGGAGGTGGCCAGCACAGCATCTGGGCCCTCACTCGGGCACAGATTCAGCTGGAGCAGCAGTTTAGGCATGGAAACCTCATGTCCCAGACCATCATATTAAATCAGCAACATTCTTGAATGCCAAGCTAGAGTAACACAAAAGTCACCTGATATAGGACCCACTCCACGGGGAGGGATTCATAAATTACTAAATTCACTTGTGCAAAGTGCCCCCAGGGCATATCAATGGGATGGGACTGCGCCCTTAACACCCCTTCCCCACCCTAAACAAGGATATGAACAGTCGACCACTCTATCATCCTTCACGTCGTAAGCCACTTTATTCCAGTCCCTTGAACATCACAGGCTGGCCTGATTTCAGACAGAACAGACTCCATTTCCAGAGGTCCCTCAACACAGCAATGACAATGAACAGCCCAGCACAGGAGTGACATAAGCTTTTAGGCATTCAGCCTTCTGGGTGCTGTCAAGTCCCTTGGCCACACTCGAGTGCATTGGATCAGACATACAAAGGTCTTCCTGGGAAGGAGGAGAATGAGAAAACAACCCTCAAGAAAATACAGACAGGGTCAATGGCAGGCAAGGACGAGGACTAGTTTCCGCTTTGTTTTCTTAACAGCTGGAGACACACTCCCCTGCATCTCACTCCAGCTCTAGGTTCTAGGGAACGGAGTGCGTCTGGCTCAGTAAGATGTCATGACTGAGGACAGAGCCCAGGCAGGCTTTCCCCAACATTAACTGACTCCGCCATCTAAGGAGAACTAAAGGAGGAATTAGGTCTTCAATCAAGAGCGGGAGAAAGTGGGAGGCAGCTCCTGAACATCACCTACAGAGGTGCCGGGTCCCCTTGCCACTGTGCACGCCGCGTCTTAGGTTAATTCCCTAGTTTTCAAAACCAGATTTTACCACTTGGCCAATGGAGGGACTCAGCACGTCTCACAGTGTAGAACCACTATAAAAAAAACTGACACGCAGAGGAAGATGAAGATTATTTTACTGAGTCCAGGTCTCAAAATTTCACCCTGCCACGTTGGTTCGTTTTGGTCAACCATACAAATTCAGATTTTTACTGTCAGTTTAAATGGAATCGCGTAATACTCAGGAATCTAGAGGTTAGAAATGGGCTCAGCATCATTTTCCTCATGGTTATAAGTTTATCTTTCTGTGGTTCATGGTCTACAGGAAGTAGCTTGGCCGCAGCCAAGGAGACCTCTCTGCCTTCTCTTGGGGCAGGGTCTCCCCGTCTACATCCTTGAGTGTTTGGACTTCCCCATACCTACTGCTTGTGAAAATATGACTTACCTGTGACCAGCAACTTGTACTCTTACCTTTCAATTCAAATTAGGATGTATGAGGTCATCAGACCAAACTGCAACTCAAATTTGTACTGTCACTTCTGTAAATAGAAATTTGCATTCAGAGAACACGATGATGCAAGATACTTTCGGATTCCCAAGGGTGGGCCTTGGAAATCACAGACACACTTGCCTATGCCTTCTTCAGGATGAACCAGGTGATGCCCAGCCTCTAACCTCTGACTCTTTTCAGGGCCACTAGAGGCGTGGAAAAGTCAACATTCCAGCTATGGCTTCCTAACCATCCATGTGGATTAAAGCACTGGGAAGTCCCGAGAATTTATGCTATTTGGGGTGGGGGTGGGAACAGCTACAGAATATTATCTGCTCAGAAAAGCACCGCACCTCTGATCCAGGACTGTCAACGGCCTGCTGGGCTGGGTGGGCAAACCCACATCTCTAATAAATATGAACCTTCTGGTGCTCCAGTTGACACATCCCACTCAAACTTGCCCCACTTCTATTGCCTAGGCACTACCACTGGAAAAGCATTCAAAATTAAGGTTGGGCCCTGGTCATGGTTACTTTGTACTTTTCTGGAATATATAAAATATACCTGTTGATTGGTGCATTTGTGCAAAGACGGATATGACTTTAAAATAAGACATAGACATTCATTATAGCTGGCTTACTTCACAACAAGCTACTAAAAACAGTCTCCTGTAATAAGATTGTATTAGTGCTCACTAAACATGCATTTCATTTAAACAAGGCAAAACACTTAATTTCGTCTGTAATACCCAGTATTTTATATACAGCGATCTTTTTTTTTTTTTTAAACTACAATAGGCAACAAGATGGGTCTGGCTTTGAAATATAAATTACCATTTGTGTTTAATTTCCAGAGAAACTCATCTTAGCTCAACTAGTGTAAACCTGGGAAGAAATAGCTGAGCCATCTTTTTCCTCTCCTCTATGAATTTACCTTGAAATGTTCACAGCTTAGAAACTAAAGCCTGCTGGGGAAGAGGATGGGGTGGGCCTCCAGGCGGGAATCCCCCAGGCCCCTTTAATAGCCTGGCCCTGGAGGATTCCTGGTCCCTGGGCAATCGAGCATCTGGTGCCACCACCCCTAGGGCATGTGTCACTCCAGACCCAGGTGGGGAATTTTGTTTTCCAAACAGGGCCCTTAAGCTTGCAATAGAATCACTGGACTGGATTGTTTTCTCTTCTCTTCTCTTGCCTCCCCCAGTCTTCGGTTTTAGAACACAGACTTTCGAATCAAAGGGAAAGTAATAATAATAACGATGAAAAATCGTCAGAACAACGAACACCACAAAGTCTGTGCACGGCAGCACTGTTCATGCTCTCCACAAGCGCGGGGGGCTCTAGACATTCCCATGAAGCGTCCACGACAAAAGAAGCTGCAGGCGGCACGGAGGGAGGTGCATCCGACCACACGAGGAACAGCATCACCGTCAATATTGTTTGGCAAAAAAAAAAATTTTTTTTGTTAAAAAGTAAACTCCAAAGGGAACACAAGCAGCTCTACAGTTGGTGGGGCTTCCGGCTCAGAAGTGGCCGGCGCTGCTGGGGTCGCACTGCAGGAGGCGCACTATGGACGGGTCGCTCTTGGCCCCTCGGATGAACTCTTCCAGGGAGAGTTTTCCTAGAAAGCAAGAGGACCGGTGAGTGGCGGCTGGCGGCCGCTGCACAGACGTAGGCTTCCCGCTGTACCTTGGAGCCGGCGGCGGCGGCGGCCCACCTCTTCCCGGGGTCTCACACCTGCCGTGAGGCCCACCTTCCGTCTCTCCGAGCCGAGACCCCGGGGCTCGTTGAGCATCGCACAGTGCAGCACGCGGCCTCCTGAGAGCTCTGTGTGCACGGCCCTGGGCTGCGGGGCTGCTGGGTGGCCGCGACGTGGGCCCTGCCCTCGTGGCCCCTCCAGCTACAGGTGCCCCGGAGGGACTCAGATAGCGCCTTTCAGAGACTGAGCTGGGCTCCTGCAGCACCAAGGCCGTCCCCACGGGCTCACTGGGCCCTCTGGGCTCCTCAGGGTCACTTGGCTACACCTACATTTGCATGTGGGCAGAGGGGCCCGAAGAAACATCTGGGGAGAGGGCTCCTTCTTTGGGCCAAGGTGTGAGGATGGCTGCCCTTCCATCCAGGCGAGGGCTGTGTGCTCCAAGAAGCAGAGAGGTGCCGCGGGGGTCCCTCCCGTCAATCAGGGCACTTTCCTCCTACCTCAATGGGCTGGACGGGGGAGACTGGCTGCCTGGGATTCCACTCCTCCTCGATGTCTTTCTCCTTCTTGCCCAAGCTAGAGTATGTATCAATTCCCTTCGGGAAGTTTCCTCGGTCATATTGTTGGTGGGGAGGCAAAGCTTCCCCCGCTTTCTTGTTGCGGCAGGGTAAACCCTGCATTCAGCGTATGTATCCGCTCGGGCTAACTACCCGCGTGCTCCCGGATTGGCTTCCCAGCTAACCTGCTGGGGGCCCAGACTTTTCTCTTCAAGTCAGCGCCAGGGGTTAGATGCAAAGAGCTTCTCCAAGAGGAATCTAACAGCGGGAGGGTCTAGATGAGGACTGTGCTTCGGTGTGGCATCCCGCCTTGGGGTCCAGAAGCCCTGAGCCAAAGCACCAAGTCTCCTGGTTGGGTGGAGCCTGACCCCTTGCAGACTGAAAGCCCCTCCCAGTACGGCTCCCACGCCAACCCACTCCCCACCCCCGCCCTTTTTTTTTTTTTAAAAAACCCAAGGCTTTCCCTTAGGAAAGCACAGGACTTTTAGCAACGAGATGCATTTGGGGAATGCTGACCCCGTCAGGGCTCTGTGACCCCATTGTGGCCGAGTCCCAGAGCACAGGGTCTCATTTCTCGCAGTGAGCGTTCGATCCTGCAGTGTTTGGATCTTCTCCCATCTTTCAGCCCTATTCTGAAGAGGAGGCTGGGCCTTGGGCAGCAGACAAGCCCACCTGTGCTCCCCTGGAGCATCAGCAAAATGTGCAGTTTAATGTCAGTGAGTTTACTATTCTATTAAAAGAATCCCATATGTTTAGTCTTTGCAAAACAAACTATTCGCTGTGAATCAAGGCACATAGAGAAACAGGATGTAACGGCACCTTTGTGGAGAAACAAAGCAAACAGATTGGCCTGTACCCTGCAAACCTGGATTCTCAGGCAGCTGGTGCCCCAGAGGGCATAGGGATAGAAACTGAGGCTCGCTCTGCGACAAAGCCTTCCGCCGGGGGTATATGACTGCATTTGCTCATCACTGACAAGAACTGCTGGGGATGCCCAGCAGAACAGGCAAGCTGGAAATAAAAGCAAGAGCTATAGATGACTCAGGGCTTATTATGGACCAAGCTCTGTGTTAGCACTTTAAACTCAGATATTACATCTAACTAGGGCTGCCAGATTTAGCAAATAAAATACAGGATGCCCAGCTAACTTTCAGTTTCAAATAAACAACAATTTTTTAAGTATGTCCCAAATATTGAATAGGGCATACTTATATTGAAAAGTCATTTGTTATTTGTCCAAAAATTAAATTTAATGGTGCCTCCTGTATTCTGTCTGGCAATCCAACATCTAAAATCCACTGTTCTTGAGTTTGAAATCCATCTCTCCTTTCATTTTGGTTTGCTCTGCATCCCCTTGTTGGATTTGAATTGTGGGCGCCTCCCTCAGGGTGGAATCTGCTGGCCACCTCACCCGCCAACAGCTGAGGGGTCCCACTTGGCTCCAGGAAACCCAACACCTTGGAGCATGCACACGAAACCCCAACAAAACCCCCTGGGCAGGCTGGGGTGAAAGCTACTAGGGTCTGGGTGCATAACAAGCCCCTCCCCACTTTCTGATTCGCTGGCCTGCAGGATCCAGCCTCCATCTTCCCCCTACAGGGAGAAAGCAGGATAAGCCACTTTCACAAAGGGCCTCGAGCCAGGTCCTTATGGCCAATATCTTGACCTCTAGTGGAATTTCCCTGCCCGGACACCCCAGCCCCTCCAGCAGCCCCGCCTCTGAGCAAAGCAAAGCAAAGCAAAGCAGCCATGGCCTCCTACCGTCTCTATTGGTGTCCATCTGGCGGAAGATCTTTTCTGTCCTCTTCTCTGGGGTCGACTCATCTTCAGGCATTTTCATTACAGAGGAGACCATCTTATAGATTGCCTGGGGACAGAAGCAACATGGCGTGAGACAGAAACATGGTTTGTTTTCGCACACAATGGCCCTATTATTAAACCTCCCAAATACAGGGTTGAAGGGAATGCCTCCCATCACACAGCGACCCAGCTCTGCTCCTGACCATCTGTTGTCGTAGAAGAGAGACGTGCAGTTGCTGGTGAGAGCAGCCAGGCCAGCAGAGCTTGTCCAGCGGCAAGAACCTTCAGGAGCGACAACTGGCAGGAAGATCCACTAGGCCCCCCGTGTCTCTAACTTATGTGCTTATGAATCCCCTGGGAATCTTGTGAAAACGCAGCAGCTGATTGAGTAGGGTGGGCTGGGAAGATGGGGGGCTTGAGAGTCTGCATTTCTAATGAGGTGCCTGTGTGCTGCTGCTGCTGTTCTGAGGTCCCTGCTCTCAGGCTGTAGGTGACATTCCTCCGGCCAGAGACAGGTCAGGGTCTACTGTGGTCTCTCCCTGGGTCCCTCAAGGGTGACAAACACTGATGGTCTGTAAGGGCCTGCCCGCCTCTTCTCCTGGGCAGACATTACCAATCCATCCCAGTGCTCTTTCTCCTTGGATGTGGCAATCGTCTCACATTCCTTCTCAGCAAGCTGCCAGGTATCCCCGGGATGGGAACAATCTGCCATCCAAGTTTTGGAAGAAATAAGTATAAAGTCTCAGCTTGAGATCAGCTGGGTACATCAGAAATCTGATGGGCAAAAGAGGGTTCTACTGAAAAGGTTCTGTGAACAGTACTGAAACTATCTCCCCTACCGTGGACCCCCCATGGTACCCAGTAAGCGCCTGGAAGGCCTCAGCGGTCAAATGTTGTTTTTATTTTGGAAGCATAATGTAAAGTCATTGTTTTTATCCCCAGACCATGGTTCTGGTACTCAGATTCACTTGGGGAAAATTAGCCCTGGGAAGGAGTTTTAGAAAAAGTAGATTTTGCCAGAGGGTGGGCGGAGGAATCTGGAAAGTTCTGGAACTTGGGATGTAGTGGAAGGAGAGAAAGGAAGGCAGCTGAAGGAAAGTAGTCTCCAAAGGGGAAATGTGGAAACAAAAAGGGTTGCAAAAAGAGATAAAGGCTTAACTTCTCCACTTTACAGTCTCGTTCAGGATCAACTCTGCCTCAAGTTCCTAAAATATTCTGGAGAAATGGGGGTAAATATTATAATCTCCATTGATAAAATAGGAGTGAAAAATGGACTCACACAGTGTGTTGACTCTTGGGCTGATCCCACCCCATTAGGGACCCCTCAGGCCAGGCTCCCCAATCTGACTTGAACCCACCCAGAGTCCTCGCTGAACTGGAGCTGCCTCCACGGTGATTCTGTCTGGGAGGAAGGGCAAACTGGGAGTCATGGCTCTGTCTGGGATGATGGGTGTCACTGGGGTAAGTAAGCTTGGCCACAGTCAGCTGTCCCAAGAGACGTTCACTGAAGTGTGCTCCAGAGGCGAGAGGTGAGCCATACTCTGTCTTCCTCCTGGATCCCTATTGCCGTCCCCTCCAGCCCAGGACTACACTACCACCTGTGCTGGGGTTATAGCGCCATGCGCCAAGCCGCTGGGGACACCTGACTCCTTGGGGGAGCTAGAAAAGGCCAGAGAGTTAGAGACTTTTTTACAAATGGGAAACAGAGGTGCTGAACTTCCAGGGCCACGTGAGTATTTAGTAACAAGAGTGGAAAGCAGGACACTCTCCACACCACCATGTTTTGAGGTCCAGCGCCCTCTCCTCAGCTTTCTCTGCTCCGACACGGAAGCTTTTCTGTAACTCTTGACTCAAAGAGGAATCGGCGGCACCAACTGATGAACACACACACACACACACACACACACACACACACACACACACACACCCCTCACACGGATTTCAGACTTACACAATCTAAATATTTTGTGAATTCACAAGCCCAGGAATCTTAGAACAACAACAACAAAACAGTATCTAGATATCAGCGGCCCACTAAATCACAAGTACACCTCTTTAAAGGTTTAAGAGCTGGTACATTTCAGGAGTTGTACAGGTGATGTGGGAGGGGCATTTATGGACAAATAATAAGTTTACTTTGGCTAGAAGTCTTAAGGATGCTGTGTAATCAACCTTCTTTGGGGCTGCGTTGCTCCTTCCCCAAATCTGTTCTGGCCTCGGTAAGGTCCCATAGTAGCAAGTAAAACCCACTGGTCTGGAACACTCCTTGGAACTCTCAGCCTCTAAGAGTTGAGGTTCATGAAATTCTCCTTCTTGGGATTCTGAAGGAAGTCAACTGTGTAATAATCTAGGGATTATTCTCTTAATACTCTGGTTGAACAAATGAACGAAAGACCAAGCAAACAGATGAATGTGTGTTTGAAAACAAGGCTCTTACACCCAACAGAAAGTCTTCAGGCGTTTAGTCTTTAGCTGTTAGACTAAAGGAACAGGGCTGGGGCGGAGAAATGAGGATAGGTTAGTTCAAAACAACAACAACAAAACACCCATAAATAAAAACAAAACAAAAATGAAGAAAGTCAGGATCCCCTTATATGAGGATATTTGCAAACGAGGCTTCCGGAATTGGGCAAGAGATGTAACGTCTGAGTGTACTGAGGGGTTGAGGAGGAAGTGCGAGCACCTTTAAGATGCTCACGTTTCCAGATGGCTCTTTCATAGCACTCAGACTAGACTGTTTTTGTTCATTTGTTTTTGTTTTTGTTTTTTGCGGTACGCAGGCCTCTCAATGTTGTGGCCTCTCCAGTGGCGGAGCACGGGCTCCGGACGCGCAGGCTCAGCAGCCATGGCTCACAGGCCCAGCCGCTCCACGGCATGTGGGATCTTCCCGGACTGGGGCACGAACCCGTGTCCCCTGCATCGGCAGGCAGACTCTCAACCACTGCACCACCAGGGAAGCCCCATTTGTTTGTTTTTAATGTGCATCAGCTCACAGAAAGGGATTAGTGGATTATTTACAAAGCCAGGTCTATGAACATGGGTGGTACTAGAGCAGTGAGCAAAGAGATGAGGTGACAAGCCCCAGGGGTCCCAATGTGAGTAAGTGGGTGACAGCCCTGCAAAACCTCAGTGGGGAATCACCTGTCCCTTTGCCCCTCTCTCATGGCCTCAGCAAGCCAGCACTGATTGTATTAGACCTGGGACTCCACAGCGCAGGGAGAGAAAAGACACAACTCCAGACAGCAATCTGAAACAAATCGTGTCTTTTATTAACCCCAGTTCCCCACACCCCTCCCCCAAATTTAATGGGATTAAACCATGGAGAGGCCAGGCTACTTCCCTACTTTATTTTTAGCAATGTCAATGAGAGGCCCAGCAGGGACATCCTGTTTTTAATTAAACTTGAAGAGCCCTATTCTTGTCTCTGGGTAAATACAACCGCTATGGGACACCCAGGAACCCAGCTCTGGTTCTGCCTTAGGCAGGCTTAGGACAGTACCACCTGCGGCCAGGGGAATTACCAGCTTCCTCTTGACATTATATATGTGATTTTTCTTTTTCCCTCTGAATGAACCACCTCTCGGAATGTTGGAAAGGAAGGGCTCGTGTCTGAACTGATAAACGTTGTGGGATTAACTAAGGGCAGGCACAATTCCAAGAGCTAAAGTTCACTCTTCTCTCTGAAGGAAACCGGACTGGCTTTTCATCAGAAGATATAGGGTCTTCCAACAGGACACCCAAGGCCCCATGACAACCCACCAAGGGTAAAAGAAGTTAAGCAGTATAGGGTTGTTCTTAGATTATCGATAAAGAAAAGCATCCTGCTTAGAAGGATATTACATACCAGGAAAGGAGGGTAGAGAGAGGCCATGAGAATCTTTCTTGGAAATACTCTTAAAATGGGGTCAATATCTATGTATCTAGAACAGCGTAAGCACTTTCTTGTTTAGAGCTAGAAGAATACAGTAAGTCAGTAAACGCATAATGTTCTCCCAAAGTGCTGTAGACACGTTCACAGGCAGGGAGAGGATGGGGGGAGAATAAGGGCCCTACCCCTTTTTCAACCAAAGCAGCTCCGTTCTTATATTAGTTTTCACAGAAGATTTTACTTGAAACTCATTATTGCCCAGGCCCCTGCCCCCACTCATGTTTGTTTGTTTCTTGGTAAACACTCCTACCACCCACCATCCTGTAATCAAGTCAAAGACATCTTTAATCTAACCACCCGTCTCCACGTGCAGGCAGTCAACTAGACCTATCAAATCTGCCTCCTTCATATTTTTCTAAATTTATCATTCTTGCCCATTCCTCAGCCACTGTCTTGTTTCAGGTGAGTGGTGGTACCCATCATTTTTAGATATGGGCAGTTACTATTTATTTCATTCTTATATAAAGTGCTGTGCAAAGATTGCTTCCAACAGCCCCTTCCAAAGATCCCGTTCACTCTCCTAAAAAGACATTCTGGAGCTGCTGTGGTTTAGGACTTCACATTTTAGGGGGCAATACTGAGTTTGTTTTTGGAATGTTTGACTGTGAGGTACCAGTGCAATGTCTTAGTGGAGGTGTCCATTAACAGCTGGACATAGCAGAGGTGAAGATCTAGAGGTACTCTGTTTCTTCATCCATAAAATGGGGCTAATAAGGTTATTGTGAGGATTAAATGAGAAAATGCACATGTACCAGGTTGACTAGTGTCCTGCAAAAGTTCATGTTCACCCAGAACCTGTGAATGTGACCTTATTTGGAAATAGGGTCTTTGCGGATGTCATCAAGTTAAAATGAGATCATACTGGATTTGGGCAGGCCCTAATCCAATGATGTGTTCATACAAGAAGAAGGAAATTTGGACACAGTCACACAGGGAAAATGTCACACGATGACAGAGAGATGTGGGCCCAAAACACCAAGGATCACCAGCCACCACCAGAAGCTAAGAGACAGGCATGGAACAGATCCCCCCAGGAGTCTCTGGAAGGAACCAGCCTTGCCCACACCTTGACTTTGGACTTCTGGCCTCTGGAACTGTGATAGAATAAATTTTTGTTGTTTGAAACTGCCCAGTTTATGGTAATTTGTTACAGCAACCCTAGGAAACTAATACAGTGTGGAAAATACTTAACACTATGCCTGGCCCATACAAGCACTGAGAAGATGACTTCCCAGAACTAATGAAAGGAAAAGAAGGCTGAGGCTGGACCTCTGCTTGGGAATATCCTTGTTTAGGAAACAGGAGAAGGAAGAATAGTCCACAAAGTAGACGGAGGGCACAGCCGAGTGGGGGGCCTTTGGGTAGCAGGCACTCACTTGTGTTGCTAGATGCCTAACTTCAACTCTTAAACGATAATGTGGCTTGTCACGATAATATTAATCCCCTGATAAAAAAGGGATAAGCCAAACACAACTGATAAACAAACACTAAGGTTAGTTCTTAGAGAAAGTCACTAACCTGGGCAACTGCTTTAAAGAATTTTCTCCAGGAGAGAAATCCAAGTTGCATTCTGGGGTAACATCTGTGGTCCACACTCATAACTGAGAATTAGGCAAGGGTCTGCAGCTGGATTCCCAGGGGCCACATCAAGACGGACTAGAAGCTTTCACCACAACACCATCCACCCCCTGCCTTTTTTTTCACCATCAGAAGAGCACAGTATTTCAGGTCTCCAAGGCACATATCACAAGTGACATAGCGTCTACGACACCAATTTAGAAAGATCTTTGGGAGAAAAAAATGCCACTCAGGAAGTGGTTTTAGAAAGGATGTAACCAAGTCTTTCTGGTCCTGATTTTGATCCGTCATGGCACAAATACTCACAAGCTGGTTGTCTGAACTGGTCACAGCTGGTGCTCTTGAGACCAGGTCAGATTAATTTGTGAGTCTGTCTGGTGTTTGTGGACGGCAAACCTTTGCACGGCTAACACCATAGTCTCCCTTCCTCTTCATCTGGTTGCTGTATGGATACATATGCCTTATTCTGATGAGTGAATCAGGAAAAAAAATTCCCATATTGCTAAAAGAAACAAACAAAAAAATGAAGTCTTCTGTGATGCACTGCCAGCATAAGCCCAACCTCCTTCCTTTAGTTTTCATTCATTCAAAGGGTGTGAAAATGTAGACTGAGGGTGTTATGAAGTTTACTCTGCCTTATCAGAAGTGCTAATTAACCTTGAATCACAACTAGGAGGGAGAGTCTGATTCTAAGACAACACGTATTTGAACACCAACTACTTTAAAGCAATCATTACCATCCAAGGAATGAATATGCTAACTAGAAATTATTGCAACCTGGTCATTAAAGTGAGTTCCCTGAGAACTGCTAAAGGCAACACTGTGTTAGCCTATATATTCCTTTCGGAAAGTCTCTAGCAGGACTTGAGAACAAGTCCAGACTGGCTGTGCCCCAAAAGTCCTGCATGAAGTGCACCTATGGGCTCAGGGCAACAGCTCGGAGTTGGGGAATTCCTGGTGCCAACCACATTCTCTCCTGGAAAGGTGATCTTTCTGTTACTTAAATCCCGTAAGCATCAGAGCAGCCCAGAAGTTTTAGCTTATTCCCAGGTGGGATGGTGTTTGGTAGGAAACACAACAGCTGAAGAAGCCTGGGAACTCCTAAAGTCATCTGCACAAGAATATCTCTTCTGTGAGTTCCACCAATTGGAGGTTTAGCTGGGTTACCTCCCTTTGTTTTGTGAACACACATTTATACGACTAGGTAACCTTAACTTAAAACTTAATGGGAAGACTCTGGGAGGGCTCACACCAAGGAGTACTTCCCAGAACTTCTGCTGCCAGTGTCTGAAACAGAGCCACACCCCACCTCTGCAGGACACCCTCCAACATTAGCAGACATTGAGGAGCTGCCAGGGTTCCTATTGAATTTCCTGAACACAGTGGGCCAGCCAGTGGCCGTGGGGTCCAGAGTGGTGCACGAGGAGAGGGAATTAAGAGTGCTGCTTAAAGGAGCTCCAGAGACGGGGGCGAGCCGCGGCGATCAGCAAGGACCCCAGAGATGGGCATGAGACGCTAAGGCTGCTGCTGCCGCCACCAAGAAGCCTGTGTGCGAGCACAGGTCACTGTCCACACCTCCCTTCCGGGGAGCCTGTGCAGCCCGCCACTGCCAGGGTCCCGGGGTCCAGGGACAACTTCCCCGGAAGAATGCACGGGGCACCTCAGGCCTCTGCCGCCGCAGGCTCACCCCGCACTCCATGCCCCTCCCTCCCCCCTGGCCTGAGTGAGCCAGAGCCCACGAATCAGCTGCTCCTTTAACCCTGTCCTGTCTGAGCGAAGAACAGACGCCTTCTGGCGACCTACAAGCAGAGGCGGGGCCAAATCCAAAGCTGAACCCTGGGAGCTGTGCAAACAAAGAAGAGAAAGGGAAATCTCTCCCAGCAGCCTCAAAAGCAGTGGATTAAACATCCACAATCAACCTGATGTACCCTGCATCTGTGGAATACCTGAATAGACAACGAATCATCCCAAATTGTGGAGGTGGACTTTGAGAGGAAGATTTATTATTTTTTTCCCCTTTTCCTCTTTTTGTGATTTGAGCCGTGTGGATGAAAGGCTCTTGGTGCTGCAGCCAGGAGTTAGTGCTGTGCCTCTGAGGTGGGAGAGCCAACTTCAGGACACTGGTCCACAAAAGAACTCGCAGCTCCACGTAATATCAAACGGCGAAAATCTCCCAGAGATCTCCATGTCAACACCAGCACCCAGCTGCACTCAACGACCAGCAAGCCACAGTGCAGGACACCCTATGCCAAACAACTAGCAAGACAGGAACACAACCCCACCCATTAGCAGAGAGGCTGCCTAAAATCATAATAAGGCCACAGACACCCCAAAACACACCACCAGACGTGGACCTGCCCACCAGAAAGACAAGATCCAGCCTCATCCACCAGAACACAGGCACTAGTCCCCTCCACCAGGAAGCCTACATGACCCACTGAACCAACTTTAGCCACTGGGGACAGACACCAAAAACAACAGGAACTACGAACCTGCAACCTGCAAAAAGGAGACCCCAAACACAGTAAGTTAAACAAAATGAGAAGACAGAAAAACACAGCAGATGAAGGAGCAAGGTAAAAACCCAGCAGACCTAACAAATGAAAAGGAAATAGTCAGTCTACCTGAAAAAGAATTCAGAATAATGATAGTAAAGATGATCCAAAATCTTGGAAATAGAATGGAGAAAATACAAGAAACGTTTAACAAGGACCTAGAAGAACTAAAGATGAAACAAACAAAGATGAACAACACAATAAATGACATTAAAAATACTCTAGAGGGATCAATAGCAGAATAACTGAGGCAGAAGAACGGATAAGTGACCTGGAAGATAAAATAGTAGAAATAACTACTGCAGAGCAGAATAAAGAAAAAAGAATGAAAAGAATTGAGGACAGTCTCAGAGGCCTCTGGGACAACATTAAACACACCAACATTCAAATTATAGGGGTCCCAGAAGAGGAAGAGAAAAAGAAAGGGACTGAGAAAATATTTGAAGAGATTATAGTTGAAAACTTCTCTAATATTGGAAAGGAAATAGTTAATAAAGTCCAGGAAGCACAGAGAGTCCCATACAGGATAAATCCAAGGAGAAACACGCCAAGACACATATTAATTAAACTGTCAAAAATTAAATACAAAAAAAACATATTAAAAGCAGCAAGGGAAAAACAACAAATAACACACAAGGGAATCCCCATAAGGTTAACAGCTGATCTGTCAGCAGAAACTCTGCAAGCCAGAAGGGACTGGCAGGACATATTTAAAGTGATGAAGGAGAAAAACGTACAACCAAGATTACTCTATCCAGCAAGGATCTCATTCAGATTTGATGTAGAAATTAAAACCTTTACAGACAAGCAAAAGCTGAGAGAGTTCAGCACCACCAAACCAGCTTTACAACAAATACTAAAGGAACTTCTCTAGGCAAGAAACACAAGACAAGGAAAAGACCTACAATAACAAACCCAAAACAATTAAGAAAATGGGAATAGGAACATACATATCGGTAAGTACCTTAAATGTAAATGGATTAAATGCTCCCACCAAAAGACACAGACTGGCTGAATGGATACAAAAACAAGACCCATATATATGCTGTCTACAAGAAACCCACTTCAGACCTAGGGACACATACAGACTGAAAGTAAGGGGATGGAAAAAGATATTCCATGCAAATGGAAATCAGAAGAAAGCTGGAGTAGCAATTCTCATATCAGACAAAATAGACTTTAAAATAAAGACTATTACAAGAGACAAAGAAGGAAACTACATAATGATCAAGGGATCGATCCAAGAAGATATAACAATTGTAAATATTTATGCACCCAACATAGGAGTACCTCAATACATAAGGCAAATGCTAACAGCCATAAAAGGGGAAATCGACAGTAACACATTCATAGTAGGGGACTTTAACACCCCACTTTCACCAATGGACAGATCACCCAAAATGAAAATAAATAAGGAAACACGAGCTTTAAATGATACATTAAACAAGATGGACTTAATTGATATTTATAGGACATTCCATCCAAAAACAACAGAATACACATATTTCTCAAATGCTCATGGAACATTCTCCAGGATAGATCATATCTTGGGTCACAAATCAAGCCTTGGTAAATTTAAGAAAATTGAAATTGTATCAAGTATCTTTTCCAACCACAACGCTATGAGACTAGATATCAATTACAGGAAAAGATCTGTAAAAAATACAAACACATGGAGGCTAAACAATACACTACTTAATAACGAAGTGATCACTGAAGAAATCAAAGAGGAAATCAAAAAATACCTAGAAACAAATGACAATGGAGACACGACGACCCAAAATCTATGCGATGCAGCAAAAGCAATTCTAAGAGGGAAGTTTATAGCAATACAATCCTACCTTAAGAAACAGGAAACATCTCGAATAAACTACCTAACTTTGCACCTAAAGCAATTAGAGAAAGAAGAACAAAACAACCCCACAGTTAGCAGAAGGAAAGAAATCACAAATATCAGATCAGAAATAAATGAAAAAGAAATAAAGGAAATGATAGCAAAGATCAATAAAACTAAAAGCTAGTTCTTTGAGAAGATAAAAAAATTGATAAAACCATTAGCCAGACTCATCAAGAAAAAAAGGGAGAAGACTCAAATCAATAGAATTAGAAATGAAAAAGGAAAAGTAACAACTGACACTGCAGAAATACAAAAGATCATAAGAGATTACTACAAGCAACTCTATGCCAATAAAATGGACAACCTGGAAGAAATGGACAAATTCTTAGATGCGCAACCTGCCAAGACTGAATCAGGAAGAAATAGAAAATATGAACAGACCAACCACAAGCACTGAAACTGAAACTGTGATTCAAAATCTTCCAACAAACAAAAGCCCAGGACCAGATGGCTTCACAGGCGAATTCTATCAACCATTTAGAGAAGAGCTAACACCTATCCTTCTCAAACTCTTCCAAAATATAGCAGAGGGAGGAACACTCCCAAACTCATTCTACGAGGCCACCATCACCCTGATACCAAAGCCAGACAAGGATGTCACAAAGAAAGAAAACTACAGGCCAATATCACTGATGAACATAGATGGAAAAATCCTCAACAAAATACTAGCAAACAGAATCCAACAGCACATTAAAAGGATCATACACCATGATCAAGTGGGGTTTATTCCAGGAACGCAAGGATTCTTCAATATACGCAAATCAATCAACGTGATACACCATATTAACAAACTGAAGGAGAAAAACCATATGATCATCTCAATAGATGCAGAGAAAGCTTTCGACAAAATTCAACACTCATTTATGATAAAAACCCAACAGAAAGTAGGCATAGAGGGAACTTTCCTCAACATAATAAAGGCCATATATGACAAACCCACAGCCAACATCATCCTCAATGGTGAAAAACTGAAAGCATTTCCACTAAGATCAGGAACAAGACAAGGTTGCCCACTCTCACCACTCTTATTCAACATAGTTTTGGAAGTTTTAGCCACATCAATCAGAGAAGAAAAAGAAATAAAAGGAATCCAAATCGGAAAAGAAGAAGTAAAGCTGTCACTGTTTGCAGATGACATGTTACTACACATACAGAATCCTAAAGATGCTACCAGAAAACTACTAGAGCTAATCAATGAATTTGGTAAAGTAGCAGGATACAAAATTAACGCACAGAAATCTCTGGCATTCCTATACACTAATGATGAAAACTCTGAAAGTGAAATTAAGAAAACACTCCCATTTACCACTGCAACAAAAAGAATAAAATATCTAGGAATAAACCTACCTAAGGAGACAAAAGACCTGTATGCAGAAAATTATTAAGACACTGATGAAAGAAATTAAAGATGATACAAATAGATGGAGAGATTTACCATGTTCTTGGATTGGAAGAATCAACATTGTGAAAATGACTCTACTACCCAAAGCAATCTACAGATTCAATGCAATCCCTATCAAACTACCACTGGCATTTTTCACAGAACTAGAACCAAAAATTTCACAATTTGTATGAAAACACAGAAGACCCCGAACAGCCAAAGCAATCTTGAGAACGAGAAACGGAGCTGGAGGAATCAGGCTCCCTGACTTCAGACTATACTACAAAGCTACAGTAATCAAGACAGTATGGTACTGGCACAAAAACAGAAATATAGATCATTGGAACAGGATAGAAAGCCCAGAGATAAACCCACGCACATATGGTCACCCTATCTTTGATAAAGGAGGCAGGAATGTACAGTGGAGAAAGGACAGCCTCTTCAATAAGTGGTGCTGGGAAAACTGGACAGCAACATGTAAAAGTATGAGATTAGAACACTCCCTAAAACCATACACAAAAATAAACTCAAAATGGATTAAAGACCTAAATGTAAGGCCAGACACCATCAAACTCTTAGAGGAAAACATAGGCAGAACACTCTATGACATAAATCACAGCAAGATCCTTTTTGACCCACCTCCTAGAGAAATGGAAATAAAAACAAAAATAAACAAATGGGACCTAATGAAACTTCAAAGCTTTTGCACAGCAAAGGAAACCATAAACAAGACCAAAAGACAACCTTCAGAATGGGAGAAAATATTTGCAAATGAAGCAACTGACAAAGGATTAATCTCCAAAATTTACAAGCAGCTCATGCAGCTCAATAGCAAAAAAACAAACAACGCTATCCAAAAATGGGCAGAAGACCTAAATAGACATTTCTCCAAAGAAGATACACAGTTTGCCAACAAACACATGAAAGAATGCTCAACATCATTAATCAGTAGAGAAATGCAAATGAAACCTACAATGAGATATCATCTCACACCGGTCAGAATGGCCATCATCAAAAAATCTAGAAACATTAATAGCTGGAGAGGGTGTGGAGAAAAGGGAACACTCTTGCACTATTGCTGGGAATGGGAATTGGTACAGCCACTATGGAGAACAGTATGGAGGTTCCTTAAAAAACTACAAATAGAACTACCATATGACCCAGCAATCCCACTACTGGGCATATACCCTGAGAAAACCATAATTCAAAAAGAATCATGTAGCAAAATGTTCACTGCAGCTCTATTTACAATAGCCAGGAGATGGAAGCAACCTAAGTGTCCATCATCGGATGAATGGATAAAGAAGATGTGGCACATATATACAATGGAATATTACTCAGCCATAAAAAGAAACGAAAGTGAGTTATTTGTAGTGAGGTGGATGGACCTAGAGTCTGTCATACAGAGTGAAGTAAGTCAGAAAGAGAAAGACAAATACCATATGCTAACACATATATATGGAATCTAAGAAAAAAAAAATGTCATGAAGAACCTAGGGGTAAGATGGGAATAAAGACACAGACTTACTAGAGAATGGACTTGAGGATATGGGGAGGGGAAGGGTAAGCTGGGACGAAGTGAGAGAGTGGCATGGACATATATACACTACCAAACGTAAGGTAGATAGCTAGTGGGAAGCAACCGCATAGCACAGGGGATCAGCTCGGTGCTTTGTGACCACCTAGAGGGGTGGGATAGGGAGGGTGGGAGGGAGGGAGACGCAAGAGGGAAGAGATATGGGAACATATGTATATGTATAACTGATTCACTTTGTTATAAAGCAGAAACTAACACACCATTGTAAAGCAATTATACTCCAATAAAAATAAAAAAAAAACTTAATGGGAGCCTCTATTACTTTGTCCTTTGAATGGGAAATGACCTCCCTTTATTTTGCAGGGAAACGTCCTGTCTCAGCTCCAGAAACGTCTATAGAATAATAGTAGTCAACATTTACTGAAGGATACCCATTGAGAGGCACTGTTCTAGGTACTCTACTTGTAATAACTGTTGAACCCTTACGGTTACTCTTGAGGCGGGTGCTATGATTGGTTCCAGTTCACAAATCATGAGAACAGTGCACAGAAAGGTTAAATAACTTACCTGAGGAAAAGAAGGAAAAGGAGATTGAAAAAGGAGGGGCAAGGTGATATTGACCTACTTTGCTCAGACAACCGCTCTCACATGCCAATTCCTCCCTTGACTCCCTCTTCATCTTTGTTTTGGATCCCGGTGATCAATTTTTGTCTAAGCCTGTGATTTTCATTCAATCATAAGAGTAAAGCAACACAGACTGTGTACTCCTACCCAATGACAGTCCTGTAGTTAAAACGTGTTCTTTCAAGGGTCCTAGTTACTTTCTGAGAACAGAAGGGGTCAGTTTCACTCTCTGTTCTTTCTGCATTCTCTCCCTGAGGTCCTGTTGATGGATCCCTAAGTTCATGTTCCCTCACCCCCAAGATCCCAGACAGCATCTGAGCACTCGTGGTTCAATGCGCAACGCTACTCACATGCTCGCTGCCCCCTTCCTGAAACAGCCTGTGCTGGGCTGGGTGTGGGTGCTCAGACCTGCCTCTGGCTGGGCTCAGGGACAGAGAACTGTGTGGGGCAGGAAGGATTCTCCTTCCTCTTGCAGCAGGGGGCTGAGATTAGGGCCCTCCCCGCCCCAGGAGAGGATCTGCCGTTACGGGAGAAACGTCAGAATTGTGATCTGGCTTAAGACTCATGAGAGATGGTTTTGATGCAATAATAAAATATTGGACCTAAATCATGTTCCTAAGTTTGTCACTTTAAAAAAACAAACACATGAATGTGAAAATGTTTGTGTAAGACTCTAAAAATAAATCTGCATATGGTTTTGCTTTTTCACCCAGATGTTGATATAGCACAAAATTATTTTTTGGAAAAAGGAACATAACTGCGTTTGGACTACGTAGGAGACTGAATAATGGCCCCCCCAAGATGTGCATGTCCTAATCCCTGAAACCTGTGAATATGTTACCTTACACAGTAAAAGGGACTTTGCAGATGTAATTATGTTAAGGATCTTGAGCTAGGGGGGATTATTCTGAATTATCTGGCGTGTCCTAGTGTACTCACAGGGGTCTTTATGAGTGGAAGGGAGAAGCAGAATGAGATACCCAGGGGAATGGCAACGTGAGAAGAACTCAATCCACTGTTGCTGGCTTTGAAGATGGATATAAAGGGCTACAAGCTAAGGAATGTTTCAAAAAGTAGGAAGGGCAAGGAAACAGATTTTCCTCTAAAACCTCCAGACAGAACGCAAGCTGCGGACCCCTTGATTTTAGCCCAGTGAAACCGATTTCAGATCTCTGACCTCCAGAACTGTAAGATAATAAATGTGTGTTGTTTTAAGCCACTAAGTTTATGGCCCTTTGTTACAGCAGCCAATTGGTTTCCAAGAGGAAACCAATACCGTGTATTTCAGTGTTACAGAGTCCACAATAGAATCCTTCCTACCAATGCCAGGAAAAACAAAAGGATTCCAGTCTGCTACCACCACCAATATTCTGTGGATACCAAAATTACACCACAGAAAGCAACAATAAAGAAGAAAAACTAGAGAATTTATGGAGTTCCGCCCTCCATTCACTGACAAGCCTCGATCTTCACCCTGACCACTTATGAGTATTTGCAGGTGAACATCATGAATTTGCATTTTACATTAAATGGCTTGAATTTCTGAGTCTTGGAGGGACAGAAGTTCAGCAAGGAATTTATGTGCTGACACTTGTAATCAAGCTGAAGTTTCACTTGCTTTAACAAACAGAGCCTTAATTTGTGTATGATTCTGCCGGCCCACAGCCGGCCTCCATCTCGTCACTTTCTAACAGGTATTTTCCCAGACACCTAAAAGACAGCGCCGCCTCTGAAGCGATTGTAGCATCTGCAAATATGCATTCTCCTGGTGCAGACCAGCTAGAACCAAACAGTGAGAATTCCCACAAAAGTACACAGCTTCTTGGGACAGTGACAAGGCCTGAGTGTGGACTTGCAAAGAAGAGGGGGTGGTGAAAGGAAAAACGACCCCTTTTCCTGTTCTGTTTGGGAAATTTACTCTGGGTGAGTGATTTGGGGAAATAAAGTGGAGTGCTTCCTATAAAAATGATGGAGGCCTTGATTCTGCACTGTTTGTATCTCTGATGAGATAGAAGCTAGATTAGAGATCCCTACTTTTATTCAAGTGTCTAATAAAGTTGGAAATTAGTGATGGCAGTGATGATGAGCTTTTCTGTAAGGCTGGCACTGTGCTAAGCATTGAACACGGAGAGTCAGTCTAATCTTAAAACAATCCCACAGCAGTGGGCACTGCTGACAGTCCCATTTTACAGACAAGGACACTGAGGCTCGCTTGGGTTAAAGTCACAGAGGTAGTGACTGAAGAGGCAGGATTTGAACCCAGGTCAGAGTTTGACCATTAAACATCACTCCAGGCTCTAGGTCCAGGCAGGTCATTGCACTGAATAGATGGAGTGGCCACAGTGAGCATGACCAGCTGAACAGTGCATGTCCCTCTGTAGGGAGGAGTCACCACAAAGCCCCAGGGCACCTATGCCAGGCAAGAATGTGGGCCCAGTGTGGCCAGAGCTCCTGAGTTTCCAAGAGATGCTAACCAATCTGCATGTTTATGTGTAAACCTCCCTGTTTTGTATATGGGTTCCACATTTTCAAAGACACTGGCTAGGCCAAGTCAGTGCCCAGGCAGACCACCCGTCTGCAATCTCTCCACTAAGCTGCACTGTGGACTTCCCAGTTCTTACTGCGACTCACACTCTTCTCTTTGTAAAGGGCAAGGTCGACGTACCTGCACAATCTCGAGCATTTCTGCCTTGCTGATGTAGCCATTTCCATCCAGGTCATACATGCTGAAGGCCCATTTCAGCTTCTGCTCCAGCTTCCCCCTTGACGTTACGCTCAGGGCTATGATAAATTCTCTAAAGTCTATTGTCCCATCTCCATTGGCATCGAAGGTGCGAAAGACGTGCTCTGCAAATTTGGAAGCATCCCCATAAGGGAAAAAGTTCCCGTAAATTTTCTTAAACTCCTCCATTGACAAATGTCCACTGGGGCAGTCTCTCAAGAAGCCTTTATACCATTCCTGGATCTCGTGCTCTGTAAAATCTGTGCTTTCCAGCAAGTCCTGCATGACCTCTGGGCGCAGCTTGCTGTTCTGTTTCCCCATCTTGGCAGCAAGAATTCAGCTGCAGATAAAAAAGAATATAGAATATATAGTTTTTTAAACCTGTTCTTTAGAGGCACATTTTACAACCTGTGATTGTTCCTCTGGGAAAAAGAAATAAACTGTTAGTCCAATAACATTGTCTAGGGTTTTCCAACATTCTGGTCAGCCAGACAAAATGCTGAAAGACGGGCAGGCAGAAGATGCACGGCAGAACACTATCACGGACCAGAAAACTGATATTTCTTCTACACAGAGCCACCCTAAAAACAGGAGATTTATAATGAAAAAGAGACAGAAAGAAAGAGAGAGAGAGAATTAATTGGTTACTTAGTTCTGCCTTATCTATTTGCAAGAGGTTAAACCTGGCTTTAAAAAGACTGGGGTTCTAACACCCAATCCAAGTATTAGCAGGGAGAATTAAAGGAAAGGAACAAAAGAGAGCGAGCAAAAGAGATAATTTCGCACGTTTTAGACAACTGCAAATAAAGTGCTTGGGTACCTTCTGAATATTATAAACACAGACATGAGTAAGGAAAATAGAAACCCATTTAATTCCATTAAATGCCACCAAGCTTGGTCAGTTGTTTAAATCCGAAGTCAAATCACTGTCAACATTGCGTTAGATGGTAAAGATGATGTTTCATAAAGTTGTTTATGTCCTATGATTGTGGCTTATGAAATGGGCCAAATTTTCCTTTTTAAAATACAAATAATTTCATATTTTCTTATCATAATAGTAGCACATCCATAGTAAAATAGTTAAACAACACAGTGATGCATAAAGACAAAGTTAGCATCATTTCAAACCTTAACACTGAAGAGACAACCACCACCAGCATTTCGGTGTGTGTCCTTCTAGATTTTTTGTATGCGCCCTTATCTAAATATGCTATTAATAAATGTTTAATACATTTACATTTAATATACTTACATTTTAATACATTTACATTTCAAAAAACAAGAATATATACCCTTTGTTACATATTTTAAAACTTAATATAATGTGGGGAATAAAAGGCAACTTTTATTAGATGGGGAAAAAACCTGTAATTATCATCTTCCCACTCACAGAGCTATTCAACATTAACCGAGTGCCATATACCAGGTATGTTTCTAGCGCTGCGAATGCAAAGAGTAAGATGTGTCCCCTCCTCCTTAAGGGGTACCCAGTTGTGTATTTATGGAGGTGGTAGTGGCAGTAAGAGGACAACACAATAAAAATTCAAAACATGGTATCAGGGGAATGGACATGGTGCAGTGAGAGTACATAGAAAGGACACTCAAGCCAAAAGGGGACATGGGTGCTATCAGGGAAGCTTTCTTGGAGGAGGTGATATCTGAGCTTAGTTCTCATGTCCAAAGTCTTATGATTTAAGCATGGGTAAGATAAATCCCTTTTAATAAAGGGGCTCTGCACTTATATTTTACATTTTTCTTGTATTGGAAACATAGAATATATAAAAGATAACACATCCCCATTTTAATAATGATTCCCAGTTTCTTTGAGATTTTCACTTTGTGGTGTTTGTTTATGTCTGCCTCCCTCCCACTGCAGGGTGAGCTCCTTGAGATGGAGTCTTGTTGAAGTTACTTTCTCTCTCTAGGGCCCATCACAAATAACATTGGGTGAGTTAATGAATGAAGAAACGACTGATAGACAGATAAATAATTACAATGTGGAAATATGCAATAACCTTCTTGGAAAAGGAGTCTTTCTGCCCCAAAGATGAGGCCCTGGCTTTCATACGGTTATATGAGACACTAATCGTATTTGGTAGTTAAGACTTGGTCTTGGGGTCTCTTTTGCCTGCTAATTTTATTGAGATCTAATTGTCACAGAGCACCGCATAAGTTTGAGGTATATGACATAAGACCTGATATATGTATATACTGGGAAATGATCACCAGAATAAGTCTAGTTAACATCATCACCTAACACAGCTACAGAACTTGTTTCTTCTGATGAGAACTTTTAAGATCTATTCTCTTAGTAACTGTTAAATATACAACACAATATTGTTAACTATAGTCACCATGCTGTACACTGCATCCCCAGAACTTATGTATCTTACACTGTAACTGGAAGTTTGTACTTGCTGACCACCTTCACTCAATTCCCCCTCCCCCTGCCTTGGGATCTCTTAGATTGAATTGCCTGTGTACCTGTCTGCTGCCCCCACTAAAAATAAACTTCTTGAGGGCAGGGCTTGCATCTCACACTGCTCAAATTCTTTGTTATATCCACAGTTCAGGAAATGACAAACATCTTTATTAGTTGCCAAGTTGATTGCTTTTGTTTTCTGAGTTCTCACTGAAGGCAGAACCGGCCCACTCTGGCTCTGAGGCAGGCATCCCCCGAAGGGTAGCGTGACAGAGCTTCCTCCCTATTAGCAGGACCAACAGTTGCCCGTGAGAATTTATTTACTTTCAAAGGTGCCCCTTTATGTAGAATCAGGCAAATACCATTTTATGCAAGAGCAAAATTAAACTACAACTCCAAGCAGAGCACAGACAATTTATAAATTGAACCTTTCAATAACTTTCACTTCCCTCTCGTGTCCCGTTTTTTTTTCTCCTGGAGGAAAAAAAGAAAAGTTGGAGAGGCTGGTTTCTATTAGAATTTTAAAACTGTCATTTAGTTGCTAAGTTGGCAATTTGCCCGAGGCAAGAATTCAGAAACATGAGGTAATACATAATACATGGATTTACAGAGCTCCGAAACATTTGCTGGAATTTACAAGTAATTCTGAGTTTTCCTTTTGGTGAGTTCTTTAGAGGATAGCCCTTTGGTGTGGTATTCAATCAAATCACTGTTAGAATACTTTGGTTCCGTGCAAATTACCGAGTGCAAGGCCTTGGGAAAAAAAATGCCACTTTGATATTTAAATCCACTCTCTTATGGAATGATTTATTTCCCAGGATATATAAAAAACTGTTTCTTCAAAACCGAACTGAAGCTCCCTTCCCAACATTTAAAAAGTGCTTCTCATTTATTAGCTGTTTTTGCCCTAGAAACAAATTGCCTCAACATTTTGGCTAAGACTCCCACTGAGACTGATCTGTGTGCAGCTATTTTTCCGGTAAACAGTAATTAAACCACATTTACAAATTCATTAGCACAGACAGGCCATAACACAAACAAGGCAGAAGAGCATGGAATAAGTTATCTGGGAAGCCGGTGTTTGCAATTTAGTCCAGAGCTTGTTTCTGTAGATAACTACACACACTTTACTAAGTATGATGTCTGAACTTGAGAAAACCATCTGGACTTGGTTAGGCTGTATGACAGAAATCTCCGGGGACACAGGACAGCATTTCATTCTTTGAGGGAGGAAGGGAAAGATAGAAAAATGCCTGACAATACCTTTTTTTCTTTGGAAGATGGGAATTTCTGCTGTTTGAGTTGAAGGGGGGGGGAAAATAACATTAAGGGAAACGCTACATTAATTAGCAGTCAAGAAAACAAATCATCTGGAGACAGAAGTTGCACCTCAGCTCACATCCTTTTAATCACTCCATATTTGGTCACTGAAACATTTATCTTGTGCCGGTAGAACACAATGAGGAAAACTCAGGCCATGGAATAAAAATGCTTTTGGGTTCAAAGCCTGGCTTTACCATTGACTAGCTCTCAGGTAATTCACTTAATTTCTTGGTGCACCTCAGTCTTCTCATCTGTGACATGAGTTCAGTTGTACAAGCTCGTGTCTCACTGATTCTACGTGAGAATTAAACGAGACAGTCACATACGTAAAGCTCTGGCACTGAGTCGAGGCCAGAGGCTGCGGTCAGTGAAAACTGCCTCTTATTCTCCATGACACTTCATACGTTATTCTGTTGAACCTTCACAGCAACCCTGAGTGACGGCAGGGTAGCTTTCGCCATTTCCTAAGCGAAAGAAAGGAAGGCAGGCAGGCAGGAAGGAAGGAAACTCTGAGAGGCAAAGTGACTTGTCTCAAGTTCCACAGCTTTTGAATGAGAGAGCCAAGTGGGAAGCTTGATTTGCATGGGGCTGTCTACTGCTTTTTTTTCACTACGCCCTACTAGCTTCACAGACAAGCACACATAGAAATTAAGACAACAGCTCCACATGAAGTCAGAAAGAAGCAGTTAGAGGGAAGAGACGACCCCTATTAGAGCTCACCCATTCTACAGATATGGGCTAAGCGTCTACCAGGAGGGAGGCAAGGCTCAAGACACCGGGAAGTCAGCAGGGAACAAACAGGCAAAGCTCCTGTTCTCATGCAGCTTACAGCCTAGTGGCAAGAGACAGACAATAAGTAAGTGAAATGTTAGAAGGAGATGTGTGCCATGGAGAAAAGTAAGGTGAGTGGGGGAATGCCAGGAACGGGTGGGTGGGTGTTGACGTTTTAAATAAAAAGCCAGGGAAGGCCCCGTTACGAAAGTGACCTTTGTAAAAGACCAGAGAGGCAAGGAGGTAGCCATGGAGATGACTGAGAGAAGACTATTCCAGGCCAAGAAAACAGCAGATGAGAAGGGTCTACACGGGGAATATGCTTAGCACGCCCAAGGACAGGGCTGGAGCATGGGTGCGAGGAAAGGAAGGAGATGAGATCAGAAGAGTAATGAGGACCAGAATGTGGGACCAGGAAGTAACTGGCTTGTACTCTGAGGGAGAGGCAGCCACTGCAGGATTTTTAGCAGAGAAATGATAGGAGTGATTTATATTCTAACAGGATCACTCTGGCTGCTGTGTTGAGAGAAAGCTAAAGAAAGGTAAGAGCAGCAGTGAGAAGACCAGTTAGGAGGCCACCGCAGTGACCCAGGCAAGAGATGACAGCAACCCAGGCAACAGATGGTGCAACCAGGGTAGCAGCGGAGGATGTGAGACTTAGTGGGATTCTGGACACAGCTTGAAGGTATAGTCAGTAGGATTAGTTGACGGTTCAGCTGTAGGGTGTGAAAAAAAAGACGAACAGTAAAGGATGAAGTTGGCATTTACTGAAATAAGAAAAATGCAGGAGAAGCAGGGGTTCGGGGTGAGGCAGGGGGCATGGGTATCAGTGCTAAGTTAGTTGTGCATGTGTTAGTTCTGATATGCTTATCATACATTTGATTGGAGATGTTGAGCAGGTAGTTGGATGTGTCTAAAGCTAGAGAAAGAGGTCCAGGGAGGCAATATAAATTTGGGCGTCATCAGAAGATAGATAATCTTTATAGCAAAAGACAGGATGAGAATGCCAAGGAAGTGAATGTGGATGGAAAAGAGAAGGGGATAAGGACTGAGCCCTGCGTCGCCCTGCCATTTAGAATGTGAAAGAGGAGAAGGAACCAGCTGGGGAGGATGACGGGGATGGGCAGCGAGGGGGCAGGAAGACACAGAGACTGAAAGTGTGCCCACTCCGTCGTGTGTCTTTCATGCCAGCTCGAGGGGGCACATGGAAGTGCTCAAAGCAGTGGCACGGTGAGGACTGAGGCTCTTGGTTTCCTCTCTGAATCTTGTGCTCACTCCCCCACGCCACCCTCTCCCGTCTCCGTAAAGGACATCAGCTTCCACCCAGCTGTTCACTCCAAACCCCTGGGACTCACCTATGATTCCTTGCACTCTTGTTCCAACAGCAGGTGCTGTCTAAACTTGTCTCTGTCTCTAAAATTGGTCTCAAATACACTCATTCTCACCATCTCCACTGTCATACCTCAGCCTGAACCATCATCGCCTCCTTCCTGAATGTCTACAACGCCCTCCTCGCTGGCTTCTCACTCTTGACTCTTGTCTTCCTTCTCCCTACCTGGCCCCGATCTGCTCTCCACTCAGCTCCCCAGAATGACCTTTAAAAAACACAAAACAGACCAGGTCACTCCTCTGCTTAAAGCTCCATATGGGCTTCGTAACACACTGAGAAGAAAATCCAGACTCCCTCCTTTGGCCCACAAGCCTCTGTGGAAGCTGGCCCTGGCCATCCCTGACTTCTCAGGCCCCCTGCCCACGTACCCTGGCCTCCTGCACGCTCCAGCTTTTACCTCTTAAGGGCTTCTGCTTCAGGGTGTTGAAGGATACTTTTAAATAGCAATTGGGTCCTCACTCTTTAGTTTAAATACCCCATAAGATCTACCTACCTATCTACTATAAAATATATATAACATATATCATATACAATATATATTAATTTTTGCTGAATCTCAACTGCATTTCATTAAATGAAATACACGTGGTATTCTATTAAACGTCAGCATTCTGTTACTCAGTAGTTTAATCTGAGCTGGGCAATGTGAAATTTCCCAACTTATTTTGGGAAATATAAGTCACATCCAGTTGCTCCGTGTCCAAAAACTAAATCTGGGGTTAATAATGACCACGGATGAAAAAGGAAAAATATACAAGACACCAAACCACCAACAAAGAACCATGCACAGGAATCTAAACTATGAAGTTAACTTTCCATCTACAAAGAACTAAAAAAGGAATAGCTCCTAAAAATGATGCCACAGGGAAAGGAAATGGTGAGTAGGGAACAACCTTTTGGAATGCATGTGCTCCCTTCTTTATATTTTGTACCTGTGGATTGGAAAGAGCTGCATTTCATTTCTGTGATTCCCCATAAGGTTCTAAAACTCTGAGAGTTAATTCTTCAATGCCCAGAGTTAGATTTTCCAGGAAAAAATCCATAATTTACCCTGGACAGCCTGGTTAACCTCAGAGTAAGTCTCAATGCAAAGTGCACCGAGGTCTCCTAAAATGGAAGAGACAAGAAGCTAGCAGCTGAAGTCACGTTTAGCTGCAACAAGGAACACAGAGCCCACAGTGGTTTCCGAAAGAGGCCGGGTTAATTAAAACGTTTGCCTGTTTGGAACATGTAACCTTGTCCTCTAAGAGTTGCTTTGAATTTTCAACCAACGGAATGTCTAAATTATGAAAACATAACTGAAAAAAAGTTCCTAAAATGTAAGGAAGAAAATGATAAAAGTTATAGGTCAATGGGAGGAAGCATTCATTTACCATCACTGGGACATCAGATGTTTTAGCCATCTGAATTTTACAGGTGGCTGAAATCCAGCAAATTCATTTCACGGTCAGTTGTCCTTAATTCTCACTGGAAAAAAAAAATGACTAAATAAAAACCTGAAGAGCACACTGCTTCAGAAATTTCTCTTCAATGGAACCTTCCTCTCAGTGGAAGTCTGAAAGGAGACCATGTATATAAACTGGCATATTTACATATAGTGGGGAAATTAGGAAATGAAACACAGTGGAGCATAGAGGGGAAAAAAATTAAAATATTACCGAGGGAGAACTGAAGTTATGTAATAATCTCGCGAACTTAGTTGCCTCGACCAAAGAATGTTCTCTCCTCCAGCCTCTGGTAAGATGAGCTCATATAAGGGAGCAAAATGTGCTCCCTACCTCCTCATGTGGATCACAAAACGGCTTTGCTGGGGCTGCTTGAACTATGTCACAAAGCCACTGCTTGCAGGGAGGCCTTCTTCCCAATGAGGACTGGGTGTTCGGACCCACATCTCCTGATTGCGGGGTCATACCTGTGCTCCTGGTCACAGCCCTGCACTCACTCCCCCTGCAGAGAGGTGATGGGGTTTGAGATGAGAACTTAACTGGTACAAAATAGATAGCGAGCAGAAGGCTCTCTAGAAACAAATCCACTCTGCCTTCTGCCTTCCGCGGGCTCTGAGATAAAGCCCGGGAAACCCATCTGGTCTTCCCAGGGTGAGTAGGGCTTATGGTCTCTCAAATATCTGGGCCCTTGTTCTACAGAGCCTGAAGTTCAGACTGAGAGGGCCTGGCTTTGGGCTCTTTTCCAAGTTTTATTTTTCCATAAAAAATAAAGTACAACCCATATTACTGCCAATAAAACATATATTTCTGATAGACTCTGAAGAGAACATCATCCAACAACAACCCTTTCCTTTGTTTCCCAAAATGGAAACGATCATTTTTAGTTTTGCTGACTGCCAAAGTGCTACATTATTATTATTATAAAACATGTAAGTAATAAAGGGATATCGAAACTAGAATGTGAACACCCTCGCTCTGATCCAGTAGTACTCCATAAGAAATAACCACCATTAAGAGTTTTATATATGCATATATATGTATATATATATATCATATTAGACATTTAAATGCACATATATGAAATCTGTACACTCTAACCATGAAGAGGATCATTTTCACTTAAAAGTATATTGTGGGCATTCTTCCATGTTATACATATGGATGTATCTCATCTTTTCAAATTGCTGAATTTTGATTGATTGATTGATTGATTCAACAGACAGTATTGAGCACTGACCTTGGGCCAAACATTGAATTGGGTAGCTGACAGAATAATTGGTGACATGAGGCTTACAGCCCATTGCATGACATTTATTTAACTAATCCCCCTTGAAGGCAATTTCGGTTGATTCCACTTTTCTTTCATTCCCTTGGCATCTGCCTTAGTCATGGTTCCTGGATTCCTTCGGCAGTATTTATTACAAACGTGTTCTTGATGTCTTTGACAAGTACCATGATCTCTAGACTCTCCCTTATGAATTTTCCAACAAGCCATTTTCCTCTAGAGCCTTTATATGCTAACCGTGCATTTTGTAAGACTTTATACACCAGCTAGGATTAGAACTGAATTAGAATTGAAATTGGACTTGGAATTGCACACCACCCGCTCTGCCTGTGTCACAGGCACACACACGCAAATTTGGCATTAGCTATTTCTAGTACCTAGGAGGCCATGTCCACCCTGTCACTACTGCCACCACGTGAATGCCCCCTCTCTCATTTCAGCCTGAAGAGCTATTTTACCCAAACAGCACTCTAAATCCTCTGTGGCTTAATACTCAACTCCTGACTTTTCATGCCCACTCCTTTCCCCCCACTTCAAGTCTAGCTAATGGCTGACTCCCACGCCCCACCCACTCCTAGATTGCTGGCAGTTGGAGGTGAACTTACATTGCATGCTTCAAGTGCCCTTAAGTTAAGTGGCCTTGAGTAAATGGACAGGGGCCATACTAAACTACATGCAGAAACTACAAAGCTGATCCAGAGAAAGAAATTGTTGGAGTGCCTGAAGTCAAGGTCTTCGGATGAAGTGTATGTGTCCCCTTGCCATCAGGCCACTGCCTCAGAGCTGCCTGTCTGGGCCGCCTCGTGGCAGATGCTAAGTCAGGGCCAGCTGCAGGGAGGGAAAGAAGGGGAAGCTCTGAGGGCCCTCAACCATTCTCCAGGGCTGCCACAGGCTAAGACCCTACCTTGGCTGACTTCCATGGAATTCCTATTTTGATAAATTTCTGCTTAGCTAAATGTACTAAATATTCTCTTAGTTATTTATTTATTTGGCCATGCTGTGCAGCATGTGGGATCTCAGTTCCCCGAGCAGGGATCGAACCCGTGCCCCCTGCAGTGGAAGTGTGGAGTCCTAACCACTGGACCACACGGGAAGTCCAATATTCTCTTATTTAAAAGACAGGAAGTACTACTTTGGGTTTTGATAAAATTGTAAAGCAGAAGAGTGAGCCATCATGGACTCAGGAGGGCAAATAGATCAGCTATGGGGATCCAGGCCTCATCATGTAATTAGCAGCCAGAGATGCACAAGAGAAGCTCAAATGTCCATTTTTAGACATTCTCCAGGGGCCACAAATGCATTTAGCTAATTGATACAAGCCCTTCCACAGAGTCTAAGAATAGTTTATAATTCTTTTTTATTTATTCAGCAAGCATGTGCTTAACATCTACTGTTTCCTGGCTTAAAATGAGTATTCCTACAAAAATAGCATCCTACATAAGATAGAGAAAGGAAGGGAGGGAGTCTGGTATTCTGGTTGCAGCTCAGAGTATTTTCATTAGTATTTTATTTTTACAATTTTTTGCAGTTTTGTTGGTGAGAGGGATATTATATCTTGGTTTTACTCCACGGGGCTTAAGAAGCTAACCATCATGACAAATTCATGCAGCTCGTGGTCCCACGGGAGGAGCGTGGGAACCACCCTCCCACTTTCATCCCGTCCACATCTCTGGCTGGATCACTTCTGGTATTCGAATGCTTCTGTTGGAAGGTGGTGATCAATCAATCTCTATCCTGGCCAATGTGGCTAAAATATTAACGTTTATCCATCAAGCTTAACGTACACGTCAGAAGTACAATAATTGGCTGACAAGGAGAGACTGTGAAGTAACTTCTTTTAACCTCTTGCGCCTTTTGTGTCCTCCAGCCAGGCGTGTGGAAAGAGAATTGGACTTGGTAGCAAAGGAACTGAATTAAAGTCCTTATTATAATACACTGTTATGTGACCTTGGGAAAGTCATTTGACCTCTCTAAGGGTCTCATTCTTCTACAGTAAAATAGACATAGTAACACCTCTCTCATGGGGCTGTTTGGTGAGAAAACAGGAAATGAGAAAAAGGAATCCCGATGAGTAAGGGAAAACTCAGTATTGTGTCTGGCATCTAGCAGGTGCTCAGTAAACACTGACTATTAATCTGAATGAGATAAGGATTCAGTTTGGTGGGTTGCTTACAAAGATGAGCCCTCCAGAGTCATCCCCCTTTTTTCCATGAAGAATTAGAAAGAATAAGAGAAAGAATGTGACATGAGAGAAAGAAAGAGAACCACTGTTAGCTTCCTGCCTGACTCCCCCCTTGGATCACTTGCCAGATGTGAAAGATATTTGTGGGTTTGCACCCAGAGAAGACTCCTGCCAGACCCCTGGCTGAATGTTTTCCTTGCATAGAAGGCATTATTTTAACCAGAAATTAAGCAAAGAGGTCCCATTGGAGAAGCAGCTGATGGAGAGCAGGACACTGTTTCTTTCTCTGGTCTTCCCTCCTGAGGTTGGGAAGTGGGGCTGGGGCAGAATCAGTGCAGGCTCAGAGAAGTCCCATGGCGAATCAGCCTTCCAGCAATGGGATGGTCCTACTGCTCTAAGGAGGACTTACAACCCGTTCTCAGAGTCTGGCTGGACTATTTCTGAAAATGCTATTTTCAGAACAAACTGGATACAAATTGGTACCACTAACAACATCGGGTATCAATGACTCACCAAATCAATTCTTCTCTACCTGGGGTAAGAAATGATTCTCCGTTGTTTTATTACTTTTTTTTAACCAGAGGTGAAAAAGAGGAATACACTGGTTTAAAAAAAACTCCATTTATCATTAGGGGGGAAAAAACAGCCATAGGAAAATCCTTGTCTCTCAACTTATTTCCAATTAGTGCTGCCATTTCTTAATGCAGACCTTCATCATCTCCCACCTGAATTCAGAAATGTTAACTGCTCTCCAGGCTTAAGGCTCTGCATCTGATCATGTCATGTTATTTCTCAAAAATCTTCCATGTTCCGTATTGATGACAGATTAAAGGCTAAAGCCCATAGCTTGGTCCTCAGGGCCCTTCCAGGTTGCATCCCAACCTCATCAGAACCACCGAATTCGTCACTCTATCCTGAACTTGACACACACTTTTATTTCCACTCCAATCCTCACATTGGTCCAGGGAATGAAGCTTATGAGAGAATAAACTTAAAACCCTTTGTAAACATTGAAGTGTTTCCCAACAGTCAATATTATAACCATGAGTCTCTCCTTCTCTACCTGTTGAAATCTTACTTGGTGTCAGGTGGAGATTATTACTTCCTACATTCAGCTGCCCTTTCTCTTCTAAGTGAGCATTAAGCGTATCTGTGGAGTTTTGTTGGCATTTCTCTTTATAGCTCTGAGAACGATGCTGGCATGTGGTAGATGCCTAAGAAACGATGGATCTATTCCACTGAGCTTATTTTCTACTGACCTTAAAGAGTATTACATTGCTTGTGTCACTTTAAAGAATTCCACTAATATTTAAAGAATGCCAAGGGTATGCAGGGCACTACACCAGCGACCCAATGCCACAAACTGAAATAAAGCATAGCCCCTTCTTGCATGTTTACAGGGCTTTCACATATACTGTTTCAGCAGATCCTTGAAATATCGTGAGAAAGGAAGGGGCAAGATCAATTACTTATATTAAAGAAATTGAGGGTGATGATATAAGTATTTCCCCAAGGTACCATGACTGATAAGTTTCAAAGGTGGACGTAGGACACAGAGCTTCCTCCTCTGTCCACTCAGCACAGCACCTTGTGGTGGAAAACAGAGCAAAGCCTCAGGGGATATGTTGCCAAGTGTTGGAGGATGTGTGCAGGTCTGTGTGCTTAAGAAAAGCCTTCTTGTCTAGCTATTTACACTCTGCTTACTATTTCCATTTCTTGTTAAGAGAAAATGAAAATGGAAGCTTAATCTGGAAAGAGGGAAGGTGAAAATATATCCACAACGTGATAAAAATGCAACAAATTCAAACAAAGGATCCCCACCAGCTCTGAAAGAGGTTCTGTGTCCAACTAGGCGAGCCCCTCCTTGTTTAGACTGTGTGTGTGCCTGGGAGAGTTTTCTAACTTATCTTGCACACCCACCTGCCCCCTTGCCAGTGGGGACGCCCTAACCTTTTCCCTATTTCTAAATTTCGACAGCAGTGGGTCACTTCTATGGAGCTACCGTTTTCTCCCTCTATATTCTCTTACATTATAGCAAACATTTAAAAACAATGTAGAATCAGTGCAAAAAAATGTTTTCAAAATATTCTAAAGTTGTTCCAAAAAGCTGGCAGCGTTTTTCTGGCATGTCACTACCGGAGTGGGGTTGGCGGAAGCCGTATCAGGTAGACGTCACACTGGCTAATGCGGCAAGGACAGCAGAGGCGGCATCCTGCACTCCACGCCCTGCACACGCACAGAAACCCACATCGCGGTACCTGTGCTGGCAAACCACAGTGTGCCCCGACTTCAGCAGAAGACGTTGTAAAGAAAATTACATTCTGCCTTTTCCTGAATAATGCGACTTCTGCCCTTTTCTATTTTATCTTGCAGCACCAAAGGGCTTATTAGTACACATAGCTTAGCAGTTATGGCGGCAGCAAATACAGCCTCAGCGTGAAGCTGCCGAGATGAACTAAAGAGAGGAGACTGTTGGGCTATGCATTCATCATGTGTAGCTAGCAAAACGCCTTAAATTTATGAAACAGGCAAACAGTGTGGACTCAGAAGCACCAATGGAATCGTGTAACAAACGGCTGGAACTGACAACCTAAATCTTTCTCATTGTTAACACATCCAAAGATTCAAATATGCTTACTCTTACATAAAATTTGGGCTTTATGAGTTGGGTTACAACAAAAACGGTTATAGTAAAAAAATAATGAAAATCTCAAATTTATCCAATAATTTTATTGAAAGAGAAAGCAATAATGGGAGAGTGTTGTATTATATGTAACTATTCTATTTGAATAATGAGGAAGATAAATTTGCCAGTACTCCTCTTTCCCTTCACTAATGAATTATACGATGTGCAACAGTGTATAAAATGATACAGAACATTATTCCAATCCTCTGAGTTGATCGCTTGTTTCTTTAGAGCAGCATTTTCCATTATAAAAAAATTATGCAAAATTAGAATTTGATTGTATTCGTACAGGAAGTAATAGTACAAGAACACAGAAGTGAAGTAAAAGCATTAGAATTAACACACTTCAGTAATCAAAACTGAGTTGGATCCACTTTAAAATAAAAAAGACAAATATCTAAATGGTTTTGTTTTTTGAATTTTACTTATTTTTTTATACTGCAGGTTTCTTATTAGTCATCCATTATATACACATCAGTGTATACATGTCAATGCCAATCGCCCAATTCATCTCACAACCACCTCCCCACCCCCCTGCCGCTTCCCCCTTTGGTGTCCATATGTTTGTTCTCTACATCTGTGTCTCAATTTCTGCCCTGCAAACTGGTTCATCTGTACCATTTTTCTAGGTTCACATATATGCATTAACATACGATATTTGTTTTTCTCTTTCTGACTTACTTCACTCTGTATGACAGTCTCTAGATCCATCCATGTCTCTACAAATGACCCAATGTTGTTCCTTTTTATGGCTGAGTAATATTCCATTGCATATATGTATCACATCTTCTTTACCCGTTCTCTGTCGATGGGCATTTAGGTTGCTTCCATGACCTGGCTATTATAAATAGTGCTGCAATGAACATTGGGGTGCATGTATCTTTTTGAATTATGGCTTTCTCTGGATATATGTCCAGTAGTGGGATTGCTGGGTCACATGGTAATTCTATTTTTAGGGAACCTCCATACTGTTCTCCATAGTGGCTGTATCAATTTACATTCCCACCAACAGTGCAAGAGGGTTCCCTTTTCTCCACACCCTCTCCAGCATTTCAAACATCTAAATTTCAACAGTGGTATGCATGTAGTTTAAATCATTTCTTTCATTTAGATTACAAGAATCTTAAATATGCATTAAAAGGTATACTTTTAAATGTTTAAATTTATCCCCAATAGATCAAATAATGCAATTGAGAAGTTAGAACAAACACTATTCCTAGAATAAAACTGTGAGCTGTGTATACAGGAAAAGCTTGGAGTAATGTCTTTATTCAAGGAGATCCCAATTCCTTTTGAATTACTTCACAAGAATTTCCTGAGAGTGCACTGTGCGCCTGGGACTGTCCAAGACAGTGGATTCAAATAATTATTATATAGGATGAAATGGCAGGGAGATTGGTCAGCTGGTAAACCAGATAGACTATTATCTCACATAAAAGACATGGTCTCTATACTCAAGGAGCATAATCTAAACAAGGTAATCACGTATCACACATAAACAATGAGGGTAGGTGCTCTTTTCACTGTGTGATTGGGTTAAGAAGTATTTAGAATGACTGAATTTCGCCTATAACCCTACCCATGAAAAGAGGTAAAGGTGGCTCTGTGGTCACATGGGAAGTGGATACAGGTGAGACAAAGAGAAAGTGATGCTTTTCTCTTGAAACTTCCCTACCCCTCATTCCTCTGACTCCCTCAAAAAACACTGTGCTGTGAGTGACACTACAAATCCCGAGGCTGTTTTCATTAGTCACAGATACCAGAAGAAACAAGATGACAATAAACTAATCTCTTCTTGGATTTATGAGGACATCATATCAGATTCGAATCATAAAAACACCCTGAGGATGCAGCTAAAGGTAAAGCTCTGGACAAGCATCTCGAGACCAAGTTTTGTGTGAAATCTGCTCCTCTCTCCTTGGGTGGGAATGCAAGTGGGGTGAACAGAGGTTCCCTCCAACTCTAGGAATAACAACAGTAAGTGGGAAAGGATCCCTTGGAATGAGGTGTTGGATGGGAAATCACAGAGGTGGCGTGGAGCGTGTGTCCTCACTTAACTCCCGAGAGAAGGCAGAAAGACTGAAATGCAAAGAGCACGTGGCATTGACTTGGAGGAAGTACCCGTATGTCTTCCAAGGAGAACACAATTTGTTGGTGGAAGGATCAGAGACCCAGCAAGGCTCAGTCCCTGAACCACCACTCCACTTCCATGTCCCCTTTCTCCCTTCCTCAACTCCCACCATCCTTGGCATTCAGGGTCCTCACAATCCTCCTCCATGCACCCTTCCTTCTGCCATGCTCACCTCATCCCACCGGCGTTCACCTGCTGCAAGCAGTGTAGCACGGCAGTTGTGAGCTACGTTTACTTAGACCTCAACTGGAATCCTAGCTCTGCTTTGCCAGCAGAATATCTCTTACCACCACCTCTTCCCACAGCCAAAAAAAAGTTAGCTTTCTGAAACTGGAGCATTTTAAACAATTCCATTTCCAAAGAGAATCATCATGGATTTACGTTTGCATAATTCAAACCTCACTTGGGTGTTTTTCATGGTCACAGAAACAACCCCAAAGTAACAGAGAAGCTCCAACGCTAGCAAGACAGAGTGTGCTTGCAGACTTTAAAGTGACTTTTTAAAAAAAGCTTCTCCCTATCAAGGTTTAAAAATCTTAGGGTCAAAGTTTCAGGCTGAGCAGGGATCCTGTTTCCTCCTAGTTTACCTACCACGTATCTTCATTGTTAAGGTCAAGCTCAGGAAAGACACTACCTGTGGGAAGTTCTACTAACCACGTGTCCCTATTGTGGAGGCAGGACAAGCAGTGTCTCCTGGCCTGTAATGTCTCATAGCACCTGTGGAAGATGACGCTATTTTCGCTGCACCCTGGGGAGGGTGGCCTAGGCGCCTGTGCCACCCAGAGGGCTGAGGGATCAATACCACCCCACCCATAGCTCACCCGTGGGCCCCATACCCAGGCTGAGAAGTCCTAACTTAAATGATCAAAGTAAAATTTAGTATTTGTAGAAAAGAGGACATCTCATGACTCCACTACGAATGCCCCACCACTGACTCCAAAGAACTCGGTTGCCTTCCTTCTGATTAAATCCACTTCACCATTTCAGCCTGTTCCATATTGCATAAAACACACATAAAGCCAGACTTGTGATGCTCACTCGTCACGCGCTAGCAAACAGCAGTTCCAATTATGTAGAAATGGACTTTGAAATTTGGTCACTGAAATTTAGGGGAAGACAATTCAGTCAACAGAATATTTTCTTTTCATCTCACAGCCTGACTCATGTGAGTCAAGTTTTCTTTCAACATACAAAATCAGATCTACGGAAATCAGAGAATACAGCACAGCCGTCTTTCTATGCACTGTGTAGTGGCTGGAGCTAATTAGAATCTTTTATAGCCAGGACTCAGTTAAAACAATTCTTCTGTGGGGAAAGACTTAATTACAAAGTGATATCATAGTGTAGTTAGTGAGTAGACCCTGTCTTCCTAAGTCTGTTCCTTCCTTGCTCTTTGGGATTATCACAATCGCCTGCAATGTGATCAACCTCCAACTCATCGAGGGCCTCTTCTTAGTGTCCCCAGGCCAATGATCACTCCCACATCGTTATGGTCACATGTCCACAGTATGCTAAAAGTACACTACTTCATTTAATCTCTATAACAATCTTATGAGGGGGGAACAACGCACCCATTTCACAGATGAGGGCACTTGGTTTAAGGAGATTAAATAATTTCTCCCAGATCAGGCAGATAGTAAACGGTGGAGGCTGATTTGAATCCCCAGACTCCCAGGACCTGCTTTTATCATTATGCAGCACTGTGCCATATTTAAAGAACAGCAACTAGCGATGAAGAATAACCTTCACTTGTATAATGCTTGACAGTTTTACGAAGCACTTTCACATCCATTATTTTACTTAATCCTCCGCAATAACTCTGCAAACTATTATGACCCCCACTTTATAGGTAAGGAAATCTAGGCTCAGAGAGGGAAAGTCATTGAGCCAGAAATCCAGAGAAGCTTCAGGTTTCCTAAGACAAGAAGAAATTAGTTCAGAAACACTAACACACAACGAGGTTGCATGATGGTAAGGAATGAACATGGACTTGGAGGTCAAAGATCTGAATTAGATTTCCTGCTCTGTCCCTTTGCAGTTAAGTGACCCCGGGCAAGACATTTAACCTGTTGAGCCTCCATTTTGCATGGGTGAAACAGGCATGACAATAATATCTTACAAGGTATGGATCCAGTGAGGTACTATGTGTGAAAATATTGTGTAAATTATCCAGTGCAATACGAACATTAATAATAGCAACAGCAACAAGAATAAAACTTGTGATGCTTATAAGTATGTTAGTGTTATTACGTGTTCATTTCAGCCTCTGCAGGATGCAAACACAAGAAGACACTCAAGGCAGACCTTCAAACAGCTCATGAGGATTCAGATTCTTGTGATGAGATCTGAAATTCAGGTCTTCAAATGCAAAGCACAGTATTTTTCCTGAACCTCCGCTAGGTGGACGTCACTGTCCTCTTTTCATCCACCAAAACCAATACCCCAAACTGTCATCATCATGCACCTCTTTAATGTAATTTTCACATTACATTACATCTTCAATCTAATTTATTTATTTAGATAAATTATTAATTTAGATAAATCTTTGAACATAATGACTACCTTGCTGTTACCTACCATTCATTTCTCACTTGATCTTTCCTAAAATCCCACCCAAACATGCCAAATCTGAGATGCTATGACCCCCTGATGGAACTCCAACCTGGCTGTAGAGTAGTTCCCGTCATTCCAGTGGGTGTTAATGGGATAGGAGATCCATTTGAAGACAATGAATATTGTGCTGAGGAATAGACACGACTCAACCTCAATTAAGTCAAGACTAACACAGCACCCAAAGCAGCCACCTCTACAATATCCAACTGAAGTTGTTCCAACAGGATCCAGCAAGAAGCACCGTTTAGACGCCTCTACTTCTGCAGGCCACTGAGGCATGTCCTGTTGGATGCACACCAGCGAAGCCTTGGTGCAGTTCTGATACCTCCTCCTCCCCACTGTAACTTGGGCAAACTCTGATTAGTCTAAGCCAACGATGGTGGTTGTATTCCTCTTGCACAGAAATGATTTGAGCAAGGCTTGAGCCTCAGTTTTGGCCAATGAAATGTCGAGTGGAAGGCTGCTAGAGGCCTTGACGAGAGGCTTTCCTTGCTGATAAAACGGGAGCACAGGAAAAGAAACAGCCTTTTCCCACAGTTCCATGTGATGGTTGAATCTGCTGTGGTCATCTTGTGACCATAAAACATTAAGATGATGTGATACTGAGGATATGAGAAAAGAGAAAAATCCTTGATGACATTACTGAGACACTCATTGGGCTGTTGCCCGAAACTTTCAGTGGTGTGAGCTAATAAATTTTCCCCGTGGCAAGTCACGGTTGGAGATTTTGAGCCTCACACCTGGAAGTGTCCTAACTGGGACACCAGGGAAGCAACCACAGTTCTACAGCCATATAGATTATTTCTTCCTCCTTAAGTCTATTTTCCAGGGGCCCCTATTCCCACTGGGCTTGGGGGAAAATGGCTATACACTTATAGTTGTATGAAAAAAGCTCTGATTTGAAGGACTTGCCACCAGCAACTCCCAGCTTCCTCCTCCAATGAAATGAGATGTTCATTTCATGAAACACCCGAAAGGCATGGGTTTGACCTCAGAGTGTGAAGGAGGTCTGGTCAACTTCCTTTCTTGTGTGTCCCAATGGCTTGTAAAAAAGTGAAGAAATGCCAAAACAGACTTGTAAACATTGTGATGTACTCTTAAGTATTGATGTTTAGCAAATTATGCTTTTATGATACATGTAAAAATTCAAAGCACTTTAAATTATGCTATTTAGAAGTGAATTACAGGATTCATAAAGAATATTAAGTCATAGTGCATCATAGATGCTGTGGTCCAGGGACTCAATTAAAGTGGCATAATGAACTTCCCACCCATCAATCTCATCAGTCTAACTCTGTGAGTTAATGTGTAAACTTGACTGGAGACAATAATGACAAAAGTCTGAGTGTGTGGGCCTTTGTGAATATGAGGTAGTTTACTAAAAACGAACAAACAAACAAACAAAAAACGTTTCCCCATCTGCCTTCTATCTCACTCACTCTGGTTGGTTGCTGTGATTTTCTTGTTATTTACCGTATTTCTATAGAGCACTCCCTATTAGACACTAACTCATTTGATACCCAGAACAACCCTCTGAAGGAGGTCCTACTCATTTTACAGGGGAAGAAACTGAAACACAGAGAGGTTAAGTGAGTTATTCAAGACCACACATCTAATAAGTAGATAAGTGGTGGAGCCAGGATTAAGATGAAGGGCCATAGCTCCAGAACTCATGTTCTTAACTAGTCCATTATGCAGTCTCTGTGCTGATACAACCGTAAAAGTATGGGGGTTAAGAGAAGTGAACCTGGAGGACAGAACGGGTAAGGCTCTTTCAAAGCCAGAGAGCATGTGAGACTTGTTGGTGTCACAGTACAATCACTGTGTAAGGTGGGTGTGGTCTCTTCTGCTCCTTTCACCCTGCAGTGTGTGCACACGCGCATGTGCTCGTGTGTGTGTTCTGCACACCAGGCGTCAACGTAATCGTGTAGCAGCATTTGTCAGCGATGTGGGTTTACCTCCCTTTGCTCTTATAATCTCCTCAGTAAGACTTTTCAAAGCTACTGTTTTGCTCTGTTAACAATTATTTCTAACCAGGCTTTGACTGCTGAGGAGAAACAAGCCCTTAAAATAATTACATTATTCTGAAATAAGGTCATTTGTCTTTTTCTTTTAAAACAATTTTCATGTTATAATCACTTCAATTGTTTCTAGCTTAGGATTCATAAATGGCTCTGCAGAATGGATGGTCTCCATGGTCAGAAATGTTTCCCCAAAGAACCAAAACGAATTACTGGAAGAGACCTGTCACAGGAGTCCATTCTCCCCACTGAACAGGACCCGGAAGAGGGCTGATGGGGGCAAGTGCTGCAGGGCCTTGTGGAACTCTTTCTGGGGCCAAGTTTGAAAAAAAGGAATATTATGGAATAACTGTTCGATCACAGACCATGGTGTCCAACAGATCTGGGTCCAAATCCTGCTCTGCCACTCAGCTGTATGGCAGGCCATTTATGTACAGTCTCAGGGCCTCGGCATTGCCTCCAGCAAAAGAGCAATAATAACGAGTGTGCGGTACACATGCCGTTATAAAAGAAACGTACATAAAGGGTCTTTACATATACAGAGAGACGAGGAAAATTTGCCCTCCCTCTGCCTCTATTCGGGTCCCTCCCCAAGAAGCACTTATGTCACTGGTTAAGTTTCCAGGCTACTAATTTGCCAAAAGCAAGGACTGCAGTTTGCTGAGGTCCAATGCCTTCCCCCTGCTTCTTGTTTTGCCCTGGCTCCAGAGATAAGCAGAGATCTCTGGCACTTTCTCCCTCATCCCTTCTGCTTACTCGTAGTGCAGAGACTATCCCTCCCGGCTTAGCAGCTGGATGGTGGGGACACTGAGATTTGAGCCGAGAGGGTGGAGGAGGCCTCACTTGGGCCTTGAGCCTTCCACTCCGACCCGATCACCAGAGAGGCCTGCCCTGCTTGTCTGGCTAATGATAAGAGGCATTTTGATTCCTTGAGGTCTGTGTATTAACAGCTCCCAGGGAAACCCCAAGGGGGAGGAGAGGGGATTGCAAGGGCAGGATTTGGATATTTCCAGGTCTTTGGCTACAACATCAGCTATCTCTTGGAATAAAACAGCAGCCAGCACACACCAGAAGGAAGCCCACTCTCCTAAAAGAAGGCTATGCAAAATCCTCCTCCGAGCTGCTTCAATTCCAGAGACAGGGACACTTCCACTCTCCTTTTAAAAATCCCCTTTCCTGCAATAGCAACCAGACAGCACTCGGCTGGAGCTTTCCAACACACCCTCAGCGACCCTTCCCGCCTGGAAGTGGCTGGTGGGAAGTGGGCAGCCCCTGCATCTCGTCTCTACCAGGCAATGAGGCAGGGCTGTCTTTCCTGGGAGGTGTCTGCACTTGACTCTGAGAAATAATATGAACTGTAAAGGTGTCTCCACTCGATGACACCTTCCCATACTAGCAGGCTCTCTTTGTCAGCAGGTAGTCCGACTTTTTTAGGGTGATAACATCTAGGTTTCTTTATTTCATCAGAAACAGATCTAAATGCAGAAATGGCCAGAGTGCCATCACATGTGTCTATGCTCTATCAAAAACTACACAAAGCCCAAAGGTAGAAACAATGCATATGTCCATCATCAGATCAATGGATAAATAAGATATGCTGTATACATGCAATGGAATATTATTCAGCCTGCTATACCATGGATGAACCTTAAAGACATTATGCTAAATAAAAGAAGCCAGAGACAAAGGGACAAATTTGCATGATTCCACTTATATGAGTACCCAGAATAGGTGAATTTCCAGAGATAGAAAGTAGAAGAGAGGTTGCTGGGCAAGGAGAAAGGAGGTGAGCGAGGAATTAGTGCTTACTGTGTATAGTGTTTCTGTTTAGGGCAATGAAGCTCTGGATGGATAGCGGCCATGGTTACACCATATTGTCAGTGTACTTAATGCCACCAAATTTTGCACCTAAAAATGGTTAAAGTGGTTAATTTGATGTTATGTATATTTTACCACGAAAGAAAGAAAGACAAAGAAAGAAAGGAAGGAAGAAAGGGAGGGAGGGACGGGGAGAGAGAGGGAGAGGGAAGAAGGAAGGAAGGAGGGAGGGAGGGAGGGAGGGAGGGAAGGAGGGAAGGAGGGAGGGAAGGAGGGAAGGAGGGAGGGAAGGAGGGAAGGAGGGAGGGAGGGAGGGAGGGAGGGAGGGAAGGAAGGAAGGGAGGAAGGAAGGAAGGAAGGAAGGAAGGAAGGAAGGAAGGAAGGAAGGAAGGAAGGAAGGAAGGAAGGAAGGAAGGAACCACCAAGCAGTCTTGGGATAACAATTCCATGGAAAGGGAGAGTCCCAGAATTCCAATCCGCTTCCCGGCATCTAGATGTCACTGGGGCAGAGCTTTTCTGAGTGATCAAGAAAGATCAAAGCCAGAGGAAACAATGGTCTTCACAAGACCTGGCAAAGGGCACTTACTAAAGCAGTGTTAACTGACAAAATAATGGATTCCTCGATTGTTTCTGTTCATGCAGGAGGATTAGCACGCCCCAGAGACAGGGAGGGGCAGAGGACTCTGCTTCCAAAGGCCCCTCAGCCCTTTGACCAAACAGTAACCAAGTAAGCCTGTTGTCTTCAGCACATGATTTATGACCATAGATATTATTTATTTCCAAATTAGAGCTATAAATTCTCCAGACATTTCTAAAAAAGAAGATTTTCCTCAAACAATGGCATTTTGGGGCTACCATAACTATAAAATTGAATTCCCTCATTTCTGCTCATGAAATATAAAAAAGTTTCTGACTTCATTGTGCCATTATAAACAGATTTCCTGCTAAATATTTTCTGGGTTATGTTAATTTCTTGGCCTTCTAAAAAATCCTGGCTAAGAATACAATAAATGATAAAATATGTATATATAATTCTTTATCCATGAAAAAAAAAATGCCAGCTGTAATTTAGCGGAGTTGAATAGAAAGTGCATAATTTATATCTGCATCTTTATTCCTAATAATGACTGTAAAAGTAACGAAAATATTCTGGAGGTTGTAGTCATGGAGACACCACTACCTCTAAAGTGTAAAATATAATTTGTCGAGGAAGGTCTAATAAGACAGAATGAAAACTAACAAAGAGAAGCAAACCTAATCAAAATCTTTCAATTCTAGTTTCTCCTCTTTCAATCTGGATGATTTCATAAAAACTCAGTGCTCGGAAGTAACCACAACAAACAGTGATTTCCAAACCTGGTAAACTTAAAAAGAAGCTTCAGACTAGTTAGAACACAGAAAAGAAACCCGTGCATCAAAAATCCAGAGGCAGTAGTCAGATAAATCATCCTGTGTACTTTCATTTCCGAATGGAGTTATCTTACACTTTATTTTAACCAAGTAATGTGTTTTGACTAGATTCTAACTCTGATGGACCCCGAGGTGGGGAAAGGGAGCTACACGATGAATAATAGATCAAGAAGAGGCAGCCCCTACTCTGTAAGAGCTAACAGTCTAGTGCACAGACATGTGACGTGGGCTCCAAATGGGAACCATGCAGGGAATTTTAAAAATTCTAGTCATCACGTTAAAAATGAAAAAGAAACAGGTGAAATAAATTTAAATAACATTTCATTTAACCAAAATGTAGCCAACACATTTGAAATGATCATTTTAACATGCAATCAATTTTAAAATTATTAAATACTTTGCATTCCTCCTTTTATTTGTTCTAAATCTTTGAAATTCAAAGTGTATTTTGTACTAACAACACATCTCAGTTTGGGCCAGTCAAATTTCAGACGGTCAAGAGTCACACGTGGCTAATGCTACTATATTGGACAGAGAGGAAATTGGGAGGTATAGAAAATATACAAATAGCTCAAAAGCAAGACTGTCCCTCAGCAGGGCTATAAAGAGCCATAAATAAAACATCTGGGGCATCTTCAAAGAGGTGGTTGCATCTGAATTGAGTCTTGAGAGGTCTTTAAGTTAGGAAATGCTATACTCAGACTTGCATTATATGAAGAGCTGACTGGATGGCTGGGAAAAGGACAGAAGGAATCAAGAGTCTAGGCAAGAGAGCTGGGAAGGCAGGCAAAGGCCAGGGTGGATTTAAGAGATCTTTTGGAGGTGGAATTAGGAGACACGGCGGCTGACTAGAAATAGAGTAGAAGACACTGTACATGTTTACCCAGCAGCCATTTCTCTTTCCTTCCCTGTTAACAAGAAATTGATTCTGTTCAGGTGCCCTGCATCCTCTGCAATACCTTGAGTTTTTTTTGGAGGCAGGGGCAGGGGCGGGGAGATGAGAGGCTTCCCAGCCCCAGGAGGGTGAATCTTGATTAGCATAAGCCAATTATAATAATTTTATCTTATCATTGACTGGCTTAGAAAGGAACACGGAATCCAGTTTTAGCCAGTGAGGCTTACTGGTTAGACAGCAAGGTGGGACTCTGAGAAGGGCTTCTTAGATATTAAGAAAAGACACAGGGAAGAGATAGCCTCTTGCTGTCTCTAGTGTGTGGTGAGAAGGTAATGCCTGGCCTACGGCAGCCAACGTCATCCTGAAGTGAGTCCAGCAACATCTGAGAATGACAGAGTGGAAATATGGACTCTTGATGCCATTATCAAACCACGGAATTAACCAATCTTGGAAACACTCCACCTCTGGACATCTTGTTTTGTGAGACAATGTTTGTATGGATTATTTAAGACCTGTGGGGTTATCACTTACTTGCAAGTAAGAGTTTCTTAACAGATAGGAAAAGGGAAGAATCTAGACAATGCCCCAACCACTGGTAACAAGCATAATAGCTTTCTTCTGTTCAGCATGTTATATAGTATGTGAAGCTCTTTCACCTGATGTCTTCATGGAATCCTCTTAACAGCCCAGGGAGGTGTTTAGGCAGATACTATTGTCTACTTTCACCTGCACAGTATCCCTCTCCCCCATTCTCCTTTGCATTCCCAGCAACTAGTACAGTACCTGGAATAATAATAACTGCTATCAATTCTTGAGTTTTGCTATGCGTTAGAAACTGTTCAATATTTCATGTACAAAATCTGACTTCATTTCCTCATTTGCAGGAGCTTAAAGCAGCTCTGTGAGTTGGGTTATTATTATCACCACATAACAGATGAAAAAACTGAAGCTCAGAGGGGTTAAACGATAAGTTCAAGTCTCAGTGTTGGTGACAGAGCCACAACTTGACCCCAAGTATGTCTCTCTGTAAAGGTTATGCTCTTTATCACCATGACACCATGGCACAGACCAAGTCCCTCCGTTTACTGAATGAATGAATGAATGAAGGGATGCTCAAGGAGATGAAGTACCTCGCATAATGCCATCCAGCTAAAGACAGATCCATGACTTGATGCCAGTCTTCTACCCTCAAGGCCATTGCCCTTCCTACCACATCCTACGACTATCATTTTTTCCAGCTTTATTGAGGTGTAATTGACAACCCATGACTATCATTTCTTTGGCACTTGGTTAGACATCACCTTGAATGATCCCTGGCAATTTCTTTGCATATGAGTCTTTTCTCTGTGACCGGATTGTCAATTCCTGGAAGTGGCACGGCTTTTTTGTAGCTCCCACAACAATCAAGACAATGTATTTTTCACAGTTAATAGCTCAATTTTTAAATATAGTGTCTTCAAATTATAGATCTATCATGGTTAGGATGACCATGACTCCTGGTGTACCTACAATGTCCTGGTTTACACCGGTTACCCTGGCTTTATTAGTAATAGAGCAATATTAATACACTCCAAAATATTCCTGTTTGAACAACAGATTGAATGGTCACCTTAATCATGGTAAATAAGAGCTTGGTTTGTCCTGTCCAGCTATGCTCTGTCAACAATGCCCGGCACAGCTGCCTCTGGATAAAGATGAATCCAACAGCCATCAAGGTTCATATTTAACAGTGGAACACAGAGAGCTTTCAAGCACAGTGCCTACCAAACTTCACCACCTCTTTTGTCTACCATTCACCCCATACTCTCCTTTCTCTCAAAAATCTTTTTCTTTGTTTTACTGGTTTCCCTTCCAGCAGCCACTTTCTAGACTGTACCTCACATCCTAAGTCTTGCTGGCAGAAACGAGGTAACAGGTTTTGAAAAGCTAGGGAAATACATTACTGTCTAGCTGCTATTCTTGGCTGAAATCCCTTTCAACTGAGGATCAACACTCCCTTGTAAACAGCCAAAGAGGAAGAAACAAACCTTTCGTGGCTGAACATGTACCTTTTGGCCTCTATGTTGTGTTTAAGTATATGTATATGTCTTGGGAATGCAGGGCTACATGGTAAACCAGAGTTGTTGCTGTTATTGTTTTAACCAGTGAAAACGTACAGCAGTAGCATCAAGAGATTCCCAATGGATTAATGCCATTGTGAGCTCAGCTCGAACTACTTTGAATTCTGGAATTATGACTGATATGTGGAGAATAAAAGCAAAATAATTCCTAAACACACTATACATATTGAGGTGTCTTATCAGAGGGGACCTGTCAGAGATTAGCTTTTTGTTCCCCCTCTTTTTTAATAACACAAATGGAAAAATCAGATCAGAAGTGGCCTCATTTATGAGTATAAATGCAGGGCTAGTGACCCTACTGTCTATGGAAAGAAGTGTTTCAGGATCTTTCATTCTGAGGACTTAACAGAAAATCAGGTCCACTATTTGGGTGAAAGACCTCGGGGAAAAGATCCCATGAGGTGGCAGATGCTTAAGAGGCATTGACTCAGCACAACTGGGGCTGAGCTGTGTTCTGAGAAGTGGCTGCATAGGTGAACCCTCTTGGTTGGGATACCCTCTTGGCCTAAGGGACCAACAGGACCAGCTAGGATTCCCTGCAGCAATGGACTGTCAGACTGCATGGGGCCAGTTTTCAACATCACCGCTGAGCGACAGTGAGAAGCAAGTACGTGGTGGACCAATGAGACCTCAGCAATCTAGGCGAGGCATGTGAAAGTCAAGGGCTGTTGTTGGACTGAATGAGCCCTAGAGACTGCTGAACAATTAAGAGAAGGGCTCAGATCAAGAGAGACACATTGGCCTGCCTGCTAATAGAGCGGGGTGCATGAGAGTTCCAAAGATTTAAGTAAAAATTAGGAGGAATGCAATTTCACTTGAACCCCAGTTTGTAGAATAATTCTCACTAGTTACAAATGCATCTGACGAGAATCTGGCTGGATGAGATTATTCTGGTAAGAATCTGGCTCAAACACACACTATACAAAGTGTGTTTTCTTTCATGATTATTAACTGTATCCCATTAGAATCTCTACTATTTAATATGTAAGTTATTGACTCTTATTTACCCATGGCGATGAATCCTGCCACACAGCTGTCTTTCCAATAAGGGTGCTGCTAGTAACTTGTGGAAGAATTAACAAAGTCAAAGGCAATAGATTCATACGTCTCTGTCTTCTTTTGAAGATTCTGCTATTCCTTCACGAACATCTTTCCAATAAGCAGAAGCCATCTCATGCTGTAATTCGTTTTCCTCTCCTTGTTTCCTCTTGGGTTTCATGTGACTATTTACATATCACCACTCACTCCTACTGTTTACCTAAGATGGCCTTTGGATCCCATCCTCAGCCTCTCATCAGATAACCTCATGTTTTCCATTACCTAATATCGCCTCTCATAACATTTCCACTTTGACGGGAAAAACAACTTTCCAAAGTCAAGTGCTGGTCTCTCTTTTAAAAAGAAAATTAGTTGAACATTCAAGGTACCATGAGACTATTGTCCAAAGCTGTTCATTACTTTCTCACTGTTCACTCAATTTTCATTATCTCTCTGGAAGATAATACAGAGCATGATTTCACCCCCGAAGGCTGCTGGACCAACTGCTCAGAGAGTGCTTGCCATTACTGGCCCTGTGATTTCTTTTCCCAGAGAATATGATGCAGTGGAGGAGAAAGGGCAAGAAGAGAAATGGCTGTCTTTCTTTCTTTCCTGTCGCTGATGAAGTATTTTGAATTCCAATGGTCTGAAAGGTCTCACTTTCCCATGAAATTATTTCTCACTTGTCATTCTCCATCACCTCCACTTCCAGACAGTCACCAGTTTTTATCAATTTTATCTCGGAAAAATGTACAGCATTGTTTCCCCTTATTCCATCCTTTGCCTGCACTCTGCCTTTATTGGTTCTCAGCAAAATGCTCAGATGCACAGGCTTTCACCGAGTACCGGCAGAGTGAACGAGAACGTCAACTCTTCCTTGCACTAGTGTGTTCATTTCCTAAGTAGCCTCCCCTCTAGACTACTCCCCATATGGCTGTCAGAAAAGCTGCTTTCTAAAGCTCACGTCTCTGTGCTGCCTTCTTGCTTGCAAACACCAATAACACCCCACTGTCTTTAATGTCAAGTCTAACCCTTCAGTTTGACATTACAAATCACTTCACAATCTGGTCCCAACCTGTCTTTTCTAAAGCTCTTGACCCTCTCTCCACTCACTCCTGCCCCAACCCTAGAGAGGGGCAGGCTCTTCTCATGTGGCCCTGAGCTCTTGCCTCACCATAGTGCCTCCTGCTGTGGTCTCAGCCCCACTACCCTTCCTCATACTGCCCAGATGTCTACCCAATAAAACCCAAATCAACTGATTACTCTTCAGTTACAAATGATCATTCATGGAGCATGTTCTAGGTGTCAGACACTATCTGGAGGACATTATATACCATTCTAGTATTCCTTTTAATCCCAATAATAACAGTGAAAGTTAGGTATTAATTCACTGACTAACTTGTTTACCCAGTTAATAAGGACAGATCCAGGATTTAACCCCATACATCTGCTATCAAAGACCAGGTGCTCTTACCCACCAGGTATGTGACAACGCCCTCACTCCACCCCACCGCATCCCTCACCATGTGTCTCTAGCACGTATCTTTGCAACTGTGCTTACTACCTTACAAGAGAGCTGCTGTTGACAGATGGAAGTTCCCTGGAGGAATTATGAACACCGCAACAGCAAGGCTGGTCCTTACAGATCTGCGTATCTCTAGTGCTCAGCGTAGTGCTGGCACACAGGGTGTGCAACACACTTTTTCTTTTGGTAATTGAATTTGAATCTGTGCATCCAATAATAGGAAAAAGCTCTGCCCCAATTAAATCAGGTAGTTGAGCCACACGTAGGTCTCAGCTCTTTTACCTCGAAAGAATAAATCCAGTGACTCGCTGGATAAGAAGGCGGCTGAATCTCCTCTTCCACCTCTTACCTACTTCATACACATTTGTACCTCACCTATAGGAACCTGGCGTTGCAATGTTCACGGCAACCATCTGCAATTCGACCAAGCATACACGCAGAAACCACCCACGTTTTCAATAACAGCATTGCTTAATCTGAAATGCTTTTTGGAAGACAAAGAAGCATTCATAAAACGAAACAGTAGTGAATGTTGATAATGAGAAAGTTTTACAACAAAGTGTCTTGCTGATTTACACAGTGCTTCCATGCCAATGACTAGAAGGAATTTTTATAAAGATTCTCGCTGAAAAGCCTAGGCAACATGCCAGGAGGGTTGTCAGAGTCTTTAAAGACAAGGAAACTGAGGGAGAGAGGAAAGGGCAGGGGAGGAAGCAGGAAGTGAAGGAGTAGTGGGGGGAGAGACTTGGCTTTAATCCCTGGTACACAGGAGAAATTGTAAGTAGTAAAATTAAGACAACATGCCATTCCCACCCCCACCCCCCCACCCCAAGGAGCTCTCATCTGAATTCCAGGTAGGTCTTGAGAAAATACCAGGTACCTGCCTAGTCTCAGTGAGGGACAACAATGTTTTCTTTTCTACTCTTATTTCAATTCAACCATGAGACAAAGAGTTCTGGAGAGCAAGAAGTGGGGAGCTAAACATACATCCCCTAGAAGACCAGAAAAAGCCATCAAAGTTTCAGGTCACCCAACTGAATTTCCAGGAGTTACAGCCACGATTATTTCCTTCCCTTGTATGGAAAGATGTGAAAATGTACAGCTACCCCCAAAGCTTGACTTGGGCAGCAACATCTGACACTCAGAATGCTGGATAAAAATGTATCATCAGTAGGCCACATCAGAGGAGAGAGGATGGCCTGGTCCCTGATTAAACAGTTCCCAATACTTACTCTCCCTTAGTAATTCAATAAAGGGCAACCATTCCTGCATTCTGATACTGCATTTCCAAGGCCATACTAGACCTCAAGAAGTTAGTCAAGATGGTGGCCCATGAACAAGCTGACCCAAGGTTATGGCTTCAGTCCCCTTAGCCTGGTCTTGACATGATTCTCCAAGAGCTACCGACTGATAATACACACATTAGGTCTGGTTAGAGAACATCTCATCCCATTTCTCCCAGTGGAACACCTCAGATACTGACAATTTGTGATGACAAGAACATGCAGCCTGGATTTTCCACTCCTCCCACGCTGCTTGGCTGGCCTGGCTAGCAACCGACTTTAGTTTTACAATGCTTATTACTGCGGCTTTCCCTCCTGGCCAGTGGGCCCTGAAGCAGCTGGAAACAGAGCCAGCTGGGGGCCCAGCCGACCAGCCAGGCACTTGGAACCTTCTACGCTAGCAGAAGAGAAGAACTGGCCAAAGGCCATACTGCTAAATATTCTGGGAAGGGTAGATGACGAGACAAGGGGGACGGGACCTCCATTCATCCTAAAACTAAACTAACATCCTAAAATGCAAACTGACAAACAGATTAAGGGTAGCTGAGGTTCCAGGAGAGCGTCTGGGTAACTTAACCAGATGCAGTCTACTTCTTGCTAATTCAGATAAATGAAGAAAGGCCAGTGTGCATCAGTGAAATTCCAAAACCGTAGAGCACAGACTGTTTTTTTCAAGTCCACAGAGCAACTCAATTTTATGTTAACTGTAAGCTTCACGCTGAGGTGCAGTTGTGCCCTCTGCTACTGAATCTGTGTCTCATTTGGCAAAAACAGCAGTCATTTAAATCCAGCCGTTCATGAACTTAACTCCTGCAAATGTTTGCTCTCATGAATATGATAAACATCACCCCTTATCCTATTGTTGACCCTATTTATTTACCCAGCTTGGCCTTCCTTCAAAGGCATCATAGAGATAAATCCAGCCCAGTTCAGGTCAAATGAGTATAAATCGTTAGCAGAGTGCTAGGAGATGAGGTTTTTCCTTGATAGCTCGAAGCCTTGTGTTTTGTCCCCTTCCTCATGGGAGCTGTGAAAAGTTTGAACAGATGTTCAGATTCAGGGGGAGAGAGCACTTTACTGCTGCTCTATTTACTTCCCCCAGCAGGATCCGTTTTCATCTCCTTGTGGACTAGAGAGAACAATTCTACCAGCTTAACTGCTATCTGGGGGAGGGGAAGTCTGGGATCCTGGTTCCCATGAAGCATGATGAATTAAGAAAGGAATGCAGTATGCCATGAAACCACATTTACCTCTGGCTTTCTGTTCCCAAAATTAGGTCAGCAAATTTGCGCTTGATCTCTGGGTACATTAATGAAGCAGCCTCTCAGCTGGAACATGAGTCCTTTGTAGTCCGAGTCTATCTTTTGCATCTGTTTTACAACAGACGGCCCCTCTAGCTTGGCTTGAAGGGGTGTGTAAGTGTAGAGAGCCAATCTATGACCATGTTGCCTTTTGACATTTATTTCCCTGCAGTATTTACCCTGGGATTGAATAGTGTTTGTTTCGGGCATTATAATAAAAACTCTCCACAAAAATCTCTTGGATGAAAGTGCATGAACCAAATCACCCAATCAACAAATATTTATTGAATACCCATGTGCAAGGTGCTGAGAGCGTAAGATTCAGCCCTGCCCTTTAAGACCTTATTATTTAGTTGGTGACAGAAATATTTATACAGATATGCCCAAGCAAGGGCTTTTATTTGTCTCCCAACAGTCAATCTCTCCTTCCTTTTAGCACTCGAATCCCCCAAGCTGGGCATATGGCTGCCCTACAGACTGTGTTTCTTGGCTTGGCTTAAGTACGCTCATGTGACTAAGTTCTGTCCAATGGGATATGAGTAGAAGTGAGATGTGCAGGTTCTGGGTCGTGTCCTTAAAAGGAATCCATTTGCTCACAGTTCCTACTCCCCCCCTTCCTAGGGCCTGAAACGTATAGGCGGGGGTGGGAGCCAAATTCTGCCATCTTGAGAACAACACAATAGGGGATGGTGCGGAAGGAGTTGGGCCCCAAATAACCTTGGGAGACAACCTTCTCTCTCCTCATTGCTTATCAGCTGGGGGAGGAGAGAGAGAGACGGGCTGGGGGTGTGATGGTGAAAGGAAATCCTTCTATCTTTTTTAAGCCACTGTTATTTAGTCTCTGTTAAAGCAGTGGAATCAAGATTCCAACTAATGCATACACACTTCCCCTAACAGACCAGAATTTTCTGGAAGCCTCTTTAGTTCCCCAGCCCCATCATGGAGCCGCAGAGAGTAACTGCTCACCTTATATTTGCGGATGATGATACAAAGATATAGTTAAGAAAAACTCCATTTTGCTCTTGTGAAATAATTTAATCCCACTGTAAGTATTACAAGAAGATAAAAGGATTACCTTACAAGGAAAGCTCTTATAAGTAAGTGACGTCTGGCTTGGCTTCTTAAGGATGGGGGACACAATGTTAATCTATTAGTGTCTGAAAGGTGGAAATATTTCACAGCAAGGAGATTTTATCAGATGACTGAAAGGCAATGAGATAAGAATAAGAGAATAAACCTTTTCCTATGGTCAAGCATAATCATGTAAATTAGCACTGGGCTATAGACACTGCTATCTGGATAAGGTCTACTTTTAATAAAAAAATGGAAAATAGGTGTCCAACAATCATTTGCAGAAACTTAGCTAACCTCAGCGCTTCTTGCCTGTGACTCTGTTAAGTACTGCTTTAGAATAGCTTTACTACTAATAATGGTGTCACCCTGGTAAATTACTCAATTCCTTTAAGCCTCGGTTTTCTCATCTCTACAGTGGCAATTCAACCAATTCAAATCATTTACTGCAAGTATACTACATCTCAGGCACTGTTCTAGGCATTCTACCCGAGGCAGACAGAAAAACGACAGTCAGAACAAATAAGGAAATTATATGGTATATAAGAGGTGAGGAGTGCTTAGGGATAAAATCACAGCAAAGGAGAGCAAGGGTGCTGGTGGCAGCAATCTCAAATATGGCGTCCACAATAGTCCCCATGAGCAATGATGGTGGCTCACATTAGGCTATTAGCAATGGAAGTGGCCAGCTGTGGTTGAATTCTGGATATGTTCTGAAGGTAAACAGAATTTTCTGACAAGTTGTCTGTGAGGCGTGAGCGGAAGAGAAGAGTCAAGGATGACGCCAAGGTTTTTGACTTGAGACGAACTGGAAGGATGCAGTTGACAAGCAACGACAGGGGAAGGTGTAGGTAGAGTAACTTTTGTCCAAAAGATCAGGAGTCCAATTTCTGGACATACTGTGTGAGATGATTAATTTTATGTGTCAGTTTGGCTGGGCCACAGGGTCCCCAGGTATTTGGTCAAACACTATTCTGGGTTTTATTGTATGAAACTAACATTTGAATTGGCAGCCTGAGTAAAGCAGACTGCCCTTCCCAATGTGGGTGGGCCTCATCCAATCCACTGATGACCTGAATAGAACAAAAAGCTGACTCTCCCTCGAGTAAGACAGCATTCTTCCTGCTTGACTGCTTTCGAACTGGGACATGGGCTTTTTTTTTCCTGCCTTTACACTCAGACTGAAATATCAGCTCTTCCTAGGTCTTAAGCCCACTGGCCTTCAGACAAGAACTAAACCATTGGTTCTCCTGGTTCTCAGGCCTTCTGCCTCTGACTGGAACCAAGCCATCAGCCCTCCTAGGTCTCCAGTTTGCTGACTCATCTTGCAGGTATCTTGGGACTTGCCTGTATCCATCATCCTTATAATATATGCATACATTCATCCATCCTATTGGTTCTGTTTCTCTGGAGAACCCTGACTATTATACAGTGCTCGAGATGCCTACTAGATATTCAAGTGGAGAGTCCAGGAGGCAGCTGGATATGAGGAATTTGGAGTTTAGGGATAGTAATATATATTTGGGACTCACCGGCAAAGATGCTATTCAAAGCCAGAGTACTGGATGGGATCATCGAGGGAATAAATATTGATAGAAAAGAGGAACAATTACTGAGTCCTGGGTGCCCACAATGTCTAAGGATCAGGAACCTCAGCCACAGAACAGAGAAGGAGCAGCCAGTGAGACAGGAGGAAGCCAAGGAAGTGTGTTGTCCTGAAGCCAAGGGGAAAATCACATCAAGTAGGAAGAAGATACCTCGTCTATCAAATGCCACTGATTGGTCACCACCATTGGTAAATGCTCTGGCCACTGGTGACCTGACAAGAAACAGAGCGTTAGAAAGGTGGGCCAAACCTGCTGGAGTGGTCTTAGGAGCAAATGTAAGGAGGGAGGTTGGAGCCACTGAATATAGGCCCTTGTTTCAAGAGCTACTCAAAAGGGGTGCAAGCAAACAGGGCAGTTGTTGGCAGGGGAAGAGGGGGTCGAAAGACATTTCTTTTAATGGACAAGCTAAGAGCATGCTGTTAATATCACTAGCTGCCATCTGTGGAGCACAGCACTGTGATGCTGGGTGCTTCGCGCGTAACACCCCATCTCACCCTCCCAGTGGTTTTGCAGTGTGCATTTCACCACCTCTATCTTTCATACAAAGAAACAGATATTAAGAGAAAGTGAGAAACTTTACAAAACCATGGTTAGTAAGTGGCCGTGTCAGGATTTAAACCCAGGCTGTTTGAACTTGAAATCAAGGACTCTTTATACACCAGGAGACTTCCTCGCACGATGGAGCCTGCTACGCACAGAGACCGCCTCCCACAGGGAGAGCCGGCCTGCGAAGACACCAGGCCAAGCTTAACTGTCAGGATTCTCGTCAGGGTGTAGAGGATGAGCCTGGGAGCAGACAGCTCCATATCGTCCTCTGGTCCCAACCTTCAGGAAGGAGGTGTATAATACGATACCCTGACACGGGCTGCCATGCAAGCGGTGCTTACATCATATCCAAGGAGAGGAACAAACAGCAGTGTGCGAATTCTATTTTCAGATTGGACAGGGTGATAAAGTCCTTTCTTACCTAGCACACTGGTATCGATCCAAGGAACTTCATTAATATTAGCTGCTCCTGCAGCTGCTACACTAAACTGAGGGACAGACACACCATTCTGGAGATGGGATGGGAAAAGGCTCACCGCTATCCTTGGCAGTGAGGATTACTGGGGTCTCCAGCCATGTCAAACCCCAACGTGTACGAAAATCTATCATACCAAGACTATATCAGACTGCATATTACGGATTCCTTATAAGAAGGCATGATGAAAAAAAATTTTCTTTCCTTCGTGAAAAGTCAGAGGCTCCTGGAATCTTTGTTCATGTTCAGAATACAATTTTCTTGTAAAACTGTATGGAAATTCCCTGCTCTGAAGAGACAGGGGGTGTACATGTGGGCGAGGGGTAGGAATGAGGAGAGAAAGTGTCCTCCAAAACCAGCGTTCCTGTGGAAGATGATGAGCCTGACACCCCAACTTGAATGAACAGCAAAAGAGTGAGCAGGTGGAGAGCTCAAAGAAAACTCCCTTGGTTAAGCATAGGGCGCCCTGGAAACAGCCATTTCAATTAGTGCCAGACTGACTTGAAATAAGGATTAAGAGGTCATTTCAAACGATGGCCGAAGGATAATTTGCTTAGCATACAGATCTCTCCTACAGCATCCTTTGCGCCTTTCCTCTGCTATGTAGCATTAACCTCATTTACTGTTCAGTTCTTACAGAGCACACGTCACTAGTCCTAAAGATCCCATTAGTTTTCACATAAAGACCTCCGCCTACAGCCTCACGCACACGTCTCGTTCACAGTGGAGAACACCGATAATGCTGTCAGAAATGCTCTTTATGGTTCCTCCCCACATCCCTCCTTATTTTCAGTCATTCTTAACTTTTAGGGAAGTTTCTTTTTGGACAAAATAGCCCACATTGAGTGCTTTCACAAAGGCATTCTTTGAATTTTTTCAGAGGTCTATCGATCATCTCCGGGTTATGACACAGGAATACGTTAGAAGCCTGGTCATCAAGAGAGAAACAAGCAGTAAATTCCATTTAAAATTGGAAACAGTTCGACTTCATCTATAATCTTAAAAAATGTTTTCTTGATTATAGAAATAATGCATGCTCACTGAAAACAAATTCAACCAAAACAGAAAATCATAAAGGATAACACGAAAAATATCTTACAATCCCATCTGTCAAAGACAGATAACAATAAGTAACATAAGTTACATAAGTAACATAAGTAACATAAGTAACAATTTGGTGTATATCCTTCCACATTTTTCTTTACATGTAATACATATATATTAGAGATCCCTAATCTAAACCTCTTGAAATTGTATGTGAAATTTTGTGTGCATGTATGTATATACATTTTAAAGGAAAAGAGACCATAAATTTCATCAGTTACCCAAAAAGTTAAAAAATATATATATTTATATGTATATATATTTACCTATATATACATATAACCATATATAACAAAGTATAATACAATAAAGTATAACATACATATAACTATATATATATTCCTATTTAGTTTACAAAAATCTAATCATAATCTACATATAATTCCACCACTCATTTTTTCCATTTATGGACATTTTTCCATTTTAGAAATAATGGTTGTCGTTCCTGATAGTATTTTATTGTCGCTTGGTTTTTCTCCCTTTAAATGCCAGAATCTGGGCCTGGAGACAGAAAGATCTGGATTGGACTCCTGGCTCCACCACTTATAAGTTCTGTAAGTTTAGCAAGTTACTCAGACTTTAGAAGTCTGTTTTGTCATCTTTAAAATCGACTAGAATTATAATAGAGTTACTACAAAGACTGAACGAAATATATTCTAGGCAGTTGGCACTGACCGGCATATAGTAAATATACAATAAACATTAGCGCTTTTTCCAGGTGGAATGCACTTGGTCCAAATTCATATATATGACAACATCTGGAGCAGTTCTAAAATCAGGATTTACGATGACAATAAAGTGGATTATTGAGAATAAAGCTGAAGCCACACTCTGGGATAAGATGGTATTATCCATTGCTGAAGAGTAAGTCATCAAGCAAATGATGATCTACACAGCTGTAAATATTACAAAGGATCGGGTATCGGTACTAACCAGCATGGCTAAGGGAGCTGCTTATCCCTTAGATCCCAATCCTCCTCTTCTATGATATTGCGAAGGTCACGATCCATACCATTCTTTGTTGGGGTCTGCCTTCCCATTCTGGGTCTTATTACTAAGTTCTCAGACTTTGCATCTGTAAATGGTGCAAGTCCTATCAATGTACGTGCAGAATTCCATTTCCTCTGAGGAAGTTGGTGAGCTGCCTCATTTATTAACAGAGGAATGGCTATGGTCTCTGGCTCGACCTGCAGCTCTCTCCACTCCAGTGTTCTCTGCCCGGCTTGTGTCCACTCTTTACCCCTGGGGCCTGGGCAGCCCAGAGCACGACCACCACTCCCTGGGCAACAACTATATGCCAGGCATGTGCTAAGCACTTTGCACATTTTGTTTTCATAATCTCACAGCAATTCTGGAAGTTATCATCTCTGTTTTTCAGTACAGAAATGGAGGTTTAACTAAAATAAGATATTTGTGCAACATTACACACTTAGTAAGGGACAGATTTGGTATTTGAACTGCTTTATTCCAAAGCCCTGGTGCTTATGAATGCTATCACAACAGCTCTGGATTCTGTGTAATGAGCTCCACGTTACACTTGGAAGACTTGGTGGAAATGGAAAAAATATCAATTTGTTGCCCGCTGGAAGTTTCCCTTGGACTGAGTAGATTCCAAAGCACCAGCAGGCCTTCTTGGTAGGCGGTCTTGCTGCAGGACGGCACATTCAAATTCACAGTCCACATCTGCAGATCTTAGCTGTAACAAAGCTAAGCTTAACTCCTGCAGCTTTGTGGGAAGATCAGTGAGAAAACTGATCAGAAAGGATAAACTAGATTATCTGTGGCAGGCAGACTAACGGCCCCCAAAGATGTCCACATCCTGATCTCTGAAACTTGTGAATATGGCAAGTTTGCTTAGCATACGGATCTCTCCTACAGTATCCTTTACTCCCTTCCTGTGCGATGTAGGATTAACCTCATTTACTGTTCAGTTGTTACAGAGCACACGTCACTAGTCCTAAAGATCCCGTTAGTTCTCACATAAAGACCTCCGCCTACAGTCGAGGGCAGAGTGTATGCATATATACGTGCATATATGCCTTATATGGCAAACAAGGCATTGCAGACATGACTAAAATAAGAATCTGGAGACGGGAAGCTTATCCTGGATGACCCAGGTGGGCCCCATGCCATGACGAGGGGGAGGCAGGAAAGCTGGATTCAGAGGAGAAGATGTAATAACGGAAGCAGCGTCTGGAGTGACATGGGTGACCTCTAGTAGCTACAAGAGGTGAGAAAACAGTTTCTCCTCTAAAGTGTCCAGAAGGGAACTCTGCCTCGCTGACCTATTTTAGGCTTCTGACCTCCAGAACAGTAAGATAACAGATTTGTTGTTTCGGGCACTCGATTTGTGGTGACTTGTCACAGCAGCAATAGGACACTAATACAACGTCCACATCCCAAGTATCTCATAACAATATTGTCCGTATTAAAGTCCTATACCCAATTTGTTAAAGTTCCTAAGATTAATGTTTCCTGATATTTCAAACAGCCTATCAGTGATGTTCTGATTGATCTGGTTCTTCCTCCTCGTAGAGAAAATGAATTCTAATATACCACCTGTGAGCTTTGAAGTGAACCTCGCACTAAATACTCTAGAGCTCTCCAAAACCTGAGAGAGGAAGGCCATTTTCCTTTCCCCTGGAAAGTGACCTAGGCATGCTGTCCTCTGACTGACACACGTTCACTCGTTGACCCTCAGCGTGACAAATCTGAAACACACAGGCATGACGGGAAGGGAATGTGAATTCCCTCTTCTGTGGAGACACTCGTGAACATCTTCAACACCCATCTCCAACAGCTACTTCCGTCGGCTCAACTGTGCGAAGGTTAAAAACTCTTCCTAATTTTGATTCTAATAAATGACTTGAAGAAAGGTGTGTCCCTGTTTGTTTATATATATAAATTTAGAAGCATGGTGAAATCTCGAACAAAATTAGCCACCAGCAGAAAGAAAATATCAGATAACCTAATTAACCTAATAACCTAATGGCTGAGCCATTTGCAGGACTCTGGGTAACACTGGCCATCTGAGCTGAAGGGAGAGCAGATAAGCACTGATGAAGAGCCAGCAGCCCAGGAATAGAATCCAAATAACGGGAAGGAAGGTCATTGGCTGATTGATGAGGCTTCTGTTGTCCTTGTCACTGAGTGTGGAGAGGAGTCCTGTAGCCCTGGAAGGTTCCTAACATCATCGTTATTTGAACAAGCCAGGAGACAGCAGATCTCAGAAATGCATCCTTTGTGGTCATACATTTCAGAGAGAAAGTTTTGGGTTTTGGAAACCTGCTGTGTAGCCCTATGCTCTCCAATAGGACATCACAATCATCACTGTTTCTGTGCAGATACTAAACTGCTTTGGAATAGCCAAAGCAACATTTATTGGTTCTCCTATATTATTCATTTCTCCAATCGAGTGCTCCAAACAGCTGAATGTGCCCGGCGTACTAGACTAACTCCCTTAAAGAAATTTCATCTAGAGCTGACGTTATACTCGTTAGCCAAAATTACCGTAATTATTATTTTTTCCTGGATTTTCTACGGTCTCCTTGTAAACAGGCTCCTTCTTACTCTCTGATAGTAGCAATTGACACTGAAGAAATGACTAAAAATACCAGAATCACTATGCAAACGCCTTGCTGCCTTCCTGCAAAGAAGAAGGAGGCTGGCAAATATAGTTGCTATTTCCTTACCAGGAAAAAATAAAGTTAGAGCAAGTGGCATGTCTGTGTGTGCCAGCTGTCATCTGGGACAGTGGGGCCTCTTGAACCACTTGGCAAATGGCACGAACTTCCAAGTCTCTTTTTCTCTCCCAGGGCACAGGGCAGACAGGGCCAGAGTTCAGATTTCCCAAAGTCCTGATTTCAAAAAATTTCATTTTTCAACACAGTGATTTGTTTAAATCTAAATGTGGTTTAATCCTTATGCTGGTTGAAGACTGTTCACATAAACGCTTAAGAAATAGATAAACTCTTTATAGACTGTTTGATGACTCAGGGTTAAGCAAATAAGGTCACTATGTTTTCATACATTATGTGTAGTAATGAGGTTTAAATTTAACTCCCCAAATCAAACATAACTTACAATGCAGAGTCTGGACAAATGAGCTCTCTTTCCTAGTCACGGCAGCTGTGGATCTGATCTAAGTCCCAATGCCTCTCCATCAAAGTAGCTTGCTTTTCCTTCTATGCACACTCTCCAAAATATAAAAATAAAAATGAAGCGCTGTAGGGTAGGTGCAGATGGATGAGATGCACAAGTAATAACGAGCTCATGGCACCTCCAGATGAACAAGTTCAGGGTACGGGTGGGGCGGGGCAGGTGAAAACGTTCACAAAAATGCATCATTTCCGGGGTGCAGTAGCACAGAAGAAACACTTTACTTATTTGGGAAACTGCTTAAAATAAACACCACCCACTATAAAAGAGTCGAAGAAAATATCCCATTCTTGCTCCATCTCTCTTCTCCCTTTAAACTTGCAGAGCCTGTGGTTACAAAACCTACTTGGGGGCAGCCTTTACTGTCATATGCCAGGAAGTTCACTGTTGGGAACCAGCATATGCCTTTCAGGAAGGATCAGACTAGATACTGAAGGGCCTACTAGACCATTAATAGCTGGGACTAATTCCTAAGGAAGTCATTAAGAACATATTTTATATGTGTGGAGAGTTTAATTTTTGCAAACTATTATATTTCCATGACTGTTTTGAAGTAAGATGGGCAGGATTATTATGAGGTCATTTTGGATAGGTGAAAAAGAAAGACACCAAGTTAAGACAATCACTCACATCTCCTGATCCTTAGTCCTATACAAAATCACCTCAGAAATCACTTCCCTCCAACAAGAGTGCATCAATTGAGTATTTAATTCTGAACACCCAAGGTGCTACCTGTGGCAGCAACTGAAGTTTGGCATAACTAGATTTCATGCATTCACTCAATGAATAGTCATTCCACAAATAGGCAGTATTTGAGACTCAACTATGTGCCAGAGAGAAGAACAAGACAGGCATGGGCCCTGCCCTTGTCCAGTTTACAGCCTCATCTTATGCCCCTACCTGAGTAGTAGGGACCTGGTAATGAGGCCACATCCCACAGAGGGTTCTACACACCCCTGAGAAGTGAGGAAGGGGCTTTAAGGCAGAAGCTCCAGGAGTTAAGAAGGCAAAAGAGCCAGAGGAGTTGGAAATTCTTCCCAAGAAGAAAGGGTTCCATGATCAAATTAGTTTGGGAAACCCATCTTACCATCTTTTCCTCTTGGAAATTTACAAGCAAATTAAAAATACTGAAAAGTTTTCCAATTAAGAAACATGCTAACTTTCATCTACCCAGGAAGTCTGTTTACCATGGGACATCCCATAGAATCATCCTTTTGTGGGTCCTGTTGTGAGAAATGCTAACAAGTCCACAGTCTTAGAGCAGAGTCGGGGGCTCTGATTTAGAAACCATATTTTCCCAGCAGTACACACGCTTGTCAGAATGGCCTGCGAAGATATTCACATCTGGAACCTTCCAGGCTTAAGCAAGTCTTAAATCAGGCAGAGATCAAGGCCCTGCTGGTTCCCAACAGTGAACTCTAGAAGGCTATTCCTGAGACCACTTCCTTCAGCCTTGGGTACCTCCCTTGGTTTCTGGGTCATGGATTTTCTTGGGACTTGGCCCCATAGCCTCTGACTTGGTAGCTCTCTGTGCTCTTGGAGCCACGTCTTGTGACAACCCCGTTTGGCTTCCTGGTACCTGTTCTCATTCTTTAGTCCAAGGCTACAGCCTGACCCCACAGCTCTGAGGCCAAGGGGCTCCCTTGTAAGGTTTTGTCCACTCTTGCTTCTGAGTCAACATGTTAAGTCACCACCTTAAATCTAATCTTATATTTCCTTGTGAGAATTAGCTACCTTGAAGGAGAGGGTTATGGTTCATCCCCATTTTAACTAAGAGAACTTAACAGTGATCCAGTGATGCTGGTAAGGCCAGGGGCCACTGATGATTGCATCACATATTATCTCATTTCGTTGCCCCAACAAATGATGAGGTAATTACAACTTTTACCTCTGTTTTCCAAATTAGGAAACTGATCCTTTGAGAGGTCCGTAATTTGCCCAAGGTCACAGAGCTTAAGGGAGCCAGGATTTGAACCCAGGCAGTCTGACCTCAGAGTACATGCTGCTCCGAGCCAATAAGCCTACCTTGATTCCCCACCTCTTATCAAAGTCTACCTATTCATCTTCCAGAACCACTGCCCAGGAGCATGGCACTCCTATGGGGTTGGGGTCTTGGGACAGCCCAGGGTTCCCAGTGCCACCCCTCCCTCACCAGTCTGGTCAGCACTCCATACCCTGGGTTTGCTCTCTTCTCCCTGTCCCTCTGTCAGAGTGATGTATTTCTATTAAAGTTAACCCTGCGCTAATGTTTCCTTTCTGGTAACAACATGCTTTAACCCAGGCTAAATGTATACTGTAATGGTAGGATGGTGGACACCTATGTGGGGAGACTGTTGAGTCGGGTTTGGAACTTAGCATCCCACGAACCCCTGCTCACTTTGCCTGGACCAGCATTCTCAATCCTCCCTGCACAGGAGCACCATACAAGCTTCTCTCTCTCCCTCCCTCCCTCTCTCTCTCTCTCTCTCTCTCTCTCTCTCTCTCTCGGTGGTTTTGTATGAGACTAGAGCTGAATACTCCTTTTTTAAAGATAGAGTTAGCCATGTAAATAGAAACACTGTGTCTAAATTTTGGTCTTTGTACATCCCACTGAAGCTGGTGAAAGATGGCAAGTGTGCATACTCAGAGGAGGGAAGAGGTTTAAGAATCACGGGTCTGACTCTGATCACCACGTGCTCTTGGGCCAGAAACAACTTCTTTGGAGTTTGGTTTTCTTAGCCAGCAATGAGGGGTTAATGCTAACTTGCCTCGAAGGTGGGTGATGAGAAATGACTAACTCAGATGGCCATAAGGTCCTACTTAGGCAAAGTTAAAATGCTTCTACGACAAGCAAGGGAATTTGAGTGATTTACCTCTTAAATATTGTCAAGATAGCCCAATAACTGTAAATAAAGAGCCAGAATGGACTGCAATGAAGCAGGCAGCATGGACCCCCTGATTACCTACAGAGGGCTACTCTCTCCTCCCATTAATATCTTTCCTCTGGAGAGCAATTTGAAAATAAATCAAAAGAAAAGAACATAATATCCTGAAGCTTCTTTGGCACACTCCCACAATGCCAATACTGTCGTGCTGACAAACTGTTTCCTGGAAACAGGTGTGCCTCAACTTAAAGAAGGGGGATCTACAATGAAAGCTATAACCAAGTTGTTCCGCTTTAGAAAGCTTTCTTGAAATAGGAACCTCCCTTGTGCATAGTTCATTAACTTACTACCCTTGGGAGAAAAAAATCAATTCAAAATGGAAATGTAACTCCGAAATGACCATGTTATCCAGTGGGGAAGTGTGCTTTAATTTACAAAACCTTTACAGTAACTCACGATATTTGAAGTGAGGTTTATTCCCATGAAGCTATAAAGAGCTCTAAGAGAAAAAAGACATATTTAGACATACAATGTTCAGCCCTTTCCAATCACCAGCTCATTTCATAACTGATGGAGAGCTTGGTCAGTGAGTCAGGGGGGGAGGCACTCAATGCTGGGGATGTGAGGAGGTCTACCATAGCGCATCAGTTCTGCTAGGCAGGCTCTCCCCTCCTACCACTCCTAAGTGGCCAGCACCAAGGTTAGTCTCCTTTGAATAAGAACCATTTAACACTGACACCCCGCCCCTCACGCCATGTGTCTATTATAAGCTGAGTGCTGTGCTAGGCTTGCTAAGGAAGGTGACGATAATAGGGCAAGCCCCCTGCCCCTCTACTCTCATCAATTTATGGCGACCAGATACCCAAATTTGACAGCCTCGATCTTTTAGGAAGTGTCCCTAAATAAGCTTAGGGGTAGGACTGCCAGATAAAATATAGGATGCTTAGTTAAATCTGAATTTCATATAAACAACCAATAATGTTTTAGCATAAGTATGTCCCCAATACTTCATGGGATATACTTACACTGAAGAAAACTACTCCATGTTGGAAAGTTCAAATTTAACTGGGTGTCTTGTATTTTCATTTGCTAAATTTGACAACCTTACTTAAGGGATCTGTAAGGCCTGTTGTGAACTTTGTGAATGAGCCCCACCCTTAGGTTGCTCCTCACAAATAGGGAATTTGGAGTTGTTTTCTAGCTGTGGTAGTCATCACTGGGCTGATGACTTCCTATTTGCATCAGATCTCTGTGACCAGTGGCATACAGCCATCAAAGGAGTTTTCAGTGATACTAGGTGGTCCTGTTGGGTTGAGGGTGCAGATTATGATTCACAACTTAATAACCCCTGAAAGGAAGAATTGCCTTCAAGGCCTAAAGCAGTGCCCATGTTCTAGAATCACTTGTTAAATGCAAGGGCACAGAACTTGCCTCCTCAAGTCATGTACTGACCAGCCACATGCTTGGCTGAAATTCCTGGTGTCGGGCAGCCTGTCCACAGCAAGAGATCCTTGGAGAGTGAGAGGATGAGTAAGTTCAGGTGGCTCTCAAGGTTTAGCTGGTGGAAGTTAAGAATCACCTAGGAAGTTCTGTAAGGAGGAAGACCCCAAGTCCCAGTCCTCCAGATTCTGTACCAAAGTTTTGAATTCAGACTCAGGAATCTGCATCTCAACCACAGGGCTGTGATTCTAACCCCAGTGGCTGGGGGGACTGTGTTTAGCCCTTGAACCTCTCCCCTCAGGCTCCTGGGAAGATTCCAGCCAAGAGCCCCTGGGGGTCAGCTTGGGCTGGTGTTCCTCTCCACTGACGCAGCAGCTCAGATCCAGCTCTGGAATTCTGAATAATGAGAAGACCTGAGCTGCTCTTCCTGTGTGATCTTCATGCAGTCATCTCTCTCCTGATGTCTCCGGCCCTGATTACCCAAGGGCTGCCAAAAATTGTGTCCCTTTTTGCCAGTCATTTTACACCGTTAGCGTTCCCAGACCTGTTTTCCTATTAGCATGGCCTGGCGTTTTACTGATGGTTGCCAAGGCAGCTCCTGAGTCAGACAACTGGGAACACCCTGGTTTATACAGCTCACATCTAACACCGGACTGCTGAGGGGCCACACAGCTTTACTCTTAAAAACAAACCCAGATCGATGCTGAGAAGCTGGTGTGTGATGCATGTGCCCTTTGAGTCAGGGTCTCTGCCACGAGGAACAGCACATCCGCCAGACAATCCTGTGTTATGGACAAATTAAAGGACCCTGCTGAGATGTCTTTGGTGACATTCTAAATCCTGGAATGAATTATCCCCAAAGACAAGAGATGGATCATGTGTGCAATACATGATGGAACAGAAAATGGCTGAAATGGAAAGAGTAAGTGGCAAACAGCTTCCTTCACTTACCAGGGACAATTTCCAGCAAATGTGCTCCTTAACTCTAGTTTCAGAAAAGGCAAACCCCATCTTTCTTGAATGTTTCATTCATTCTTTCACCCAGCTGACAGATATGTACAGAGCTCCTGCTATGTGGGTAGAATAACACATCTCAAAATTGAAAGCTTCGTGTTAACTAACCAGGAATCAAGAGCCTACTTGCTTCTGACAACTAGTAGTTTTTAATTAAGTAACCAGACATAGGAGGTGAGGCCCTCAGACCTCTGGGGAGGACTTCCAGTGGCGACTGGAACCAGAGGCATTTGAGTGAGGAAGTTCTGCCAGAAAATCACATGAACGGCAGAGATCTGTAACTTCAGCTCTGCACTTCACCAATTTCCAGCAGGCTTCAGGAGCCCAACGATGATGGAAAGGCTCCATCCTAAGCCATCTGGGGTTTCATGTTGTTCCTGTGAAGTGAGGGCTCAACGCAATTCATGATACTTAATACAAATGTAAGCAGATCCTGTAATATAAACGTGCAAAGAACACTGATATAGGTTTTAAGTCATGACTGTAAAGTACCATGAAGGAGCCTTTATTGACACCTATGGAATTGAGGCACCAGCATTTCTGGTAAAACAAAACATTAAACCTACATTCACTGAACTGGCAAAGTTGAAGAACCCTCTAATCAGACTGCCACTCAGAACAAAAGGACACAGCAAAGATTAGAGATTGAACTTGGATGAACGAAAAATCTACAGCCCTCTGGGAACAACCTCCATCATTCCCCCCAAAAAGCCATGCCCCAGTTTGTCTTCGAGCCTTTCCCCATACTGCTCTTTCTGCCTGAAACAACCTTCCAGAGCTTCTCCTGACTAATGAGCAGGTCAGTGGCCTCATTTTCAACAAGGAAGGTCAACAAACCCGTTTCCAAGGTCAACATCAAGCTTGTTCATTCCCTTGTTTATGCATTCAGTTGCTTGGTTAATCGATCTGTATTGGGCATTTAATGCATGCCTGCCCCTATGGAGTGCAGCAAGGACGCAGACCTGAAATAAGGCACCTCATTCAGCTTCAGGGAGCTTAGAGTTTAGTGGAAGAGACAAGTAGGAAATTGAGCTGTGGGGTTGGTGTTATAATTGGGGTTTGTATTATGCAGGAGTACTGGGGAAGTTAGCAAGGCTTCCTAGAGGAGGTGGGGCCTGACTGGTGTCCGGCAGGATGAGGCAGTACCTGTTGGAGGCAGATATTATGGGTCTGGTGATGGAATTGGCTCATGTGATCCATCCTCTCACTCTCTGCTCTCTTTGTAAAAATGATCCATGTTGATCATATGGTCAAACAGCATTGGGAGTGCTGTGCAGGGCCATGAAAGAAAGAGAAATGGCCTTGTGGTGAGTAAGACATGTGCCACGGCCTCATGCCACTCGGAATGGTAGTACAATCTCACTTTAAGATGGCAGACTAAGCTTCCAAGTTTACCTATCCTACCTCTGTTTTTCAACTATGAAGGCAAAATGAAGATCTACAAGGACTTAGCCCTTCTTCTGCCATTTTGAAAAAATAATTAAAAAATATACTCTAGCAAAATTGAAAATGAATCCAAGAAATAGGAAGACCTGGAAACAATGGAAATAATCCAGTTCAGATGGAAAGAAATCCTAGTGGAACAGCTTATATTTACTCCAAATTACAATAGTGGGACAGAATGCTTGGTGAAAAACATCTTCAACAGAGCAAAAGATTATGATGATTAAACTGGATACCTAAGAATCGGGGAGAAAAACAAAACAAAACAAAAAGAATCAAGAAGTAAACCATGACATGCCACATATGTACTAAAGACTCAAGTTTCTCCAGGTCAACCAGAGAAGAAAAAGATAATTAGACACTCTAGAAAGATAAATATACATAAAAGGCAATCATGGTCTAAATATGAAGCAAGCTAAAATTCAGTTTGTATTTAAACAGTTAATGGAATATAAAAACCACTGGTAATTGTAAATATTTTTGCACCCAACAAAGGCGCACCTCAATACATAAGGCAAATGCTAACAGCCATAAAAGGGGAAATCGACAGTAACACAATCATAGTAGGGGACTTCAACACCCCACTTTCACCAATGCACAGGTCATCCAAAATGAAAATAAATAATGAAACACAAGCTTTAAATGATACATAAACAAGATGGACTTAATTGATATTTATAGGACATACCAACCCAAAAAAACAGAATACACTTTCTTCTCAAGTGCACATGGAACATTCTCCAGGATAGATCATAACTTGGGTCACAAATCAAGCCTTGGTAAATTTGAGAAAATTGAAATCATATCAAGTATCTTTTCTGACTACAACGCTGAGACTAGATATCAATCACAGAAAAAAAACTAAAAAATACAAACACATGGAGGCTAAACAATTTACTACTAAATAAACAAGAGATCACGGAAGAAAAAGAGGAAAACAAAAAATATCTAAACAAATGACAATGAAAACACAATGACCCAAAACCTATGGGATGCAGCAAAAGCAGTTCTAAGAGGGAAGTTGATAGCAATACAGTCCTACCTCAAGAAACAAGAAAAATCTCAAATAAACAACCTAACCTTACACCTAAAGCAATTAGAGAAAGAAGAACACCACCAACAAAAAAAACCCCCAAAGTTAGCAAAAGGAAAGAAATCATAAAGATCAAATCAGAAGTCAATGAAAAAGAAATGAAGAAAACAATAGCAAAGATCAATAAAACTAAAAGCTGGTTCTTTTGAGAAGATAAACAAAATTGATAAACCATTAGCCAGACTCATTAGGAAAAAAAGGGAGAAGACTCAAATCAACAGAATTAGAAATGAAAAAGGAGAAGTAACCACTGACACTGTGGAAATACAAAGGATCATGAGAGACTACTACAAGCAACTATATGCCAATAAAATGGACAACCTGGAAGAAATGGACAAATTCATAGAAAAGCACAGCCTTCCGAGACTGAACCAGGAAGAAATAGAAAATATAAACAGACCAATCACAAGCACTGAAATCGAGACTGTGATTAAAAATTTCCCAACAAAGAAAAACCCAGGACCAGATGGATTCACAGGCAAATTCTATCAAACATTTAGAGAAAAGCTAACACCTATCTTTCTCAAACTCTTTCAAAATATAGCAGAGAGAGGAACACTCCCAAATTCATTCCACAAGGCCACCATCACCATGATACCAAAACCAGACAAAGATGTCACAAAAAAAGAAAATACAGGCCAATATCACTGATGAACATACATGCAAAAATCCTCAACAAAACACTAGCAAACAGAATAGAGCAGCACATTAAAAGAATCATACACCATGATCAAGTGGGGTTTATCCTAGGAATGCAAGGATTCTTCAATATATGCAAATCAATCAATGTGATACACTGTATTAACAAACTGAAGGATAAAAACCATATGATAATCTCAACAGATGCAGAAAAGGTTTTTGACAAAATTCAACACCCATTTATGATAAACACTCTCTAGAACGTAGGCATAGAGGGAACTTACCTCAACAGAATGAAGGCCATATATGACAAACCCACAGCCAACATCATTCTCAATGGTGAAAAACTGAAAGCATTTCCACTAAGATCAGGAACAAGACAAGGTTGCCCACTCCCACCACTCTTATTCAACAGAGTTTTGGAAGTTTTAGCCACATCAATCAGAGAAGAAAAGGAAATAAAAGGAATCCAAATCGGAAAAGAAGAAGTAAAGCTGTCACTGTTTGCAGATGACACGAGACTATACATAGAGAATCCTAAAGATGCTACCAGGAATCTACTAGAGCTAATCAATGAATTTGGTAAAGTAGCAGGATACAGAATTAATGCACAGAAATCTCTTGCATTCCTATACACTAATGACAAAAAATCTGAAAGAGAAATTAAGGAAACACTCCCATTTACTATTGCAACAAAAAAAATAAAATAACTAGAAAGAAACCTACCTAAGAAGACAGAAGACCTGTATGCAAAAAACTATAAGACCCTGATGAGAGAAATTAAAGACGATACAATCAGATGGAGAGATATACCATGCTCTTGGGTTGGAAGAATCAACATTGTGAAAATGACTCTACTACCCAAAGCAATCTGCAGAGTCAATGCAATCCCTGTCAAGCTACCAATGGCATTTTTCACAGAATTAGAACAAAAAATTTCCCAATTTGTAGGGAAACACAGAAGACCCCAAATAGCCAAAGCAATCTTGAGAAAGAAAAACGGAGCTGGAGGAATCAGGCTCTCAGACTTCAGAATATATTACAAAGCTACAGTAATCAAGACAGTATGGTACTGGCACAAAAACAGAAATATAGATCAATGGAACAGGATAGAAAGCCCAGAGATAAACCCACGCACATATGGTCACCTTATCTTTGATAAAGGAGGCAAGAATATACAATGGAGAAAAGACAGCCTCTTCAATAAGTGGTGCTGGGAAAACTGGACAGCTACATGTAAAAGATGAAATTAGAACACTTCCTAACACTATATCCAAAAATAAACTCAAAATGGATTAAAGACCTAAATGTAAGGCCAGACACTATAAAACTCTTAGAGGAAAACATAGGCAGAACACTCTATAACATAAATCACAGCAAGATCCTTTTTGACCCACCTCCTAGAGAAATGGAAATAAAAATAAACAAATGGGACCTAATGAAACTTAAAAGCTTTTGCACAGCAAAGGAAACCATAAACAAGACGAAAGGACAACCCTCAGGATGAGAGAAAATATTTGCAAATGAAGCAACTGACAAAGGATTAATCTCCAAAATTTACAAGCAGCTCATGCAGCTCAATATCAAAAAATCAAACAACCCAATCCAAAAATGGGCAGAAGACCTAAATAGACATTTCTCCAAAGGAGATATACAGATTGCCAGCAAACACATGAAAGTTTGCTCAACATCACTAATCATTAGAGAAATGCAAATGAAAGCTACAATGAGATATCACCTCACACCGGTCAGAATGGCCATCATCAAAAAATCTACAAACAATGAATTCTGGAGAGGGTGTGGAGAAAAGTGAACCCTCTTGCACTGTTGGTGGGAATGTAAACTGATACAGCCACTATGAAGAACAGTATGGAGGTTCTTTAAAAAACTAAAAATTGAACCATCATATGACCCAGCCATCCCACTACTGGGCATATATCCTGAGAAAACCATAATTCAAAAAGAGGCATGTACCACAATGTTCACTGCAGCACTATTTACAATAGCCAGGACATGGAAGCAACCTAAGTGTCCATCAAAGATGAATGATAAAGAATATGTGGCACATATATACAATGGAATATTACTTGGCCATAAAAAGAAACAAAATTGAGTTATTTGTAGTGAGGTGGATGGACCTAGAGTCTGTCATACAGAGTGAAGTAAGTCAGAAAGAGAAAAACAAATACCATATGGTAACACATGTACATGGAATCTAAAAAAAAAAAAAGGTTCTAATGAACCTGGTGCAGGACAGGAATAAAGACGCAGATGTAGGGAATGGTTGGGCGGACCCGGGGAGGGGGAAGGGTAAGCTGGGACGAAGTGAGAGAGTGGCATGGACATATGTACACTACCAAATGTAAAACAGATAGCTAGTGGGAAGCAGCTGCATAGCACAGGGAGATCAGCTCAGTGCTTTATGACCACCTAGAGGGGTGGGGTAGGGATGGTGGGAGGGAAACGCAAGAGGGAGGGGATATGGGGATATAAGTACGCATACAGCTTATTTACTTTGTTATACAGCAGCTACTAACACACCATTGTAAAGCAATTATACTCCAATAAAGATGTTAACAAATAAATAAAATGTCATTTAAAAAAACCCACTGGTGTCTGAAGTAATTAAAGTTAAACCTCTATGGTCAAGGGAGAGGGTCAATAAATATAGTGAATTCCTCTAAATTCTCTGTGAGTTCTAGGCCACTGGGTAAAGTAACTGCTTCCCTATTGTATGATTTAGTTTTGCTTTTGAAAGTGGTTTTGACTTTAATATGTAAGGAACTATATTCCTTACATATTAACTTTTTTATCTACGTTTTCCCCAGGAGACCATTCCTAAAGGTGATCTCTGGTTAAAAACTTTTTATTTCCCCCAAGGTATTTTTGATTATCTCTGATCTTTATGAGATTGTAAACTAAGCTTTACTAACTGAAAATATAAACCTATACCCATTGAGAAACAATTAGTTTTTAAGAAACATTGATTCCTCAATCTCTTACTGTTCGATTGAATTTCAATTTTTTTGTTTTTTTAAGGGAATTCCTTTATTTTTATTTTTTATTTATTTATTTTTGGCTGCGTTGGGTCTTCGTTTCTGTGCAAGGGCTTTCTCTAGTTGCAGCAAGTAGGGGCCACTCTTCATCGCTATGCGCAGGCCTCTCACTATCGCGGCCTCTCTTGTTGCTGAGCACATGCTCCAGACGCGCAGTCTCAGTAGTTGTGGCTCAAGGGCCTAGTTGCTCCGCGGCATGTGGGATCTTCCCAGACCAGGACTCGAACCCGTGTCCCCTTCATTGGCAGGCAGATTCTCAACCACTGCGCCACCAGGGAAGCCCTGAATTTCAATTTTTAATTGGCAATTTAATTTAGTTAAAAATCGTTAATTCCTGCTTTAAAGAAACAGTTATCTGAAGTTCAAATGCTTGAGTTCATTTCAGGGTTCTTTTTCTTCTGTTGAAATGAAGTAAGATGAAATATAAAGTAAACTGAAATATAATGCTTTTTAATTTTAAAATATTAATAGTGGCTATTTTAGGCAGTAGAATATTAAAAGTCAGGTTTATTTTCTTTATATTCTTCTGTATTTTCTGAATGTTCTATCATAAACATATATTGATTCTATACTTAAGTTTCTTAGAAGACTAATATAGGACTATTCGAGAATATTACTGGGACCAGAAAATCTCAGGTTCCATGGCTTTCTCTTTGACAAGGAAGGTGGCAAGCTAAGTGATTATATAAAAATTGTATTGAATATGGTTTAAGTAGGTGGGTTGAACACATGTATGTCTGAAATCTCTACATCGTGGAACTTTGTGTAAACTTTGCTCAGTGTAAACCTAAGAAATTTCCAATTATTTGGGGACTTTTAACAGGGACTTTAATTAATTAATTGCTGCATTGGGTCTTCGTCACTGCGCATGGGCTTTCTCTAGTTGTGGCGAGCAGGGGCTACTCTTCCTTGAGGTGCGCGGGCTTCTCATTGCAAAGCACGGGCTCTAGGTTCGAGGGCTTCGGTAGTGGCGGCACGCAGGCTCAGTAGTTGTGGCTCTCAGGCTCTAGAGTACAGGCTCAGCAGTTGTGGTGCACGGGCTTAGCTGCTCTGTGGCATGTAGGATCTTCCTGGACCAGGGCTCAAACCCATGTCCCCTGCAGTGGCAGGTGGATTCTTAACCACTGCGCCACCAGGGAAGTCCCCAGTTTGTTTTAAATTGATAAATTCTAGGTCCTCCACAGACCCACCTTACATGTTGTACATTTTGCTTTTTCCCAGGCATTTTCTTGATCTCAGATGGGTGACTGTCTATTTCTATTACTAGGAATGTACTTATGATGTTTCTTATTCGTGGGCAATCCTTTCACTCCTATTCATGCCAAATATTCTATATCCTTTGAAGCCCAACTCAAAGCTCACTTCCCCTCTGAAGTCATCTCAATGCCATACACCTTTCTATAGTTAATGTATTCATTAATCACCTACCAGAGATTTAGTAAGTGGTTACTATGTGTCCAGTGCTACACTAGGCACTATAAGAAGTTGTACCCAACATGGAAGACGAAGCTCTGGACCTCAGCTGCATATGCTGTCCAGCCTCCCCAACTAGACTGTAACCCTTTCAAAGACTGGCTGGTCCTATGTTACCCTCGTAGTATCCTACTTAGCTGGGACATCTTGGGTGAGGTGGGACATGTGTTGGTCATTGAAAGGTCTAGGTGACTGGACCACATCTTCCTGGCGTTAGTGGTGAGCAAATGAGAGACAACTGGAGGAACCTTACTAGTCCTTGGACACAAAGGAAATCTTTTCATAGGTGCTCAACAACAGGGCCCACTATATGGAATTAATACATGTTGAATGAATACATCAAAAGTGAACAAACTGATTAGCCTTCTAAAGGGAAGGTGGGAAGACCCTCAGGATGGGGTGACGTTTAAGCAAGAAGAAAGTCAGGGGTATTGATTTCTCTGCAGCAGAAGAGACAGAGATGCTTCTTTGAGTCAGGACCTAAGGACTACATTTCTGAGTATTTCAAATACTAGGTTTGACCAACACATGGAGCTGCAAGCCAGTGGGACAGCTGCCATTTTGGCAGCTTTACTAAAAGAAAAAAAAGACTTTGCTGAATGGGCTAAATCTTACCTGCCCAAGAGAAATTCCCTAGCTTTACTATAAATCATTAGAGCAGAAAAATAGGTTAGGAAGCATTGGAAATGGGCCAAAAGAGAGTGTCAAGGAGACAGCAGGATCCAACAATAGAAAACTAGGCAGCAGATTAGACAGTGTAGGTGTGAGAGAGACAAAAGCAGATACAGAGACTAAACAGTGACCAAGGGAAAATGGCACAAGTACTGCTGTCTACACAGGACTCTCCTGTTGAGAGGGTCCCAGCCAAGAGGAGGCAACGAGGGAGATTTCACTAATGCATAGTCCATCACAGTGTAGCCCAAATCTTCTCCTAGAACCATCTATAGCATTACTATGTAGGGACTCTCTTCCAAATTTATGAACAGGATGTGTACCCAAAGCCCATCTGTAATTTAACTGGTAACTGAAATATATTTTCCTCCAGAAATTATTTTAATTAGGTTAGATACTTATGCCAAATCCCCAAAACCTATTTAATCTACATGTACTTACAGTTTAGTCCTTTACCCAGGTATTTTAGTAATTTCTAATTACCCCATACATTCCAGTTACTCTGGTTGCCTATGAAATAATTCTAAAATTTATGGACTTAAAACCACCCCAATTTTCATTTTGCACATGAACCTGCAGTTTAGGGCATGGCTCGGCAGGGGCAGTCCACCTCTGGTTCGCGTGGTGTCAGGAAGGGGAAGGGGGCCCTGGGGCTGGGGCCTGGGATCCTCGGAAGGCTTTGCCCACTCACATTTCTGGCAGTTGATGCTGGTTGTCTGGCTGAGATCTCAGCTGGAGGTGTCGGCTGAAACCTACATATGGCGCCTCTATATGGTCTGGGCTTCCTCATGGTGGCTGGTTTCCAAGGGCAAATGTCATGTGTAAGAGAAACAAAGAATAGCCGAGAGAAAAAAAAATTGAATTCTTTTTCAAATCCAGCCTTGGAAGTCATCTAGCGTTGTTCTCACTGTGCTCTATCAGTTGGACCCATCACAAAGCTCATGTGGGTTCAAGGGGAAGGCAACAGACTCCACCTCTTGAGGGAGTGTAGCAATATTCCAGAAGAGCAAGGGGGAGCAGATAGAATTACAAGGCCATTTCTGGAGAGAAATTTACAGATAGCGTCCCACAATAGTGTACAATCTGCCACAACATACAACATTACTTCTAGAAAAAATATTCCAGCTTAGAAGGTAATACAGCATAGTGACTCTAGAGCCGAATCCCCAGAGCCCCGTTATACACTTGTGTGATGCTGGGCAATGTGCTCAAGTCCCTGTCCCTTAGTTTCCTCATTTACGAAATTGGGATGTTGTGAAGAAAAAACAACAGTTACTCCGAAAAAAGCTTAGAAGGCTATCTAGCTCTCTAAGTGTCAGCCGTTCTCATGACACCAGGGATACACGTCCTCCGACTTTGGCAGTGGTACTTCCTGGCTCCTGGGGGGACAGCAGTGGTGACAGCACGACAAGGGGTAGAAAATGAATGATAACAGTTCACATTATTGAGTACCTAATACCTGTCAGCTACCATGCCAAGTAAACTGACTTAAACATCTATAAGGTAGGTACTAATATTATCCAGGTAAGAAAACTGTGACTTTGGTAACTTGCCCAAAGTGACACCTGCAAGTGGCAGAGATGGGATTTGTCCCCAGATCAGTTTAACTAGATGGAAGGAGCCTGAATCCCTGGATTACTGCATGGAGCAGAGCCTGTCTCCCAAATCTGATCTGTGGCTGAGTGAATAAGGAACAGTACTGTATTATGCCGTTGGGACTTGGGGTTATTTATTAGAGCAGTGAACCTATCTTGACTGGGTGAGTACAGGGAAGATGGGATTGATATGCTTGAGCACAACTAACTTAAGGATTCCTTTCATAAGATGAAATGGCTCTTGTTGTTTGCATAAGGCAGAGTATATGCATAAAAGAAAATTATTCTCTAGGTCAGTCCCTACCAGTCTCTTGTATCTTCTGAACAGGAGAGGACAAGCAGCCTTTGGAAATAGGGCTGGGTGTACTGATCTGGAATCCTTGACACTGATATGAACAGACTGCTCACGAATTAGGCTGACTGTTCACCAGCTGAGGAATGCCTCTTCTAAGGTTTGACTCTGGTGTAAAACCTAATGGTTCCCAGGTTGTCTGCTTGTCTCTTTTGTTTTGATTTTTTTCCCTTATAGAGAAGGTTCTCTTTTTGACTATGCTGACCAGCACAGCTGTGAGGGAGAAACCTTGGTTGCTGTTACACTTAGGTCTCTGGGAAGGTCCCCTATATAGTTAGACTGTAAGTTCCATGATGGCAGAGACCTTGTCTGTCTTGTTCACCATAGCATCCCTAGTGTCTAGTCTAATGTCTGGCACACAGTAGGTGCTCAAAACTTATTGAATGCATGAAAGACTTAATGTTTGAATAAAAGCTCAAGCAAACAGAAGTCAGAAGTCTATAAAGTAACTTGGGCTCTTTAAGCCAGTGGCATATCCCTCAAAGACCACATGAGGGGGGAGCCCCAAATGCCTACTACGATACTGTGGACGCAGTAGCCCCTTGATAAAATGCTTGCTGATTGAGTGATGCAACCCAATGCTTCACCTGACCCATGGCAAAACGTGGGAAGGCGCAGGATCGGACAACTGTTGTGGGATGCTAGTTTTAAATTTATCTCCAAGGATGTTGTAAATATGGTCGTCACAAAATTGGTCGTGGTTTTAGTTGTATGAATCATCCGTAAGTCTGTGGGAGTCAGCAGAGCAGTCAGCCAAAGAATACAACACTCTTCTATCTCATGGATAGGGTTTAAATTCATAAAAGTAAAGCAATTCTAGAATCATCCATAAGAGAATTCATCTTGGCATGAAAGCAGTTTGCAGTCTTTGGTTTTCCTGCACTCATTGCAATTCAGAAATCAGAAAATATGGACAATCCTCCTTTTAGGACAGGCAGCAGCTAGACTATCTTTCAGACTAGAGATTTCTTTCTTGAAAATCAAATATAGAACTTTCATGTGATGTAAGTATACTATGTTTTACATTAATGTAAACTAAGTTTTAAAGGGATGCTATGTCTCTAATTAAAGGCATTTACAGAAATATGTCCAAAAATCCCCTAAAGTTCACTGCAGAAATAAAAAGAGCAGACTGTTTTTGGTTTGGAGTAGATGCCTCCGTTGGATTTAAATATTTATCATATAATTTTTGTATCGAAGTCTTAATGAGCACTAACTTTTACGGCATCACTTCTGGAAACAATAAAAAATACTGCGTTTTGGAATGCTATTTCTAGTTGATTTCCATCACAGGGTACCATTAAAATAACACTTGATTTCATGAAAAATAATGGCACATTCCTTTCCAACTGGATTCTGAGATTTTTGACTTTTTCCAAGTTTCTTTATCAAGGTGCCACAGACACTCAAAGCCCCCGAAGAAGGTGTCCTTTTCTAGTCCAAAGAATAAGAAATGTTTGGGAAGATCCTCTTTTGTAATTCCCCGAGAACACATGAAGAAAAACTGCTAAGCTTCCATTTCAAATGTTAGGGATTTGGATAGAGTTTAAACACCAGCTTGTGCATAATGTCATAGCTCCAATTTTCTTATGCTGGGGTGATGGTGCTGATGTAATAAAAGGATGTAAGGACTAAGCGCAGAGCTGGAAAGGCAGCGATACACGACATCAGCCAACTAACTGCAAAGTCACCTAGTTAGCTGCAGAGGAAAATTAGGCAATATCTTCTGCAAGTTAAGAGTGACATGGGAAAGGAGACAATTCTTATATAAGTCACCCTAAACAATAATATTAATATTTCCTGTGTTGTTCTTGAATATCCAATAAGTCAAATAAGATTTTGCGTTCCGATTACTTGGGAAGTGTCTCCATTCCTCATTTCATTTTGAATCAATGTCTCCTGTTCCAGGGACCTCTGACAGGTGAACCAGCAGGCTCTATCCAGAGTAACTGAAATTTACATTACAAGTGATCAATTTATGCATGTATGTGCTTTACATCAAACTGAAAAGTGACATAAATTCTTTAATGCTCATTTCAATTGTTGTGAGCACACAAAGTACCTTCTAGAATATTTCTTCAGCTACGATCTCATATAACATCCTGCATTCTTCATGAAAGTACTACTTGCTTATTTTCTTTGACTGGATAAAGGTCCCTTTGTAAATAGCTATAGTCTTACTTCTATGGTCCACGGTTTTAACTTGCGTTAACACTATAAGTTTTTCCTCTTAACCCCTATCTAACTAGGTATGAGCTCAGTCCAAGTACACAAGCCTGCTTATGGATTAAGGAGGAAAACAAAAGAAATTTACAATTTGGTAGCAATGTGGATACCACCCCTTTCACACAGAAATTAGAGAATACTGTGAAATTCACACCGTCAGAGAATAAAATCAGATGTGGTAGAGCTGAATGTGGAAATGGAGGTGTGGATTTTGTCCAGTGCAGTTCCAAGACCTTTTAGCATCACAAGCTTACATATCATTTAACTCAGGGGTGGAGAGAATTCATGGGATCCAGGAACTTGGATGGGAAAAATATTCTATCTTTAGTTTCACTAACCTCAAAGTAAAACTTATATTAAAATGTAGAGCATAAACCACCGTACCTGCGGTTTTGTTGCCAAGAGAAATCACAGATATTCTCACATCACATTACAGTCACTGTAGCCATCTCGAAATACCTTTTATGTTCATCACTACTTCAAAATTATGGTAGTTATTATAACTATGGTAGTAATTATAACTGCTGCTAATTTGTTTTATTTAATAGTGAATTATTGACAACACACACAATTTTAAAAATTTGGTTAATGTATTTCAATAAAAGTAATTCCCTTTGTCATCCTGCATACTTTATCATGCATTTAAAATCATCATTCTAAGGAGAACCTATAAGCTTCACCAGCCTGCCAAAGAGGTCCATGGCACCCAAAAGATTAAAATCCCTTGAAACTGTACATAAAGCATTTAATAATGCAACATCCAGGTTTCTAGAGTAAATCATTCCTTGCTAGTATCTTTTGAAGTTGAAGCAAACTTGACCTTGAAATCAACACAGTCTCATTGCTGTAAATAGATGATTCTGATAAGAGTCATTTTTTCCCCTAATTTTCCATAAGAAAAGACCTGTAGATTCTAAACTATTTCTGCCATCATAGCATAGGTTGTTTTCTTCTAATGATAAACTTTATCATTGTCATTTTGCCGATCAACACTAAAATATTCACTTATTTCGTATTGCTGAAATCCAGTCTGTTTTATTAGGGCACTGAATACAATCATTTTATAACTTTAAAACACAGAGAGAGCATCAAGAAAATCTTCACTACCTGGAAAAACTATAACGAAAATTCCTTATTTTGAGTAAAAGAAGCAAACATCAAAGCATCCCATCAAAGACTGCTTTTAAATGACAGTGCTACTGGCTATGGGTCCTATTCATGCTCACTTGAAACACTGCAAATCAATTAACATATTTCTAGGAGTGTTAGGAATAGGGTCTCTGAGTTATTATAATTATGAGGTAAATTAAACAATGAGATAACGCCTCAGTAGATGTGCCTCGAGTGTAAGCACATTAAGAGTTTTTGGAAAATCCTCCATGGAGACTCTGGCCAAAAACAGACATATCAAATGCCAGCAAGTTAAATGAATATTCACTCACTGAAAGCTACTGAGAAATTATTTATGCACTCACAATTATTCACTTATTATTGAAGCTAAATACTGTTCAAAATGTTCATCTCTAAGTAAAATAAAGGTGATCAGAATTCAGAAACTAATAAAGAATATAGAAAAGAATAATAGATTCTTGCTATCTTGATATACAACTCACATACTGTAAAATTGATATGTAACTCACATACTATAAAATGTGTATTCTTCATTTACATAAACCATTATTTTTCTATTCATCAAAACAGTAGGTATATTACATGTGCTGCTCTAAAATTTGCCTTTTTTTCCAGTTAAATTTGTAAGATTTAGATACCTGCTTATAAATCTAGGCTCGATCAACTTCAGTACCAGAGGTTTTTATTGAATTACAAGCTACGAAAACCATCCAACTTGTGTGCAATGATGGAAAATTCAAAATTACTAAACTTGGGAAAGAAAGGAACTACAACAATGCAACACCCTCCATTTGTAGTATATATTGTTATAGGAATAGAGATTAAAAGCTTTATTAATCACAGTTATCAAATTACTCATTCAAGATCTAGAGCGATTTTCAGTGGCTATTTATATCTGTCTTTGAATTAAAGTAGATCTACCAATGATAATTTAGTTTTAGGGCTATTGTTTTCTTCTCTAGGTAATTATTTCAATTTTTAAATATAAAAATAGCTTACATGCCTCCTTAGTGAATGAAGACCATCCAATGCTATTCTCTTCACAGCTGAATTTTCAGAGGAAGATACTGAAAATGTGCACTTTGCTCTGAGAACCAAAAAGCAACTGCATGAGCACATGTCAGAGGTTCCACCCCAACTTCCTTGGCATATTCCAGATTATTTTTCTCTAAACAGGAAGCTCTTGACAGTTTTCCCTGGTATTTTCAGAATACTTTATTTACTAGAAGAACTCCAACTTTTGTTTCAAAGTATAATGTTCTTTCCCGCCGTGCCTATTGTTGCTAATTATGAATGCTACAAACAAGACAGAAACCAAATACCAAACTACTCCAGGCTGATTCAGAATATGGTAGCAAATATAAAAAAAGCAAAGTTAGCAACATGTTGCAAGGCTATGCTGGAGTCTTTAAACCGAAAACAATACTGAAGGGAGGATTCCTGGAATTCAACGGGGAATATTTGGCTCAAGCCGCAAAACCTGTATCTCTAAATAATGTCATGTTAGCAAGTGTTGAACAAGAAAGGCGGCTAATATTTTAACCCACTTCACAGAACGCTAATCCAAATTTAACCAAATGCCAGAGATTCCACCCGAAATTAACAACTAGAAGCTGCTTCACATTTTTCTCCTGGTACAACAGTAATTGTTCATGAAGACAAACTTGTAAGAGGTAAGAGAGAGGGCCAAACCACAATGATCTACAAACACATCTAACTACTGTATATAAAGCAAACTAATTACCTCACACAGAAGAAGTGCAAGATTTAACAGTCCATGCTCTGCAGCCCCTGGGACGCAGAAGCAGCAGCGGCAGCAGCGTTAAGAGCAGCAGCGGCGGCCAGCATCCACCAGATTCTCACAGGCCTTTGACTGTGTGGACTCAGCCACAGACTCTGCCTCCGGCTGACGTCAAAGTCCCTGTCACATGGCCAGATGAAAGCCAAGAGAGCATTGGTTGTCGTAGCAACCACAGAACAGCTCTGAAATTATTTCAATAGGTCATCTGTCACTGTGATGTGTATGTGTTTGTGAGTGCATGTGAGTGTGTGTGTGTGTGTGTGTGTGTGTGTGTGTACGCACACACCCCACACCCATCACGGACAGCTACCCAGCAACCTCAACCCTTGAAGTTGTGACTAAAGAGTGCCTACAACTTTCCTCTTCAAGGCTGTTCCTTACAGTTTCTGGCAAGAAAATGCATGCCCCTCCGAAGTTCCCATTGGTCTCAGTGTCACCAGCATGAAGTTTGTGTCTCTCTCTGTAGAACAGAAGGAAAGAACTAAGAAATTCTGGGGATAGTATTCTAAGCTAATTAAATCTATTTGTAAGTAAATGGATAAAAACAGAAGCTCAAGGGGAGCTGGAAGAAAAGATATTTTTAAAATGATATAAGAATCCACATCAATGTACTGAGACCAGACTAGTAATGGAAAGAAAGAAGAAACATGGGGCGTGGTGGCCCTGAGTCAGATGAGAGTCTAACGAGCCTCACGTCAACTAGGATGGGGAATCAGGTGAGATGAATTCAGGACCCCTGCATTGTAAAATGTCTATGCAAGGATGAACGACCAAAACAGTTTCAAAACAGTGCTACTGTAAAACGTTTTACATTTTAAACTTTTTTGGATTTTTACTTTGGGGGTCACCATAGAGGTGCCAAATCCTCCCCTTCTAAATGCTCTTGTCCACATCCCTTTGGGACTCAGCATGGAGTAAATGGGTGTCCCCAAACACAAACTTCAGTGAAAGCCTAGGACAGCAGAATAAAAGGAAGGTCCGGCACATTTTCTAACTTCAGCTTCATTTCCTTTAGGACAACCCTACCTTACTTCTAACTCCACACAGTGCTTATTTCCTAGTTCATTCTCCCTCTTAATTAATAGGAAGTCCATTAAATAAGATGAAATAAAATGCAGAGGAAGGTACTCTGAAAAATACATCCATTGAAACATATACCATTCAAAGGGGAAAGAGGTTAAAAGGCGGGGAGAAGAGATTGCTCTCAAAACCTTCCCATGCTAAAGTTATCAGGATTTCTTCTGGCTGGCTTCTGCTGGCTTCTTTAAAAAGACAAAAAGTAGCTCTGGGGTGCTACAAAATATAAATGGAAACTAAACCAGCTGAGCAGACTACATTTATGTCACTGCAAAAGAATGAAATTTCTTCAGTTAAGAGTCAGGAATTACTTCTAGCACAGTAAGACTAATGTTCAAACTGACCATAGAATCTTCCTATTCCATCTTCCTCTTCCTTTACTTCTGTCCCAGCCCCATCTGGGAGAAAAGATACATTTTTATTTGCAAAGTTATTTTCCTGATGCTATTAGCTGTAGCACTGCAAAAGTAAAATCAAAGTGTAATGCTATAATGAACGCTCCCCCCTTTAATTTCAGATTAATGATAGCTAGGAATTTACCTCTTAGCACAAGGACAATTGGCTCATTGAATCCAATGCCTATCTAAATGGGTCAGGATGTCACACCAGTGGTAGATTTCAGCAACAGTCACAATTCACAAATTTGTAATTTGTTCCAGTTATAGTTCTGGTTTTCTGTCAGAAGTGTACATCACAGCAATGAGGGGAATGGGAAGAGAGGAGAGAAAGCATTTCCTTCTAGACTTCCAGGGCCCCATGTTCTCTGAGCTGCCTGCTTTACCATCTCTTTGACTCCAAATCCATGGCTGCCTAATCATCTCTTCCTCTTTATGCAGTGAAACTGCAGTACCACAGTTTGCCAATAGGTGATGTCCTCTGAAACAAGAAGTTATCAGTTCTTAAAATTCTGGCCTTAAATTAGTTTAAAATTCAACAAATAGTAACACCTTTTTATTTTGAATTTTCTATCATTTTTAAGACTAAGTAGAGGGGTATCTTCAAGATGGCGGAGGAGTAAGACGTGGAGATCACCTTCCTCCTCACAAATAAAACAAAAATACACCCACATGTGGAACAAATACTACAGAACACCTACTGAACACTGGCAGAAGACCTCAGACTTCCCGAAAGATGCCTGAGGGTGACCTACACACAGAGCAGGGCCAAAACCAAAGCTGAAGCCCAGGAGCTGTGCAAACGGAAGAGCAAGGGAAATTTCTCTGTGCAGCCTCAGGAGCAGCAGATTAGTAAATCCCCACAGTCAGCTTGATGTACCCTGCATCTGTGATACCTGAACAGAAAACGAATCATCGCAAAAGTGGGGTGGCAGACTTGGGGTTTGCTGTCTGTGACTAATTTGTTTCTAATTTTAATGTTTATCTTAGTTTAGTTTTTAGCACATGTTATCATTGGTGATTTATTAGTTTGACTGCTCTCTTTTTAAATTTTTTTTTATTTTAATAAATTTTAAAAATGTTTTAAATTATTTTATTATTATTATAATTTTTCTTTCTTTTTTTTCTCCCTTTTATTCTGAGCTGTGTGGCTGACAGTGTCTTGATGCCCTGGCCTGGTGTCACACCTGAGCCTCTGAGGAGGGGGAGCTGAGTTCAGGACACTGGACCACAAGAGACGTCCCGGCCCCAAGTATTACCAATCAGCAAGAGTTCTCCCAGAGATCTCAGTCTCAACGCTAAGTCCCAGATCCACCCAGTGGCCAGCAAGCTCCAGTGCTGGATGCCCCATGCCAAACAACTAGCAAGACAGGAACACAACCCCACCCATTAGCAGGGAGGCTGCCTAAAATCACACTAACTTCACAGACACCCCAAAACACACCACAGAATGCAGCCCTGCCCATCAGAAAGACAAGATCCAGCCCCACCCACCAGAACACAGGCACTAGTCCCCTCCACCAGGAAACCTACACAAGCCACTGAACCAACCTCACCCACTGGGGCAGACACCAAAAACAATGGGAACTATGAACGTGCAGCCTGCAAAAAGGAGACCCCAAACACAGCAAGTTAAGCAAAATGAGAAGACACAGAAATATGCAGCAGATGAAGGAGCAAGGTAAAAACCCACCAGACCAAACAAATGGAGAGGAAATAGGCAGTCTACCTGAAAAAGAATTCAGAAAAATGATAGTAAAGATGATCCAAAATCGTGGATATAGAATGGAGAAAATACAAGAAGTGGTTAATAAGGACCTAGAAGAACTAAAGAACAAACAACGATGAACAACACAATAACTGAAATTAAAAATTCCTAGAAGGAATCAATAGCAGAATAACTGAGGCAGAACAGGTAAGTGACCTGGAATATAAAATAGTGGAAATAACTACACCAGATCAGAATAAACAAAAAAGAATGAAAAGAATTGAGGACAGTCTCAGAGACCTCTGGGATAACATTAAATGCACCAACATTCGAACTATAGGGTCCCAGAAAAAGAAGAGAAAAAGAAAGGGTCTGAGATATTTGAAGAGATTATAGTTGAAAACTTCCCTAACATGCTAAGGGAAATAGTCACTCAAGTCCAGAAAGTGCAGAGAGTCCCATACAGGATAAATCCAAGGAGACACACACCAAGACACATATTAATCAAACTATCAAAAATTAAATACAAAGGAAAAATACTAAAAGCAGCAAGGGAAAAGCAACAAATAACATACAAGGAAATCTCCATAAGGTTAACAGCTGATCTTTCAGCAGAACCTCTGCAAGCCAGAAGGGAGTGGCAGGACACAGTTTAAGTGATGAAAGGGAAAAACCTACAAACAAGATTACTCTACCCAGCAAGGATCTCATTCAGATTCGATGGAGAAATTAAAACCTTTACAGACAAGCAAAAGCTAAGAGATTTCAGCACCACCAAACCAGCTTTACAACAAAGGCTAAAGGAACTTCTCTAGGCAGGAAACACAAGAGAAGGAAAATACCTATAATAACACACCCAAAACAATTAAGAAAATGGTAATAGGAACGTACATATCGATAATTACCTTAAGTGTAAATGGATTAAATGGTTTGGATTATACCAAAAGACACAGACTGGCTGAATGGATACAAAAACAGGACCCATGTATATGCTGTCTACAAGAGACCCACTTCAGACCTAGGGATACATACAGACTGAAAGTGAGGGGATGGAAAAAGATATTCCATGCAAACAGACATCAAAGGAAAGCTGGAGTAGCAATTCTCATATCAGAAAAAATTGACTTTAAAAAGACTATTACAAGAGGCAAAGAAAGACACTACATAATGATCAAGGGATCAATCCAAGAAGAAGACATAACAATTATAAATATATATGCACCCAACATAGGAGCACCTCAATACATAAGGCAAATGCTAACAGCCATAAAGGGGGAAATCGACAGTAACATAGTAAGAGTAGGGGACTTTAACACTCCACTTTTAAAAATGGACAGATTCTCCAAAATGAAAATAAATAAGAAAACACGAGTTTTAAAGGACACATTAGACAAGATGGACTTAATTGATATTTGTAGCACATTTCATCCAAAAGCAACAAAATACACTTTCTTCTCAAGTGCTCATGGAACATTCTCCAGGATAGATCATATCTTGGATCATCAATCAAGCCTTGGTAAATTTAAGAAAATTGAAACCATATCCGGTATCTTTTCCAACCATAATGCTATGAGACTACACATCAATTACAGGAAAAAAACTGTAAAAAATACAAACAAATGGAGGCTAAACAATACACTACTAAATAACCAAGAGAACCCTGAAGAAATCAAAGAGGAAATCAAAAAATACCTAGAAACAACTGACAATGAAAACACGATGACTCAAAACCTATGGGATGCAGCAAAAGCAGTTCTAAGAGGGAAGTTGATAGCAATACAGTCCTACCTCAAGAAACAAGAAAAATCTCAAACAATCTAACCTTACACTTCAAGCAATTAGAGAAAGAACAACAACAAGAACAAAAACCCCAAAGTCAGCAGAATGAAAGAAATCATAAAGATCAGATCAGAAATCAATGAAAAAGAAATGAAGGAAACAACAGCAAAGATTAATAAAACTAAAAACTGATTATTTGAGAAGATAAACAAAATTGATAAACCATTAGCCAGACTCATCAGGAAAAAAAGGGAGAAGACTCAAATCAACAGAATTAGAAATGAAAAAGGAGAAGTAACAACTGACACGGCAGAGATACAAAGGATCATGAGAGATTACTATAAGCAACTATATGCCAATAAAATGTAAACCTGGAAGAAATGGACAAATTCTTAGAAAAGCACAACCTTACAGGACTGAACCAGGAAGAAACAGAAAATATAAACAGGCCAATCACAAGCAATGAAATTGAAACTGTGATTAAAAATCTTCCAACAGGGGCTTCCCTGGTGGCACAGTGGTTGAGAGTCCACCTGCCAATGCAGGGGACGTGGGTTCGTGCCCCAGTCTGGGAGGACCCCACATGCCGCTGGGATCGTGAGCCATGGCCGCTGAGCCTGCGCATCTGGAGCCTGTGCTCCGCAACGGGAGAGGCCACAACAGTGAGAGGCCCGCGTACAGCAAAAAAAAAAAAAAATCTTCCAACAAACAAAAGCCCAGGACCAGACAGCTTCACAGGCCAATTCTATCAAAAATTTAGAGAGAAGCTAACATCTATCCCTCTCAAATGTTTCCAAAATATAACAGAGGGAGGAACATGCCCAAACTAATTCTACGAGGCCACCATCACCCTGATACCAAAACCAGACAAAGATGTCACAAAAAAAGAAATCTACAGACCAATATCATTGATGAACACAGATGCAAAACTCCTCAACAAAATACTAGCAAACAGAATCCAACAGCACATTAAAAGGATCATACACCATGATCAAGTGGGGTTTATACCAGGAATGCAAGGATTCTTCAATATAAGCAAATCAATCAGTGTGATGCACCATATTAACAAATTGAAGAATAAAAACCAGAGGATCATCTCAACAGATGCAGAAAAGGCTTTTGACAAAATTCAACACCCATTTATGATAAACACTCTCCAGAAAGTAGGCTTAGAGGGAATTTACCTCAACATAATAAAGGCCACATATGACAAACCCACAGCCAATATCGTCCTCAATGGTGAAAAACTGAAAGCATTTCCTCTAAGATCAGGAACAAGACAAGGTTGCCCACTCTCACCACTATTATTCAACATAGTTTTGGAAGTTTTAGCCACAGCAATCAGAGAAGAAAAAGAAATAAAAGGAATCCAAATCGGAAAAGAAGAAGTAAAGCTGTCACTGTTTGCAGATGACATGATACTATACATAGAAAATCCTACCAGAAAACTACTAGAGCTAGTCAATGGATTTGGTAAAGTAGCTGGATACAAAATTAATGCACAGAAATCTCTGGCATTCACACTAATGATGAAAAATCTGAAAGTGAAATTAAGAAAACACACCCATTTACCACTGCAACAAAAAGAATAAAATATCTAGGAATAAAACCTACCTAAGGAGACCAAAGACCTGTATGCAGAAAATTATAAGACACTGATGAAAAAATTAAAGATAATACAAGTAGATGGAGAGATATACCATGTTCCTGGATTGGAAGAATCAACATTGTGAAAATGACTCTACTACCCAAAGCAATCTACAGATTCAATGCAATCCCTATCAAACTACCAATGGCATTTTTCACAGAACTAGAACAAAAAATTTCAGAATTTGTATGGAAACACAAAAGATCCCGAATAGCCAAAACAATCTTGAGAACGAGAAACAGAGCTGGAGGATTCAGGTTCCCTGACTTCAGACTATACTACAAAGCTACAGTAATCAAGACAGTATGGTACTGGCACAAAAACAGAAATATAGATCAATGGAACAGGATAGAAAGCCCAGAGATAAACCCACACACATACGGTCACCTTATCTTTGATAAAGGAGGCAAGTATGTACAGTGCAGAAAAGTCAGCCTCTTCAATAAGTGGTTCTGGGAAAACCGAACAGCTACATGTAGAAGAATCAAATTAGAACACTTCCTAACACCGTACACAAAAATAAACTCAAAATGGATTTAAGACATAAATATATGGCCAGACACTGTAAAACTCTTAGAGGAAAACACAGGCAGAACACTCTATGGCATAATTCACAGCAAGATCCTGTTTGACCCACCTACTGCAGGAATGGAAATAAAAACAAAAATAAACAAATGAGACCTAATCAAACTTACAAGCTTTTTGAACAGCAAAGGAAACCATAAACAACATGAAAAGACAACCCTCAGAATGGGAGAAAATATTTGCAAACGAAGCAACTGACAAAGATTAATCTCTAAAATTTACCAGCAGCTCAAGCAGCTCAATATGAAAATAACAAACAACCCAATCCAAAAATGGGCAGACCTAAACAGACATTTCTCCAAAGAAGATATACAGATTGCCAACAAACACATGAAAGTTTTGCTCAACATCACTGATCATTTGAGAAATGCAACTCAAAACTACAATGAGGTATCACCTCACACCAGTCAGAATGGCCATCATCAAAAAATCGACAAACAATAAATGCTGGAGAGGGTGTGGAGAAAAGGGAACCCTCTTGCACTGTTGGTGGGAATGTAAATTAATACAGCCAGTATGTAGAACAGTACGGGGGTTCCTTAAAAAACTCAAAATAGAACTACCATACGACCCAGCAATCCCATTACTGGGCACATACCCTCAGAAAACTGTAATTCAAAAAGAGACATGTACCACAATGTTCACTGCAGCACTATTTACAATAGACAGGACATGGAAGTGTTCATTGATAGAGGAATGGATAAAGAAGATGTGGCACATATATACAGTGGAATATTACTCAGCCATACAAAGAAAAGAAACTGAGGTATTAGTAGTGAGCTGGATGGACCCAGAGTCTGTCATACAGAGTGAAGTAAGTCAGAAAGAGAAAAACAAATACCATATGCTAACACATATATATGGAATCTAAAAAAAAAAAAAAAAAAAAAAAAAGGTTCTGGTGAACCTAGGGGCAGGACAGGAATAATGACACAGATGTAGAGAATGGACTTGAGGACATGGGGAGGGGGAAGGGTAAGATGGGACGAAGTGAGAGAGTAGCATCGACATATATACACTACCAAATGTAAAATAGATAGCTAGTGGGAAGGAGCTGCATAGCACAGGGAGATCAGCTTGGTGCTTTGTGACCACCTAGAGGGGTGGGATAGGGAGGGTGGGAGGGAGACACAAGAGGGATGGGATATGGGGATATATGTATACATGTAGCTGATTTACTTTGTTATACAGCAGAAACTAACACAACATTGTAAAGCAATTATACTCCAATAAAGATTTTTTTTTTTTAAAGACTAGTATACTTTATTGTATACTGACTTGGGCACTCATATTATAAGTTAAAATTATCAGTGGACTGACCTTCAAAATGAAAAGTGGATACATGTAATCCTTTTTTCTATAGCATGCTTCCAACCTGCCATCACTCATTTCCCTTTGCAAACTGTCTAGAATTAGAGATTCCTCTTACAGCTAAGGAAGTCACTGGTCTCTTGCAGAGTTGAAATTGTGACGATGATCTCTTTGGAGCTCAGGTTTCTACCCATTTGGCTAATTAATCCCAATGTAGGTAAAAATATCATAGGAAATACATATGAGGGCCTTTTCCAATCACAGCCCACTGCATTGAAGACAATATGAGTCATTTTCTTTTTAAAATAATAACTCATATTTTTAGGTAAAAATGATTCACTTAATTTAAAAATACCCATTCAAAAATACTTCTGCACCATAGTTTTCACTTGCTGTATGAATGTCAGGGCTCCTTATTATTAGTTTGACCACTCTGTCGGAAATAACACTTAAATGCTACTAAACAAGCATTCTGACTTGGGTTCACATACCTGAATTAACAGGTGTTTTAGGCAATGAGTAGACAACTATAATCAGCCTTTTATTTGATGTTTCTAGGTAGAAGTTTTGCTGTATCCCTGTCTCAGCATTAGTGGGAAGGCCATAGACCTATTGTTTGGAAGCACTGGGTTCAAATCTCATCTGGGTAAGTTACTCAAGTGCTCTGAGCCTTAGTGCCTACATCCTAAGGTTGTTGTGAGGATTTTAAAATTCTGATACCCTGTGACAGGGTCAGTGGCTCAATGTATATGTAATTTCTTACTTATCTGTCTGACTCTGATAAGTCTAAGACCTTCAGGGAAAGGATGAATCTTATTCATCTCTACAACCCTATGGTTAATAGCACAAGGACCAGAACACAAATGCTCAATAAATGTTGAGTGACTCCTCAAAATGCTGAGAAAGAAATGTTTCCTTTTTATTCCTGCTAACAGAGAAGGGAGAGCCTCCCCTCAACCCCCCAAAAAGGCAAAGGAAGGAAAAACAAAACCAAAAATGTTGAGTTATCACAAAATTTTCTAGCGATGAATGGGTTCAAGTAAATTTGCCAAATAAATCAAACTTATCTCTATTAAATCATATTTATTATGAGTGCACATAAGTTATATGCTGATGTATTTTATGGTTATAGCTGTTAATGTTGGATAATCTTTTACATTAACTGATTAATCGAGCACTTACTATATCTGGAGCATTGTTCTAAGTGCTATACGTATATTAAATTATTCACTATAATAACTATGAGGTAGGCATCACTCATTTCCACATTTCATAACTAAAGAAACTTAAGCATAGAGTGATTAAGTAACTTGCCTATCTAGCACATGGCAGAGCCAGGATCTACACCCAGGAAACCTGGCTCCATAAATTTTGGAAATAATTTACATTTGATATATTTTTAGAAAGCATTGATTTATTTCTTATGGTTATTTTATACTTGAAGGTTGTTTTTATTTTTAATTTCTTATGAGGGGGAGAAGGCCAACTTATCTTTTCTGCATTTGGGAACTCTGGCGATCTTAATCTAGGTTTGTCCTAAGGTGTAATATGGCAAGAAAAATCTAATTCAGAAGATTTGAATAAAGGAAAATGGGCAAAGTAACTGAAAATATCCTGAATGAAATCACCCAAATTATTATAGTCTTAAGTGAAGCAAACATCTGGACTACACAGGCTTGGGTAACTTCTGTTTCCCAGTATGATGGAGTTTTTTGTATTCAAACTAATACTCTCACTGAGATAATAATAGCTGGATTTTTTTTAAGTGGTTGGAAGGCATCAAAGAGTAGCAAAGGCAGCAAAACCTATAAGTGCCAAGATCCCAGATAAAAGGAATATATATTGATGTAAGCCCAGCATTCTCCACATTATCTGCTACTTTTCTCCTCAAATTATTTGATAATTCCTAAGTGGTATGGGGTTTTTGGCATTCTCAAAACTGGAGAGACAAAAATTGGGGATTCAAATATTCAAAAACATCCAGGACTTCAGGGATTGCGATCCTGGTTTAAAAAAAAGGAATCACAGAGAAGAGATCCCAACATTCTGAACTGTTTTCCCCTTAAAGCACCTGCCAATTCCTAGATGGTGTTAGACAAAGCATTAATATGCAGCAAATAAGATAAAAACACAAAGGGCGAGTTTATGTTTGGGAGTTCAGGATCCTTCAAGGAGCTGGAGCTTGTGAACATCCTAAGTTTTCAGGCCTCATAACTGAAAGGCCCCAGAAGTAATGGAAAACAGAAAATAGATGCATCCTCACAAAAACCTGGATCCATCCTAGAATCATTACAATACCTAGTTGGATCAAGGTAATTCACCCCTATTCTTACTATTTTCCAGAGAAAATTAACCTTCTTTAAGGGAAGATAACATCATACAGAGCCTCTGCCATTTTTCATATACCATTGCCAATTCACTCCAAAATCATTAATCATGCTAGAAAATAGGTATAACTGACCAAAATCCAAGAGGAAAAAATAGACAGTAGAAATAGATCCATAGATGATTTATCTTCTATAATTATCAGACAGGGACTTTAAAATGACCACAGTTGACCCTTGAACAATCTGGAAGTTGACTGTCCACACAGTTGATAATCTGGGTCTAGGTTTACAGTTGGCCCTCCATATCTGCAGTCCCACACCCACAGATTCAACCAACCATAAATTGTGTAGTACTGTATTGTGTATTTAGTGAAAAAAAAAAAAAAACCCACATAAGTGGACCCACACAGTTCAAACCTGTGTTATTTACGAGTCCACAGTATAATTAATATGTTCAAGGAAATAGCAGGATGGAGAGTTCCACGTGCAAAATAGTAAAATCTATAAAAAAGAGAACATATTAAATTTAATTGAAAAATACAATTAAGAGCACAACAGATGGGTTCAAGAACATAGAAGATATAGCAAAAGAGAAAAATAGTGAAACGAATGATTAGCAGACAATATCTAGTCTGAAGACTAAAAGAATGGAAAATACTGAAAATAATGTAAGAGACATTTGGGACATATGAAAAGGCTAACATGTATATTAGGGAGAGGAGAGAAGAGGAGAGAGAGATAGGACAGAAGCAATATTTGAAGAGAATTGGCTGAGAAGTTTCCAAAACTTATAAAAGATATGAAACAACAGATTTAAGAAGCCCTATATATCCCAAACAGGATAATTACAAAGAAAACCACACATAGACACATCGTGACCAATCTACTGAAAACTAAAGACAAAGACAAAATCTTAAAGCAGTGAAACAAAAAAATTATATTAATTTATAAGGAGCAAAAAAAATCAACAGTAAAACAAACAAGCCAATTAGAAAATTGGCAAAATTTTTAACAGTAAAAATCAACAGTAAAACAAACAAGCCAATCAGAAAACTGGCAAAATACAGGAAAAGATATTTTCCCCAAGAATGTACAAAGATGACAAATAAGCACACAAAATGATTTTCCAGCATCATTAGCTATTAGGGAAATGCAAGTTAAAACCATAATGAGATACTACTACACACCTGTCAAAATGACTAAAATAAAAAAGTGACAATACCAAATGCTGACAGAGAAACTGAATCACTCGTATTGCTAGTGGGAAAGTAAAATGGTACAGCCACTACAGAAAACATTTTGGCAGTTTTTTAAAAAATTAAACATGCAACTACTGTATGTACTCATGCAATTGTACTCCTGGGTATTCCAGAGAAATGAAGGCTTATGCTAACAGAAAAGCTTGTATACAAATGCTTTTAGTACCTCTTTGTGATGGTCAATAATTGGAAACAACTCAGGTGCTTTCAATGAGTGAATGGGTGAACACATTTTAGTACATCCATACTATAGAGTACTACTTAGTAGTAAAGTGACACAAATTATGATGCACATAAAAACCTGCATGAATGTCCAGAGAATTTTTCCGAGTGTAAAAAACTAATCTCAAAAGGTCACTTACTGCACAATTCCATTTCTATAACAGTATGACAAAATTATAGAAATGAAAAATAGATCAGTGGTTGCCAGAGATTAAGGAGGGAATTAGGGGAAGTGCCTATGGCTGTAAAAGGACAACAGGAGGGATGCTTATAGTGTGATGGAAACATTCTGCATCTTGACTGTATTAATGTCAATATCCTGGCTGTAACATTGTACTACAGCTCTGCAAGATGTTACCTTTAGGAGAAAGTGGGTAGAGGGTATATGGGTTCTCTCTGTATTGTGTCCCACAACTGCATGTGAATCTACACTTATCTCAAAATAAAAGTTTAATTAAAAATTTTTAAATGAAGGTGACATAAGACATTTCAGTCAAAAACCGAGGGAATTTGTTCCAATAGAATTGCATAAATTTCTGAAGAGTTGTTTAAGCAGAAGAAAAATGATCCCACATGGAAACACAGAGATACAGAAAGGGCAGATATATAGATAAATTTAAATGAATACCAACTTTATAAACCCCCATGTCTTGTAGGGGTTAAAATGTGTGTAGATTCAAAATATAGGGCAACATTAGCACAAAAGGTAGAGAGGATGAACAGAATTAAAGTTTTCTAAGACTCTTGTATTCTGGTCAAAGTACTAATTAATAATAGTCTCTAATAAGATAAGGGTGCACAATGTAATCCTTGTAATATCCATTAAAAGAATAACAAAAGAATGTATAGCTAATAAACTAATACAGCAGGAAAATGATTTTAAAAATTACTTGATTCCCAAAAGAAGCAAAAAAAGGTGGGTGGGGGGGGAGAGAAAATGATAGGATAAATAGGTAGAAATATTGGGTTGACCAAAACGTTCGTTTGGGTTTTTCTGCAACATCTTACAGAAAAACCCAAACGAACTTTTTTGGCCAACTCAATAGTAACATTGAAGAGTTAACTGCAAACATGTAAATAATGACAGTGATTACTATAATATATAAACTGACCAAATATTCTAATTAAAAGGCAAAAACATCAGACTGTATTAATAAGAAAATTCTAACTCTTCACGTAAGAGATGAAAATTGATACACAAACTAACAAGCAAAAACTGTTGTAGCATTATTATCAAGCAATAGTACTTACTTGTAATATAAGCAAGAGATACTACTAGAGACATAGAAGAACACTTCATAATTCACTGCTTTAAATATGCATGCACCTAATAAAATAGCATCAAGATAAATAGAAAAATTCACTCATAGTATTGGTTTAACATATTTTTTTCAATAACTTACAGAACAAGTAGCAAAATAAGGTAGAGGTACAGAATATTTTAATGATGCAATTAACCAATCCGACTTGATTAACACATGAAGAATGATGATCTCAAGAATTACAAAATACACAACTTTCCTCTCAAATATATTTAACAATACTGACTATATGCTGGGCTACAGGAGTTTTTCAATATATTATAAATTATCAAAATCACAGAGTATACTCTGTACACAGCGGAACAAAGCTAGGACTCAGTATTAAATAGACAAACAGAAAATCTCTAAATGGAAACCAAGCAATACATTTCTAAATAATCCATGAATTAAAAAGATTTACATTGCAATGTAAAAATATTTTGAACTGAATAATATAATGTATCAAAATTTATATGCACCTAAAGCACTACTTAATGGAAATTATTATATCTGTTTAAAAAAAATACTGAGGTTCCACTTTTAGCATGGTACTTTGAGGACCTCCGTGGCCCTGTTCCCTAGTGAAACAAGCATAACTTGTGAAAGTATTTTTAAATATCATAGAAAGTCTCTGAGAATTGTCCTTAGGGTATAGAGCCAATGAGGAAACATTTATTCAAGAAAACATACTAAAACTTGATAAGAACATTGAGAATCTGTGGCACTTTTAAGTCACTTCCACGCATGCTCCATCCTGGAAAGGTGTAACCAATAAGACTGGGCTCCTTTTCCCCTCAGCTCTTGATAAAGGGACACAGTATCTCACTGGGAAAGGCAGGCCATCAGCGTTTCTCCAGCTCTGGTGTTAAATTCCTGGTCAGTGCAGCCAAGAGGTTGGGGGCACCCTTCCTCCACCTAGCCCCCACTCGTAGGGGCAGATGCTCTACTCCAGGCACAACAGGTCAAAAATCCTGAGGCCCTTATTACCCTCAATCCAGCTCACTTGTAGGGCAGAGGTTCTATTCCAGAGGCAATCTGAGACTAGGCTACCAACACTGCTCCATGTCCAGAGGTTTTTCCCAGAGGGAGAGACAATCCCTGAGAGCAGAGAGATCTGTAGATCTTCACAGAGGAACTGACTTTATTAAATAGAATGTGGGGAAGTTCAAGCTTAAGGTTGCTCTTGAAAATAATGGAGATTTTGATGGTAAACAATTGAGAGGAGACTGATAGAAGAGCAAAAGCTAACCTGTAGACCAGCTAGTTTACCAGAGAGAACCAGGGAAAGAAACAGCTAAAAAGAGCCCTTCTGGGATCAGAACAAACAGATTGGCCTCAAAAACTGCCCCTAGTGAATTTAATTGGATCATACTGTGGAGCAATTTATGCCCCAGAGCACTGTAAGAAATACTAGAGCAATCAGCCAAAAATTAGTGAAGCCCAACAGCTGGGTGTGATACCAAATGTGGCAGACAGTATAACAGAGATCAGGGGAAAAGACAGTTAAAGAGAGCCATGCTAAAACTAATCATCGCAAGCTGACTGGGCACAGTCACTGAAACAGTGGTAAGAGTAGCACCCTTGTATTGTGCTTTATGGTTCACATAGCACTTCCACGATTCTATTTCATTTGACCCTGAATCAATAAAAACATTAATTTTTTAAAAGGTTTAAAAATCCATGATCTAAGTTTCTACCTCAAGTAGCTGGGCAAAGAAGAGCTGGGATATAGCTGCCCAGAATAAAGACATTTTCTAGCCTCCCTTCTAGCTCTGTAGCTTTGTGATTAAAACAGGCCAACTGGATGTAGATAGATATGTCATGTGTAGCTTCCAGAACCTTCCTTAAAAACAAATGAGCAAACACACGTGTCTGAGCCCTTTTCGTTGTTTTATTCTGTTTACCATCCTACTGCTTGGGAGCATGGAGGTGATGGCCACCAGTGGACCATGAGGAAGCGGGCTATATATCCTAGAGATGGATGGTGGAGCTATGAGCTGGAAGAAGCCTGATTCCCAAAGACTTCATGGAAAAAAGCTGTCAATCCAGTCCTACATTTCTTCCCTCTGGACTTTTAGATGAGAGAGAGAGAGAGAGAGTGAGAGAGAGAGGGAGGAAGTTCTCTCATATTTAAGGCACAATTATTATATGTCAAACCTATTCCCAAGTGTTAGAGTTTCCACCATTAAAAAAAGGGGGAGGGGAGGGAACTCTGTGCAAGTGAAATGTCAGATGTTAAATAAGCTATGAAATTTCATGAAATTCCAGGAATCCATCTAGAAGAAAACAGAATGCAATGCATTTTGCTTTTTGCAAAAGCATTGCAAAAGAATCCTAGAAAACAGCTCTTCATTTTCTCCAGGTAATTAAATTAGTAACCTTTAATTAATATTTGGTAATAATCATGTGAAGATTCTTTAAAGTCTTTCTAGACACTGAAGAGTCACATGGGTTGAAGATAAAGAAAAAGGAGAAAAGAAACAACAAAATTACTCAGGGAATAAAAATGGGCTCTCCTTTCACCCTGCTTGCCTTTTCATAGATTGCATGAGGGATATAAATTCTTTTCTTTTAAAGAGAGACAATTTTTCACATGAAACTAAGGATTTCATGGGAAAATGGTTGACAAATTACCTCTTTAATTTCTCATACAAAAAGGAAAGTTGCAAAATATTAATTTTCCATCAGCAACATCCAGTACAATTAGAACAAACATTGATCTTTGTTTTTGCTTTTTTCTTTTTAAAGATTGGTTTAGAATCATAACTCTCTCCTTGCTGTCAGACACTCTTGTACATTTATAAACCTGATTTTTACAGATCATCAAGGATTCTATTCCTTCCTACTTCCAAGAGATAAAGGAATAGACTGAAAAGCATGAAGAATCTAGATGCTTTCTGTGGTGCCCGTGTTGAAATGCAACTCCTATAAACAAGAAGAGAGAATCAATCCTGAAATTTATCTGCAGCCCCAAGTCATGCATTTTGTTGAGTTTTTGTACAAAACGTGGGTATCAAGGGTTCTTGCTGCATTATAATGGAAAAGGTATGAACTTTGGAATCGGGTACACTCAGATTTAAATGTGGGCACCCAAAACATGACTTTTTCATTTCTGTGACTTCAAACAACTTACTTAACCCCTCTGAGTCTTCATTTTATTATCTGTGAAATAGCAGTACTAATGGCCCTGCAGGGTGGTGATAAAGAGTGATGCTCAAGTTTAGTAGTGCATCTGATACAGTTAACAGAAAGCTAAACTTCACAATTAGGAAGAATAATTAACAAATGTGCTAATTAGGGTCCAGGTTACCTAAGTTTACGCTTTCTAAAGAATAAATTTACTTGAAGTGTGATTTCTTATTTTCATGGAATTCCTTAGTAAGTAAATTATAATAGTTCCTAACATCAAGAGAACTATGAATTTATATTTTCATAGCCTATATTTCCACTTAATAGCATTTAATGACAGTTGAAACCACAGCATAGAATCATATTTAACCTATCAAAAATGAGATGTTCAGTTATTAAGTTTCCCATGGTGTAAAGCTGTCAGCATCCTCCGAGCTCCTGAGGATGAGTGTCATGAGATCAGCAACCTCACCAAAAAGGAGTGAGAGCCCACAGTGCCCGGATACACTTGTGCCAGGGCTGGAGGGACTCAAAACCTTCCAGAGCAACAAGACTTGACGTTGGCCTTTTCTCCAAGAAATTTTTTATAAGGAATTTCATGAGGAAATAATTCCCAGCAAACAGAGTTGAAACAGGAATGGGAGGAGAGAAGCAATTTGGTAGGGCTCGGGGGAAGGGCGGGGGGACCCTCACCAAAGGAGGAGAATTGTGAAGTCAAGATGAAAGGAAGATTTCTGACTCAGTAAGGCTGTTCACTTGGGAATGAGTATCAGTGGAAACCTTCTAAAAAAGGATGAGGGGCTTGGAGTCGGAGTCCTACAGCATGAGTCCCCAGGTAGTCTCTGAGCTCTGCAGGGCCTCTCCAGTTCCTATAGTTACACCCAGGCGCACCGCAACATCAAATCAGTAACTTCTCTTTTTGCCTCACCAGCCTGAGTGGGCATTCCATCATTTGAAGCAAGTGATCTCTAATATAAACACAATCATCTTTGTCCTTCACTCAATTAGTGTCACTGCTTCCTCAAAATGGAAAAGACTTTCATTACCTCGATCATTGCATTCATTTATTCATGCATTCACCTAATAATTTTCAGTGAGTGCTTTCTCTGTGTGTCAGAGGACACAGCAATGAATAAGAAAGACACAGACTTTGGCCTCATGGAATTTATAGTTACTGAACAATTACAACATTTAGTAAATAATGAGTGACATAGAAGGAGAGCTACCCGGTGCCAGCCCAGGAGAACATAATGCAGTCTGGGATTTCACAGAAAAGCTCTCAGAAGATATGACCCTTGAGTGAAGAATAAAGAGGAGTGAGCCAGCTGAGGAGCTGGGAGATGTACTGAGCAGAGAAAACAGTGGGTTTAAAACCTCAGAGACGAGAGGCCACATGGCATGTTAGAGGAACTGAGAGGCCAGGATGGCAGAGCGCTGAGAAAAGTAAGTGGCACACGATGAGCAAGCCGGTTGTGGGCAGCTTATAGAGGGCTTTGTAAACGAATGTAAACAGGTAACTGAGCCACTCGCTCAAGGACACACAGCTAACAGGTGGCACATTGGACCCTAGGTCATCTGAGCTCTAATTCAGAGACCAACTAAACTTTTTAAAGTAATGTTCTTTCAAAAGTTCTTTTCTGATTCTAACGGTAACACATGCTGATTGTAGAGAGAATGTATCTTCTACTGGCACAAAGGGCACTATGCAAATGGCCCCCAGGTACCCAGTACACACCTTGCGTGACGTATAACATCAAATGATCACCCTCAGCAAATCCATTATCCCCAGACACTAGACATCTTTAGGACGTCTTTAATTATAGGATTTGTCCAGACTGAGCCATACAAAAGTCACAGGATTAGGGTTCATGATGAAAATCTGTCCATTACACAAAGGACCCCACACTCTTCCCCATATGTCAGCTGCTTGCCCGTTTTTACTGCATGAAAAGGTAGACTTGAAGATAATCGAGTGATTATACTCAGAAAGATATCTGATAAATTATATTTGCACATTCCCTGGTCTCTTCATGGCCTGGTCTCCAGAATGTCTCTGTCCATTTCAAAATCAGAAGATGGTTTTCATCACCCAACCACAGAAGCCCTTTAGGATGTCTCTGCCTCTCTCCGCACTGCCAGCAGCTCCAATTCCTTGGTCAAACCCAAACTGAGCACTTCTCATAAGGATTCATGTACCAGAATAGAAGCCCCTTGTCCTTCCTCCTGGGAAGGCGCTCTGCAAGGCTACGGAACCAACCCTTCCCTCCTAGTTGGAGTGGCAAGCAAACGAGCCCCAGGAAGCCTGGCCAGCAGATAAAGTGCTTGATTAAGATGCCCTCCTCTTCATAGTTAATTGGCAGATCGTTTTTAGAGTTCATGCCTTAGAATTCGTTCTTTCTGGGTTGTCATTTTATTTTTCTGCCACCCACATTAAAAGAAAGTCTCTTTTGCCTGTCTTTGCAGTTCCCAAGCCTAATGATAATCACGGTTTCAGCCTATTGCCTTGAGATTCTGACAGCATAAATAATGCAGGTGCACAGAAATAAAATGTAGCTATGCTGGCTTTTGCTTCTCTAGCCAATCAACTACCAAAAAAAGGAAAGAGACTGAATTGATAGAAAGATGCATTTTACTATCCAGCTGCCAAGGGGGCACTGTCGACAATGAAGATTTCAGAATAATAACCCTAAAGAGAGGAGGTTCAGAGCGTCCCATTCACTGCGGCCACAGTCTGAAAGACACATTGTTCCCGACAGGTCAGGTGGAAGACCCCTCCCATGAATGCAGCATTCTGAGGAAATGCTAAGCCAACCATTTTTTAAAAGACCCTCTGACACCAGAAATTTCAAACGTGATTTGGTTCTCAGGGAGCGATACCATATCCTCACAGGTGTTGGATAATCAGGCATCTAAGAACAGCAGCTTCTCCAAAAACAGCTGCGGAAAGGATAAAGATACAATTGGTCCATTTAAAATCTGTGCAGTGGACTCCCCCGGCTTAATGTCTGCATTCTGAGAGCTGTGGCAGGGTTGCGAAATGGGGCTTTCCAGCTGCCAGAAAGAGGAGGGGCCCTGATATGAGGACTTCGCCCTGGGAGGCGTCTGAACTTAGAAATACATTTTTAAAATGTCAACATATAAAACATTATAAAGGGAAATACTCAAAAATAAAATATTCACCCATTCCATTAACCTGCTTAAGACTTTTCCCCCATGTTTTTCTCATGCTCTCTTCTAACCTTTAATTTTGACACAGAGAAAAATGAACATAGTTACAAAGATAATATTTAGGTATGATTCTTTTATTGGCTTGTTTTGCACTTGGCACTGAGTGCTTTATGTGAGTGACCTCATTTGATCTTCATAACAGCCCCATGAGGTAAGTACCATTATTACACATATGAAGAAACTGAGTTTTAGAGGAGTGACCATCACTTGCCTGAGGTGCCTGACTTAATCCGCGGAGTTAGTTCACACAAGAGCTGGCACTCAAACCCGGAAGCCAAAGGTCTTCCCTCCTTTCCACTCACTGTGGGCTAATGAATCCCTTCTGACGCCTTCAGAGCCTCCATATTTATCCTTTCCAGTTGCTACGTGAATTCCAATGAACTGATATGCCATGGTATATTTAATATTTAATTCTCTGACTGCTTCAGATTTCAGTTGCTTCTAGATTTTCTCTATTATAAATAGCAACACATAAACATCTTTATACGTTTACTTTTTTTCCTTTGAGTTGTTTCCTTGGGCAAAAGAGACTAATGAAAGTGACTACCGAGTCATAGGTACTGAAAGTTGTGCCTTTGATACTACTTCTCATCAGACTTTTAAATGAACTGTAACTGTTTTTCTAGCCACTAGCAAGAACTGGATGTACTGTATCTCCACAGGCTTGTTAGCACTGCATCAGATAGATCTAGATCTAGATCTAGATCTAGATCGATTGATCTATCTATAATTTATTTATTGTTCTTCGTTTATAAGTGCCAAATAACAACCTGTCATCACTCAGATTTTTATTTCTTGCCCTACTGGAGAGTTGAACATTTTTTCATATATTTGTTTGCCATTTGTATTTCCCTGTCTGTAAATTGTATTTAGTACTTCTGTATTCACTGAGACCCAGATTTCAATCCTCACCAGATATAGCTTTGTATAATTCCAAAACTAATATCTTTCTCTCCCCAGTTCCCAGTCTGCTCAGTGAGATGATGATGGTAATGATGATTTCAGCTTTATGTTAATCTCCACCTAAATTCCTTCCCACCCCCCTGGTTTTTACCAGAAGAGTCTGCGGCAGTGCCACACCATTTTCTAACATGTTGTTAACTCATGTACATCTGTATATACTCCTTAAAGGATTTCGGACCTTGATGAAGGAATGACCTTATTTGCAGTTACACTGTTCTAATGCTTCCCATAAGTCACGCCTGGTGAGATAAAGAGCACGGCACCCTTTAAACAGAGTGAAGAGGAAAGGATGACCCACGTCCCAGCGGTAAACACACCACAGTGAGGGAAGAAGCTAGGGCTCTGGGCTGAGGTTCCACAAGAATTTCAGAAAAATGGGGCTGATGAGGCCCTATCATCTCACAAACCTGTGAATGAAACAGTGTCGAAAGCCTCCCTTCTTCTCAACTTTTCTTTTGTTAGGCTCTCTTTATTGTCTAGAACATTCTAAATTAGGTTATCTGCTACTAGCAATCAGAGGCTCCTGACTAATGTAGAACAGTCCCCTTCATAACTATAAGGGTAGGTATTTTCGTTTATTTTTTATTATTAAGAGGGACTCAAGTATGAAGCCACTTGGCCATCTGTAAAGCAACCACCATCCTCCACCCTTCACCTGCTGACCTCCAGGAATTTTGCACACAGATAGTGGTAATCCTGCTTTAATGAAAAATGGCATCAAAAATTAAGGTGCTTTTGAAGTATTAAGAAGTTAGGGATTATTTAGCTTTAACATTTCTAACCTAGGGACGTTGCCTATTTTATTCACTCTGTATTCACAGCATTGAACAGTGCCTGGCACGTGGCAAGTGATCAAAATGTACTTGTTCAATGAATGAATGAATGGATATGTGAATGAATGAACTAAAATTCAGTTTTTAGGATAAAGACCCCACAAAAAGATACAGATGTATGATCTGAATTTAGAAAACTGACTCAAGTGTGGTTTCTTCAACTTGGACTAGGGTCTAGGGATGTGAAATATTAAGGAAAACCAGTTTTTATCAGTTTTGAATTTTCTGAAAAATCATATCCAGTTTCTTCAGTTTTTGCCAAAGTAACATGTGCCCTGGTAACAAAGGAATCCCTGATGAAGAATGGGATAGGCTCTAAAGGCATTCTGACCATGGTGTGATGCATGAAAAAGCTAATTTCAAAGTAGCTTTTCCAGGTTAAACCAAAGCTACAAATGTCACAGTACGTTGATCCTTGACCCTCAACTTCTCCAAAACAAAACACTTGAATATATGCAGCCAATATTTGAACTATCTACATTGGCACCAGCCTTCTAGTGCTTTCATAGCAGGAAATGGCAAATACCCAGTTACTTGGGAAAGCAACAGGGGAGCAAAACCAAATAGGGACCTTTTACTCATCAAGTGTATAGTAAATTCATGGTAAGAGTAAATCTGCATGTGAAATTCCAGAGGATAGTTTTGCAGAGGAAGTGAATACTGTGATACCATGTGTGCAATTACACACACATACACACAGAGATGATGTGATTTATCCACTACTATTATACACTGAATGTGTCCCCCTAAAATTCATATATTGAAATTCTAACCCCCAATGGATGGTATTAGGAGGTGGGGACTTGGAGAGGTAAATAGGTTATAAGGGCAGAGCCTGCATGAATGGAATTAGAGCCCTACTAAAAGAAGCTCTAGAGAGCCCCTTTGCCCCTTCTGCCATGTGAGGACACAGCAAGAAGACACCCATCTATGAACCAGGAAGTGGGCCTGCACTAGACACTAAATATGCCAGCACCTTGATCTTAGACTTTCCAGGCTCTAGTCTGTGAGAAATAAATATTTGTTATTTATAAGCTATGCATTATGGTATTCTGTTACCGCAGCCCAAATGGACTAAGACACCTACACCTGTGCTTGAAAACTCAGGTCACTTCAGTTCAACCAGTTGCTTTCTCCCCCCAGAAAGCTTCCAGATATTCAACATATAAATGAGCTAAGTCTTTCTGATTTCTCATTTACAGATCTCTTTGTTAATCACTTAATATACTTTTATTGAGTCCTGATGAAATTATTGTTTTTTTAACCAATAAAAAATTATACAATGGTAAACTGGTATTTATTAAGCACTTAGCCTATGCTAGCTATAGCATCTGAAAATTTTTGTACATGAACCAACATATTTTTACAATGACCCTTGAGGGGTAGGTATTATTTCCATTTTATGGAAGAGAGTACAGAAAAATTAATAACCTTCCCAGGTCACATAGCTAGTAAGTAGTGAAGACAGGATATGAACTAAGTTGTCTCTGAAAGTCATGATTCCTGTGGTCTGGCTCTACACAGCCCATGACGAGGGCAGGACCTTCCAAAACCCACAATCCAATAGCCACACATTTCTCGAGCTCTTCCTAACTGCTAGCCCTCCACCAGGCTCTGTGTGGGGTTCAGAGATGAATGTAACCACCGCGGTGGTCCTCAAGGTGCTTACAATAATCTATTGGGAGGAAATGACAGAGAAGCAAATGAATATTATAAAAGGCCAATGAAACCTGTGTTATAAAGAGATTCAAGCAAAGAGATCTGGAAATTCAAGATGGGCACCAGTAAGCACTGGAGTGTACACTGTTTCCTTGAGTTCACAGTAGTATTACAGTAGAAAAAAATATTCTGGCAACCTATTTACAAATCCTATTTTTCCCACATCAAGGTCTCTCTTGGGTTGCAAGCAAAAAACTGCCATTATTTTCCAGGCTGCAAAGCCACCATGTGCTGGCTGGAAAGTGCTAGGCAGAGTTCTTGTCCCTGCTCTGGAGACGAAGAGATGTGAAGGTTTGTCTGAGACTCTGCTTTCTTGGGGAGTGACGGTGGTGCCTATAAAAGTAATTCCTTAGTGGCTGTATCAATTTACATTCCCACCAACAGTGCAAGAGGGTTCACTTTTCTCCACACCCTCTCTAGCATTTATTGTTTGTAGATGTTTTGATGATGGCCATTCTGACTGGAGTGAGGTGATACCTCATTGTAGTTTTGATTTTCATTTCTCTAATGATTAGTGATGTAGAGCATCCTTTCATGTGTTTGTTGGCAAACTGTATGTCTTCTTTGGAGAAATGTCTACTTAGGTCTTCTGCCCATTTTTGGATTGGGTTGTTTTTTTGCTATTGAGCTGCATGAGCTGCTTGTAAATTTTGGAGATTAATCCTTTGTCAGTTGCTTGGTTTGCAAATATTTTCTCCCATCCTGAGGTTTGTCTTTTCGACTTGTTTATGGTTTCCTTTGCTGTGCAAAAGCTTTTAAGTTTCATTAGGTCCCATTTGTTTATTTTTATTTCCATTTCTCTAGGAGGTGGGTCAAAAGGAATCCTGCTGTGATTTATGTCATAGAGTGTTCTGCCTATATTTTCCTCTAAGAGTTTTATAGTATGGAGGTTCCTTGAAAAACTACAAATAGAACTACCATACGCCTCAGCAATTCCACTACTGGGCATATACCCTGAGAAAACCATAATTCAAAAAGAGTCATGTACCACAATGCTCACTGCAGCACTATTTACAATCGCCAGGACATGGAAGCAACCTAAGTGTCCATCGACAGATGAATAGATAAAGAAGATGTGGCACATATATACAATGGAATATTTCTCAGCCATAAAAAGAAACAAAATTGAGTTATTTGTAGTGAGGTGGATGGACCTAGAGCCTGTCATACAGAGTGAAGTCAGAAAGAGAAAAACAAATACCATATGCTAACACATATATATGGAATCTAAAAAAAAAAGAAAGGTTCTAAAGAACCTAGGGGCAGGACATAAATAAAGACGCAGATGTAGAGAATGGACTTGAGGACACGGGGAGGGGGAAGGGGAAGCTGGGACGAAGTGAGAGAGTGGCATGGACATATATACACTACCAAATGTAAAACAGATAGCTAGTGGGAAGCAGCCGCATAGCACAGGGAGATCAGCTCGCTGCTTTGTGACCAGATAGAGGGGTGGGATAGGGAGGGTGGGAGGGAGACGCAAGAGGGAGGAGATATGGGGATATACGTATATGTATAGTTGATTCACTTTGTGATAAAGCAGAAACACACCATTATAAAGCAATTATACTCCAATAAAGATGTTAAAAAATAAGTAATTCCTATCTCATAAGGCTGTTGTAAGTATTAAATGAGAAATATTTGTATATCACCTAGCATTTTGTAAAAGCGTAAGCCAAAGCTGCCTTCCTCCAAAACTTGCTGAAGAAACAAATTACATAAGATAAACTATAGCATGCATTGCTTGATTTTCTTCATTCATATTCCATCTTTAAATATTTAAAAAATGGAAGATATTTAAAATTTAAAATATTTGGGGAAGTGAAAAGAAAGCCAAGTGAACATTTATTCATTCATGAAGCTGGAAAGAGGGATGTGACACATTGTGTTGTTCCATGTCAGATTTGTCTAGAACACATTTTTCCTCTGTGTGAAGGACAGACATGAGCTGTCATTTGCCTGTTTGCTCTCAATTCTATTCCTTCCCTTCTAGGCTCAGCTCTGTTTTGCAGTGAGCTGGACTCTGCCAGCTAGCTACATTCTCCAGAATCCTGCCAACTGACTATCAATTAGATCCAAGCAGTGAGACACACTGGCATGTGTTTGGAAGATGCAAGGTGGAGAGAAGCCATTGCTCATCCTCTCTCTGCTTCCAGCCCCATGTCCAGCCATGGAGGCAGCAGGTGGCTCTGGACTCCAATGGTGCTGACTGTTCCGGGTGCAGCAGAAGCAGCCTTGAGTGGCTGTGGTCCAGTAGCCTTTGCAGTTCCAGCAGTAGCATCAGGAGGTCCAGGAGCAGATGCACACTTGGATAATTCCAAGGAGTGCACTTCTCAGCTCTGGGGCACCACCTTGGCTCTTTAGTTCTTCCAGTAATAGCAGCTTGACACTAATCTCTGTGTTATCCCACCTTCCCTTCTTTTGTTCCTTCAGGCCTTACTTTTGGAATCAGTCTCCTATTTTAAACCTCCTTTATTTGACATACCTAACGTGGTTTCTCTTTTCCTGATTAAACCTTTACTGATACATTTAGCCAAAAAAAAAAAAAAAAAATGAAAAATCCTTTTCTGATGACCAGAATCATATTTAACCCAAACAAATCCCACAAAATGCAGTCTAATTGTTTTTATAAGCCTTGTCAGGATATAAAAATGTTCTTTGATATTTTGCAATTACGTAGAGTTCAAAGTTTTCTGATGACAAACGGCATCGCTTCATGGAATGCCAGAATAGTTTTGGCAACTAGCTACAGTTTTAGAAAATTAAAGATATGGTGAGTATGTAGAATGTGAAAAAACTTTTTTCCTGCTGTTAGCAAGGCCATGAAATGTTCTACTTAATAAAAAGAGAAGAAAAAGAGATCTTAGAACTGGCTGAAAAACTAGGTCCTAGAACCTCTGTTTAAAAGGCTGCAATTGTAAGATGCACCCACATGAAAGACAAGAAGGATCTTTCAATATTCTTCGTTCAAGTTTAAGTTTCTATACATAAGGCCTCCCCATTGGTGAAAATCACTCCCACCAACCTCCTGAGTTTGGCCTGCCTTGGAATTTCACAGCACTTTTTAGGACAAAGGTACTAAAACAATATTTTTCGTCAATCCTGACAAGATTTTCAGGAAATAAAAATGTAAAAACCATCAGTATCCAGGCTTCTTAAAGTCAATAGCATGGGGATAAAAACATTTCTAGAAAAAGAGAAGGAGCCAATGAATGTTTACAGGTTGATGGGTTCTCAGAATACTAGAAAATTCAAGACTGTACTCAAAATACATTGCTCTTTAACTGGGGTTTAAGATCAGAATACAGGAAAGCCCGAGAGAGAAGCCAGACCATTTTCTGAGTATGATGAAAGCTGACAGCAACCCACTGGAAGCATCAGTGGAGCGATTACATAGGGCAGTGCCAAATGAGGCAAGAGAGTAAGAAAATTCTGGAGAGATCCCTGTTTGCCTTCCAAAGTCCTAGGAAGAAAATTAAACGCAGCAGCTTACTTATTGATCTACATGGGGGCAGTGTGTGTTACAAATTTTCATTTCCCTTTGATCAACTGTCAAAAGGAAACAGTGTAAATCCTGTAATTATCCTGAACAAAATGTCACTTAATTGTCATGAAACTTCTACATCCAGTCAATTGTTTCTTTGTTCTGATCTCAAGGAATAAGGAAAGAAAAAAAATAATCTCTGTAAGTAGAGCAGGGGACCTATGCTCTCTTCTAACTGTCATCTTGGCCCATTCCCAGCCTCTCTATAGAAGCTGGAATACGTTATTATTACTGGCAGTATTTGTTTTGATCAGCATCAAACTCCCTATCTATTGAGCCCTCCCAGTTTCTACTGGCCTTTTGTACCCTGGTCCTGATGGGGACCAAAGTTGCACCCATGAATTACTGCTGTTCTCACAGGCTGACAACAGCTTCCAAATTACAAATAAACCCACTATACTGGGGTACAAATAGGTACACTCTATTTTTCCTTAATAACTCACTATAGATTCATCCTCTTATTTTTATATAAGTTCTTACAATTTTTTTTTTTTTTGGCAGACCCACTTCTCCTACCACCACTTTAGACGATGAGCTCATTAAATATACTACAAGTGTACCTTAGAGATACTGTAGGTTCAGTTCCAGACCATCACAATAAAGTAAATACTGTAATAAATCAAGTCACATTGATTTTTTGGTTTTCCAGTGCATGTAAAAGTTATGTTTACACTATACTGTGGTCTATTAAATGTGCAATAGCATCACATCTAAAGAAAAATATACATACTCTAATTAAAAATACTTTATTGCTAAAAAATGCTACCCATCATCTGAGCCTTCACCAAGTTGTAACCTTTTTGTCAATGGAGGGTATTGCCTTGAAGCTGATGGCTGCTGACTCATCAGAGTGGTGGTTGCCGAAGGTTGGGGTGACTGTGGAGGTTTCTTAAAATAAGACAACAATGAAGTCTGCCACATCAATTGACTCTTCCTTTCACAAACAATTTCTCTGTAGCATGCAATGCTGTTTAATGGTATTTTACCCACGACAGAACTTCTTTCAAAACTGGAGTCAAACTGCTGCTTCTTTATCAACGAAGTGTATGTCATATTCTAAATACTTTGTCGTCATTTCAACAATCTTCACCGCATCTTCACCAGGAGCAGATTCCATCTCAAGAAACCACTTTCTTTGTGCATCCAATAAGAAACAACTCCTCATCCATTCAAGTTTTATCTGAGATTACAGCAATTCAGTCACATCATCGAGCTCCACTTCTAAGTTTAGTTCTCTTGCTATTTTTATGACATCTGCAGTTACTTCTTTCACTGAAGTCTTGAACTTCTCAATGTCATCCATGAATCAACTTCTTCCAAACTCCTGTTAATGTTTATATTTTGACCTCTTCCCATGAATCATTTAGATACTTAAATGGTCTTTAGGTATCTAGAATGGTGAACCTTTTCCAGAAGTTTTTCAATTTACTTTGCCCAGATCCATCAAAAGAATCACTTATTGGGCTTCCCTGGTGGTGCAGTGGTTGAGAGTCCACCTGCCGATGCAGGGGACACGGGTTCGTGCCCTGGTCCGGGAAGATCCCACATGCCGCGGAGCGGCTGGGCCCGTGAGCCATGGCCGCTGAGCCTGCACATCCGGAGCCTGTGCTCGGCAACGGGAGGGGCCACAACAGTGAGAGGCCCGTGTACCGCAAAAAAAAAAAAAAAGAAAGAAAAAGAATCACTTATCTACGGCAGCTATAGTCTTATGAAATGTATTTCTTAAATTTTAAGACTTGAAATTTTAAATTATTCCTTGATCCATGGGCTACAGAATGATGTTGGGCTAGCAGGCATGAAAACAACATTCATCTCATTGTACATCTGTATCAGAGCTCTAGGGTGAGCTGGTGCATTCTCAATGAGCAGTAATATTTTGAAAGGCTTTTTTTTTCTGAACAGTAGTTATCCAGAGTGGGCTTAAAATATTCAGTAAACCATGTTGTAAACCAATGTGCTCTCATTCAGGCTTTGTTGTTCCATTTATAGAGCACAGTCAGAGTAGATTTAGCATAACTCTTAGGGGACCTAGGATTTTCAGAATGGTAAATGAGCATTGGCTTCAATTTCAAGTCATCAGGTGCATTAGCCCCTAACAAGAGAGTCAGCCTGTTCTCTGAAGCTTTGAAGTCAGGCACTGACTTCTCCTCTCCAGCTATGAAAGTCCTAGATGGTATCTTCTTCCAATGTAAGGGTATTTCGTCTACATTGAAAATCTATTGTTTAGTGTAGCCACCTTCATTAACTATCTCAGCTAGATCTTCTGGATAACTTGGGGCAGCTTCTACATCAGCACTTGCTGTGGTATCTACCTTGCACTTTGATGTTATGAAGACGGCATCTTTCCTTAAATCTCATGAGCCAACCACTGCTAACTTCAAACTTTTCTTCTTCAGCTTCCTCACCTCTCTCAGCCTTCACAGAATGGAACAGAATCAGGGCCTTGTTCTGGATTGGGCTTTAGCTTAAAGGAATGTTGTGGCTGGTTTGATTTTTTCTATTCAGACCAGTAAAACTTTCTCCGTATCAGCAATAAGGCTGTTTTGCTTTTTTTATCATTCATGTGTTCACTGGAGTAGCACTTTTAATCTCCTTCAAGAACTTTTCCTTTGCATTCACAACTTGGCTTACTGTTTGGTGCAAGAGGCCTAGCTTTTGGCCTGTTTTGGCTTTTGACATGCCTTCCTCACTAAGCTTAATCATTTCTAGTGTTTGATTGAAACTGACAGACATGTGCCTCGTCCTTTCACTTGAACACTTATAGGCCATTGTAGGTTTATTCATTGGCCCAATTTCAATATTGCTGCGTCTCAGGGAACAGGGAGGCCCGAGGGAAGGGAGAGAGATGAGGGAACAACAGGTCAGTGGAGCAGTCAGAACACACACATTTACCAGTTAAGTTTGCTGTCTTATATGGACATGGTTTGTGGTGCTCCCAAACAATTACAATAGTAACATCAAAGATCACTGATCGCAAATCACCATAACAAATACAGTCATAATGAAAACATTTGAAGTATTGTGAGAATTATGAAAATGTGATACAGACACATGAAGTGAGCACATGCTGCTGGAAAAAAGGTGCCAGTAGACTTGCTGGAAGCAGAGTTGCCACAAACCTTCAATTTGCAAAAAATGTAGTATCTGTGAAGTGCAATAAAGCAAAGCACAATAAACTGAGGTATGCCTGATACTCTCCTTGTGAATTTTCTTTAGCTCAACAATAACATCGGCTGAAAAGGACAAAGATTTGAGTGATTACTATTTACCTAGCAGTGCGGAAATCTTTATATTAACTCTTTTACTTAATCTTGACACGAACACTGTGAGGTAAAAGTATTATCCCCATCTTATAGGTGACAGAATTGAACAAACAGTATTTAAGATCACGGCTTCTGCTTTGCTTCTATGATTATGTGAATTTATGACCCCCCCCCAATGGCTGAAGACTTCTCAAAACTATAGATAGATACATATCCACAAATCAGCACACGGCACAACCCACAAGTATTTTGTGGGAAAAGCATGTCCAGGTATTGTGCAATGCAGTGGTTCCAAGTGTGACATCAGATGGAAACAGTTTTGAGTCTGACCCAAATTCCCAGAGTTGTGTTGGGAAAGGAAGGATTTCCTTAAAATCATCCCCTGTGACCAAGAATATACTCCCCCAAGCATCCTATTTCTCATAATAACCCAGTATCAACCACTCACTTTTCTTTTAATCCTTAAATAAATAACCTTTTCTACCTCACTTCCATCTTATCTACAAGTTGAGACAATTAGCCCTATGCTACCCTCAAAATGAGCATAGTTCATTCACCAAAAGGAGATACTTCATGATTTTTATGAGTGAGGCATTGTGATAGGTGCTGGGAATGCCCTATACAGGTGTAGGAGACAGAAAAAAAAGTGGATCATTTCAATATAACACGATAATTGAGAATCCAATCACCTCTCACTACCACACCCTGATTACCGCAGTATCTCCCAATAGGCCTCCACTTCTGTGACTGCCCCAGGTTATGGACTGAATATTTGTGTCTCTCCACCCCCCAGTTGCTATGCTGAAGCCCTACCCCATAACGTGACGCTATTAGGAAACAGGGGCTTTGGGTGGTAATTAGGATGAGATGAGGTCATGAGGGTGGAGCCCTTTCAATGGGATTAGTGTCCTTACAAGAGTCCCGAGAGGACTTGCTTCAAGCCACCAAGTCTACGGTACTTTGTTGCAGCAGCCTGAACAGACTAAGACGCCCCCATTTAGTCTATTCTCTATAACACAGACAAAACAATCCTGTTAAAGCGTTAAGTCAGACCAAGTCATGTCCTCTGCACAGAGCCCTCCAGGGGCTTCTCACTGCACTTGGAATAAAAGCCAAAATATTTGCAGGGCTCTGCAGAGTCTGCCACTGCCCCTCTCCTTTGACTTGTCACCTCTCTGACCTCAGGGCTTCCTCTCCCCTCACTCATTCAGCTCCAAATAAAACCTGAAGCACAATCCTTCCTTGGGGTTTTTATCCTTACTGTTCCCTCTGCTCAGTAAACTGCACAGGTATCTGCAGGACTCAGCCTCTCACCTCCTTTGGGTGTTTACTCGAACGTGATATTCTCAGTGATGCTTTCTCTGATTACTGAATTAAAAGTTGCAGTGTGTTCCCTGTCACAATTTAATTTCCTTTTCTCCTTTGTTTTTCTCCGTAATATTTATCACCGTCTAACTTATTATACATCTTATTTTTCAAATGATCTGTTTTCCCTCCTTAGGATGTTAGTTTCATGATGGTTGGGATTATTGATAGTTTTGTTCATTGTCTGTTTGTACATCCACCATCTAGAATGCTGACATCTAGTAGATGATCAATATATATTTGTTGGATTAATGGGTGATAAATGGATGAACGGCTAGATGGATGGATGGATGAATGGAAGGACAGGGAGATGGAAAGGTGGGTGGATGGGTGGGGGGATGTATACAAAGGGTATTATGGGAACGCAAAGAAGAGGAGAGTTCTAAATGCAGCCCGAGATGATATGCTTTGGGAAGGCAAAATGTTCATTTCACCTGGTCATACCCTTCATGGGTCAATTAGTCAATGAATATGCCTCCTTCCCACCTTCATTCTTCATGACACTTTTATTTTTTCTAGATAGCATAATTGTCATCACAGAAACAATCAACCTCTTTGGGTCTCATCTTAAGTTCAACAATTCCTTTAATATGTTGACAGAAGATAACTTACAAGAAATTTAAAAGGAAACTCCGTGTATTACAAAAGATTTTCATGGTCACTATCCATCTCTTTATGCAGTGCTTAAGGACTCCACTATATTTTAAAGGTCTTGTTTTTATAAATTTAACCCATATGGATAACATCCTATAACATTCTGTGCACTTCTGGCATTAACTACTTTGCTATAAAAGCTTTCCTCTGTACGATTTGGGGAATGACTTTCATCCGGCCCTATCTCTGTCTCAGTGGTCATATTTACCTAGGTTTTCCATGAAACATTTTTTAATTAAAGAAATAATTGTTGAAGGTATATAATTTCCAGTATATTTTCTCGTATGTGGTATGCACACTGGCAAAACACACACCACACGCACGCACGCACACACACACACACACACAATTTAAAGTAGCTCTTTAGTTTCTGAATTATTGAAACAGAATCTAGCAAATACTCTAAGTAGAAACATATTGACAAAATAAATGCTTTTATACAACTACATAGCAAACATCCTACACTGCAACACCTGCTCTAATCCTTGCTTCTTCAGACATTCAACAATATTTTCTATTTCTATTCCAACAGTATCAGCTGACAAGAAACGCATTTTGTTTGTCCCTAAATATATTTTAGGCATTATTTCAACCATTTTTAACAGCATCAAGAAGAACAGATTTACCCAGTCATATGTGGCTTTTTCAGTTAAGTAAGAAATCTCAAGAGAGGCTTTTAAAGATTTATCATTAAATTTGGCAAAATTTTTAAGTACTGGTGAGAATCGCATGCCTTCAACCACCTGGGGGAGGGGTGGAGGGAGGGGGACTACAGAGTTTTGTCTTTAAGTCCTACATGTATTGCTTTTAAATGAATTGCTAATCATGATGGCTTCCTAATGTCCTTGAACTTACATTAAGGTACAATGGATACCTGGGTGACATTCATCATCAAGGACAGCGAAGGTAATTCACATTTCAAATCATCTTCTTGAAAATATTTTGGCAACTTGTTAGCTCAGATGAGATTGCTGTTTTCAATATCATACTATGGCAGACAATGAGTACATACCAAAAATAACAGAAACACTGGCTCTGCTGTTTTCTGGGCTTGGTGTGTGTTTGCATCATTAATATTATCCCATTCTTTGCAAGATTCATTCTAAGTTGCTTTTCCTCTCTGTCAGAGGAAGGAAGACCCCGAAATCTATCAATTCACTTCACTACAGGTGAATAAGGGGCAACAGGAGGCAGCAAGTGAACAAGCTGGGGGTCACTCTGATCCGAGACATGGGAATGCCCTCAATCCTCAGGAGACATTGTAATGGACACCTGGACATTGTAATGTGGGGCTGTCTGATATAAAAACTGACAAAGCGTGCCAAGCTCAATCTGTGTAGTCAATATTGGTAAAGCTGAATTTCTTTCTGATTTTTAGGGGGAAAAACTCTAAATAGCTTCTTTGTGCAAGCAATAGATTATCGTGTGTACCCTCCAGGGTGTAGTGGCTGTCCATTTTAGGGCCACTGGTCTTGTAGGAGAAGCATTAGCCTTAGAGAGACATTCCTCACAATACTGCCATGAGGACGGTCTATAGACTGACAATCCATGCCCATGTAAGAAATGATTATTACTTAAAGAATGGAACCTAATCAAACTTCTAAGCTTTTGCACAGCAAAGGGAACCATAAACAAAACGAAAAGGCAGCCTACGGACTGGGAGAAAATATCTGTAGATGATGCAGCCAACAAGGGCTTAATTTCCAAAATATACAAACAGCTCCTACAACTCAATAACAAAAAACCAAACAACCCAATCAAAAAATGGGCAGAAGATCTAATTAAACATTTCTCCAAAGAAGACATACAGATGACCAACAGGCACAGGAAAAGATGCTCAACATCACTAATTATTAGAGAAATGCAAATCAAAACCACAATAAGGTACCACCTCGCACCAGTCTGAATGGCCATCATTAAAAAGTCTACAAACAACAAATGTTGGAGAGGGTATGGAGAAAAGGGAACCCTCCTACACTGTTGGTGGGAATGTAAATTGGTGCAGCCACTATGGAAAGCAGTATGGAGGTTCCTCAGAAAACTAAAAATAGAGTTGCCATATGATCCAGCAATCCCACTCCTGGGCATATATCCAGACAAAACCATAATTTGAAAAGATACATGTACCTGTATGTTCAAAGCAGCACTATTTACTATAGCCAAGACATGGAAACAACCTAAATGTCCATTAATAGATGAATGGATAAAGAAAATGTGGTGTATATATATATATATATATATATATATACACACACACACACACACACACACAATGGAATATTTCTCAGCCATAAAAAGAATGAAATAATGCCATTTGCAGCAACATGGATGGGCCTAGAGATTATCATACTAAGTGAGGTAAGTCAGAAAGAGAGACACAAATACCATATGATATCACTTACATGTGGAATCTAAAATTCGACACAAATGAACATATCTACAAAACAGAAACAGACTCACAGACATAGCAAACAGACCTGTGGTTGCCAAGGGGGTGGTGAGGGAGGGAAGGATTGGGAGTTTAGGAACAGCAGATGCAAACTAGTATATATAGGATGGATAAAAAACAACGTCCTACTATATAGCACAGGGAACTATATTCAATATCCTGTGATAAACCATAATGGAAACGAATATATATGTATAACTGAGTCACTTCACTGTACAGCAGAAATTAACACACTGTAAATCAAGTATACTTCAATAAAATTTTTAAAAAAAAGAAATGACTATTACTACCCAGGAAGGCCTACCTGTGTCATTTGGATTATCTTAACCTAACTCCATTACCTCGCACGGACCCAATGTCAAATTTATCTCCAATTCCCTGGCAAATCAGAATTGTCATAATCTGATAGAAGAAACTGATCAAAGGGTATTTGAAACTCCAAGATCGTTGCCCCTCTGTCCCCTCCCCATTATTGTACCTATATATTTTCCTTTAAAGAAAATCTGGGATGCATTAGACAGACTTCTTTCCCCCTAAAACGTTATGGGCTTATTGTAACCTTTCCTATGAACCCTGAGAATCACCTCCTGACATCGCTCTGCCTTCTCCTAGCATCTTCTCTTCTGCCCCAGCAGTCTCAGCACAGCAGACTGGGTCAGAATTGCCATGTGCTCCCACTGACTTCATCTGGAATATTCCAGATCTAGACAGCCAAGCATGGATTGTGGGTGGCTCCACTCCCATCATTTCAGGTTAAACCCACAGAAACCCTAGTCCTTGTCAGGAAATCCAATTTCTCCTGACCCCAGAGGCGTGGAGATTCTGCATCTGCTGCTACTGTTCTCATGAAGCAGTCGTGATTCATACAGCTGTTCTTTTATTTAGTAACAATAGAAACATTCTCCTTTATGTTTTGCCACTACAGATAAAGTCATCTTGAGCAAACCAAATCTACCTCTGGGCCTTGCCAGGGCTATGTCATCAGCCTGACTCCCCGCAGCAAAGAGAGACGGGGTTGAAGAAAGAACGTACACTAAGTGGCTCCTGTACGTCAGACTTCGTGATCTGGTCTGGGTATGTTACAGCTCATTTACCTGCATCCAACCCCAAAACAAAGGAATGAGAATCCTCCTTTCTCTGCCTTCTCTCCCGGCCCATAAACCCTTGGGATCTCCTTTTGTCAGGTCTCTAACAGCCTGACGCTTCTGCCGCAGGCAGAGAATTCAGACCTATATATGTGACAGGGCATTTGAACGTCTTCCTCTCCCACTGGAAATACACAGCATTCTATTCTCTCCAACTTGGTGTCTAAAATAATTGTTTTCATTGCTTCCTAGCACATATCAAGGTTTCACAATCAAAAACAATTTCTTTTTCATAATGACAGCAAATGTTAGAACCTATACATGTGTGTCCAGTTTTATTGAATTTCTAGTCCCGTTTACATTGAAAACTGTAGCCCCAAAGAACTAGGTAGGCTGCCTGAGGCAGTAATTGCATCAAACCTGAAATATGAGACACAGGTTACATTTATTGTTTTAAAGGAACACCTGACTTTAGGGACCTACTCAATAATAGACATGTTTGGGATTAATGAGGATGTTTCCTCATATAAGAAGTGAAAATCCCAACATAAATATTGTGGATTCTGACCTCCTGCTTCCTTGTAGAGGAGACAACCATGCTCCCGCTACCAGTGAGAAACTATTCACAGCCAGGGGCTGAATAGATGGGGACTCACTATTTACCTGTCTGGTCTGAAATGGCCACATCAGCTCATATCTGTCCCAGAAGGGTGTCTTTCAGTTATTTTTAGAAAAATGCCCACCATGGAAGCAGTTCTAGAACATTCTCTTACTTTGTGGTCGTGTTTAAGTATGGTTGAGAGCGAATATCACAGAGATTTCAGCCACCCCGTGAGCCCGCATCTGGAGAGATGACGTGGTTTGTGGCAGCTTGTTTTCAAGATGCAGCCCCTGGTCTTGTGCCATGGCTTCTCCTTGCGCTCTGAGACGCTGAGAACCTGCCTGGGCCTCAGTTCCCTCACATGGCAGATGAAGGAGCCGGACTAGACGAGTGCATCTCTAACTTTAATGTGTACACAAATCACCTGGGGGCCTTCTTGAACTGCAGATTCTAATTCAATAGGTTTGGGGAGGGGCCTAAAATCCTGCATTTCTAGCAAGCTCCCAGGGGTGCCAGTACTGCTGGTTAGTCTGTGGACACACTTTCAGTAGCAAGGAGTTAGATGGCTTCTAAAGAAACTTTTCGTGCTGCGTTTTCTTCCTATTCAGGATGATGCCACAAGGTTAAGCCGCAAATGCTGCAACATAATAATAAAGAAAACCTAAATATCTAAAGACTGAAGTCTCTTAACAATAACCCAGTTCAGCAGACTGTCCAAACACTTTGGCCAGGACTGTTAACAGTTTAGTTTGACAAAGCATATAGGACTTCAGATGTCTACACATTTTTTTTTACTTATTCCCCATGAGCAATTAAGATGAAAATTTTTTTTTGACAATGACTCAGGAAAATTCAACAATTAACTCCCAGCTCAGACATCCTGAGACCTTAAGTTTAATTCCAAAAACTGTTATCCAAACTGGAGGAAAAAGGAGAGAGAGAGAAGTGTTTAAAATTGGTGAGTATCCCAACTTAAAATAAAATTTGTAATTCTCAAAGAATGAGAATAGTTGTTCCCTTTCTCCCAATTTAAGACTTGTCTGGAAGGACTAGTTTGCAGAAGAGAGAAACTACTGATCCGAGTGAATGTGGCAGTGGTAAGGCAGACATTCAGCCTTCCTTGATGGGTGAGAGCCTGGCTTGTGCTACCTGCGAGAATTTACAGAAACTTAACCACCTGGGACAGATGATCACTGTTTTGTAAAAACCCCAGGGAAGGTAAGCCCATTCTTCCCTCCATAAACTGGTAAGAAAAAGCTAATAAGGGGCCATATTATTGGTGTCTTCTAGGGGGGAATTTGTAAATGCAGAAGTAGTACCAGGGTCCACATGGTCAGAACTGGCTCAGGGGATAAAGAGACGTAGAATAGAGAAAGTGGGGTGTAAACATATGTACAGGTGCATTAACTGGTGAGCTTACTCCATAGTTCCTCCAAAGGATGCCTCTCTCACATGGGAAGAGGTGCCAACGTCTCCTGCTAGGACTAGCCTCACCCAGTTGCCCCAGGAATGGCCTGCAAGCTTAGCGTGCCCGGGGCCTGAGCCAAAGAGAGCCAGGCTTCAAGTTCTCCTAGAAACATCTTTTCCACTAGCAAGTGGGCTTGTCCCCCCACTCAGAGCACACAGCAGGTGTGGCTGGGCCACCTGGTGGACCTCTGTTTCCCTGGTTTCCTGGTCCCTTAGTCCTCTTCTCCTCCCAGTTGGAACTCCATGCTGGCCCTGCTTTGGGGACTCACCTCCTTGAGACCCCACTGAACAGCGTAACTGAAGACTGAGGAGATGTTTTACCCCCAAATAGTGACTTAGATAATATAACACAATGAACAGGCAGAAAAAACACAATGGAGGGATGAACTAAAGGTGCTTTATACACCTATCCTACCTGCAGGACTAGGCTGACATCAGCCTAAGTTTTGGCCAAGTTAAACTGTACCAGGTTTTTGAGATAGCGCTACTTTTCAGTGTAGCTGGTTTCACCATTTCCCTCCATTTTTAAAAAAATTAATTAATTAATTATTTTTGGCTGTGTTGGGTCTTTGTTGCTGCATGCAGGCTTTCTCTAGTTGCGGCAAGTGGGGGCTACTCTTCGTTGCAGTGTGCGGGCTTCTCATCATGGTGGCTTCTCTTGTTGTGGAGCACGGGGCTCTAGGCACTTGGGCTTCAGTAGTTGTGGCTCACGGGCTCTAGAGCACAGGCTCAGTAGCTGTGGCACAGGGGCTTAGCTGCTCCGCGGCATGTGGGATCTTCCCCAGCCAGGGCTGGAACCCGTGTCCCCTACGTTGGCAGGCAGATTCTTAACCACTGTGCCATCAGGGAAGTCGCACTTCCATCTGTTTTGACTGAAAAGTGTTAGAGGTGGGTGACTTCTGGTTAAGGCATTGGACAAAGCCTCTGGAGGCCTGAGGCCTGGGCCTGCCTCTGCAGCTCACTAGCTGGGTGATCTTGGACAAGTCACCTCACATCTTTGTACCTGGTCCTCATCCGTAAAGGGAAGAGGCCGAATTGGGTCCAAAGTTTCTGAAGGTTTTGTTCATTTTATTCTTTTTGAGGGAAAACCTTCTTTAAAGGAATCTTATGCAGAAGTCCAATTTGCAAAGCAGATCAAAGCAGTGTGTTTGGTTAGGTACCACCATGTGTTTTAACAAACAAACCTCACATTTTCCACAGCTGATAATCCAGTGCAGTAATACCCAGTTGACTTTCTACTCCACAGTGATGCAGGGACCCATGCTCCTTCCATCAGTGGCTCTGTAACACTCTAGGCAGTGGTTCTCAATCAGGGGTCATTTTGTCTGCCCTCTCCCCCCAAACCAGGGGACATTCATTTGGTAATGTCTGGAGACAATTTTGGTTGCTACAAAGCGGGGAACTACTACTGACATCAAGCGAGTAGAGGCCAGGTATGCAGCTAAACATCCTTCAATGCACAGGCTAGGCTCTCACAACCAAGAATTATTCAGCCCCAAATGCTAACAGTGCTGAACTTAAGAAACCTTGGTCTAGGTCCTTAAATTCTGTATATCCAGCCAACAGATAGGGAAAGAGCACTGAGGAATGTTGCATGGGAGTCAGATAGGCCAGGCCTAGAAGTGGTGTGTATCACTGCTGTTCACATTTCATGAGCTAAGCTTGATTGTGTGGCTGTCTCTAAGTGTGTGTGTGTGTGTGTGTGTGTGTGTGTGTGTGTGTGTGTGTGTGTGTGTGTGTGTGTGTGTGTGTGTGTGTGTGTGTGTGTGTGTGTGTGTGTGTGTGTGTGTGTGTGTGTGTGTGTGTGTGTGGCGGGGTTGGGGGGAATGGGAGAGATGTGGTTTCTGACTGAGAAGCTACACCTCCCCCAGAAACAAACCTGTACTACACAAAGGGGAGCTTGAAAAGCTAGTGGAAAGTTAGCTGTCTGCCGCCTGGTCTCCTCAGCTGAACGCACCTAATGACAAAGATTACACATGACAGATCTAGATTACCTAAGTGGTGCTAAGACAGAATTGTGTAGGGTCTTGCTACCCAAAGTGTGGCAACACCTGGGAGTCTACAAAGGACCCCCACCAGTGCTCATAAAAAGCACTGACTGGCTGCCAGGGTCACACAGAAGGTGCACATGGAAATCTACCATCTTCTGTGCAACTGCATTTCCCACTGTAGGGAAGGGACCGGGGCTGGGCTTCATGGAAAGCTCTCTTTTCTATTTGAAGAGCAAAGATGAATACAGTCAAATACAATGAGGAGATTAAAAATGACACAGTGGATTTAACCTCTTTGCCTCTCAGCCCAGAACACCACAGTCATTCTTTTCCTCAGTTACTATCACTAATCAGAGTGTGACCCAGTTTCAAAGGACACGGACATTTGGAAAAACAAATGAAAAGACATGCAAATTGTGTTAGGTTTTCAGAAGAAAGCTCAATGAAATAAGTCAAAATATCTGAACCCAGACCCCTATCTGCTTCTGACAAGCAGTACTACAGGGGAATACACTTTCCCTTCCTGGGCCCTGGCACCCTCCTTGGCAAAATGTGGAGACAGGCCTGGAGCAGCAGTTTGCAAACTGTGTCGCAGGGAACCTCTTGGAGACATTAACAGAGCAAGTCGATGGGGATCAGACTCCATGTCCAGCTCCACTTTTGTCTGTCTGACATACTGTATATCGGTATCGGTATAAAATATTGTTTACAACATTTGAAAACCCCTGATAGAGATCATCACGCATTTCCAATTCTAACAGTCCATGATTAGCTCACATGACAAGAACGATCTCCGTAAAAACCTCTATTCATTCCACAATATAAGTCAATGTCTTACTTCTAAATGTTAAATTACCATTGAAAAGGCAAATTAGTCTGGCCCAATCTGTTTCCCTCTGTATACATTAAAGTTAGGCTCACGTAGAAGAGTACACAATGAAACCCCTCACAGCCTGCAGAGAACTTCCGCAGATTCTAAATAATTATTAGTTAAACTGAATTTTTACATTTCAAATATACTCTGATCTCAAAAATCTATAATAAATTTGATCTTTGTGTGACCTTTAACAGTTGTTCTCAACCCCAGCACCTGCTATTATCAATGACACTGCTTCGATAGGGTTAAGGGGCCCTTCGTCCTGCACCAAGACCTGGGGAAACTCTCCATTGCCCATCACTCCACAGAAATGAGCTTTTAAAACATCTCAACACGACAACACTCTTATTTTCCCATTAGGAACCAAGATCTACTTCCATTCACAGTTGGCATTCTCCCTGTGACCTTGAATCTGCATGCCCTATATCCTTGCTTGATGTCATTCCTGAGCTATAAACCCACTGAGAACAAAACAGAGCCCCCTCAGTACTAGCATGGCTCTTTGCATACAACAGAAATAACTAACTAAACATCAGTGTAAGACACACGTGACAGAGACCAACAGATGTAAATCAAACAATTTAATTCCATTACTTACTAACATTTGGATATCCATGTGACTCAATCATATTTTGTTGTATAAAAAAAATGTGCTTCTAGAAACTCCCCAAGTAGGAAATATTGCTCCAGCTTTCAGCAGCAGCAATTACTTCCCACTTTCTCTACTTGAACACAATCACTGCCACTGGAGCTGCCGTTGGTGACAGCCCCCTCCCATTACTGATAGGCATCACTATTCTCCTCCAAACCTCTGAGATTACAAATATAAATCTTATTCCCCTTAACTAGTTCCACAACCCTACCACAAAAGCACCAAGAATAACCAAGTCCAGAGAGATCACTGCAGACCCTCTTCAAAACCCCAAACTGCACCACCAGAGCAATACAACTGGCTCTTGTCTGGGTTACGATGGTCTCTTAAACCAGTGATGGAAGAGTCGTAGTAATGTCAAGTGACGTGGCAGAGGTAGACAATGTTTTATGGGCTGGTGAAGTTCTCAAAATTGAAAGACATTCACTATTGCAATTCTGTTTGTTGCTCTGTCTCTCCTCTCTAAACATAAAGACCTTAAGGCAAGAATTAGGTCTACATTTTTCGCTCTTAGGTCCCTAGGTCCTAGCACAATGCCTAGCACATGGTGTTTATTGAATGACTGGATGGATAAAAGGCAATGTATAGCCATTTTGGTGTGGCAACACCTAGTTCTCTAAAGGAGGTGAAAATATGTAATATAATTCAAGTTCGTATACCCTTCAGTAGTCATTGAGTATTTTAAAAGTTTCCTTCCTGAAAATTAATATTTTTCAGAAACAGGAAATTTTTTGGAGAAGTTCACACTAAATGATCTAAGGAAAGATCAGTGTTTTCCAGATGTTCTGTAAGCCAAGTCAACCTGTATTCATTCATTCAAATCAGAATCCAACAGGCTAACATTTGGTGCTCCATTGGAAGGTCACTGGCTGGACCAATGCTTTGTTTTGTTAATATATACGTTTTATTTAAAGAGCATTGATTGACACCATTATTTCATGGTACTTTCATAGGATGCAGAACACTGATAATATCAGAGCTCAGTGAAATAACCAATGCTCACAAGAAGATCCTTAGTCATGAAGCAAAGCATTATGTTAGACCTTTTTCTTAAGGCAGGGATGTACATAAAATTTTTTTCATCCGGAAAATGGTTCAGCATTCATAGGGTTATGGTTTAGCTACCTGTTCACCCTTCTTTTGGGGAACACCTCCTTTCTCATTGATGCTGGTAAAGATAGACACCATAGTAACAACAAGAGATTAATGCAACATGTCTTTACTGAGCCCACCCAAATGTCAGAAACTGTCTGGGCACTGGTGATATAGAATTGAGTCAGATACGATCCTGCCTTCAAACTGCTCACAATCAAATGCTGAGGAAAACTGTGTTGGACGACTAGAATTCCACGCCATCAGAGAAAGACAAATATCGTATGATATCACTCATATGTAGAATCTAATTTTAAAAAATGACACAAATGAATTGATTTACAAAACAGAAACAGACTTACAGATATGGAAAACAAACTGTTTACCAAAGGGGAAAGGTGGGGGAAAGGGATAAATCAGGAGCATGGGATTAACATACACACACTACTGTATATAAGTTAGATAACCAAAAGGGACCTACTATATAGCACAGGAAACGCTACTCAATATTCTGTGATTACCTATATGAGAAAAGAATCTGGAAAAGAAGGATTATATGTATAACTGAATCACTTTGCTGTTCACCTGAAACTAACACAACATTGTAAATCAACTAGACGCCAATAAAATAGTAATTAAAAAAAAAATTCCATGCCAGACCTGGGGCGACCAGTAGTGCAGAGGAAGTGCTGTCAGCATACATGAGCGAGGGTGTGATTAATTCTGTTTGGAGAGGGTTCAGGATGATTTCTCAGAAGTATGGTTTACACAGTGAGATATCACCTCACACCTGTTAGAATGGCCATCGACAAAAAGACAAGAGACAACAAATGCTAGCAAGGGTGTGGAGAAAGGGAACCCACATGCACTGCTGGTGGGAATGTAAATTGATACAGCCACTATGGAGAACAGTATGAGGATCCTCAAAAAATTAAAAATACAACTACCATATAATCCAGCAATTCCACTTCTGGGAAATATATCCAAAGAAAACTAAAACATTAACTCAGAAAGATATCTGTACCCCCATGTTTACAGCAGCATTATTTACAATAGCCAAGACATGGAAACAACCTGTGTCCATAGATGGGTGAATGGATAAGGAAGCTGTGGTATATATAAACAATGAAATTTTATTCAACCATAAAAATGAGAACATTCTACCATGTGCAACAACATGGGTGAAATGTGAGGGCGTTATGCTAAGTGAAATAAATTAGACAGAGACAGATACAGTGTGATCTTACTTACATGTGGAGTCTAACAACAAAAGAAAACAAAACAAAAAGAAAAATCCAAACTCACAGAAAAAGGAATCGGATTTGTGGTCACCAGAGGCAGGGGGTGAGGGGAGGGGGAATAGGAGAAAGATGGTCAAAAGGTATTGGCTTGCCCAGAAAGTCTGTCTGGGTTTTTCTGTAACATCTTACGGTGGCTGGGACATCTTACGGGGAGGAATTGGAGGAAGGTGTTCAAAATGTGCAAACTTCCAGTTATAAGAAAATAAGTACTAGGGACGTAATGTACAGCATAATGACTAGAATAACACTGCTGTATGATACATGTGAAAGTTGCTGAGAGTAAATCTAAGAGTTCTCACCACAGGAAAAGAATTATTTTCTTTTTCTGTTTTTTTATTGTATCTATATGGGATGATGGATGCTAAATAAACTTATTACAGTATTCATTTCACAGTACATGTAAGTCAGCTCATTATGCTGTACACCTTAAACTTATACAGAGATGTATGTCAATTATATTTCAACAAAACTGGAAAAAAGGGGGTTAGAAGTAGGGTTTACACTGGGTTTTGGTAGAGGTCATGGATGCTGGGGAAGGGGAGAGAGTCTAGGCCTTGGGAACACCAAAAACTAAGGAGCAGAAGAAAAGAGAAAGCTGTGCGTCCAGTTCCTGGAGCAGTCACAAGCCCTGCGTAGCTGCAGGTTGGCTGAGTGGGAAGCTGGGGTTGGGTGGTGGAATATAAGAGAGATTGGGTGCTATTATACTCAAAAGAGGCATGCAGAGAAATCAGCCCTCAGTGACGCCACTGGAAGGGGCTTTCCACGAGGCGAATGACCAGTGTCTGCGCCAAAGGGTGACTCGGGGGGCTTTATACTCCCCTCCCCACCAAATATCTGTCAGCCTCTGCACAGCTGACTCAAAAAGAAAAACATACAATTCAAATAAAATAAAACACGTTTGCCCTGCAAACACTCATTCAAGACAAATCCCCTAGCCTTCTTCTATACTGCTACCACGAAATATGGAGGAACTCAGGAGCTGCCCCTGAGGACCTCCACAGTCCATCAAGGTGGGCTTGGATAAAGTCAAATGAGTCTTGAATAAAGTGGAACCTGCGAGGTGGCTTGCCTTCCTTATTCAGTCGTGGCACCAAACCAAAGGTAGTTTGGGTGATGAGGAGGGCTGAGGTCACTGAAGGGAAACCATCTGAGAAGCCTGGCTTGGATTCGGCCTCTGAGGGCAGGGATCTTGTCAATTAGCTCCAGGCTCCCTGTCACATAAGCTGTACATATTGGCAGTAAAATAACAAAACCAATTGTGTCACCCCAGGCAGCACTAAAGTAGATGTACAGTGTATCTTCCACGGCTATTAATAGCAAGGAGCTTGGAGCCAATTAGAAATATGTCCATGAAATAGGGAACTGGAGCGCTCTTAAATGTGTAAAACATCATTATCTGTCATCCATAGGCAACTAAACAGAAAAACACAGCTTAAGATCGTCCTCAAACTGAAGGAATATTCCTATGAAGACCCTAGGTCTATAATAGGGCTGAAGGAAAGATGATAGTTCTGGCTTCTAGACACTGGTTAAGAAAAAAAGAAGTGAATGCAAAAAATGTATGTGAATGCAAAGGAGCACATCTAAGTGAATGTATTAGTGGTCATTCTTTTAAAAATGAAGTCCAAGGCAAGCTCCTCATGAACTGATTAAAGAATGTTTAAGCAAAAGCACTTCTTGGGAGGCCCTGTAAACCATAGCCTATAAAACAGAAAATGCTTTACAGTTTAATGCTTTTTGCTATATCCAAAGCTGATACATTATGATATATATAAAAGTAGGTACGCGATCACTTTTAACAAAACTGGACACCATGAAACTGTCAGCAAATTTGGCCAAAGTCTTCTATGTCACTTCTTTCATTGTTATTTGAGGGGAAAGTGTGATCTTGCAAACAGAGGCCATAAGCAAACAGAACAAATTCTATTTGTAAAGGAAATTACAGGTCGTGGCATTGATTTCTTTTAAATCTAGTGACCTTTGTAGAAACAAGTGTGCCTATCATTCAATAATATAAACCATATTTAAGTAAAGTTTGCAAAGGAAGCTTAAAAATTGTTGAACTATTATTTAAACCATAAATATATTTTACTACATCATTTCTTATTTACTGCAAAATGTCAAGATGGATGGATACAAAAAAATCTAGTCATTGATTATAATGCTAAAAAGAGCTACTCCTAGAAATTATGAAATTAATTTAAATATATACCAATAATATATCAACATAAGGTTATTAATATATTTTAAATATTAAAAGGCATTAATTTTACATGGTGATTAAGGCATTATTATACTCAGAGCTAGTGAAATCTAGTGATTCGAGTGACAGAGTACCATATTTTTATATTTTTAGTCCTATATATGTATCAGACTGTAGTCTCAGAGGATCTAAATAGGCCTATTCTAATTTATTTTAAAATCATCATTTGTTTTCTCCTAACTTTAGTCTGCACAAATCTTTCTGACTCACTCAGGTGTCTGACATACAGTTGTAGACTAAGGGCTGGCCAGCCAATGTAAGGAGATCCGTTTCCATCACTCAGGGTGCTGTAGCCTGCAGCTGGCTAGACTGACAGGGAGGTGCTACACATGTAGTTCCATCTGTGGCAGATCTGAGGGCAACTACTCGTTGCCTTCCCAACAGCTCCCCGCAGCCCCTTGTATCACAGGGTTCCTCAATCTTACACTTTTGACATTTGGGACGGATACTTCTTTGTCGTAGGGACTGTCCTGTGCATTGTAGAATGTTTAGCACCATCCCTGGTCTCTCTGAAATAAATGCCAATAGCAACACTCTCCCCCTAGGTGTGACAACCAAAAATGTCTCCAGACATTACCAAATGCCCCTTGAGTTGGGCAAAGATCATCCCTTGATGATAACCACTCTTCTTACAGAACGCTGTTTGTAATTTGGTCCCCATCATTCTACGAGCATCTATGAGCTGTAAGAAAGGCAGTTTCCACTCCCAGCCAAAAGAGGTCAATCCTGACTGGTCTAGATCAGTTATGGTGGACCCAGTCCTCTTCTCAGCTATTGGTTTACACAAGGGCATGTAAAGTCTGCTGAGGGGCCCCAATGAAAGGGTTCCTCACTCTTAGGTGTTCCTTGGATATTACACACACACACACACACACACACACACACACAGTCAACAAAGGAAAAGAAAAAGAATAGAGAATGAAAAAAGGGGAGGAAGAAGTGTATTAGTCTGCTAGCACTGCCCTAACAAAGCAGTGCAGACTAAGTGACTTAAACAACAGACATGGATTCTCTCACAGCTCTGGAGGCTAGAAGTCCAGGATCAGGGTGTCATCAGGGTTAGTTTCTCCTGAGGTCTCTGTCCTTGGCTTATAAAGGCCCATCTTCTCCCTGCGTCTTTACATGGTCTTTTCTCTGTGCATCTTTGTATACAAATTTCCTTTTCTTTTAAGGACATCAGTCATATTGGAGTAGGACTCACCTTAACAACTTCATTTTAACTTAATTACATCTTTAAAGACCTTATCTCCAAATACAGTCATATTCTGAGGTACTAGAGGTTAGAATTTCAACATATGAATTTGGTGGGGGAGGGGCCCACAATTCATCCCACAACAAGGAAAGAAGAAAAAGGAAGCCAGAAGAGAAGACAAGAAAGGGGGCAGGGTGGGCAGAGAGGCTGATGTATCAGTTGGGAATGATTTCCTCTGCAGGTGATAGAAATTAACTGTATTAAAATAGGGTTTTGCTTTTATCACTAACATTGTCTGAATATGGGTGGTTTGCTAACAGTGGTTCAGCTGGTCACAAATGTTATCAAAGACTAGACTCTTTCACTATTTCTACTCTGCCACCTTTGGATTTTTCATCCTGATTTTGGCTGCCTCATGGTCACAAGATGGCTGTTGCAACCCCATACATCATGTCCACCTTCAAGGCAGAAAGTCAGGGAAATAGACTATACCAGCGATCTTCTTCTTACTGCTGTTCCCTTTGTATAGAAGCAAAGCCTTTCCCAGAAGACCCCCCCCAGCATACTTCCACTTATGTCTCATTGACTGTAACTGGGTCCCATGGCCAGCCCTGGCTGCCAGGGAATCTGGCACAGCAAATATCTGGCTTTCCAGAGCCTATGGTTACACACAGCAAGGAAGAAGGGGGTTGAGATAGCTATCAAATTAGTCAATCAACCATGTTTATCCAAGGGAGGAAGAGCAGAAAGAGAGAAAAGAATAGGAGAAGATTGGCGGGGGGCAAAGGAAAGAAAAGAAGAGCAAAGGAAAATTATCGTAATCATTATTAATTACTATCTACAAAAAAGCAAAGTTTTCATACGCAGCCCTCACTAAGGAGTTCCCCTAGCCTGCTGATTAGCTATTATAATATCCAACAGCTTGCTTCAGTGCCTAAATGACTGCTCATCTTTTGGCGTAAACATATAGATATAAACTGTACTTAACAATTGCTTCTCGATAAGGAGTTGTAAGTTACATATCTCCAGCATGTAACTTAATTCATGGCACATAGTAGGTAGTTACTAAATATCTATTGAATAAATGAATCAAAGCAATCCAGATCACTGTGGGAAGAGCACATAATGTCTACTCAACAAGACATCATCAGGATTTGTTTTGAGAACTTGTTAGAAATGCAAATTTTCAGGCTTCACCCCAGACCTACTGAATCAGAAGGAGAAGTTAGTAATCTGTGTTTAAAACACCCTACAGGGGATGTTGATACATGCTAAAGCTTCTGAACGCACGCGCGCACACACACACACACACACACACACACACACACACACACACACACACACACACACACACACACACACACACACACACACACACACACACACACACACACACACACACACACACACACACACACACACCCCTAAGCTGTGTCGTTCATAATTTTAAGGCCATGAATATTTTATCTACTGCAATATCTCTTCTGTGTTACACTGATCATCTGAAGACACTATTCTGTTTTAGGGATATTGTTTAACTTTTTTAATGTTAAGTTACAAAATATTAAAATGTAAAGACAAGTAGAGATAAAAATATAAACTCCTAGGATTTAACAGATGTTAACATTTGCCATAGTTGCTTGCATGTCTTTTTTTGTGTGTGTGTGGTATGCGGGCCTCTCACCGTTGTGGCCTCGCCCGTTGCGGAGCACAGCCTCCGGACGCGCAGGCTCAGCGGCCATGGCTCACGGGCCCAGCCGCTCTGCGGCATGTGGGATCTTCCCGGACCGGGGCACGAACCCGTGTCCCCTGCATTGGCAGGCGGACTCTCAACCACTGCGCCACCAGGGAAGCCCCGCTTGCGTGTCTTTTAAAGTTGCTAGGCCCAGCATTCTTCTCTCCCATCCCTCCAATCCTCTCTGACAGCTCGTCTCCATTCCTAAGCATCCTGGCCTTTTTCTGCTGCTTCCTAAATTCCTAGGCTAAGAGACCGCAAGCAATGTGATGGAGAAGCATATTCTCACTGGTGCTCCCCCAGAGGCCAAGTTAATAGCAATTTTCATGACCTGGAGCTTCATTACCCTTTCACTTAGGTTCCGATGATACATACTGAGATTGGCTTTATGTTCAGACACCCAGGAGGGAGGTTGACTGTGAACTGAATTGTCAATATTGTACGCTTCTCATCCAAAACATAACTCTAAAATTCTTCTTCCTCTTCTTAAGCTCAAGAACAATGTTCTTTCAGATGAGATCTACCATAGAGAGAGAAAAGAACTAATAAGCAAGTTCCGCTAAAGTCAGGGATGCTGGGGAGTGGTGAGTTTTAATTTGGCCAGTGTTATCTTCTTGTTCTCTTTGAACCTTTTATTCCAGCTAATGGAGGAAAGAGAACACTATCTGATTCTGAAATCTAATTAGGTTTATAAAGTACATCCACATATACTTGCTCATTTGATACTACCATTTGATGACAGCTGACATCCTCACAGACTGCCCTGTTGGCCACTGTCTCCCAAGCATCCAGCACAGTACTTCGTACACTGTGGGCACCAACTAAACGCTTGTTAAAGAAATGAAGGACAGAAGGATGCCTAAAGTGTCAGATCCAGAATTTCCAGGAAGAAAGGGCCAGGCTGGCTGTCTTGCCGGAAGGGGACTATTAGAACAGTGCTTCACAGAGGAGCAGGTCTGCAAACCATTTGTTTCTCTCCTGCACTGATTTTTTCTTTAAGAAAGTCTTAGTGTGAAAAAAAATGTCAGTTGAACTAAACAGTGAGCTTAGTAACATACCGTTGGCCCTTTTCGACCCGTGGGTGGTTGAATCTGCAGATGAGGAACCAGTGGATAAGGAGGGCTGACTGTACTAGGCCATTTTCTACAAAAGACGAGCATCCATGGATTTGGGTATCTGCAGGAGGTCCTGGAACCAACCCCCTAGCAATACTGAGGGATGACTGTACTTGACTTACATTCGAGTTCAAGTTCTTTAGCTTGTTGCAGACCAGTAACAGAGTCCTTGGATTGGATCTGCCTGTGAACCAGGCTTTGGGGAGGCCTGGGCCACAAGGCCTAACTTAGAGCTGCATGTGCTCTGTGAGCACTTTTTACATAACTGCATTAGTTAGTTTTGGGTTATTTGGAGGAAATGTACATGGATATTACAGGACAGCTAAAACCCCCTCCCCAAAAGCTACCTTTTAGTGGCCCCATGGAAGCTTAAGAATTGTACATTTTATGAACTGGTTTGCAAGGCAGAAACAGAGACACAGATGTAGAGAACAAACGTATGGACACCAAGGGGAGAAAGCAGAGGGTGGGAGGTGGGATGAATTGGGAGATTGGGATTGACATATATACACTAATATGTATAAAATAGATGCCACTTCGCTGTACAGTAGAAACTAACACAGCACTGTAAAACAACTATACCCCAATAAAAAAAAAGAAAAAAAGAAAGAATTGTACCTTTCAAATAATTTTTAATTACAAAATCCTAGAGTAATGCTTTGTTGCCACACAGGATAGAAGCCCTTCAACTGCGTAGGAAGGAAGATGGCCATCTGAATGGAAGAGGCCTTTGGCATTTGTTGGCATGCTAAGTTTCCTTCGTTGCCTGGTTATTCCACACAGGTTTTTCTTCAATTTCTTCCTGAACCCAGCAACTTCATGACCCTGGATTGTTCTGGCCCTATTTGGGTGAGCTTAATTGTTTTATAAAGACTTTCTAGTGCCTAACTGGACCACTAGCCTATGCAGCCTACACTGGTGATGTCAGGACAGGAAGAGCCCGAAAAGCTAGGATTCCATGTTTGGTCACTCTGGTCCAGTGGTCCTCAGACTTTTGAATGCATCAGAATCCCCTGTAGGGTATTTAAAACAGATTACTGACTCCATTTGCTTATGATTCAGTAGGTCTGGGGTAAGGCCTGAGAATTTGCATTTCTAACAAATTCCCAGGTGATGCTGATGTAGATGGTCTGGGGACTACAGTTGGACAATCACACTTCCGGGGACTCGATACAGTCCATTTGTGGGGGGAAGCCTACCACTCCATCCATATGCAGTATTTTTGCATACTTACCCTGGCAGAGATGTTAGGCTGCCTACCAAATATCCATTATCTCTTTCTTCTTTCCCAACTGAACCTCAATTTTATTAATAAAAACATACCCAGTTTCAAGAACACTGCATTTCCAGACTCCTTTCACTATAGGTGTCCATAAGACACAGTTTCATGAGTGAAATGTAAGTGGACTCACTGGATAGCACTTCTGAGAAAGTGATTAAAGAGGGTTGGCTGATTGCTGCTTTGTTGGTGTCGACCACGAACAAGTTTGTCTATGACAAATTGCCCATTCTCCCTCCCTTTTTTCTTTCCTGGAATGTGGACCCGATGCTGGAGGAGCTTCAGCTATCTGGGGACCACAGGTGACAAGCAGATGCTAGGGATTCTTGAACAGACAAAGGTACCTGGGTCCATGATGACATAATGGGTCATCATGCCAGCTTTGGACTGCTCCCCTCTAGACCTCTAATTATGTGAGTAAAGGAAAGCCCCTAATTTATTCAAGCCATTGTTATTTGAAGCCAATGGAATTCTTAACTAATACACCTACCATATTAAAGACCAATGCTCAATGTGGAGATGGAAAAATAAGATGTGTCTTCTACCCTCAAGGAGTTTATAGTACAGCAATGAAGACAGAAAACAGACACTGCTCCTGGGTGCATGTGAGACTCAAGGGACCCGAAGGTTAATGCTTTCTGCGTAACCATTTTAGAGAGACTTAGATCAGAGAGTAGAGTATGGGGTGAGGTATTGATATGTGGTTGAACTTAGGGACCTTGAGATAAGAGAGTTTAACTCCAGGCATTTAAGTTCATGAGAAATAATGATCCTATGTGAAAAGAGGATGCCGGGACATGTTCAGGTCTGTCACAAGGATGGGAAATGGTAAAGAACCATCTATGGTGCAAAAGGGAAATGAGGAGGAACAAGCATTACAAAAGTCTGAGAAAGGCAACGTCTCAAGTAAGAAGGGAAATGATCCAAAGTTGACATAAAGAGACTTTGGAAGTTGGGAGACTAACTTGAGCAAGACAAGCATGTGGCTCTGATGGGGGAGAGCAGGAGTTTGCAAACATTTTAAAGCCCTGGATCCCTTATTTCAGGAAAGCACTGTAAGAAAAACAGCCCCAAATGGAGCTATTCTGGTTAATAAGTCATAAGAGAACCTTAGTTAACTTTTCCTTTCTCATTGCATCTTGGGGTTTCCATGGAGCACCGAGGGCTACAAGAACCAAATTAGGGAAAGAAGTTGAAGGTGCGGGTGGAAAATGGAGTGGTTTAGATACCATGAAATAATTCAGAGGTGAAGGAGCAAGAGAAAACTGGAAAAAAGTATTGTCTGGGGATTCAAGACCTCTTGAACATGTTTTAGGTCTGCTGAACTATTAACTCCCAGACTGATACAAGAAAGCTGTTGGACCTCTTAGAAATTCCAAGTTCAAGGTGCTTTCCAGCCCTAAAAGTGTTTTATCCTAAGTTTGGGGAAATTATATTTAGAAAAGAAGAGGTCATGTTTCCCAGAGGCTGCAGATTTTACCTAAAGAGTTGCACTGAAATAGTCCTAAGATTTTTAATGTTCAGTTGCTCTTTGCTCTTGAAAGTTAAGTTTCTTTAACTGAATCCCTTCTCTACTTTCTGTTTTAAAGTAATAAAATCTATGACATTAACTTTGAATTTGTACATAAATCAGATAGTAACAAAAGAGAAAGATAAAATCCAGCTTAAAAAAATGTTCTACATTATTGCTTCTAAAAATTTTAAGATAAATGAATAGAATTTGGTATCTGATTCAAAGTGTGCTGAGAATTTGTGACCCCCCCTTGTTTTTTTAATAAGATAAAAATTATATGTTGATACTTAGCATGAATACAGAGCTGTTGATTTGTAAAATGACCTGTAATAATTTTTTTGGTCAATTATTCATAATGTCACTCTGTAAAAGGTCTTTATTTCTCTGCCCATTTTCCAGATAGGAAAGCAGAAAACGCAACAAGGTAAAATCCACTTAATACAGCTGGGTGATGGTAGTAACTTGCCTGGCTGCACTAGCACAGGAACGGAAGTCTCCTGCATCCTAATCTTTCTAAAACGTACCACCAGCCACTATGATGGAAAGAATCATTTATTTCATAAACCTGTCTTGGATAGAATTATAAGCGAACAGAGACAAGCTAGTGCCAGCTTTCATCTTTGCCACTGTGACAGACATGGAATTTGAAAGGGCTCTGAGCAAGGCAACGTGGTACGTTCACATTAGCGACAGACACCCTTTCTTGTGGCCCCCCAAGTGTTCACACGACTCAGGAAGCTCTTCCAAATTCAATAAAGCTAATAAAAATGTAGAAGGTTTCTTTTCGGATAATATTAATTCAAAGTACTTTCCACATCTGCTTGCGGAAGTAGCCTTGTCACGACTGAACAGGCCTCCGGACCAAGCACGTACACAATCCAGCTCGGATGTCACTCAGAGAGACCTGGTACTGCCCCTTGGGGTGCTTGTCACTAAAAAGGCCCTAGACTTTGAAAGAGCCAAAGGAGTGTCACAGGCCCTGGCATCAGCCACCGGCCCTGCAGAGGAAGCCTCTCCCTACAGCCAGGGTCCTGTCTCCTCTGGGCTAATACCCCGAAACACTTCTTCCATGGAACATAACCCAGATGAACCCTGAGTCAAGGCACTTCCAAGATACAGAGAGATGGCTGCCCACGCACACAGCCAGGACACACCAGCTAACCCGATGTGTAAATGAATCTAACGTGGAGCACACTGCTTTCTGATAGATCATGTTTTCTGTAAGCAAATGATGAGAGAGAAGTGCAAAAATGTGCAGAGCCTCCAGACCTAGGGCTCAATTGGCCTTGGAACCTTGCTTTTCATTACTAGACACAAGTTTGACATATCCTATAATCCAGCTCACCATGGGGGAACCAACCCACACCATCAGCCACTTGGCTAGAAACTTTTCCAGAACGGTAGGGGTTTGGGAACCCAGGCCAGAGGGAGTGATTCACTCCCTTTCAACTTTTATCTTTAGGACAAGATCAACCACTAGACATAACTTACCAGAAACCCAATTGCTGGGAAAAGCGAGGAAATTAAATGGCTAGAAGATCGAGCAATGCATTTTAAACCTGGCCCTTGCTGTATTGAAAGTGCCCATACACGCAGCAGCTAGACTAGCGGTCACAAGCTCACAAGCTTGGAGGGGTCAGACAGGAAATTTCAGTGGACACTGTGGTCTCCCCACTGTGACGAGGACTGCGGCAAGCTGGAGCGTGCGAGCCTTGTCCACGCAGCTGACTGTTCTCAGCTTCGGCACGAGCTGGGAATGTAAACAGAATGATTCCCGGTGTCCCTGTTTTCAAAAGAAGTCAGAAAATCCAGATTTCTATGTAAATTTTCTGAAATCTCGGACTGTGGATGAGCCATGTAAAATACATCTGTGGGCCAGTCTACATTCTCTGACCTAGAATACTGATTGGGAAGGTAAGTTGCTTGAGAGGCTGCATAGCATAGTAGTTAACACGGACTTTAGAGGCGGATTGCCCACGTCCGAGTCCTGGCCCCATCCCTCGCTGGCTGTCCTGTAATCTCTCTTTGCCTCAGTTTCCTTATCTATAAAGTGAAAATAATATTAGTACCTGCTAATAAAGTTTAATGAACATTAAATACGTTAACATCCATAAAGGGCTTTCAGTGGTATCAGGCATTTAGTTAAATGCTAAATTAAGTGTTTGTTTTTTCTTTTAAAGTTCTAAAAAATATATCCCAAGGACCCAGGCCAGCTTTGGAACTTCCTGGATGGCAGATATATTCAAATTTCTCCCTCATGCTTAAGTTCACCAGGATGGAAAAACATTTTGGGAGAAAATATTCCACAAAAATAGATGGGGAAAGGTGAAGAAACTGCAGTATAAAATTTTGGGTGTCATAGCCTAAAAGACAGGGGGACTTAAATATTCCAGCACTAGGGTCTGCTGGTTTTACATGGAAATGGAATTTGAGTCGATTAATGTCTCTGTGGACTTAACAACCCTCCACAAGACCTGGGCAATTTTGAAAGAGAGAAAGCAAATGGTTCCTCCTGTACACAGGAAGAAAGGAATACTTGTTTAATTTCTGAATTTGGACTGAACTAAGTTGGCCTGTAGGTTCTGAGCGGAGGCAGAGTGGAAGGTGAGGCACAGTGGCTGGGAGTGGACGCTTGTTCTCTGCTAACAGGCAGAACAGGGGCAGCTGACTGTGGGATGAAAGCTCAATAGCTTCCTCTCTTCTCAAGAGACAATTAACTTCCATCTGTTGAAACCTCCCCTGGGAACCCCTGATATCCCATTTAACCTCCTTCCATAAACCCGGTGTGAAGTTAAGAAAACCAAACCCATTTGAAACGCAAGCCTTCACACATCAAAAGTCATGGGAGAGGACTGGCTGACCTACAGGTCACCATATGAGACACAAAGAAGCAAAAAGGGACATTTAGGAACAACTGCTGTTTCGAGGATTATAAGTCAGAGACTTAACATCTGCTCTGGCCCAAGAGCCAGCTTGAGCTGCCTAAAATGAGGGATATAAAGTACATTTAAAAAATGAAACCGCAAAAAAAAAAAAAAAAAAGAAACCTCTAGTTCTATGTGCTGTTTACTTAGAAAGATGAAAGCATTCCCTTGTGCCAAAGAGGTCTCTGTGAATGTTCTGAACTAGGGCAGCAGGTGCTGCTTGGCGCCCTCTGAGGGTCTGAGTAACACAAGCTGCCGGCCCCGAGACGGTGCCTGAAGACAAGTGGACTCCACTGAACGGATCAAACGCTTCTCCTGACAACAAGGCTGGAGCCACTCTACTTCTAATCTGGTTTCAAACAGTTTGGTTACTTGCAACCTAAGACATGGGAGAGCATTTGGGGGAGGGGGGCCGGGATGGTAGAACTATACAGTCCTGAAGTGCACGTGACAGGAAGCCCCTACACTAATTTTTCTGCTGACCATGGACATTTTCTCTCCCACTCACTGCCTTTCCACTTCCCCTCATGTCCTGCATTTTATTAGTCTGTTTCTAATTTCCCTGGTCCCTCCAGTAAGCCTTTTCTTATTCTTCATGCTTCATTCCTTATAGCACAAGACCAGCCATTGATCCATCATTTATTTAAATCCCAAACTATATTTTACTGCTGAATAAACATATGGTTTTTCCAGTCTGCCATGGAAGAAAACATGAGCCTCATGGTTAAATGCAGAGCTAGGACAGCTATTATCCTAGAGTATAACAACAAGTTTTGATATAATATCATATGACTTTTTAAAAAAAGATAATGGATTAAGACTGGGCACCTGAATCATTCTTTTACGAATTTACAACACTATTCATTCACCTCATACAGCAAACCTTAACGAGTATTCTCATGTAGCGAGCACTCTCAGTACAGGGGACAGTGTGATCAATGATGCAGCCACTGAGCTGGTCGGACCAGGAGACCTGCGTGTTCCATACAAGTGGACCAGCAGTGGGAACAGGCTGGGATACAGGGAAGCACAGAGCACAGTGGAAGTAGGGGTCAGAGTCTCCCGAGGAGGTTGCTGGGGACAAGGGGGAGTAGTTGGAGACACCTGGAGATGATGCTCAAGCGGAGCAGGAAGGGTGAGTGTCAGGCAAAGTCACAGGGGACTGGCATCCCTAATACAGTGAACAGCAGTTGCAAAGAGGTCAGGGAGCACTCGCGGCTTCTTGCAAGATCTTCTAGGGATTGGGTCTGGCTGGAGCATGTGGGAAAGTGATGAGAAATGAAGCCAGGCAGGTAAAGCCTTCACCAGTCAGCTCCTGAAAGGTCACAGTCAGGGAAGAGAGTTTATAATGAAGGAGATGGGAGCCACTCAGACACTCTGCATCTCCCGGGAGGCAGGCAGAGGGTGAATGGAAAGAAAACTAGATGGGAGGCAGGTACACTTGTTAAGAAATTATTGTTGTGATGTGGGTGAAACATAATAAGGATCAAAATGAAGACAGTGGTAATGGGGATGAAACAGAGAGATGGCTGGAGGAGATATTTAGAGGGAATGAGCAACAGTGACGCTGGGCTAAGTAATTATATGTAGCAAGTGAAAGAGAAATTTAGGATGACCCTAACTATGTGGCTTGGTAATATGGTAGAAACTTCTATTGTTCTTCCACGTCCGGGTTTCTTCTCTAGACACACAGGAGGATAACACCCCCTTCTCTTGCTTTTGGGTAGGACCTCATGGCTAGGTCTGGTCAACGGACTGTGACCAGAAGTAACGAGTGTTATTTCTGAGCCAGATCGTTTGATCGCTAATGCGAGATCCTCCGCTTTATCTTTCCTTGGAAGCATATGCTGATAAGAAGATTCTATAAGATGAGAAGCAGTCTGGAATGCTGAGCCCACGCATGGAATGAGCTACCCTGGAGAGTCCCTTGGACCCGTAATGGAGTATATGTGGGTGAGAAATAAACTTTAGCTGTGTTAAGCAAGAGATCTGAGGGGTCGTGTGTGTTTTTTTAATAGCAGCATAATATAGTCTATCATGACAGAAACAGTCAGCTATATTCAGAGAAATGGATACATTCAATAAATGGAGGCTCACATTTACTTACTCTTTAATTTCTTTTTTAGTTTAAAAGGTTTATTTCTTGGTATTATTTCTATTCTTATTTCACGTTTTAACTTGTATGTACTGCTCATAAAACAGCTGCCTTTTATGAACGCACAGATAAGTACAGGTCATTCTTGTACTTGCCACACAAAAACTCAGCCACTCTGGGCTCCTTCTGGCTACTCAGAGATTGAATGTCCACTTCAATGCCCTCACAGTTTTAACCATTAAGTTATATCCTCTTATCTCAAAGCTCTCTCCCAGGGAGGCTTTCCTGTTTGTGTGGGTGAAATGGAAACTTTCATCTGTGTGGGTGAAACATAACTTTCAAAGCACCAATATCCTTCATCATCCTGAATCATCTATTTCACCAGAATAAGAATGTATATGATAATAGGATGTACTTCCACAAAGCATGATCTCAAAACACTGTAAAGTGTATATTTTTTTCAGCTTTATCGAGGTATAACTGAAAATAATTTTAATATATTTAAAGTGTACATGATGATTTTTTAAAATTTTTATTGGGGTACAATTGATTTACAGTTTTGTGTTAGTTTCAGGTGTACAGCAAAGTGAATCTGTAATACAAATACATATATCCACTCTTTTTCAGATTCTTTTCCCATTTAGGCCATTACAGAGTACTGAGTAGAGTTCCCCATGCTATACAGTAGGTCCTTATTAGTTATCTATTTTATATATAGTAATGTGTATGTCAAACCCAATCTTCCAACTTATCTCCCCCTTACCCTCCGGTAACCATAAGTTTACTTTCTACATCTGCAACTCTATTTCGGTTTTGTACATGATGATTTGATACATGTATACATCGTGAAAGGATTCCCACTATCAAGATAAATAATGCATCCATCACCTCACATATTTACCCTTCTTTTTTGTGTGTGTGTGAGAACACTTAGGTTCTACTCTCTCAGCAAATTTCAATAACAGAATACAGTATTATTAACCATAATCATTATGTTATACATTAGATCCTCAGACCATATTCATTTTATAACTGAAACTTTGTGCATTTTAACCAGATTTTCCCTATTTCCCCCACCACCAGCCCCCGGCAACCACCATTCTACTCTCTTGTTTCTTTGTGTTCAACTTTTTTTTTTTTTTGGTAGATTCCACACATAAGTGATACTGTGTAGTATTTGTCTTTCTCTGTCTGGCTTATTTCACTGCATGTTAGGATTGTTTTTTCTATTTCTGTGAAAAATGCCATTAGATTTTGATAGAGATTGCACTGAATATGTAGATTGCTTCAGGTAGTATGGACGTTTTAACAATATTAATTGTTCCAATCCATGAGCACAGAACATTTTTCATTTGTGTCTTCTTCAATTTCTTTCATCACTATCTTATAGTCTTCATTGTACAGGTATTTCACCTCCTTGGTTAAATTTATTCCTAAGTATTTTATTCTTTTTGATGCTATTGTAAATGGGATTCTTCTTAATTTCTCTTTCCAATAGTTGGTTGTTAGTGTTTCAAAACACAATCATTTTTGTATATTGATTTTGTATCTGCAACTTTACTGAATTCATTCATTAGTTCTAACAGTTTTTTGGTGGAGTCTTTAAGATTTTCTATATATAATATCATGTCATCTGCAAAAAGAGACAATTCTACTTCTTCCTTTCTGATTTAGATGACTTTTATTTCTTTTTCTCATCTGATTACTCTGGCTAGAACTTCCGGTACTATGTTGAATAAAAGTGGTGAGAGTGGGCATCCTTGTCTGGTTCCTGATGTTAAAGGAAAAGCTTTCAGGGTTTCACCATTGGGTATGATGTTAGCTGTAGGTTTGTCAAAAATGGGCTTTATTATGTTGATGTACGTTCCCTCTATACCCACTTTATTAAGAGTTTTTATCATAAATGGATGTTGAATTTTGTCAGATGGTTTTTCTGAATCTTTTGAGATGATCATATGACTTTTATCCTTCCTTTTGTTAATGTGCTACATCATCTTTATTGATTTGCATATATTGAACCATCCCTGCATCCCAGGAATAAATCCCACTTGATTGTGATATATGATCCTTTTAATATACTGTTGAATTCAGTGTGCTAATATTTTGTTGAGGATTTTTGCATCTGTATTCATCAGGGATATCGGCATGTAATTTCTTTTCTTGTAGTGTCCTTGTCTGCCTTTGGTATCAGGGTAATGCTGGCTTCATAAAATGAGTTTGGAAGTGTTCCCTTCTCTTCTATTTTTGGAACAGTTTGAGGACGATTGGTATTATTATTCTTTAAATGTTTGGTAGAATTCACCAGTCTAGCTAAAGGTTTGTCAATTTTATTTAGCTCTTTAAAAACTAGTTCCTAGTTTAAATTTTATTATTTATTTATTTAATTTTTGGTTGTGTTGGGTCTTCGTTTCTGTGCGAGGGCTTTCTCTAGTTGAGGCAAGCAGGGGCCACTCTTCATTGCGATGCACGCGCCTCTCACTATTGCAGCCTCTCTTGTTGCAGAGCACAGGCTACAGACGCGCAGGCTCAGTAGTTGTGGCTCACGGGCCTAGCTGCTCCGCGGCATGTGGGATCTTCCCAGACCAGGGCTCGAACCCGTGTCCCCTGCATTGGCAGGCAGATTCTCAACCACTGTGCCACCAGGGAAGCCCCTAGCTCCTAGTTTTATTGATCTTTTCTAATGTCTTTTTAGTCTCTATTTTATTTCCACCCTGATCTTCTTATTTTCTTCCTTCTACTGACTTTGGGCTCAGTTTGTTCTTCTATTTCTAGTTCCTTGTGGTGTAAGGTTAGGTTGTTAGTTTGAGACCTATCTTTTTTCTTAATGCAGGCATTTATCACTATAAACTTCCCTCTTAGAACTGCTTTTACTACGTCCCATAAATTTGGTATGTTCTGTTTTCATTGTCTCATGGTATTTTTTAATTTCCCTTTTGATTTCTTCTTTGCCCTATTGGTTGTTCAGAGGCATGTTGTTTAATCTCCACATATTTGTGAATTTTCCAGTTTTCTTCTTGTAATTGATTTCTAGTTTCATACCACTGTGATTGAAAAAGATGCTTGATATGATTTCAATCTTCTTAAATTTATTAAGATTTGTTTTGTGGCCTGACATATGATCTATCCTGGAGAATGTTCCATGTGCAACTGAGAAGGAAAGTTTTATATTTGTCTATTAGGTCCATTGGTCTAATATGAAGTTTACTGATTTTCTGTCTGGATGATCTATCCATTGTTGAAAGTGGGGTACTGAAGTCTTTTACTATTATTGTATTGCTATCTATTTCTCCCTTCAGGTATGTTAAAGTTTATTTTATATATTTTGGTGCTCCAGTGTTGAGTATATAAATATTTACAATTGTTATAACTTCTTGATGAATTGACTCCTTTATTGTTATATAATGACCTTTCTTCTTGTTAACGTTTTTGGCTTAAAGTCTATTTTGTAAGACATAAGTATAGCTACTCTTGCTCTCTTTAGGTTTCCACTTGCATGGAATATCTTTTTCCATCCCTTTACTTTCAGTCTAAGTGTGCCCTTAAAGCTGAAGTAAATCTCTTCTAGGCAGCATATAGTTGGGTCTTTTTAAAAATCTATTAAGCCACTCTACGTCTTTTGATTGTAGAATAGCCCATTTACATTTAAAATAATTATCGACAAGTAAGGAATTAGTACTGCCATTTTGTTCACTGCTCTCTGGCTGTTTTGTACAGTTGACCCTTGAACAACATGGGTTTGAACTGGGTGGGTCCACTTATATGCAGATGTTTTTCAGTAAATATTACAGTATGACACAATCTGCAGTTGATTGAATCCATGGTCAGTGCCCCTAACCCCATGTTGTTCGAAGGCCAACTGTAACTCCTTTTATTCCTTTTTTTCCTCTCTTGCTCTCTTCCTTTGTAATTTGATGATTTTTCTGTAGTGGTATACTTTGATTCCTTTGTCTTTATCTTTTGTGTATGTACTATAGGTTTTTGTTTTGTAGTTACCATGAAGATTACATAAAACATCTTATATTTATAACCATCTATTTTATGCTGATAACAACTTACCTTTGAATGCATACAAAAACTCTACATTTTTACCCCCCTATATTTTATGTTTCTGATGTCACAATTTACATCTTTTATAATGTGTATCCATTAACAAATTATTGTTGTTATAGTTATTTCAAATATTTTTGTTTTTATACTTTACATTGGAGTTATAAGTGATTTACCCCCCACCATTATAATATTAGAGTATTCTGAATTTAACTATATATTTACTTTGCCAGTGAGCTACATCTTCATATGTTTTCATGTTATTAATTAGTATCCTTTCATTTCAACTTAAAGAACTCCCTTTAATATTTCTTGTAAGGCTGGCCTAATGGCGATAAAGTGTTTTAGCTTTTATTTGTCTAGAAAACTCTGTATCTCTTCTTCAATTCTGAAGGATAATTTTGCCAGTTAGAGTATTCTTGGTTGGCAGTTTTTTCTTTCAGTACTTCGAATGTATCATCCCACTTCCTTCTGGCCTGAAAGGTTTCTGCTGAAAAGTCTGCTTATGGTCTTATGGGGTTCCCTTATACATAACAAATTGCTTTTCTCTTGCTGCTTTTAAGAATCTCTCTTTGTCTTTACCTTTTGGAAGTTTAATTATAATGTGTCATGGTGTAGGTCTCTTTAAATTTATCCTATTTAGTACCTTTTAGGCTTCCTGGACCTGGATGTCTGTTTCTTTCCTCAGGTTAGGGAAGTTTTCAGCCACTATCTCTTTGAATTAGCTTCCTACCCCTTTCTCTGTCTCTTCTCTTTTTGGGATGCCTGTAATGCATATATTGGTCCACTTGGTGTTCTACAGGTCCCTTAAATTATCTTGACTCTTTTTCATTCCTTTTTTTTTTTTCCTGCTCTGATTGGATGAATTCCACTGACCTGTATTTGAATTTGCTGATCCTTTCTTCTGCTTGATCTAATCTGCTTTTGAACCCGCGATTGAATTGTTCAGTTCAGTTACTGCATTCTTCAGCTCTATGATTTGTTTGGTACTTCTTAATATTTTCTATCCCTTTATTGAAATTATCATTTTGTTCATGCATTGCTCTCCTGACCTCAGTGAGTATCTTTATGACCATCATTTTGAACTCTCTATTTGGTAAATCACTTATCTCCTTTGTATTAAGATCAGTTTCTGGAGATTTATCTTGTTCTTTTGTTTAGAATATATTCCCTTATTTCTTTATTTTCCTTGACTCTTCTGTGTTTGTTTCTGCACAGTAGGTAAAACTGCCACCTCTTCTAGTTTTGGTCTCATGTAGGAGATGAACCTCATCAATCAGCCTGGCCCAAGCTCAAGCTGCCTCTCCAACCTTTGTAATTGTCTAAACTGCCATCTTTGTTGTTAGTAGCTCCCAGTAGTTGAGCGTATTTCAAGACCAATGAGCGTCCCAAAGGACAGGATTGCAGTCAGCACCTAGATACAGGCTAATTAGAAGCCTGATTCTTTGGTAGCAGGTGGGAAAGTATGCAGTCAAACCCCTTCCAAGGAGAAACTGGGAGACAGGCTTTTTTGCCTGCTTCCTCTGCACTGTGGATGCTCAAATTTAGAAAGGAAGATAAAGTGTTTTACATGGCTATGCCATAACTTAAACTAACATTAAGTTTGAGATGACTATGGTGTGTCCAGATGGAGACATGGCAGGGGGTCAGATGAAATATATAGGCTAATTGGACAGTCACCAGTGGAAAGTGGAAAATGAATCATGGGTATAGAAAAAACATATAATGTGAAAAATGGATTAGAGGGGAAAAGGGAAGATCCCCAGAATGGAAAATTTGGAAATAAAAAAAGACAGTGGTATCTTAGAAACTCAATGCTCTTAAAAGTCTATTGCATTGTTGATGCCACATTACTTGTTTCTAATGATAAGATCTTAGCAATACTTTTCTCTTCTTTCCTTTGAAGCCTATAGATGATCAAATGTTTATATCTTCGTGAACACTCATACATCTTACTGAGACATTCTTAGGGTTTCATCTCAGGTTGAGTCACTGCACTTGAAATAATCTTTGCAGGACACTAGAGGTTACCTAAAGGCACTTTGAGGACAGGAAAAGGTGAAGAATGGACTCTAAGCTCCGTCCCTGCAATATATACTACAGCAGCTCTGATCTTACTCATTTCTGTATCGAGCTTATGTGTAAGTTTCTATTTGAAGAAAGAGTTCTGCTATTAAGAAAAAAAAGACAAAGAAAACTACTGGTCTTGGTGAACCAAAAATCACAATATTTTAACATAATAGGAAATCTTATGGTATAATTAATGAATCAAAAAATTTTCCTCTGGGGCAGAAAATCCTCCTTGTTACCAAGGTATAAGGGGCCCCCGGAATCCAGGGTCATCCTACTTTCCCAGCTCTGTGGCTTGCCCCTTTCCACCAAGCTAGACACATTCTCCAGACATAAAATAGCCTCTCAAAGTACTGTGTCATGACACACACAGATTTTTTTTTTATAAAAGACGTCCTGACTCCTTCATCTGCTGGCAAATTCCTGCTTTCTGTTTAAGAAGTCAGTTCAGATGTCTACCTTCAGTGATGCCTTTCTTAACTCCCTCCCTATTCCTCACATAAGTTATTCCTTCCACTCTGTTTATAATTATAGCACTTTGCTAACATCTCTGTCATAATCCGTTTTATATATTTTTGACTCTCTTCCCCACCATGCTGTGAGCTCTTTCAACTCTGGGTCCCAGTGCCTACTGATTTAATAAATGAAGACAATATCAAAACTGCTTATGACCCAAGCGTTGCTACCATATGATTGTGACATAGCAAAACACGGAATAAATAATAAGATGCCAGGATGTGATTTCATTTTAACTTGCCGTTACTACACAATGTCCATCTTCCTCCTCAAACTCTGTCTCCTTTTTGATTCATAGCTCTTTCGGATAATAGAGTTTCAATAAGACCTATTTGGAGGCACAACTACTCATTTTCTCTTTGGCATTTGTGAATTTCCAACATGGCTCCCATCCCCAAAACAATCTAATACTGACACAGCCAAGACAATACAGATGCGCATATCTACTCATTCAGAGACATTCTGACTTCTCTCTCCTACAGAACTCTGACTTTTCACTGAGTTCTAGTCTCCAAGAACAAGGCCAGAAGAAATAATGTAATGTAACACTGGTTTCCGATTTTCTGCTAATGCCATTGATCTTGCTATTACACTTCTTACAGTATCTTTAATTTGCTCTTCTGTCTCCAAAGGAAAAGGGGAAAGAGATTTACGTGCTGAATAGGGTAGCAAGTCAAATTCTGTTGTCTGCTGAGAAGATGGAGACATCGAGGAAATGGAGGTGAAAGAGGGAGGACAAGATATAGTTCTTTCTCTCCCAGGGTCAATAACTATCTCTGCTTCAAAGAGGTTGGGGAAATCATGATAAGTCAACAAAATTAAAGAAATCAGTAGCACAATTAATGCATTTGGTTTGCCAGTTTTAGTACTGAATAATCCATATCCCAGAAAACCCCTTTTGTATATATTTAAATTTTTCTACAATGAAACAACATAATCTATAATGAACTTATTGAATAAAACAAGTTTGTTTTTTTTAAGGTAGGCTAAATGCTTGAATACAATGATTCTCAGCTCTAGTGAGTATACTAATCACCAGAGAAACCTGTAAAAATGTAGTCCTGGACTCTGCTCCCAGACACTCTGATTCTTTTGGCTTTCGTGGGACCCAGGGTTCTTAATTTTAATCAGCACTGACATTCCCTCCGCCTCCACGCAGTGATTCCAATGCAGCTGTCCTGACGGTCACATGTTGAGAATGACTGCTCTGGGGAGCTGTGGGGGCAGAACATGCCCCATCCCCCCAAATGCCCATTTCCTAATCCCCAGAACCTGTTAGGTCCCAATGGCAAAGAGGAATTAAGTTTATTTATGGAATTAAGGTTGCTAATCACCTGACCTTAAAATGGAAAAGTATTTTGGATTAACTGGGAAGTGCAATCACAAGAGTCCTTAAAAGTGGAAGAGGGAGGCAGAGTAAAAATCAGTAGAGGAGCTGTAATGACAGAAGGAAGGTCAGAGCAATGTGATATGAGGAGGACTCAACCCACTGTTGCTGCTTTGAAGATGGTGGAAGGGAGCCAGGAGACAAGGAATTTGGGTGGCGTCTAGAAGTGGAAAAATGAGGAAACATATTCTCCCCTAGAGCCTCCGGAAGGAACAGGCCTTGCCTACACCTTGATTTTAGCCCAGTGAAGTGCGTTTTGGACTTCTCACCTCTAGAACTGTAAAATGATAAAACTGTGTTATTTTAAGTCATTAAGTTTGTAGTAATTTGCTATAGCAGCCAAAGGAAACCAATACAGGCTGCTTAGTTTTTCTTGGCTTGAGTTAGTTATCAGGGCTGAGGAGCCAAGAGACCGGGCTAGCCCTGCCCACAGGGGAAGTTCACTGAGGAGGTCATTAAACCCTTGCCCTTCCCCTCTGGGTCACTGGGGTTTTCAGCCCCCACCCCCCACCCCGGGGTAGTCCCACTGTGGTTCTTGCTGGTAGAGCACAATATATACAGATGCGAAAAGCTGGGGTTGAACATTTGGATGGGAGGAGCAGAGGGAACAAAGAACTCATAAAGAAACTTGAAGACACAGACTGAGCAATGCAAAACTGGGATTTTAAGACCACACATATGATATTTTTTAAAAAAGGAAAAAACTAACCAAAGTATATAAGTGTTCTACTTCAAGAAAAGTAAACATGAAAACTGCAATGTAAAAGAACAAATACATTAAATGGTAATGAATCACTGGATAACTGGGTGAGTACCTGCTATGAAGACAATCTTAGACTGCCACTTGTTCTCACATATTTGATTGCATTTCTCACATATATGACTCCATCTGAAACTCTCTGGTTTCATGAGGTAGAAAGGGAGATGAGAAAATTAGTGTTCACCCAAAGAAGCAGCCTTATCCACAGCAAGTTAGTTCTTAGGGCTGCATGTGTGCCTAGGTCTTAGCTTCATGTACAAGTGTTTTTGTTTTTCACTGTAGAATGCTGTGATGGATAGAAGATATAATCCTTGCCCTTAAAGAACTTATTATCACTTATTATCTCATAATTACGTAATTGTCATTGCAAAAAAAAAATCCCTCAAATTTGCAGAAGAGTTCATCACCAGGCTGCCCTTAAATAGTAAAGAAGACTGTTATGTTCTCTGATACCACTAAGTATTCATTTATAGGCTTTTAACTACCACACCTGACAACAAATTAGAAGTTACTGTGAATTAAAATCAATCAAAACCAAGAAAATATTTCACAGATATTATAAGTTAATGGGGAAATGAATCAAATTATAAAAATTCGTTTCAGGCACAGTTGTGCAGGACATAGCTACTATATAAATTAAAGTGTATCTGAAGAGTAATTAATGAACTACTACACAATTGTGACGTATTCTGGGACACAGCTGATTTCCCCTAAGTTATCCCTTTGAGGCCATAGATACAAAGCCTGTAACGTCGGGGCCGGTTTCAAATGAATAGTGTTTTCTTAATTATGACCATGAAGCCTTTCTTTGGCTTGAACTTTCTAAGTCTTGGACAAAAGTTAGAAGATGTTTAGCACATGCTTTTTCTGAAAGTAAATTATTCAAATTATAAGCAAATATTAACTAGTGATTAATTTCTAATAGCATAATAAAGAAGGAACATCATTTGGATAAACATTTTTTAAATGACAAATACCCGAGTATAGCTTTGCCCATTTCTCATAACTTTGACTACTGTCACTTACTGTTTAAATCTAACGCTAGTTTTCCCTAATGGGGACAATAGAACCCTTCCAGTATTTTGGGAAGAGTCAAAGTCTGGTCACATGTCTTGCTCCTGGCCCCCTGGGATTAATGCCATATGACTAAAAGAAAACTTTTTCCAGCTTTCTCCGGCAGTTTATACTTTTAAAATGGCAGTAATAAACAACAAGGTCCTACTGGATAGCACAGGGAACTATATTCAATATCCTGTGATAAACCATAATGGATAAGAATTTTAAACAGAATGTGTATATATATATATATATATGTGTAACTGAATAACTTTGCTGTACAGCAGAAATTAATACAACACTGTAAATCAAGTATACTTCAATTTAAAAAAAGCCATTAATTATAACAGATGCTTGTAAGCACTTGATATTTCCCAACAGTGCTGCTGCAAATTTTTCCATATTTTTTCATTTAACTTTCTAATAACCCAATGAGGCCAGGGCTGTTGTTCTCTCCTTACAGGAAGTGAAGGCTCAGGAAGGAAAGTCAAGTCTGTAAATCCTCACAGCTGCTCAGCAATAGGCCTGGGTTCAAATCCACGCAGGCTGACCCTGGACCCTGCTTCCTCCTCAGCACACCCACCAAGCTCCTCACCCCCCCGCCCCACGCCATAGCGTCTCACTGCCTTTCATCAGGTGTGAGGCATGACAGGGACAAATGCAGCATCTCTGTGGCTTGTGACCGTTTTTTCTCAACTCTGAGGTTTCTCTTTGACAAGCCAGATTTATTCCCTCAACCTGGATATTGGTTCTGTAACTACAGGGATGAGGTTTCTTGCCATTTGTCAGTTTGGCCTCTGCCAAAGACTTGCTTTCAATTTTTAGAAAGATTGGATCTCCTCCCTTTTCTTTTTGGAATGTCTTAAAGCCATGTTTCTCACTTTTTTTTTTTTTTTTTTAAACTCCGGCTTCCTCTATCATCTGCTTTTCCCCAGCAGCCAGGAGGGTTTAGGCTAGCATTCCATTCTGTGGTTGGTATTCTTAAAAATAATAGGGGATTGGAAATGTAGGGATGATGCCTTAGTGGGCAGGACCCCATTCCTCCATGGAAATGGAATTCAATTCCTTATCATTCCACATATATTGTGTCGGGGAGCCATTAAGTGCTCTGAAGAACACAAAAGCACTTTGAAGAGACCCGTGACTTTAACGTGCAACAAGACAGAGAACTGAACTACATGAATCAGCGATCAGAACACCACCTGACAATCAGAGAGTACTGTATACTTCTGAAAGCATTTTTACATACTTCATAGAACCTCAATTAACCTCAATCAACCTTATAAGACCCGTGAAGCAAGACTACTTACTGCCATATGGTGGTTCAGGAAACATTTTCAGGAAGCTTTTTGTGTCAAATCACTCCCGAAGGCAACTCTGAGCTCCAGCCTCCCTCCAAGAGGCTAACAGTGAGTGAAATGCATCTACTTGCTACACATGGATATCAACAACCTATGACCACCAGGATCCCCCCTGCACTTTAGAGTGCTGGAATGTCAGTGCTGACTAAGGCTGATGGGGTTAACGACGGACACCTGCATGGATGACTGGACTCTTAAATGCTGATGGAGAAAAGGGGCACAACCAGGAAAGGGGAGTGAGCTAAACGTGTTAAGGTAACAAGAAACAGCTTTTTATAAAAATTTGACCAAAAAAAACCTGTACATGCCCTATAGGATTGTTCTAATTTCCTAGAAGGATATAGAGTACTTGTAATTTTTATCTACTTTAAATGGAGGACTAAAAATAGAACTGTTACATCAGGTAATCACAAAGATTGGTTACAGCCATGTAACTCAATTGCTCCCAACTGCAGGTGAGACTCAAGGACTCAAAAACAAGAAGTCAGGGGCTTCCAGTTTCTCCCTGATCATCAACAGACCTGTACACATATGCATCTAAGATTGTGGCTTAAATATTCTAAACCCAGTTCTTGATTTCCCAGAATAAGAGAGATTTTGAATAATGAATACTCACCTGTTCCTAATTTCATTTTAACCGATGAAATTTTATCATTGTTGCCAATCAAACTGATACCAAAGAAGCAACCAAACACGATAGTTTGAATTTCTTTCCCTGTTGTGTTTGTTGGGGCTTGGGGGTATGGAAGTCAAATCCCTTTTCCTCTGATTTTGCATTTATGTGAGAACTCTTGGAGGGATATTCCTAGCCTCTTCCCTCCCTGCCTCACTGTCCTATAGGGAGAAGCAGTGTTTTCTTGAATCAGACCCTTGGGGATAGGAACTGAGCATGTGTAGTCTCAACTCTCCCTCACTCTGTTTTTCCTCTTTGTGATACTAACTGCCTGCAGGAAGCATGAACACTTGTATGCTCTCAGCATATGCTTAGGGATGTGGGGCTTATCACTGTAAGGCGCTCTCTTGCTCGCTCTCTCTCTCTCTCTCTCTCTCTCTCCTCTTTCTGATGGTAGTGGTGGTGGAGTGGGTGTGTATTTCTCCCATTCAATTTGAGTTCACAAGTCTTGGTCTCCAGTTTTGTTGACTTACTGGGTTCTGGTGAAACAGAAATCAACATTCTCTCCAACCACCCTCCTTCACTCAGTGCCAGCGGATTTCTGCTGTGGTATTTGGCAATACTAAACACTTGGCTTGGGGAATACCCTTGTGCCTTAAGTACTTTTTCAGGAGCCGTAGACTATCTTGCTTTCTAATTTCATGTGTATGAGGCCAGTGCTATAATACTTTTAAGTGTCCCATGAACGCTTCATATTTACTAAAAAGCAATCCACTTGGATGATTTTGTGTCTAACTCTACTACTTAGTACATTAATACCTGAAGAAACAACATCCATGGAAGACGGCCAGTCTATAGCTGCTGAAGGCAGGCACAGAGTGTCCATCGGTCTGGCTGAGACCAATCTTATCAAAGTTCCCATTAGCTTCCGTGTTGCTAAATCCAATGGGCAATTCCCAGTCCTCCCCCTCCAACCTCCCAGCAGCACTGGACACAATTGTTCAGTCCCTTCTCCTTGAAACAATTTCTTCACTTGGTTGGTTTTTCCCCCACCTTCCCAGATGCTTTTACTCCTTTTCCTTTGCTGGTACCCCCCTCATCTTCCCGATCTCTGTGTTGGAGTCCCCCAGGGCTTAGGTCTCGAAATTCTTCTTGTTTCTGTCCACATACACCTTCCAGGTGATCTCATGCAGCCTCATAGTTTTAACTAAAATCTACATGCTGATAATCACCAAGTTTGTATCTCCAGCTTGGTCCTTCTCCCCTGAACTCCAGACCCCTATGTTTAAATGCCTGCTCATCTATTTTTGCATGTTTAATAGGCATCTAGGACTTAGCATATACAAAACTGGCCCCTTGATCTTCTAAACCTGTCTCCTTCCCAGTCTTTCCCAGTCTCTTAATGGCGACTCCATTCTAGTTGTTCAAATCAAAAACCACGGTGTTATCTTCAACTTCTTTTTATCTCACACCCCAGACAAATTAGAAAATTCTGTTATCTGGCCCATCAAAATATACCCAGAATCTAAACTCTTCTCATTACCTCCCTTTCACCACCGAGTTTAAACACCGTAAACCATCGCCAGGAGTATTGCAATGGCCTCCTAACTGGTGTCACTGCTTCTGTCCCTAATCTCCTTCAGCCTCTTCATAGCACAGTGGCCAGAGGGGTCTGACTTACACTTTAAGTCAGATGATGTCACTTCTCTCCTCAAAATCTTCCCATGCCCCCATCGCACTGAGAGTAAATGCCCAAGTCCTTCTCTCTGGGGCCCTATGTGGTCTGGCCCCCATTTCCTCTCAGACCATCATCTCCTACATTCCCCTCTACTCTTTCTGCTCCAGCCACTCTGGACATCCGCTGTTGCCCAAACATCCCAGGCCCACACCTGCTGCAGGTCCTGGGCCTTTGTGCTCCCTGGGCCCGGCACAGTCTTTCTCCAAATTTCTGCCAGGCTCCTCCCTCATGTCTGTCAAGTTTTACTTAAAAGTCACCTTCTCCATGAGACCATCCCTGGCCATTTTACATAAAATCCCAAACTGCTGCTACTCCCCGTTCCCCTACTCTTTTTCCTCCTTAGCAACCATCACTAAAATGCTATATATTTATCTTATTTATGTTGTCTTAAACATAAACTCCATAAGAACATGATGTTCTTGTGTTTTGCTCACTGCTCTATCTCAAGTACCTAATACAGGGCCTGGCACATAGTAGAAGCTCGATAATTATTTGTTGAATGACTAAATGACTGTGAAGTAATTTCTCAGAAGTTTCTGAAGTAATTTTAAACTTTGCTTTAATGACTGAAGCTTTGATTCCTTTACGTTTTTCATTCGCAAGAGCAAAAGTTTCGGATTTTGAACTTTAATTCTTTGGGGCTTTGATTTTGGAGTTTTGATAGACTTTACATTTTCTCTGTGAAATTCACAATGTGAAAAAAGTTTATACCATACCGAAGGCATCATCACATTGTGGGCATTTCATTAATATTTATCTTAATATTGTCATTTAATCTCCCTGCCAAATTTCTGATGAGTCTATTGGACAATGTGGCATGATTAGGGATGAATTTTTCAGCTTTGAGTAACTTAATTAATGCACCATCTCTGAACTTAGCATTGACATTCATTGTTCACTCATTCAATATAGTGTTGTCTATTCCTAGGGATTCTGTGCTTTTTTCTTTAAACCACAGGTCAGTTGCAAATTGGAGAGTTGAATGGCCCTTGTGCACATTTTTCTTTTCCTCACACAGGGTTTAAAATAAAACAAAAACAGATTTCTGGTTTTGTTCAAAAAATTCAGGAGATGTAGCAGCACTGGGTCCCCTTCTTCTGGGACATTGTATCTACCTTCTTTAGAAGGGCAGACAGTCTCTCTTTTCCCACAGTCCAGCTCCAGGCATTCGATTCTGTCACCTGTCTGGCTGCTGGAAGCAATGCTGCTTGTAGATGTCAGCAACTGGCCCTGTTCTAAGGCTCTAGCTCCAGAGGGCCCTACTCTGCCCTTCTGTCGGCTGCACTCCTCCTTATAGGTCAAGGAGCACGAGAGCCGAGAGCATGTGCCCACACTGAGCTGGCACTGACCTTCTCCAAAGCCAGACTACATTCCAAGGACTCAGGATCCCAGAACGTCCCGTCCAATTTTTCCAAGCCACCAATAGGACCTATGTGAACCCTTGCCCAGGTTGGCCCTCCCAAGGGCAGACAGGCAGTACTGCTGCTATTCCCATGGGCAGACAGAGCATCCCTTGTGTATGTGCATGGAGGGGGCAGTTAAGAGGATGGAGTTTGAAAATGCAGGACTGGAGAGTTCACGTGTATCTTAGGCCTCCCAAAGGTGTTTACCTCCCAGTCCCCAGAACCTGTTAATATGTTACCTTACATGATAAAAGGACTTTACAGACATGATGAAGTTAAGGATTTAGGATGGAAAGATTATCCTGGATTAGCTGGGTGGGCCCAATGTAATCATAAGACCTCTTATAAGAGGGGGGCAGGTGGATAAGAGTTTGTTGTAGGAAATAATGACAAGCAAGATGTTGGAATTATGAGAGAAAGGGGTCATGAGCTAAGGAATGTAGGCAGCTTCTAAAAACTAAAAAAGGTAAGGGAATGGATTATTCCTTCAAGGCCTCCAGAAGAAACGCAGCCCTGCTAAGACCTTGATTCACATTTCTGACCTTCGGAAGGGCAAGATGGTAAACTGGCCTTGTTTTAAGCCACTAGGTCTGTGGCAATTTATTACAGCAGCTACAGAAAACTAATACAGCTTGCTTGCATGGAAGGCCTCTCTTGAGAGGCCAGAAGGTGAAGGGCTGCAGGCTAAGGCTTCCATCTGTACTCTTGTCTCAGGCAGGCTCAAATATTAATTTGTAACAATACAGACTCAAAAGATATTGTTTCAGTGAAAGACTTAAACCAAAGTCTACACACGCAATCTAAGTTTTATGTGTCACATCTGTGCAGTGGCCAAAATGCCGGGTATTGTTAGAACAACAGTATTTGCGTAATCCATCCACTTATGTATTAGTCATGAAATTATTCAGGAGTGGGCCACAAAGAAGAATTTCATCAAATCATGATAAACCAGATGTAAGGAAGAATGATATTTTATTGGGGCTTGATTTCATGCATCTTTCTGACAAGCTTCAACCCAAATTTCCCTGTATCAAATTTCTCAAATATTTACTTGTGTTTTCTGTTCCCAGGAAACAGACACCATAATATGTTGTTCTACAGGTCAAATATTGAGGAAATTAAAAACAGAAAATAAAAACAGGCCATCGGCATGGGCACAATGCTAATTCACGAGGGTTAGGGAGTACTGAATTAATGTCCTGATTTGCTCAACTCAGACTCTGACAATTCCCCTCAATTCATACACTTAAAATTTTTTCCCCAGCAGAAATGTGATTGCTTCAGTGGTTTAGATCTACAGAACAATGACTCTTTTCCCAACTCAAAAGAAGTGCTAGAAATGAGTGTTCAGAGGATGGGCAAAAGAAATACCTAATGAAAAAAAAAAAACCCATTTTCCCACAGTTTCCATTTTATCTTAGGGTATTCTCTTAAATTTTGACTTGATTGTATATATACTCACCACAAGTCACTTTGTTCACATAAAGTTCATACGAAACAAACAAACAAGGATCAAAATCACATGAAAGAATCTGCTTTTTTTCCCTCTGGTCCAATAATCTAAGCTGTTATTTTGTTTGAATCATTCCAAGAGCCAGCCAAGGGCAGTGAGCTAAGCTGTCAGATGCACAGTAGCTCAGTGGCCCACACCATGTGATGAATCTTCTTCTGGAAGAAGCCAACTCACCACGGAGGCTGAGAAAGGCTTGACTTGGTCAAAGCCTTGACATCGTCTTGACAATTCTGAAAAAGTCAAGGCATACACAAAAATGGTCTTTTTTTTTTTTTTCTCTGGAGGTGAATGTCCTGGAGAACTAAGATTTTATCCATGGGTCCGCCTCTAAAGAGAACCAATTATAAAATGGAGAAGAGAAAATAAATAGGGAAAGAGGCAAGGGGACCTTCCAGGGACAACATTCTGAGCAAAAAAGAGAAATGAAGAAGGAAAAAAGCTGTCATAAGTTACCTAAAGTACATCTGGCAGAAATTGACGTGAAAATGTAATTTCAGATGAGTGTTCTCTGAAGTCTGGAAAGAAACCAAAACCTTATAAATATCCTAGTGGAGGTTTTGGAAGAATAGTATATGAGGCTGCATGTCATGTGCTTTGAGTGCAATTTAATTCTTGGGCTTTTCCTAAATTCATCTCAGGAAGGGGTAATCAATAGCATTCTTGGTGCAGCTTGACAAAGAGTGTGCTGTCCTTTGGCTGAATCTGTTCTCTTGGATGTGTAGACCATACCTAGTCTCCTCAGAGCCTCCCAGTTCCTGTCCTCTTTTGGAAAGGAGGGAAACCATATCAGCACTCCCTCTCAGAAAGCACTATTTATTTTAAAATAGAAAAATCTGGAAAAATACAGAACAACATGGAAAATTTTCCTAATTGCCCCTCGTGCAGCTGCCTTGGCTCCTATCATACCCCGCTCCCCCACCCCCATCCCCGATTAAAATTCTGTGGTATTAGGATCATCAGCTTCTACCAGTCCAGTCCAATGCATGCTGTACCCCAACACTATGCCTCTGCCCAACACGGCTGTGACCATCTGCAGGCACTTACTTCAGCTGTGTGCCAGGGAACATGTGCCCAAACAGAGATATTTTAATCCTCTGGAATTCAGATTTTTGAAAAAAATATTTACTCTTTAAATCTGACTGACCTCTGCAGATGTGTGGGTTTGAATCAATCAGATCTGTATTATGATAAAGGCTAAGGTCTTTTCGTTATTAAGTAGGAAAGGATGCTAGGGAAAATCTAGACTCTTTTCTAACTCCTTCTGATGGTATTAAATCTATCTTTTATGCCAAGGTCATATGTCAAGGAGAAACTAACCTGCTCAGAGCACGATTCCGTTAGCAGGAAGTTTCTTGGAGAGTACAATCCCTTTGGCCCTTTAAGTTGGCCCTCTGGTGTATCTAATCAGTTCTCACACCATGAATGAGTCCAAAAGTCAAAAAGGAGGAGGATATGAGGACCTCTACAAAATCTCTAACCTTTCATTTAATACTCTGCCTCTTTGAGAAACTGCATTTCCCTCCAGTGTTTTCCCTCACCATCACCTCACCCCCATTGTTTTCCCGCTACTCTGTCTTACTCCTGTTAATTGCTCTTTCTCTCCAGCCCTTTCCTCTGCTATTCATTCCTATTTTTTAAGCCAGAAAAATACCTTTTTTTCCTCATTCCAGCTCCTTTTGGGCCTTTCCCTCAAAGAGAAAAAGCTTAGTCACTTCTGTTACTTCATTCCAAAATAAAGTGGACAGTCTCCAGTGTCTTAGAATGGGATTCCCAATATTTTCACTGATAGGAATGCCTTTTTATATACTCCCAAGCTCTAAGATCACTGGGGGAAAGACACGGATGGCACTGAGACCCCTAGGGTGCTGCCCCTCACCTTCATGGAGGGGTTTCCCAAAGTGTGGAATGCATACCGCTAGCATTCCGTGAGACCATTTTAGGCAGTGCATAGTTATGGTGGATTGGGGCTGTGTATTTGTTGTAGTGTACGTTCGAAAAAATATAGCTGGCGCATCAAATCTGCAATTTCACAGCTATCACTGCTTAAGGCAAATGTAAGTTAAAATATAAAGAGAGGGTGGTTTAAAGAAAGATATTAAGTAAAAATAGTACACAGAGAATATGGATATAGTAAAAATCATGAAGATAGAACATGAATTAAAACTTGGGAAGCCATTTGACAGAAATGACTTGGAACTAGGAAGAATGGGGCATGAGGTCAGTTTCTGGCTATACTTCCTCTTTCCTTGCAAAGCCCTGAGCTTGGGGCAGAGTGGGAACACAGCTGTTACCCAGGCAGAGATTCACAATTGCACACTAGGGATCAAAATATGCAGAAATTTTCCCGAATGGATAAATCAAATTCATATCCTGCTGTAAACCAAGGATAACACTGCCATTGAATTTACAATTAGAAGCATTCTGGTCCAACTCTTTCAGTTTAGAGGCTAAAAAGCCAGAAAGATTACATGAGTTGGCCAGTATCTCCCTAAGTGAATAGCAGCAGAACTAGAACTCAAACCGCAAAGTTTGCTCATTCTAAATCTTTCTACTACGTTATTGCTGCTAGACGAGTCTTTCTGATGCCAACAAGTCTTATCTATTCCTGATTATATCTAGCTATATTTAAGAGAGTAGTGGGAGATAAAATCAGAGAGGTAACGTGAATGGTGGGAGGGAGACAGTGTCAGAACTTCAGGCCAGTGTGAGGACTTTGTGGGGTCCAGCTCAAAGACGGAGCTGATTGCTGTATCTCATCTAGGCAACAGAACGAGAGTAAGTGACATAAGCACTCAGAGAACAGTCACTGGGACAATCTGATACTATTGCTATAGAGTCCTCTTCTCAGAGCCTTCTTTCTTAACTTTTAATTTTAGAATAATTTTAGACACACAGAAAAGTTGCAAAGGTAATACAGAGAGTTTCCCAGCTTATCCTATTGCTAACACCATACACAGCCATGGTACATTTATCAAAACTAGGAAATTAACATTGGTACAATACTACTAAGTAAACTACAGGCTTTATTTGGATTTCCGCAGTTTTTCCATTATCTTGTTGTTGTTGTTCCAGGATGCAACCTAGGATACCACACTGCATCTGTCACCATATCTCCTTAGTCTCCTCTGATCTGTAACAGTTTCTGGACTTTTCCTTGTTTTTCGTGACTTCGACACTTTAGAATAGGTCAAGTGTTGTGTAAACTTTCTGTCAGTTTGGGTTTGTCTGGTATTTTCTCATGATTAGGTTTAAGGAATCAGAGGAAGGATACCACCAAGGTAAAGTGCCCTTCATTTCAAGGGATAGATGCTATCAACATGACTTATCAACAAAGATATTAATGTTGACCCCTTGCTTAAGGTAGTGTCTGTGAAGTTTACTACTGAAAAGTTCCTCTCTTTTTCTTTCCATACTTTATGTGTTAGAAGTATGTCACTAAGTCCAGTCTACACCCAAAGAAAATTAAGTTCCACCTCCTGGATGGAGAAGTATCAAACAATTTGTGACAAAGGTTAAAACTACCACAGTAATTAGGAAATATTTTGGGAGAGAGACTTTGAGGCTATGCAAATATCCTTTTTCTCCTAAAATTTTGCCCATTGATCTTAGGATTCACCACTGGATCTTGCCTGCAGCAATTATTGCTGCAATGTTGTAAGGATGATTTTTTTTGCCCTCGTTTCTTCTACATTTCTAGTTTGGAATTTTTCTGTAAGAAAGATTTGTTCCTTCACTCCTGTTTGTTTGTTTATTTATTTATTCCATCATTTGTTTATATCAGTATGGACACATGGATATTTATTTCATTCTTGTGGTTATAACCTATACTGATACTATCATTACTTTTTTTTTTTTCTTTTTGGCCATTCCACGCAGCATGCAGGATCTTAGTTCCCCGACCAGGGATCAAACCCGTGCCCCCTGCAGTGGGAGCGTGGAGTTCTATAACCACTGGACTGCCAGGGAATTCCCACTTTTTTTCTCTTAAATTATAGCTTTGGCTATAGGGAGCTTTCAGGTTGACCCCTGTAACCTTTGACATGCTCTATCCTTTAAAAAATAGCACTTTCAAACTTTCTAGCACTACAAGGTGCTCCAAATTCATCTTCTATTTTCCCTGCCTCAGCTCTACAATCAGCCATTCCTACAAAGAGCCTTGGTTTCTTTGATTGGAGAATGGTATTTAGAAACCAAGACGTGGGAGCTGGGTGTGTTCACTGTTACAGGGTATCATTGCTTCTAGGCTCTCTCAATAGACAGAGCTAGAAAATACATGTATGTACATGAACCCATCAATACACACATATCAATATTAATTTCTGTATCTATCTGCATGTGAATATAAAATATGTATATATATGTGTGTATGAGTCTATATATGTGTGTGATATATATACTTGCATCTACATATATGTATTTGTGTAAATATACATACATATCTATCAGTATAAACGTAAGATTATACCGATATCCTGAGATACTACTCAGCTACTTTGAATCAACTCACCTAATATTGACACACAGTGTCATCTTAAAGCCTCCACCTTGCATCTAAAATCCTAGTGAGAATAAATAAATAAAATCCTAGTCAGCAACTCTTATGGGTTGAATTGTGTCTCCTCAAAAAGACATGTTGAAGTCCTAACCCTCAGTACCTCAGAATGACCTGATTTGAAAATAGGGTAGTTGCACATTTTATTAGTTAAGATGAAGTCATACTGGAGTAGGATGAATCCTTAATCCAATATGACTGGAGACCTTATAAGAAGAGGAGAAGACAGACACACAAAAGGAAGACTGCCATGTGAAGACAGAAGTAGAGATTGCAGTTATGCTGCCAAGTACCTGGTACTTGGGGCTACCAAAAGCTGAAAGAGACAGGAAGATTCTTCCCTAGAGCCTCTGGAAGGAACATGGTCCTGCCAACAACTTGACTGCAAACTTCTAGTCTCCAGAACTATGAGAGAATAACTTTCTGTTGTTTTAAGCCACCCAGTTTTTGATACTTTGTTATGGCAGTTCTAGGAAACTAATACAGCACCTATCAAGTTGATACTGTTTTTACCCTGTATAACATGATAATACAGAAATTATCCACTTTACTCCTAAAGCTACCTCAGTTGCATCACATTTAAGACTGTCTGCATCCCACCTAGATGTCTGTCATTGGTGGCAAAGATGGTATCTTATTTTTTGTTATATCCCTACAACCTGGTGCAGTGCCAGGTACAGAGTAGGTACTCACTAAATGTTTGTTGATTTGAATACCTACAGGCCTTCTCTGTCAACCCATTAGGCTAGCCAGGAGGTTTCCTTTCCAAGATGTTTTTTTTTTGCCTTCAAGTTCTGCTAGGTGAAGTTCATTTGTCCATCCTTTCTTCTTCCCTTCCTTCCTTCCTTCACTCCTCCCTCGAACAAATATTCATTGGACACATACATGTGCATTGCATAGTTCTAAACACTAGACACATAGCAGTGAACAAAAGAGACAAAAATCCTTGTCATCTTGAAGACTTACATTCTAATGGGGGAGAAGGATCTAGGATCTGAAATTGCAAATCATCTTATGTCTAAATGACATAAGTAGCAGGACAGGATAACAGAATGTATTTTGGGAATGGTTTCCATGGGTTATTTGGCCAGCTGTGGTCTGGTGGCCTCCTTTCCAACAACCAAAGGCCCCAGCTGAACAGCTGCACTGTTCTTATCCAATTTTTAAATTCCTCTCCTTCCCTAAGTGGAAGAGTGAAGGGGGGATATAATAAGGGGAAAAACCAAACTGTCCAGGAAGAGAGTTGAGAAGACAGAATGGGAATAATAATTCTCCTACAATGCATTTTAAAGCCAACCCTTCCTGAGCTGTGCCAGGCTAATTACCTTACCTGTTGTTAATATCTTTATTGTTATTAAATCATTATGTTGACAACATAACTGCATAATAATAATGGCTACCCAGTACTGAGAGTTTGCTATGTGCCAGGAAGTGGTCTAGACACTAACCAATTTGATCCCACTCACTCCTTCTGAGACAAGTACTATTATTTTTCATTTCACAGATGAAGAGCTGGATGCTTGGAGAGGTAAAGTCATTTGCTCCAAATCCCACAGTTAGTAAATGGCAGAGTCCAGACACAGATGTCAGTATGTTGGACTCCAAAGTCCTGGCTCTTCCCCTGTTCTCAGGGAACACCCCACACACCTCCCCAAGAGAAGACATTAGCTGGCTAGGCCTGCCCAGCCTGTACAGCCTTCAAACAGGATTTCCTTCCACAAAAATGTTCTTCTCAACAATGGACCCTCTTGCTGCCCCTGTCACTTTTATCACTTCACTGTGAGTGTTTTTTTCTAGCCCCACTGCCCCAGTGCTCTGTCTCCCCTGGTTACTGGCGTAACAGATATCTGGTGTGATATTTGCTGGATTTCCAGTGGTCATGGTCTCTCTCTCTTTCCCAGCACCTCTCAGCCTTTTAATTCTCTCCTCATTATTGAAGCCAGCACGGAGCAATTTTCAAGACGTCCAATTACAAGTGCATAGAAGGAACTGGGTCCATAATTAATTAGTTATTCCAGGACACAACAAAGCAAAAGCAAAGCCAAGAGTGTGGAAAGCCCTGAAAAGTGAAACTGCAGGAGGAAAATTTACACATTCCAGGACCCTTCCCCAAGAGGGACAAAGAATCGAACAATATGGTCACTCAGATTCCAAGCCTCTCCACCTATCTTGGGATTGAACAGACATTAATCATTGGATGACAATCCCAAGTGGAACATCTCCCCGCCCAGGATGAACAGCTGCCTCTGTTTTAGGGGTGAACTGATTCTTTCCCCATTGTTTTCATGCAGGAAGGTTAGCCTCTCTTTTCTCCCACAATTGTTCAAGCCACTGCAGAGACAGTCTTTCCTTTAAGATGGCTCCAACCCCTGGTTTTTCTTGCTCTTCATCAGAGCGGAAGTCAAGTTACAACACCATAATTTAAGACACCAAGCTAGGACGACTTTGGAGGCAGAGAAAGAGAAGATAGTAAAAGAATGCCAGGATTCTCCAATGTATAGTTACTATTTTAATTTGGAGAAGAAAGGAGGGCTTAGGTAGAAGTGCATCCAGATCAAATTCTCCCCAGAGACAAACTTGTTCTCCAATACGCATGATAAAGGGTAAATGACAGGGGAGTGCTAGCACTGTTATTAGTGAAACTATTAAATTTTCATTAGGAGGAAATAGGGATTATGTTCGTTTTTAGTTATTATGGACTCTATCAGCGCCTGAAAGATCAGAGCCAACAAAACAAGAAGTCTGAAGAGTATTACAGCAAGTTCCCACATCTTACAGGGTGCTATCGCTACCGTCACATACTTGCCAGCAGTGAAAATTAGGAGCCTTATATAGAACATTAGAGTTGTAGGAATCTTTTACTACTTTTTCTTACCTGCAGCCTAATTTCTTTTTGGTTCTACACTGGGCTAATGCCAGCTTTCAGGGCTGATCTCTGTACTTAAGGGAATATACCTAAACCTACACCCACCAAGCCACAGTCTAAGCACTTTGCTAATACCATGACAATGGATACAAGCAATGTTAGTTGGAAAGGAAAATAAAAATACCTGCCGGGACATTTATAAGACATACTACTTGCTTTTGCTGTTCCTGCTCAAAAGAGTAAATACTATGATGCATGTTGCTAAGCAATGTTGCATTTTCAGTTCTCAATAACTCCATTAGTAACAAAGGATGCCTTACTTCTGTGACAATCAGCCTCAGCAACCATGGCTTCCAACGCAAGGCAAAAGTGATTACTGCAAATATTTATCCTTCTGATTCAAAGATAACACTTTTTAGGGATCCTGTGTGAGAGTGACTGACTCTGCAGGACAGTCCCAGATCTTATATTGATGACAACCCTTTGGTTTACAGATGCTGGAAAGTTTCTCAGAGTAAACTGTCAACTAATAGCTTCTCACCCTTTTCCCCCAGTTACCCAGCATTCCCTGGTTACCCAGGATTCCTTGGTTACCCAGCATTCTCTAGTTACCCATCATTCATAGTCATCTAATATTCCCCAGTTACTCAGCATTTCTCAGCTATGAAGTATTAGGCAGAGACAGTCTGCAAGAAAATAACGTCTTCAGCAGGATTCTACCAATGGAATCTCTACTTATAGGAGCAATGCAGCAAAAGACACTACTCTATGAAAGTTAAAACACAGAATCTGGAGCCAGACTCCCTGAGGTGAATCTCAACTACACAGTTTCTTATTGAAGTGACTTTGGCAAATTAATGTCTTCATGCCTCTGTTTTCTCACCTGCTATTGCAATGATTAGATAAGCTGATGTGTGTAAAGTGCTTAGAATGGTGCCTCCTTCTGGAACATTCTAGGTCTGAGGCAGAGCTATAAAAGTGTTTGTGAGTCTTCAAACACCTCCCCAATCAAAACAAGTAAATTCCACAATTTGTGAAGGAGGGAAAAGCTGACTCCAGAATGCACCTTACGATCTGTATTTACTGCTTTTATGTTTCAGAGGAAGAAGCTAGAAATTGCCAAAATTTGAATTCCTATAACATCAGACTGTGACTAATTATGGTTCTGGTCATATGCCATATGTTTCCCAGAAATAACAAATGTTCCATGGAAAAGTAAGTGGCCAATAATGGTTAGAAAAACATATAGTAAATGTTCTTGTTTTTCTTGGCTGTCAATTTTAATATAATGAAATAGTCAAAGAAAAACATGAACATTTAACAGCAACTACTTCTTACCACTTCAGAAAGACACTCTTGAACTACTAAAAGTTAGAAATCTATGTTCAGATAGCATTGTCAAGTATTCTGAATCTCTTACATTTTAAATTTTGAAAAATGTTCCTCAAATTCCAGGTGTTTTCCCCAGTAGAATTTACAGTGGTAGATGTTAAACTAACTCCATGTGATTCTCATTTTCAAAAATACAATTTTGGACTGCTTAAGAGTTTCAATGTATCCCCCCTTGAGCTGCATAAAAGAAAGCCATTTTGGTTTCAAATATAGTTTTGTTTCTGTGGGGTTTTTTTCTATGAGGAATATATTTCTCTTAGACAATTTCTCAATATTGCTATTTAACAGGCAAAGTGTTTTAGATTTCTTTTAAGCTCCATTTAGTTCACTTAAATGAAGTTGAATACAGTGAGTTTCTGCAACTATTTAGGGAAAGAAAATTAAATTTTTGATTAAGTGAGCTTCATTTATAAAGCCTATACCAGCACTAGCAGGCTGGGTGTTTCATTTCAGTAGATTTTTTTTACTAAAGAACATGTGTTTTTAAAATAAAACAGTCTGATATTCTCATTCATACAGGTTAGGCATGATAATCCTGTAGGTACTAAAAAGTGATCACGATCTGATCCAAGCTACTCTGGTGCTTTTAGGTGCTGTTATCTGTAATATGATACTTCTACGTGGAATAAGTGTGCTTACTATGTGACAGGCAATGCCAGGTGCTAGAATTATAATGATGAAAAAGCAGACTTCGTAGAGCTTATAGTCTCGGGCAGAGCTACCTAAAGTGTGGTCTGTGGACCAGCAGCACCTCATGAACTATTCTTATCAGCAACAGCACAAGTACAGAGATCGCAAGTAATTGTTCAGACAGTTTTACAGCATTGGACACAGCTGCACTACTCAAATGTGTGATCAAGTGGACTTGGCTCATTGAATGGGGTTTAGAACAGATCAGATATGCGAATTTCACAGGGCGAGATCTAAGTACTGGTCATAGACAGGAAGATACATATTGTCCTGTAATAAACTGGAAATTTAAAAAAAATCTAGTCCTTCTCATAGGTAGTTTGAGGAACACTAGTGTAGTGCTTTCCAAACATTATAGGAGAGAGAGAGAGATTAATTCCAACTGAGAAAATTTGGGAAAATTTCATGGAAGAAATGGTTCTTAAGCATGGATTGGAATCTAAGGGGTAGAGATCGTAGCATGAGAGCACTATAAAGGCAGAAAAATGCAAGGATGCCCTGGGCAACCTAGTTCATTGCAGCTGGAGTGTGATATGGAGACAGGGGCAAATGGAGGTAAAGGAGATACCTCTGAAGAGATCGACTGCAGCCCAGTTAGTAGAAGGCTTTAAGTGCCATGAAAAAGAATTAGAACTTTATTTTTGAGACAACTGGAAATTCTTAAATATTCCTGAACATAATAGTGACATGAAAGAAGGCTCTATTTAACAAAATAACATTGGTCTCATTTGAGCTATATAAAACACTTTGAGTCAAGAGGCCTTTAGGTGAAGTAAATAATAACAGTAAAAGGAATTTAAAATCTCTCTCTTAATGGTATCATATATTAGTCATACGTCTAAGTGAATTTATGTAATCTTAAGTCTTCCCAAGCACCACAGCATAGTAAAATACCACTTTAGAAGATTTAATCATGTATGATTAAAGTGATTTTGAAATGCCATTTCTTAGCTTAACAGTGACAGAGAGAACACACATTCTTCCCGTTTTCAGAAACTTTGAGTAAACCACTGATATTAAGGGAACATTAAACCAATATACTATTGTAATAACTTACACTAAAATGTCAAGTACCATCATCAAAGGATACAAGGGTAGCACTTTTTTCTCTCTGCTGTTTTCGGCTTCCTATAAAACTAGAAATGAACTTGCTGAATGTGCCTCATTCAAGTTTTTATATGTCACCAAAAGGCTATTAATTCTTGCAGCTGACTGAGTAGGAGTCTTCTGTGGCATTAAGATTCCCATAAATGTATCTTTAAAAAAATAGTTGAGCCACTAAGTAAGTTTTAAACTTTGAGGATAAAATTTTGTCAGGCTTTAACAAATAAAACAAGGCCCTTAAAGTGTAAACCGTCCCCCCCGCCTCCCTCCCTGCCTCCCCCCAAAAAAACATATTACCGTGTCAGGATTTCACACATTTGGCTGAATAAAAATCTAATTCTGGTTTCATAACATTATTTTTAATTGTGACGTAAGAACTATAGAATTAGAAAGATACCATCTTGTTAAGCTATGCGTTTAGAGTTGGACACGTCTACCACACAACAACAACACAAAAGCTAATGCAGCATGGTGAGTCCGTGATTATGATAGACTAAAGAAATGGCTCTCAACTGAGAATGATTTGGCCCCTTCCAGAAGACATCTGGCAATGTCTAGAGATGGCTGTCAGAACTGGGGGGATACTACTGGTACCAGGTTGCCACTAAACATCCTACACTGCATAGGACAGCCCTTCACAACAAAATTATCTGGTCCAAAATGTTAACAGTGCTGCAGTTAAGAAATCCTGCACTAAAGGATCACACTAGCAACATTTCTATTATTCCTCTTGGATTATATAGAAATAATCACTTTGATTTATGCAATCTAGAAATCAGAAGGAAGTTCCTGAAGATTAAAACATAATTATTATGCCTCCCTTTGATACAATGAACTACTCTCTGATTTTTGCAAACAAGACCTGAAGGTGACCCTCACAGGTGCTCTGGTTTATTAATTCCATCTATGGTAATAATTTATATGCAGATACAAAACACTGTCACCAGGAAATCTTCAAGCAGAAAAGACAGGCATGACTGAAAACTCAAACAAGGTTCCAGATAAGTACTATTTTCTGACTGTAAGTCACTGATGATTTTAAGATGTGCCATCAATTAAATAAGAGCTTTGGGGAATGTGACAAAGAAACATCTCTCCTTAAATGTGTACATTGATTGTAAAATGTGAACCTTTTATAGAGATGGTAAATGTGCAAAATCTATAAAGTATTTTAAGTATATAATAAGATGTTTTAAGCTCTTTTTATAAAAAGAAATAGCAAGACTCTGGAATACTCTCCCTCTGAGATCCTTTTCCATCAGTGTTAGCCTCAGTTATTTTCATTTTTTCCATCGCTCCCCTCCTCCTGCCCCCACCACTCCAGGAAGAGCTGGTAAGGTGCTGGTGAGCAGCGGCCTCACTAGCTCTTCAGAAACAAGAACAAATGCAAATCTCTTAGCTTCCCTCTCTTATCTTATTCTCTTGGAATTTCTCCAAAGTCTTTGACTGTGAATTGAGTACTGTGAAGAACACCTGTGCTGAGCATGGTCCTAGATCTGCTAAAGGATATAACTCTATTTAACCAAACAGAGGAATAACCATACATAAATGCAATATGATATACATTTGAAATTATTTTTAAAATTCCATCGAAAGACCACTTAACACCATTTATTCATAAACAAAAATTTACTATAAAACCTATATATTTGCTGCTTGTTCCACTAGAATTTAAGATCCATGTGAACAGGGATTTTTGTCTTGGGTTTACTGGCTGAATGGCTGAATGAATGAATGAATACCGTATCTCCCAAACAGCAGAGTCATTATACAATTGCAAACTCCTTTTATTTTCACAATAATGACAGGAGACGACAGGACTAACTCCATGTTATTAACTACTCATGTTCATTCGTTCATTCATTCATTCTCTACTAAGTCTTTCACGATCTGCCCCTGCCACCTCTCTAGCTTTTCCTGCCCCACCCCGTTCTCCAGCGACACTGGCCTTGGTTCAGTTCCCAGTAAGCTCCAAGCTCCCTTCTACCTCAGGGCCTCTGCCCAGAACATTCTCCTCCCCATTCCCAACCTCTTCAGATTTCTTCAGGGAAGTCTTCCCTGATCACCACTTAGACTAGATGTAGGTAGTGCCTGTATTTTATAGTCTTGGTTTCCCATTTTTCTTTGTTTTTTTTTCCCCCCATCATAGTATTGATCACATTTGTAAAATCTATTTGTGGAATTATTTGATTAACATCTTCCCTACACCCCACACTCAACTGTAGACAGAAACCATCCCTGCCTTGTTCCCCATTAAAATCCCCATCATTTATCACAGTGCCTGTCATACTGCAAGCACTCAATAAGTATTTATTGAATGAGTAAATGAATTAGGTTTCTAGGAACATGGTTATTAAATATATGAGTCCATGTTATACTATATCATTCTCCACTAGGGCTCAAGTTAGTAGGTGCTTAATCAATACTTTTTGGTTAATTGGAATCATCAGTTATCTACTACAAACTGCATTCTCCTAAGTCTACATGACACTAAAAGAACTTGTTGCAAAATTGCTGAGAAGTCAACTACTCTCTTTCTCTTCTTTTTTCTACAAACTAATAAAAGAGCAGGGTTTTTTCCCATTGAATTTATTAGCTGTTTTGGCGTTGAGAACGAGACTGAGTGAAAAATCGTTGTCAGGGAATCAATTATTTGAATAATCAGTATTTGTCTCTACTTGAAAACATCTGGAAGGATACTTTAATTATCCTTTAGATATTTGGTGTCTTGTGTTCTCAGCCTCTGAGATAATCTCTCCCAATTACTACTCCTGAACGAAAGGTATGCTATTGACAAAGTAGGTTTTTTTGATAGAGGAGGATTTCTGAGACATTGAAATTAAAGAGCAGTAAGCTCCTAGGCTAAGAGGATTAAAACAGCATTTTTTTAAGAGAACAAGGAAAGAGGTCTTTAGTGCAGAAAACCGTAGAAAAAATATAATTCCATGTAATATCATGTAACTGAGAAGCTAGTCACATAGGAAGCGTTGGGGAAGAGTATGGATTTCTTGGGGATCCAGACAAAATAATTCTAGCCTAAGGGAGCTAAAGAGAGATACCCAGACAACAGGAAATCAGAAATGACTGTAAACCTAGAGTCTATTCATATACTTTACTTTAAAATAGCTTCTTTACATATATCTTTCCTATCTATTGTCAGGAACTCTGTCACTAGGTAATTTTTACAAGAGTGTCTGGAATTCTTGAGCAAAATTCCAGAAAGCCCAGGAAATTGGGGCAGTGCTTGCTAACTTAGGCCATTCCTTTGGAAAGCCCCAGTTAGACAGTTTAGCCTCTGTTTAAGGGGTCGTCCTCATCTCTGCCTTGCCCATTCCTCTCTCGAGGCAACAGTAGTTGAGCAGGAAGTGGCTCCTTCACTGCCTCAAGAGCTTTTTGGTCAATTTCTTATTCAAATCGTCCTCCTTTGGGTCTGGCAGATGCCTCAAATTTGCAGCACAAACTCCTGTAGCCTCCCCTTGCTCTGCATAAAGCAGAGATGAAGTACAGTATATTTGGGACTCACTCAAGAAGGGAATCTGCAGTGAGGAATCACCTGTCCCTGAGATCACAGACACAGAAGAGAAACTTGGATGCTTGAGGAGGGGCAGAAACAACCAGCCAACAGCAGATATACTGATTCTCTACACCTTCACGTCAAGGGGAAGGGTTCTTATGTTGGATCATAGCCATGCTTTACTGTCTTTGGGGACAAGAATGCACATTTTTCTATTACCCTTTAGTTCGATATCAGAAAGATCCAAGGAACTAATGCAATGGCTACTATCATGTTTAGGGTTGAGATCCATAAGTACTTCAAAATATCTCAAGCTGCCTGATCACTGCCAACTTAAATGCACAATTCTTTCTTGGGCTCCAGGAGAAATGCATTGGGGTTGAGGCTTAGTTATCAATGTCATGAGGAAAAAAAAAAAAAGATTTTGGTTAGCTTGACTTCAAATATTTTATTACTCTCCTATAGATCTCATTAAAAGAACTGGCCTATCCAATTTGGAATAAAGGCTTTTCACTTTCACTTTCACATTACATCCAGATGAGCCATGTTGCTCACCTAATAATTAAACCATAGAGACTTAATGGGGATGAAGGAAATGCGATGAAAAAGAGCTAAGTACATTTAAGTTTCATTTTATATTGACTTATCTCCCTTCCCTGCAATATCAGCAAAATACAAACTAAAGCTTTGTTCTGGCCCACATTTACTTTAATATTTTTGCCATTTTTTCCTCATATAAAACTATTTGGCCAAGTAAATATTCATGCCTTATTTACAGTCACAAAAAGTATTACCAGGGCTTAAGCGATATCATCTTGCCTACAAATCTTGGCTGGCTCTCATCTGGGGCCATTAGCATATTTTGAAAAATTTCCAAGAAATTCATAAATCAGCAGATTTCCCTTCCTGAAAAGCCAATTTCCTAAACATTCAATGAGATGGCTTTTGAGACCCACAGCAACAAAGTAGGAAAGTAATAATGTTCCTATCTTAACAGTAAATTCACTACTGTGGGTGCTGCTGCCCTCATTAGAATTTCAAAAGAATCTTTTCTGAATTAGAAAACATTCCATCTACTTGCTGCACAATATCCTCTTCAATTTTCCATACCAAATGAGTAGATTTGGAAAGTAAGGAGGGGCACATAGTTATTGCCTTTTTTTCCAGGAGGCAAGTCAGGTTTTTACTTCTTTATAACTTCTCCTACATTTTTTTAAGTAAATTTCCTTAGCCTTCTATTTAATCAGAGGCACCACAGAAGAGAAAAGAATTTTTACAAAAGTAGAATGGCGGCATAGTTTTCTTTTTGGTAACATACAAATTCATCTACAGTTAAAAATGGAAATGTATACTTCACAACAAAGTTTTCATGGCAGATATAAATTACCATTTTCTATTTAACGAATACCAAAAACATATAAACACACAACAACTTAACTAGGATGCAACATCTTTGCATTCTGAATCATAATTTACACAACTTAAAACCCAGGCATTTGAGAGGTTAAAAAAGTAACTCACGATACGCAGTCACGCAGCGCCTCGGATCTCAGAGCCTTCTGCAGTTATCACGACAGATTTTATCACCCGCAGTTCTCTGGCCCTGCGACTGAAATCACTCATAATTAATGAATAACTTACTTGAATACTTGACAGCTCAGTAAGCGGTTTATGTAAGGCCGTTACTTTTATTTCTTCTGTAGTTGCCTTTGCAAACAGGAAACAGGAAACACACCTACAAGAACACTGACATATCTCAGCCTAATTGGTCTTTGCCTCAAAGAACTCAGGGGTAAATCTTGTACCGCAGGGGTGATAAATACAGTCCCTAAAAGAGCAAGACTCAGGTCCTGGCATGTCAAAGTTTAAAATCCTTTAGACAGATGCCATGCAGGAAATGTATTACAAGCTTTCTTAGTAATATTCAGGCCTTATGGCCTTAATCCTGGAAGGACTATAAATTTCAGAATATATATTTATATATATATATTATACTTATAAGTATGTATATACATATGTGTGTATATATAAACATATAATACGCTAAGTAATATATTATATAAAATATATACATTATTTAAAATAATAAACATTAAAATAATATATATAATTTTTTCCTGGAATAGATGTGGAAGCTATCATTCAGGAATCTTTTGGCTACAAATAACAGAAAATCAAACTCACTTAAATAAATAACAAGACATGGAAATATTTTGGTTCATTGAGCTGGGGAAGAAAAACCTGGATGTAGGGTTGGTTTCTGGAAAACAGGGGTTCACTATGTATATCATTTGACTCTCTGCAATTCTCTTAGCATGGCATTCTCTGTAGATTGACTTCATCTTGTGGCTGCCTTTCCTCATGGTGCAAAAATATAGCTTCAGCAGTTTAAGACCACACATCCATCTCCCAAGAGTGTAGTGTTAGCATGCTGCCAGTCTCAAGCTCTGAAGTCATTCTGACTGCCCATCACTGAATGTCACGATACTTTGCTGAATGACTTTAATCTAGCCTTATCCTTAGAGGAGAGGGTAAGGAAGGACACTCCAAAGAAAAATCACATGGAAAGGCATTCAGATTACTAAGAGGAAGAGAAAAGGAGGAAAGGAGTATTGGAGGAAATCAACAAATGTCCACTACAACAATGTTCGGCAGTAATCTGAATCTGAAGACTGGTGTTTGAGGATGTGTATCTGTGAAAACACTGGATCTTGGTCTATCCAAAGATGTCTGAAAGAGAATGAGCTGAGGTTTAAGAGATATTGATTACCCAAGTCTTTGCATTTAGTAAGACTTTCTATTAACAGTAGGTTTGCTCTCTGAGAAAACAGTTCAGAATGTTTCCACTTTGTTTATGAAACACATTTTATAATGTATGAAATGCTCTTGCATGTGATCTTCCATTTTGTTATCCAAACAACCCTGCTAGGGGGATAGGCAATCCTGGCAGGAGCTTAGAGAGCGGGGCAGACACTGCTGGTTAACTATCCAACACCCAGTCTACCCTCTGTCCTAACTGAACCTTGATTTTGCTCAGGGCAGCAATTTGCCCTGTTTAAACTACAGCTAAGGATGGGCAGGCGGAACAGTTTGGGCCTTGGAGATGTAAGCTGGAGGTGCTAGGTAGAGCTCCTGGAAAAGCTCTTTTAAAGGGCTCTGGCATTTGCTTTTTGCTCTTTGCCCTTCCTGTTCCTATGCCTGAAACTGAGCAGAGACTTGCCAACAGAAAGCGCTGCTGGAAGCAGTGCCAGGACAGGAAAAGGTGAACTGTAATTGACCAACTGCTGGAGTCTCCCTGGGGACAACTCTGAGAGTTAAACACTCCAGGGGGACACAGTCACTGTGGGGGGTCCTTACAATACTGTGAGATTTACTTCCCGGAGCTCTACCAGATGTCCACAGTAAATACCAGAGAAAAATCCCCTCAGGCTTCTGGAAGGGGGAGGGGAAAATGAACATTTTTTGATATGCCATAACACTCTGTTCTTGCCCTCAGGGGAAACTAGTTAACCAGAGCCTAACCTGCTAGAATATCCTCAGAGCCTAACTGACCTGGGGAAGGGAAATACTCAGCTCTAGACTCCTCTAGGCTTCCACTGTGGGAGAAGGGAACTGCTCAACTGCAGCCCACTCTAGCCATCCTGTCCCACCTAAGCGAGGAGAAAAAAACTGAGAAATACTTGTGAACTTGGCAGTCCAAAGGCACAGGCTCACCAAAAGACTGAGACCTAATTGTAGGATGCATAGAACGCTTCTTTTCCCTGAAAACTCGCTACCACATTCCTAAAGATCTATTTACAGCAGTTCCTTTTACCCAGTACATCATGTCTGGCTATCAAGAAAAATATTATAAGGCATACCAAAAGAAAAGAAAAGGCCACACAATTTTTAGAGACAGAGCATCAGAACCAGCATGGCAGGGAAGTTGGAACTGAAAGATAACAGAGCTCTCACAAAGGTTGGAATAATTTACTGAGCCAAAAGTCAAGGAGGAGCCATACCTAAAGATCAATTCCAGAGGGATTAAGGACTCAGCAGAAAAAGCAAAATGTTAAAACTTGTAGAAGAAAATATAGGATAACATCTTTCTGACCTCCAAATGGGAAGAGTTCTTAAGGCTAAGTCCAAAAGTGCTAATCACAAAAGGAAAGATTGATAAATTTGCCTACTCTACTATTAAGTTCTTCTGTTTATTGCAAGGTACAATAAAGAAAGAAGACATGCCAATATCTGAGACAAGTTTGCAACCTGTGAAATCAGCAAAAGACCGGTATTCAGATTATATAAAGAAATGTTACAAATCAGTAAGAAAAATACAACACGATAAAAAAATGAGCAACAGATCTGACACCTCCCAGAGAAGAAAAATATGAATGGTGAACAGTTTTCTTTCTTCATTTCTGATCTGCCTTTAATTTTCTCTTCTTACTTTATTGCATTGTGTAGAACTTCCAGTTCTATGTTGAATAGGAATTGTGAAAGAGGGCATCCTTTGCCTGCTCCTGATCTTATGAGGAAAGGATTTAGTTTTTCACTGTTAAGTATGCCACAACTACTGAGACCACCTGCCACAACTACCGAAGCCTGTGCACCCAGAGCCCATGCTCTGCAACAAGAGAAGCCACCGCAATGAGAAGCCCTCACACCACAATGAAGAGTCGATCCCGCTCGCCACAACTAGAGAAAAGCCCGCACGCAGCAATGAAGACCCAACACAGCCAAAAATAAATAAATAAAATAAATAAATTTATTAAAAAAAGAAAACTAAGTTCTTTGATAATCTAAATCAGGGGTCTGCTACAGGCTAGATAATAAACATTTTCAGCTTTGCAGACCATACAGTCTCTGCTGCAACTACTAAGTTCTGCTGTTGTGTCACCAAGGCAGCCTAGATGACACAAAAACAAATGAGCAGGGCTATGTGCCAATAAAACTTTACCTACAAAAACAGGCAGTCAGTGTGCAAGTCATTGTTTGCCAACCCCCAACCTAAATCAAGCTTCTGGTGAACAACTGGCTTCATATTTTCTTTCCAAACTCTTATCTTTCATTGTGGTCACTTGATTAGAAAGGATACCAGAATTTCATTTGATATGGTCTTTTCTTTTTTCACAAGGTTATAATTAAACCAAATTCAGGACCCCAAGTGGATGAGGGGAAATCAGGAGTGGGTACTGAAAGCTCTCCCTGGGACTTTCCCCCCCAGCCCTGTGGACACCACCCCAGGGTGGGGGCAGGGCAAGGCCAATGGAGTGAGGCGCTCACTCTCTTTGGGCACAAATTTTAACGGGGGGCACCAAAAAACTCAGTAATCAAAGTAAATATATTAATGCAATACTTTAGAAAGTCAACATTGTTTTGAATTGACGTTTTGTTCATAATAGGTATTTTTGCATTTTGATTTTTTAAAAAAAATATTGCATTAAACGTTATTTTATGGAGTTTTATGGTGCCTTCTTTAATTTTGTGACAAAGCGAGTGCCCTAGTCACCTCCCTCCCCATTCCTCAGAACCAGCCCCATGTCACCCTATGGGTGCGTTATCAGCACCCACTGCCTTTCAGAGGATGATGTACACCTTTTTAATGTTACCTTTGGACTAGATCATTCCTCTGGGCTGCTTGGATACCATTTCGGTTACCGGACCTGCCTCATACACAGACAGATTTGAAGCATGTGGAAACTCTTGTACCTGAATGTCTAGAGTCACTTCTTCAGGGGCATGTTAAGGTGAAAAGGAAACTAACATTTTATAAAATACACACTAAGTCCCAAGTGACACTAGGGTAAGGGACTTTCTAACCATCATTGCTCATGACAAGCCAATGAGATTTTGTATACATTCTTTTGTATGAATGAGGAAATGGAGGCTCAATAAACGAGGATTACAGAAAATATTAAAGCCAGGTGGAAGCTTCCTGCTACAACTCATTACCTATCAAAAAGCTAACACTGTGGACATAGGTAAGGCACCTTTTTGCCTCTCTCCCTAACATTTGCACAGAACCTCTCTCATGCATAAAGAGCGTTCCAGTGCTTCATCTCATTTGAGCTTCATGATAAACCTGGGAAGTAAAAGTCTCATATGTAAGACATGCTAGCATGGACTCATCAATTCTATTATATGGATGAGGACATACTCAGAAAGGTTAAGAAACACAGCCCAACGTCACCAGCTAATGAGTGGCAAAACTGGAATTATAAACCTAGGTCATCTGAGGCCTGGTGAGTTGTGCTTTTCATCGTATTCTTCCCACCCTGGAGGAGCACCCCCAGCATAGGTATCTTTGACCCAGTACCACTCATGTTCATATCATAGAGAGTTCCCAAAAGGAATAATATCTGGGACTAGAAATTCTGATAGAAGGAAACTAGCACATAAGGGAAGGATCCTGAAGTATTGAGTGCTATCTACCCTGATAAGGAAGAGCTGAGGTAAACAGGGGGTTAAGGGAGTGGAGGGAGCGTTAGGAACCCCTGGAAGGATGGAGGCATGATGAGGCTCAGAAGGACAAGGCCGACCTTGACCTGCTTCACCCCTTTGCCAAGGGTCATCCTCTTGGTGCTAGGATTCATTGTAATTGTAATTAAAGCAATTGTAATCCATCAATGCAACTTCTGCTCAAACCCCCCAATCTTTCTGAAGATGTGGTACATATATACAATGGAATATTACTCAGCCATTAAAAAGAATGAAATAATGCCATTTGCAGTAACATGGATGGACCTGGAGATTGTCATACTGAGTGAAGTAAGCCAGACAGAGAAAGAGAAATATTGTATGATATCGCTTATATACAGAATCTAAAAAAAAAAAAAAAAAAAAAAAAAAAGATACAAATGAACTTATTTACAAAACAGAAACAGTCTCACGGCCTTAGAGAACGAACTTATGGTTACTTATGGTTATGGGGAGGCGGCGGGGGGAGGGAGGAAGGCGGGGAGGGATGCTTAGGGAGTTTGGGATTGGCATGTACACACTGCTATATTTAAAACGGATAACCAACAAGACCTACTGTATGGCACAGGGAACTCTGCTCAATATTCTGTAACAACCTAATTGGGAAAAGAATTTGAAAAAGAATAGATACATGTGTATGTATAACTGAATCACTTTGTTGTACACCTGAAACTAACACAACATTGTTAATCAACTTTTATTTTTACTTTCTATAAAATAAAAATTAAAAAAAAAAAGAAAGCAAAACAGCAATTTCCAGCGTCTAGTTCCCATTTGCCACAGGTGCCACCAAGATTTTGTGATCAGAAGGAACACCATCCGAACACAGGGCACAGAGGAGACCATTCAGATGGGGGAGAAGGCTCAGACCAAAGTGAGGACCGGATACAGGAGCTGAGGAGAGGCACAGGAGGCATTAGGATATCACTTCTAGCCCAGAGCCAGGGAGAAAATGGCAGGTGCTCCACTTTGGAAAGAAATCACGTTTCATGTTACTCCAAACAACCTCCAGGGATGTATCAACCCACATGAGAGGTCACACCTGGTATTATATCTCTGTAATGAGATGTACAACAGGCACTTTCAAGTGTTTAAAGTACTTGAATGTGCAAAGTTTCACAGTTGGTCACATGTTCATAACAGCTATGTGCCTCTTTCATTGGGGGAGCTGCCACGCCATGCTGGGATTCCACAGGGCAGCATGGCTTCCCCATTCATCAAAATAGAGCTGCTGAAAGAATCCTCTGGCAATTTTAACTACACAAAAATAGAAGACACCCCAGGCAGAGTGTGAGAGACCAATCTTGTAAACAGCAGGATGGTAAGGTATAAACAAGAATGGAAAGAAAACATACAGCCTTTAAAAAAAAAAAGTTGCTTTTGACAAGGACGATAAGGTGGGAATAAATTGAGCCTCAAATATCTGGAACAAAAGCTCAAAGAAGTGTTAAATCACAAGCTAGGTGGCTGCAGGAATTTGCAGTGACCCATTCCAATCTGCAAACTCATCCCTTTTAGCATCAAGCTTGATTTTACGGACCCCTCTTTCAATTTTATATGCTTAGGTTTTTGTTTGTTTTTTCTTTTTCTTTCATGCACCACAACCACCATTTTTAAGCAACTTTCCTAAGTCACATCTTTCTTGGTCTCTGACCCCACAAACAATGTTGCTTTGGAGAAAGAACCACAAACCACAATATTTCCATCTTTCATTTGACGGAATCTTGTTCTTGCATGCAGGGAAAATATGTTCTCATACTTGTACTAAGTCTTGTGTTGGTAGAAGATGTAGTGCAGCAAAACTCCAGCATCTCCTGTCCTTTCAATCTTTCTACGAATAATTAAGCACTGAGCATGTGCTCTAGACAGTGGCCTGGGGATAACAGGGATGAACTGTCAGAACCTAGGTTTGAGGACCACACAGTCCAATGGAGGAAAGAGACTCAGAAGTAAACAGTTATGAAAAGGTGTGAAGCTACCTTTATCCCTCCACTCTACAGTGATAATGTGCATGGGTTCCACTCAGACTTTTTCCACTCCCTAGCAGACTGCTTCCAGGCCAAAAATGCCTCTGTAGACCAACCGATCAGGGGATTAGGTACCAGTGGCTAAGCAAGCACAGATATTGGACACTACTCATGTTCTCGTATGAAGGGAGGAGGTCCTTTCTAGGAAGCTATCCTCCATCCTCCTCCACCTCCATCATTGCCTTGCTCTGTATACCTCTTCTCAGCCTCAGACCTCCAAACTGCCTTGCTTGGACTTACAATCCTCCCTAGCTTTAGTTATTATTATTGCGGTCACCCGTGTCATGCATATTTACTATGTGCCAAGAACAGCCCATACAGTCACTTGTTGAATTTTCATGGCATCCTTGGCCTTTGTTATTGTGGTGTTATAAATGAAGGAAATGATCCCCAGGAAATTTTAGACACTTGTGCAAGCCTACACAGCTGACAAGTAGAAAAACTGAGATTAGAAGACAGAACTGTGTGATCAGAAAGACTCTTAAACAGTTCACTGGTCTGCTCCACAGGCACATGTGGTCCAACTGCCCTGCTAGGTTATTTACACTATAAGGACAGAGATCACCATTTCCGTTCTTTTAACAGTTCCTATGCAGGTACACCTGTAAGCAAGCAGAGTAGGAATCTCCCTGTGTGGTGTTATTTAAGGGAGGCCAGACAAGGATGGGTTAAAAGTATCTTCACTGTTGCTTATCACAGTGTCTGGAATTTCACCATTGGAGATACATTACTTTGGGTCTTGAAGTCTTTCTGGTTTTCAGGATTTCTCTATTAGAACAAGATTGTCCTAGTAGTGTCATACTCAGCTGAGACCTCAGTGACATCAGGGCCTCAGAGAATGAGTCACAGCAGAGATGCCTAGAAAGGAACCTGGGATCTGGGAATAGCAAAGTGGTCCTCAGAGGAGGATGAGAGGTCCCAAAGTCAGGAGTGATCGTTTTGCTTGGCTGACCCCACTTCTGTGGTCCCCAGCACAGGGCGAGCCAAATGGAGCGTACATAAGTCTCGATCTGAGGAAACACTGTTTTGATCAGGTGTAAGAGTAGGAGACATTGGGCATGGTGACAGGTAGTCATCAAGTTCTGAGGAGCCTGAGCTTTGAGAAGGTGCAAAAGACAAGAGGCAGAATCCTTGCCCTCAAAGTGCTAACAGTCTCTTTGGGGAGAAAAACTATCCCTAGCAAAGAATGGGTAAATAAGACAAGACAGGAATGACCAAGAACAGAATACACGTGTGATAGGAAACTCAGGAAAAGGAGAGCTCAGTGTGGGAGGAGGTGGTGTGGGCATCACTGGGGACACAGGACCCCAAGGACAGTACCAAATAAAGAGATATGATGAATGGGTTGGTGAATGCCTGTCTTATGCCAAAAGAAGACCCAGGTGACAACGAATTGCTACCTCGGTACTCCCAAACAAAGAAATCCAGCTCCAATTTGATCACCATGATGCAAAATGATGTTAAGATGGTCTAGAAACAAAATCTGAAGACAGATATAATGTACAGAGATACTATTTAGAATATATACTACTTCAAATTAAACTCAGGTCTTTCGATAAAAAGATCAAATGGTTGCTCCAATCGTACTATTAAAAAACCCAGAATTTCAGTAATAGGTGAAAATAACAGATTTATATATTAAGGTACATGGTGAATAAATCTGATGAAATCATTAGGCAAGACTAAACCCCTTTAAAACCAGGAAGAAGAGATCTGATGATCACCACAGGCCAACAACATTGACAAATTCCAAGACATTCCCCTGGATTCAGCTCTGATAAGAATGCTTTATGCTGTGACCTTCTAGCCAAAGACAAATGCTCTTCTTCTGGGATTTCACTTAATACTTCCTTCCTAAGCAGGAAAGGTTACTTCTAGTTAATCTAACTAATCTTGTATTTTTTTTTAAAAGTTCCCTTTATTTAATTCCTACAAAGAAAACATCTCCAAGGAAGAAAGGAAGGAAGCAAGCAAGCTTTGACCTTTATTTGCTACATGAGCTATTTTACCAATAGCTACAAGTGATTATGTTTTCACTATTCTGAATAACAACCCTTTGCACCCCTTGGCATAAGAGAACCAATAGCTGCAACTTAAGGCTTACTTGTGAGTGAGCAGAAAAATACAGGCAGAAAAAGACTAGAAAAAGGGTGAAGGGTAAGGGAGGAGGCGGCACAAGAAATCATTTCTCCTTTGAGTTTCTTAACTAAATTATTGCAATACATATTTTCTTTTCATGTCAACTTGGCGGCTAATGAGCTTCATTTCCACAAGTTGCTTGTTTTCTGTAAGGGGGCTGTATATCTGAGACAAACTGCAAAGGTCTCTGGTTCAATCTGCTAATAGGTTTGTATTAACCTCCATGGAGATGCACAGACAGTGAACACATTATCCAAACCCACAATTCAGACGCAGGGTCTAACAAAGGGTACTTGTGCTTTATTTCCAGATGCAAGCAGCAGCTTGGCAAATGCAGTTCCAATGACTAAAGGTTAGGATTTCTGGGACATTTTGGTCTTATAAGGAGCAATCAGAAAAAAAAAAAGAAAAAATTGTGTTCCTGAAAATCTGGGTGGTGATTACAAAACTGGAGCAAAATGACAATAGCAGAATTCCTGTATTTACTACTTTATAAGAAAAGGATTCAGAACCCATAAAAAGAAATCAGTGAAAATGGATATTTAATACATTTAAAATATACAAATTTATAAGCATCATGTAAAATGTATAAATTAAACAGTATCAACCTATTAATAATTATTAGTAGGCAGAGTGTAAAAACGTTAAGTATTAAAAAACTAAACAGTCTCAAAAATGAAAAAAATTAAGTTACAATATGTTAAAAATGAGATATTATTTGGACTTTTATAATGAAAGGGCATAAATGTTGTTGCCACTGAGAACATATTTTTGTGCAAATTTCTTCACGGAAAAGGAAAAAAAAACACCCTAATGGGGAAAACGGTGATGTATTTATGAGCTATCTCCAAATATATTTCTCTGACTCCTTCATCTTCAAATACTCCTCAGAGTTTAAAAATATTCATCCAAGTTCAATATAATGTTGTGTATTTGTGTGTGGAATGAAACTTATTTAGTTACTTCGAGTTGTAGTTTGCTTGAAGGCAACAAGCAAGCATTTCTGATTTGTTCTCCTTTTATTTGGTTTGATCCTCTATGCCCAGCTGCCTGTGTCGGTTTCAAAACTCTCCTGTTGTAGTGGACACACCCTAACGTGACTGCCCAGTGAGACACGCCCTAGGATGACCCCCTCCCCTTGAGTGCAGGCACAACTTGTGACTTGCTCCCAAGCCAAGAGAATACTGCAAAGCCATAGGGGATAGTCACTCCCTTGATTAGGTTACACTATGTAAGTCTCCGTCCTAGCAGACTGGGGTCAGAGATTCTCCTGCTGGCTTTGAAGTCAGCTGCCACGTTGTGACAAGGCCTGTGAGAAGCAATCAGCCACATGGCAAGGAATCCTGAGTGATACCTGGGAGGTGAGAGCACCGCAGGTGACAGCCAGCAAGAAAACAAGAGGCCTCAGTCCTACAACCTCAAATGAATCCCACCAACAACCAAGTGGACCTAGAAGAAAAAAAAATCGGGCTCCAAAAAGGAACACAACCCAGCCAACATCTTGATTATACCCTTATGAGACCCTAAGCAGAGGACCCAGGTAAGATACACCCAGATTCCCAATCCACAGAAACTGCAGGATAACGGTTACATGTTGTTTTACGCCACTAAGTTTGTTATGCTGTTAAATTTGACAATCCACTTCAAACTCCAATAACAATTATTCTTGCAAAAAAGGTTTGTGTTGCCAGTGCTATTTTCTTCCTCCGTTTGAGGACAGCAGAAATATAACCTAAAGCTTTATAGATGTGTACACCTCTGTCCAATTCAAAACTTTAATGCAGGGCTTCCCTGGTGGCACAGTGGTTGAGAGTCCGCCTGCCGATGCAGGGGACACGGGTTCGTGCCCTGGTCCGGGAGGATCCCACATGCCGTGGAGTGGCTGGGCCCGTGAGCCATGGCCGCTGAGCCTGCGCGTCCGGAGCCTGCGCTCCACAACGGGAGAGGTCACAACAGTGAGAGGCCCGCGTAACGCAAAACAAACAAACAAAAACTTTAATGCAGAATATAATTCTCCATGTATGAGTCTCAAAACATAAATTAGCTGAACTCAACATTTTTCAAAAAACTATTATATTGGCACTTGAAAATTGGAGAGTATACCTTCAAACCAGTTTTTTTTTAAATGTGCATACTTCATTATTTTAAAAAATAAAGTTTTTAGTTTTGAAAGTTTCATATTTGCAGAATTATTGTGAAGCTAGAACAGAGAATTCTTGTATACCCCGCTCCCAGTTTCCACTGTTATTACACCTTACATTAGGGTGGTACATCTTTCACAATTAGTGAACAAATATTGATACATGTTTATGAACTAAACTCCATACTTTATTCACATTTCCTTAGTCTCTACCTAATGTCCTTTTTCTGTTCCAGGATCCCATCCAAGATACCACATAACAGTTAGCTGGCCAGTTGACTTAGGCTTCTCTTGGTTGTGACAGTTTCTCAGACTTTCTTTGTTTTTGATGACCTTGGCAGTTTTGAGGACTATTCAGGTGTTTTGTAGGATGCACCTCTATTGAAATTTCTCTTATGTTTTTCTCATGATTAGACTGAGGTAATACGTTTTGGGAGGAAGATCACAGAGGTCAAATGCCATTCTCATCTCACATGATGTGAAGGATACCTACTATCAATATGGCATATCTCTGTTAATGTTAACCTTGACTACCTGGCTTGAGGTAGTGTTTGTCAGGTTTCTCTATTGTAAGTTACTCATTTTTTTAAAAAAATCTCACTCCCTTTCCATACTGTGCTCTTTGGAAGAAAGAAACTCTGTGTAGCCCCATCCGGAGTTATGCTTTACCTCCCATAAAGCAGAGTATCTACATACATTATTTGGAATTTTTCTGCATAAGAGATTTGTCTATTTTCCTCATATATTTATCCAATCATTTATTTATATCAGAATAGATAGTTATCAGATTTGGGTTATACCTCAATACTAGTTATTTATCTTGTGGTTCAAATTGTTCCAATTTTGGCCACTGGGAGAACTTTTAGTTGGCTCCTATATCCTTTCAACATACATTGTGTCACAGTCATCATTACGAGATTTTGTTTTTGTTTTACCTTTTTTCTTTTAGTACTTTCTGGCACTATAAGATACTCCAGGCTCACTTTGCATATTTCTTGCCCCAGTCCTCAATCAGCCACTTCTCTGGTTCTTTTTATTGGGAAATAATATTGAAACCAGGATTTGAGTGGTAGATATATTTATTGCTACTAGAGCATTATTGCTTCTAGGCTAAACCAGTTTTTCAATCTCTAAATCTGGAACCTCAAAATATCCCTATATGTTTAATATATTTTAATTTACTCAACAAACATTTTATAGAGATTACCACATGCCAGGCATTATTTTAAGCATTTTGTAAATATTCACTCATCTAATTCTTGTAATAACCTCATAACAACAACAACAACAAGAGAGGTAGTTTTAATTAGCCCAATTTGTGGATGGAAAACCCCGGGCACTGAAAGGTTTGGACCTGTGACAAAAGTCATGAAGCTAGTAAGTGGCAGAGCCAGGACCTGAACCCAAGAATCTGGCTCCAGATTTGGGGCACTAACCAGTGCACCACATTGCCTCACACTAGTGAGGACCTCAAAGAACATAAAATTGATGAATTAATTAATCCACCCATTCATCCTCCAACAGATTTCTATTATGTGCCCATTAGGTGCTAAACTCTCTGCTAGATGTTAATTGGTGCTTAATGCCATCTGAGATACTTCTTGGACTATGGCCCAATTTAAAATGGAAGAAGAAGCTGTTGTAATGTGCCCCTTGAGAGGACTCTGGCAGCTGCCTGGGATGAAGACGGTACATAAAAAACACTCCACTAGGTGGCTGCAGATATACTTTATTATGCTATGGGCAATATTCAAGAGTGATAAGCAGTGCCTTATTTATTTAATTTCTATCCATTATCCTTTTCACAAATTTTAAAGAGAGGGTTTATTATCTTTCCTGTATATGAAACTCCCATTATTTTTCCATAAATTTATTTATTTATTTATTTTTGGCTGCATTGGGTCTTCGCTGCTACGTGCAGGCTTTCTCTAGTTGTGGTGAGCGGGGGCTACTCTTCGTTGTGGTGTGCAGGCTTCTCATTGTGGTGGCTTGTCTTTGCTGTGGAGCACGGGCTCTAGGCACACGGGCTCAATAGTTGTGGCTTGCGGGCTATAGAGCGCAGGCTCAGCAGTTGTGGCTCATGGGCTTAGATGCTCCGCGGCATGTGGGATCTTCCTGGACCAGGGCTCGAACCCGTGTGCCCTGCATTGGCAGGCGGATTCTTAACCACTGTGCCACCAGGGAAGCCCCCAAACTCCCATTTATTATACTACTATTCACTGATAAAATATTTGAATGAAACTGTCTCTGGTGAAAACCACTGAACAAAACTGAGATTTCCATTTACAGCGACTGAAAGAAAATTTAAAATGTATACTTACTTTATGACTGTCGCTAGTGGGTGGTTCCAAGGGACCAAAGCTGAGATGATCTAAAAGAAAACAGGCAAAATAAATATGTTGAATGAAAAAATCTTAAAGGATTTTTTAAAGATCATTTATCCCCACATATTTACTGGCAGAACTCTGCGAGGCATCCCATGACTTGGCCTTAGTTATCAATAACCCCTTTGGGGAAGGGAGTGCAAGTGGGGTAGAGGTAGAGCTCTCCAGAAAGGACTTGCCTAGAAAAGGCATCAGAGGCAGAAATGGGGAGTCTGGCATTGACCTCTTGTTGATATTTATAAACTCCTTGGAAGAGAATACAGATCCAAGGGAAGGGACAGTCAGGAACACGGGTCTTCATTTTGCACTTCAGAACAAGCACCAAATGAGCCTCCTTTTAGATGTACCAAAGTTTAGGTACATTCCAAAAAGAATTAGCAGACACAGTGTCATAATGTAACAATAAGAAATCACGATAAATAGGTCAATAAGTGAGAGTAATGTATTGGTTAGATTCATAGTTCAGAAGAAAGGAATGATCAAAGTTGTTAGCCAGGAGGAGGCTGTATGGGAGGGAGCCTGTGAGGAGTGCGGCTCAGTGTGTCTGACTGAGAAGGCTAGGAGGAAGGGGGTGTGGTCTGCTGAATCCCATCGCCAACGGACATGGGGAGGGGGTGGTCTCTCAGATTGTGTTTCTTGCATTTATAACCTCTCTTTGAGAAAAAGTGTATTTTAGAACTCTGGGAACACTAGTTTTTAGACAATCTAATTAGTCTACCTACTACAGTTTCAAAACTATCAACAGGGTCAAAGCCCTCTTGGGAGATCTGTAAAAAAAAGAAAAAAAATTCCCAACTCATATCATTTAATTCTTAAATATCAGAGTGTTACCTGTATTAGGAATAAATACCAAGAAATGGAGAATTTGGGGGTTTCTAAAAATCCTCCTTTTTATTAAAAAGAATCAATTGGAGTAATTCGAGAAGAAAAGGTGTTCCAACTGACATGTTAGAAAAAAATAATATTCCACCAATTTCTGTGTATTTGATGTTGTACTAATCATTGCAAAATGCATCTCAGTCAATAAACCAAGGACTCATATTCCTCCAAGCATTTAACAGGGAACTGAACACTGTTAAAGCAAAACTAGGAACTTTACCAAAGAGTTAAGAGATTTGTCCCTTTGAACATAGTTAGAGGCGATATATTTCAGTGGTAAGGACCCTCAGGCAATACTGAACCTCTGGATGTACCATAAATAATAGTTATTATGCTATTTTTAGTTCTGGCAATATAAGAGTTCTGATGTAAGACAGATTCTTAATTTTTTCTTACTACAATAATCTGTACATTTTAATAATATAGATATTTAAAAGACATTTTGGCTTAATATAATGTAATCTTTCCGAGCATGATTTTTTTTTAACTAAAACAAAAAATCTGTGAAATGGTTTTTGTATATTTTCCTTTATCTCATAGTTACTTTGTTAACATATAAGCGCATTACAATTTGAAAAGTGATATTTTAGGCTTTTCCACTGTTAAGATGTGGAATTAAGTCAAATGAATTCACAGTGTTTTACATTTTAAAATATATATAGTTCACTCTGTTCCAGAGCTTCAGATTTTACTGAAAACAAAACAAAACACAGATGCTGAGTTAAAGTGTCAAGGTGAATAAACAAGCAGTTTACCAGAGCTGACCAGACATAGGGCCCCAAAGGCTTTCTTTAGTGTCAGACTGGACAGGCCATTAAAAACCAAGCCTGTCGCTGGCAACCAAGTCAGCTGGGTGAGACCAGGAGAAGAGGACACCACCCAAGAGCTATCAAAGCTCTGCCTGTTCTCTATGCCACTGGACAAGTCTCATTGATTTACTCACAGAGGCACACTGAAACAGCCTATCTTACCTATTTTTTCTCAGAGATTGATAAGAAAATGATGGAGGTGGGGTGGGAGGGGCAAGGACACATGGGAAAGCAGGTGTAAATAACCCACAGGGTATATATGCATTGTTTATATAATGGCTGATGTCATTGAAACGGATACAGAAGAGAAATTTTGTAGACTACATGCATATCTTGCTAATTCAAACGATCATGTCAGGGAGACAAGGGGATAAGGTAGAAAGAACACAGGTGTGGAAGTCAGGAATCCTGGGGTCTAACCCCAGTGTGGCCGTTAGTTAGCAGGGGGCTAACTTTGGAGCAGTCACTTAGCATCACTAGATCTCTATACTCCGAGAATGTATGTAATCACTCTAAAATCCCTTTTGACATCCATTTCAAGTTGGTTCTTACTTTTCCTTTAAGATCTCTATCAGGAAGTTTATTGTTTATGAACAAATGAATACGGCCAGCCAAATCAGCTTTTTCAGAAGGCTGAAGTGAATCCTTTTTTAATGGTGATAGTGCTTAAAATAGTCACCGTATATATTTTGGTTTGCATACACAAACTTCAAGGTCTATGATATGAAAGTCTGAAAACATTTGGATAAAAACTGCTTTAAAAGGTTTTAAATGTTATATGAAGATATTGTACAGTTACCAACACCATTTAACCATTATTTCTAACTACCTGGTCAGTCAGCCATTCCATCCATTCATGCTAACAGCAAATGAAATGGTTTCTGATCTTAGTTTTGGTATCTAATTGCTTACCCAAAACATGGCATTTTCATGACAAGTACTTATAAATAGAATCTGACAAGTACTTATAAATAGAATCAAATGGCTTTTTACATTTCATTTTAATTTGATTTAATAAGTCTAGTAATTTGAATTTCAGCATCTAACCCTAACTTTCCTCTGGAAGTGAAAAAGGCTTAATATTTATTCATTTAGAAAAAATGTACCGTGCTCCAAAACACAATTCAACTGGAAACAGATGATGTTCATCCTCTCAGCGGCACTTAGCATAAGCTAAATATATTCACAGCACAGCTGACCATTTATAAACCCAGCTACCATCACAACCAGAGAGCTGTGTCAATGGCAGTCCATTCACTGGTCTGAAGTAAAAAGCCATGAATCCTGCTAGGGTGGAGGCCACGTCTGAACATCGTGCAATCAACACTGGCTCTACTTTACACAAATGTTTAATAAAAATATTTTAAAGCACTTCATTGTCTTGTTTTCTACTTTTAGACTGAGTACTTAAATGAGGATTAATTTAGTACTTTCCACTTCAGGAAACATGGACGTTAAGTATGGAGGCAGCAGATTTAATAGGAATCCAGTTTCCCTCAAAGGACCATTGCTATTGCCCCTGTTTCTCACGGCACAACCTCACTTGGGCTAGGTGCTCTCCTGAGCTTCCTTCAGATGCCATGATTCATTCTGGTGCCATGACTCTGGGGCTCAAGTTGTGAGGAATAGATATTTTTCTCATTTCTTTCTCAGACCTGGTCGTAAATTCAAAAAGCACGTTATGAGAAAATAAAAACAATAATAGCACAAAGAAACCAACCTGATTCCAGAGAAGAGAGATCCACTAAATAGGGGTTAGAGAAATGTCTTATTCAGCTAACTGGTCAGTCAACAACAGAGAACTGACGAGTGCAGGAATTCCAGGCCACCTGCGATGCCCCTCTTGGGAGAAAGCCTGGCTGGCTCACAAGCAGAAAAATACAGTCATCCAATAGCCACACATAAGGGGTGTGTGTTTATCCATTCATTCAACAAACACTAATTTAGCATCCACAGTGAGGCAGGGGCTAGCCCTAGAAATGAATGACATGACTTCACCCCTAAGGGGCTCACCTGCTAGACAGGGCAAGCCAGCTAGTCACTTATGACAGACAAGTAAGCAAATAAACTAATCAGAATGGGAGCAGTTGAATGACAGACTCATCCAAACATGCATACCCAATCTGAACACCACCTCCACACACTCCTCACTCCTTCCTTTCCCTGTCTTAACCCAATCTGAACACCACCTCCACACACTCCTCACTCCTTCCTTTCCCTGTCTTATGGTCGTTCTCATTAGTGATTCGTCATCAGCCCTGTTGCCACTTGATGTCATCTATTTATTTGTTTCTGTTTGGTTGTCTGCCCCCCCCAACTCAGGTATGTCCTTGATTTCTTGGGTTCACTGAGGTAAACCAGCCCCCAGAAGAGAAACTGACACCTAGTAGTTGCTCAGTAAATATCTGTTTACTAAATGAATGTATGAGTGAATAAACATCATAGAAGTTACTCAGAAAAAGGAATGACTGTCTAGAAAGATGGGAGGAAATGAGGTTGAGTTCTTATAAAAGGCAATTAAATTTTGACAAAGAGGAAGTTGAGAAGTCAGTTGAGAGAAATTGGCTTAGCAGGTCTTCAGAAACACCCAGCTATAGGTCTGTGGAGAACAATAGGTAGTTTTGTCTGTCCAGTGTCCTGTCCTTAAGGCTTCGGTGGGGCGGCCAACCCCAGACTTCACTCTTCTTACCACGGGGGAGGGCCCAAACCCGAGCTGGGCCATCTGAACCTCCCTCGTGGGCATTCAGGGGTGACAGGACAAGAGGCTGTGCGGTCAGCAGTGCAGCACCTCACAGGATGGTTTACTTACTCGTTCTTGCTTTGAAGACCCTCAGTTGCCCTGGTTCCTGCAGGCCCCTAAGGCCTCTTCCCTCAGTCAGCTCTTCCCTCAGTTCTATAAGCTATTTTTTTCAGGCTCCAGTCAGTAATTGCCGTTTATTTCTGTTAGTCACATCCAAAGCTCTCTATGACCACAGGATCTGATTAAAGATGAATGTGGTTTACAGAGACTCTCAGGAAAGAATTTTTCTCGAACACTGACCATGTGCAGGTACTGAGCTAAGCTCTCTACAGGAGTTATCCAATTTAATCAACAGAACCATCTCTATGGGTGCCCATTCCCACTTTAAAAATGAGGACTCTGTCGTTTACAGACGTTAAGTGTCTGAGCTTAGCTCAGAAGGGCATAGGTGAGCTGACTGAGGTAGGCAGGGCCCAAAGGGAGTTTGGATTTTATTCTGAGTGCAACTTATTCTCCCATTATTCCCATAAGAAAACACATCAAAGAAAACAAACCTAAAAAAACAAGGAAAATATTTTAACAAGTATTTTCATGTCTATTAATGCCGAAGCAGCTGACAAACTGCTATACTCTTGCAACGCTGGGCTACAAATTGAATGACGAGCCAGGAACCGACTGGAAAATGATCCTGCAAAAAGCTTCACACGGCAACTGTTCTATGAATCCTTAGCAGATATGAATTAAGAAATAGACAATCTCTCCAAGATCTTACGAGGTAGACGATGATCCGCATTTTATACAAGGAAAATGAAGCTCAGAGGGGTCCATAGCTAATTAGGTGGAAGAACCAGAACTTATGACCAGGCTTGTCTGACATCAAATCTCAGCCATAACCATAATGCCACACTTCCCCCAGATTCAATTTAATAAAATACCATGTTGTTTGATCAACATTACTGAAGAATTATGTAAGCCTCCTGCACCACAGAGATTCTGTAAAAAAAAAAAAAAACTTTAGCATATATACCTTGTTGGATGAAAATTTTCTGCACTTTGTATACCAAATGCTCATGTTAGTCACATGAATATGACTGATCCCATGTTGCCCTCATGCACTTTGAAATGTAAACACCTGTTTGCTCCGAAAGGAAATGGGCCTATATTACAGACTCAGAACACTGTATTATTATTTTAGTTTTCTGTGTTTGATTTTTTTCCTGTCTCTTTATTCACTTTGGAGACTTTATTTCTTGCAATTTTCAGTGTGACTGCCTCTTGAAACTTTTCCCTGGATAGTAACATGCTATTTGTTACTTCCTTGGGATTAAGAAACCTGACCACTTTGTTTGTTAGCATTCTTAGTAAAAGAAGAATAAAGAGAAGCCAAGCAAGGAATATTAAATGCAGAAAAAAGGGCTGTGGAAGATAATGTGGCCTGGGGGCCTGACTTCAAAGAGCAGGCCTGCAGGGTGTCCTCAGAGGAGGGTAGGGAATGAGCTAGAACAGAGAGCAGAGGCCAGACCGTGTAGGGCATGGATTATCCAGAAGGTCCTTCTGAGTTGGCAGTTTATAACACAGGGCACACTCTTTTATGGGAACAGCATTTTACATGGTGGTTGGGTTGTCAAACCATTCTTTAAAATCTTATTTAATCTATTATATACAGGAAACGTTTTCCCCTCGATTCTATGAGAAAGTGAAATAGGAGCGAGAAATCAGAAAGTCAGGTAAATATTGTAACGCCATAGGCTCTAAAAGAAAAAGGAGGAGGAGAGGCGAAGGAAGGAGGGAAAGAAGGGAGGGAGCGAGGGAGGGACGGGTGTTTCCTTGTACGGGGGGGTGTAGGAGGGCAGATCCAGGTTTGTGGTGTCTGAGCTTATACAATTAGAAGCCCTTTTTAAATAAGTACAAATTATAAAACAAAATTAAATATAAATGGGGATATTTTTTAGAATGAGAAAAGTATATTATAGAAATTACAAATTTTAATAACTGAAAAATAGCTTAGCATAATATATGTCTAGTAATTAACTACCAGATCCATGTATATATGGAAGTGACTGTAAAATCACATAAATATATCTTATTAAGCCCATATAAAATGTGTCCCCAACTCAGCTTCCCCTGACTGATCCCCAAAACGCCTCTGGCTATGCCAACACCTCTCCACGTGAGGGTAAAGGCAATCACAGTGGAAAGAGACAGTGCTCTTAACCAACTGTAGTCAAAGTCTCCTTTGAAAATCTTACTAAAACACGTGACCAAGGAAGCCCAAGGCTAGGGTGCCTCAAGCATCCGAGCTCAGGGTAGATCCTGTGCCTTTCCCTCCTCCATGTCCGCCCTATTCCCGTCATCAGAGGGCCCTCTTCGTCTCATATCACCACAAGAGAAAGCAGAAAAGAGTCCATGCTCCTGCTTTAATCAGTCAGGAGAGCTCGGGTCTCCTGATCCAGACTCATCAAAACGTGCCGCCTCCCACAAGGCACACAAGGGAAGCTGTGCAGCAAGACGATTAGCAACGTGGATCCCACTGGAGCTTTACGGAGTCTTGGCTCTACATCTTCTCTCTGAGACAGTCATGAAAATAGCTGCGTCCAAATCCTCCTTCATCAGCACCCGTGTGCATGTGTGGGGCACGGGTGTGTCCCTCTGCAGCCAGGACGTCAAGTGCTCTGGCCATGGCTTCAGTTTTTCCTATTCCAGGGAAGTGATGACACGGCTGGTCTGGCAGCCTTTATTTGTTTCTACTGCAAAGCTTGTACAACTCCTTTTTTGCAGGTTTTGCCAGTGACTTGGCCTTCTGAACTGGAAGCTCCTTATCAGTGTCACATAATCAGGAGCAGGTTGTGCCCCCAGCATCAGTGTTTCTGGCATCACTGAGCCTGAAATCAGCCTGGATCATTCCACCAACTTTCTTTATGGGTCTTGGGGTCAGCCGGCCCACGGGAGATTCAGTACTATCTGTATTCCAAGGATCAGTGAACAAGCGAATGTCCACCCCAAGGCGAAAAGGGCATTTACTACCTAGTGGTGATTTGGACCTTACATGAGAACCTGGTCGATGACCTAGAGCATCTCTGTTACCTGAGGTTTGGGTAAGAAGCCAGAACTCCTCCCTTAGAGCTGGGCTGGGCCCTTGTCCACAAGGCTGGCTGGGTCATGCTGCTGGTCCTAAAGCACCCTGTGTGCATCTGAAGTCAGAAACTCTGCCAGAAAAATGGAAAGCGGAGTCGGGGAGCAGAAAGAACTCAGGGCCGGGGACTTGAGTGAAACGTGTGTGACTCTATGCCCTGAGCTGTGAAACAGTCACAAACATTATTTGGCAAGAAATACGAACATGCATGACTGTATCTCCTAACAGATGTCTCACATAACAATTAATAATCTTTCTTTTCTTCCTCTTTCTTTCCTTTCTCTTTCTTCTGTTTTTGTTTGGTTGGTTTTTGCTGTCTCTTTTTTCTTTTTAGCACAGCTCCTCTCATTTGTGGGTACAGGCAGGTCCCATGCAGAACATGTCACATACATTATCTCTTTTATTTCACATAACAGTCCTAAAAAGGAGGAATCATTGCTCTTATTTCACACATGAGGGAACAGAGGCTTTGGGAGGTGACAGCTATATTAATGCGTATGCCAAGCCTGTTCTATTAGGAACACTCAGTATCTTTTTCTTGATAGACAGATGCCATCATAGGCTAGAGTAGAGGTCTTTCCTTTGACACCCTGCGTTACATCCTGCCCGCCCCTCTGCTTTCTGCTGCAACTGGAGGACTGGTGGAGGGGGTGCAGACTCCCCTGGGGCTGACAGTGCTCTCCTAGGTATCTTCCAACTTTCTGCCTCCAGTCCTTCCCCAGTGCCGAGGCCCTACAGTCTGCATGTGCAGCCAGGAAGCACAGGGGACAAAAGCTCCAGGATGGTTCTCAGCCAGGGGAGAACGAGACTGGATGGATAAATGCCCAGCTGTCCTCCTTAAGCAACTCCCAGAGACAGTCTAAAGTAATCACATCCCTATTTGCCTACTCAAATGCCTGCCTCAAAATTTGCTTCTGGAGGGGAAATCAAACTAAGACATCTTCCAATGATCCCCTTAATCCCATTTGCCTTGTTAGCAGACCTTCTGCTTCGATGTACATGCATTTTATATGGCTATCAAGCTTCTCAAATGAAGGAATTTCTTTCCACTTTTTTTCATTAACCAGTCATTTCCCTTAACTACACCGCCTTTTAAAGAAAAAGGGATGCAAGAGAAACAAGCATGTTATAAACATCTCCCTCTTCCTCTGCTCGGAGTCCTGAAGCCCAGGCTCAAAGTCCCATTAAGAGGAGAGCTCATCAGAGCTACTGACAACACCTCCTACTTTGTTCAGGTGGGAAGCAGACACCTGAACATACTGTAATAAAACAAAACTTAGGGCTTCCCTGGTGGCACAGTGGTTGAGAATCTGCCTGCCAATACAGGGGACAGGGGTTCGAGCCCTGGTCTGGGAAGATCCCACGTGCCGCGGAGCAACTGGGCCCGTGAGCCACAACTACTGAGACTGCGTGTCTGGAGCCTGTGCTCCGCAACAAGAGAGGCCGCGATAGTGAGAGGCCCACTCACCGCGATGAAGAGCGGCCCCCGCTCGCCACAACTAGAGAAAGCCCTCGCACAGAAACGAAGACCCAACACAGCCAAAAACAAATAAATAAATTTTTTAAAAAAAGAGCTAAAAACAAAACTTAAATGATAATCTGACAAGTTAATTAGTTAGAAAATATTATTTTGCTGTCAGATATTTAGGCATAAATCAGAGGCAGTTCATATAAACGACTCTAAGGTTTACTTTTACACAAAAAAGCTATCTAGAATTTTTCCCCTTGGCACTGTTAATTTTCTATTACCTAGAAACAGTATTAATAGCAACACTTTTTCTTCCATCACACACACACACACACACACACACACACACACACACACACACACACACACACACACACACACACACACCCGTTGACCCTCATACCTGCTAAAAATCAATGATTCTGGATCTCCATCCACTAGAAGTGGCGAGACTTTTGCTTGTATCCCCACCCTGACCCCGGACCACTGCTGTAGGCTGAATCATGGCCCCTCAAATATGTCCTAATCCCCAGCACCTGTAGGTGTTATCTTATATGGCAAAAGGGACATTGCCAATATGATTAAACTAAGGATCTTGAGATGGGGAGGTTATCCTGCATCATTCAGATAGGGCCAGTGTAGTTACAAGGGTCCTCATGGGACGGAGGCAGGAGGGTCAGAGTCAAGGGAGAAGGCAGTGAAAGCAGAGGTTGGAGTGACACAGTCAGGAGCCAAGGAATTCCAACAGCCTCTAGAAGCTGAAAACGGCAAGGAAATGGATTCTCCCCTCAGACAGAGCCTCCAGGAGGAACCGGCCCTGCTGACATTTTGACTTTAGCCCACAGAACTGATTTCAGACTTCTGACCTCCGGAACTATGAAAGAATAAATTTGTGTTGCTTTGAGTCTCTAAGTTTGTGGTGCTTTGTTACAGCAGCCATAGGAAACTGACAGAGCCACCTTTTCATTCTGCTACTTCATTTCTATGCTAACCTAACCAGCACCCCTTTGCTCCCCTCCCTAAACCTACACACTACATCCAAATGAGAAATCAGAGAGTAGTTTTCCTCCTCATCAACCCTGAATGACATGTCCTGGGTGTTGGAGACCTCACAGCACTAGGAACCCTGTACCATGAGGACAAGAAACACTTGCATACAAGGGGTAAGATGTACAAAAATAATCAGATTAGGACAGCAGTCGGGGCTACAAAAAAGGATTTAGGAGTCATTGGCATATGGGTGATGGTTGAAGTCAAACCACAGCTATGCCACATAAATATATGATAGTGGCCTTGGTAGAACTAGGAAGTGGATAGGGGGGTTAGTTTGCAAATGATACCCTATCAGAGATCCACAGAAAATTAACAAAAGAAAATGTGATCTGGAGTATAATTTTTACAAATTTTTCTTGAGCTGAAATGCAATCTCAGATAGCTGATGAAGAAGATTATGTCGCATTTAGAGAAAAGCAAGCCTCACAGGAAGCTCTTGAGTTCTGTTATTAGGCACAAGGATACAAATATAGTTCCTACCCTCAAGGAGATCACAGATAATTTCATTATAATGTAATTTGTGGTATGATAATGGCATCCCCAAGTGTTACAGGTCGGGGAGGGGACAGTTGGTCCAATTTATGGACTGAAGAAAACCCTACTGGAGGAAGGAATAACTAAGAGGAGTTTTGAAGGATGAAAAGAACAGGGAGAGAGAGGGGAACATTCAAGGCAGAAGAAACTGCACAAAATAGTGGAGGTAGTTAAATGAATATGAGTAGATGAGTTTGCCCAGGAAGATAATGCATAATGAAAAAACAAACAAACAAAAAAAACAGGAGCAAGGACAGAGCCCTGGAGAAGAGGAAGGATTAGAGAAGGCAAAGGAAAAGAAGCCCACGAATTAGTCCAAAAAGAAAAAGAGGAGCAGGAGGGAAGTCTGGGGGAAAAAATCGATGAGGGTAGAGAGCTTCAGGTAGGCAGGAGGTGAGGAAATAACTGCTAAAAGGACCAGAGGAAGCCATGAGGGAATTTTCACAGAGCGGATTCACTGGATGATGTGAGTAAACACCAGATTGCAAGGGGCTTTCACGTAAACGGAAGTAACGAAGTAGAAGTCGATGCACCATGTTCCGTCTGCCCTTTCCAGTTTCTCGGTTGAGATAGGAATGAGAACCATGACTACTCGTCAGCTTTTTAAACTCTGGAGACCAAAATAGGCTTCATAAGCCGGCACTGAAAAGAATAGATACGATTTAAATACACAATGAGAAGATAAGAATCAACTTGGACCATCCTCCTCAGACTAAGGCAAAGCTAAAATAAGTGGAAATATCACCACGAGAACAGTGGGGCAAGCTGGCTGGGGAGAAGAAAAACATTTTAAAAGTATGAGACTACATATTAAAAAAATTATCAAAGAAGTCTCAAATTACAGATCCCAAGAAGAAATAAGGAGATCTGGAAGCAGATGAACTAGAGAAACAAGTGGGAATAAGTTACGAAGTTTAAGACAAAGAAGTAGATTCTACATCAAAGGGGAAAAATAATTAAACAAAATATTATGAAAACTACAAGGTAAAAAAATAAAGGAGGAAAGCTCATCTTAATTGATGAGGTGTCTGGAATGCAGACTAGTTTTAACCAGGCACGCTTTTGTAAATCACACAGAAGCTAAATGCACACAAACCAGTGGTGAGTGTTACTAAGGAGGTTCTTAGTTCTGAAGAATTAAGACACAATGATAAAGCAGAAGACAGAGGAATATTTTAAAAACCCAATTTCGGGCTTCCCTGGTGGCGCAGTGGTTGAGAGTCCGCCTGCTGATGCAGGGGACGCGGGTTCATGCCCCGGTCCGGGAGGATCCCACGTGCCGCGGAGTGGCTGGGCCCGTGAGCCATGGCCGCTGAGCCTGCGCGTCCAGAGCCTGTGCTCCGCAACGGGAAAGGCCACAACAGTGAGAGGCCCGCGTACCGCAAAAAAATAAAAAAAAAAAAACAAAACAAAAAACCAATTTCTACAGTCACTTTCAAATTCAGCAAAAATTTCCTAAGGACTGACCTAAGGGGACAGAATTACATTTACATAATAGCATAACTTAACGGCAATAAACATAAAATGGAAAATTGAGTTTAAGGAGGATGTTAAAATGTTCTTTTCATGCAACCCCAGTGGCCAGATAAGATGTTGATGGATCTAGTATAAAAGTTAAGAGCTTAAAACCCACAACAGAAAACAAGTGATTAAAATGGTCAAGGAAAATAAAGAACAAGAGGAAAGGAATCATTCATAGTGTCAAATGCTGTCAACAAGCCCAGTACAATGGACACTGAGAACTAATCATTCCAGTTAGCAGGACAGAGGTCACTGGGGACCTTAACAAAAGGTTATGGTAGCTTTCTGGTTACACATATCTGGATAATCTTGTGAAGAAAAGATCAAAATTGTACCATCAGGATGGGCAGGCAAAGAGCACGATCCAACTCAGTGTTGTCATTTCTAATCATTTTCTGATAGTAATTTCTTTGCTGAACAAGCAAAGAAATAATGGTTAAATTTGCAAGTGGCAACAGAAACATGCAACAAGTAATTGCATCCTGAAAAGGTCTAAATAATGATAATGACCTACAGTGTATCCTCAAGCCTGAGGCTGAGGTCAGACCTTCACCTTATGCTGAGCACAGGCACATGACCCCACAGATCCCTGGTCATTACCTGTGATCACCAGTGACTGTCTGGCCTTACTGAAGGGCTGGGTCATCTTTGTATTCACTTCTGAAAGTCAAATAATTAAATCTTTTTTAAAATTAATTTTTTATTGAAGTAGAGTTGATTTACAATGTTGTGTTAGTTTCAGATGTACAGTAAAGTGATTCAGTTATATATGCATATTATATACATTCTTTTTCAGATTCTTCTTTATTATAACCTTCATTATAGGTTAACAAGATATTGAATATAGTTCCCTGTGCTATACAGTAGGTCTTTGTTGTTTATCTATTTTATATATAGTAATGTATGTCTGTTAATCTCAAACCCCTAATTTATCCCTCCCTCTCTCCCCCTTTCCCCTTTGGTAACCATAAGTTTGTTTTGTATGTCTGTAAGTCTATTTCTGTTTTGTAAATAAGTTCATTTGTATCATATTTTAGATTCCACATATAAGTGATATCATATGATATTTGTCTTTCTCTGACTTACTTCACTTAGTATGATAATCTCTAGGTCCATCCATGTTGCTGCAAATGGCATTATTTCATTCTTTTTTACAGCTGAGTAATATTCTGTTATATATATATATTTACTGGTATATATATATATATATATATGTATTATTATATATTTTTATATATTCTTTACCCATTCATCTGTCAACGGACATTTAGGTTGCTTCCATGTCTTTGGTATTGTAAACACTGCTCCTATGAACATTGGGGTGTTAGAGTTTTCTCTGGATATATGCCCAGGAGTGAGATTACAGGATCATATGGCAACTCTATTTTTAGTTTTTTAAGGAACCTCCAGACTGTTCTCCATAGTGGCTGCACCAATTTACATTCCCACCAACAGTGTAGGAGGGTTCCCTTTTCTCCACACCCTCTCCAGCATTTATTCTTTGCAGACTTTTTTTTTGATGATGGCCATTCTGACCAGTGTGCAATAATTAACTCTTGCCCTGTCCTTACTCATTCAAAGGATGGAGTATAACATGCAGGTGATGACATTATATACCTAGTTAAATCTGGTATCTACCAGTGCTTGCATTTGACCAGGATTCCCAAGGAGAGGGAGAAAGCACATTTTCACCACTACACAAGGCAAGCTTTATCTCTGTACCTTGATGCCAGAAGAAAAATTCTTCTGTAATTGCATGCCAGGTCACTGATTGGCTGTTAATAATTGTTCAATGCATTAATGAAGGGATAGGAAAGAGGAGTGCAACCACAGCACAAATTAGTATAAGCAAATGAAGGTCTTTCCCACAATCTTGGTGAAGATGGGTAGCACTTTACTTAACGTTCCACTTTTTCAGTGTTAGAGAAACTTATGGATTCAGATTAATTGAAAGGAAAGCACATCTTAATTGATGGAATGTCTGAAATGGAGACAAGTTTTAAGGGAGGCACGCCTTTGTAAATCACACAGAAGATAACTGTACACAAACCAGTGGCAAATGTTACTAAGTAGGTTGTCTCCCCAACCCTTTCAATGACTTAGATAATAATTATTTTTAATTAATTCTTTCTCTTTATTTGCAAATAGGAGATTCTAAAAGCTTTAAGTAGCTTAACTTTTCTCCTCATCACCGTTCTGGCTGACAGAAAAATTTGCTTAGCAAAGCCCCTCTTCTTAGTGAAAAAAAAAAAAAAAAAATTAACTTCTGCTTAGCCCTGTCTGAACAACTACAAATTCTGATTTAATTAATGATGTTCTGTAATAATTAAATTTAGTATATTTACCAACATATAACCTGGCAGTCTCACTGCATCAACAATCCTGACAGAGAGAAACTAATATTGTGGAATACCTGCCATTTGCGAGGTAGTTTCCGTTTGATGGTGTCATTCGATCCTCATGACAATTCCATGAAGCACCTACTATTATCCCTATTTTACTGATGCTGAAACTGAGGTTCAGAGACGTGAAATAATGGCCTCATGATCAGACAGCTGGTAAGTGGCAGCGGCCAATATGACCCTAGGTCAGTCTTACTTTTTTTTTTTTTAACATCTTTATTGGAGTATAATTGCTTTACAATGTTGTGTTAGTTTCTGTTGTATAACAAAGTGAATCAACTATACATATGCATATATCCCCATATCCCTTCCCTCTTGCATCTCCCTCCCACCCTCCCTATCCCACCCCTCTAGGCGGTGACAAAGCACAGAGCTGATCTTCCTGTGCTATGCGGCTGCTTCCCACGAGCTATCTATTTTACATTTGGTAGAGTGTATATATGTCAGTCTTACTTTAAAACCTATGGGTACGTTCCTCATCACACTGTAAAATAAGATCCAATTCCCTGGGAGCCAATTCAGTGCATAAAAGGAGCTTTTAGGAGAGTGGCAGTCAGCATGCATTTATTGCTATTTTTTCATCACTTAACATTCTTTTCAAGGTTAAAGTTGTACTCTTTGAACACTTAATACATATCTTAAGGGCAGCAGGTTTTGTTTCATTTGCAATTTTGAGAGCAGTACCTGGAAGAATATTCTTGACTTGGCATGTTGAGATGAATCTCAAATACTTCTAGAAAATTAATTATTAAGGCAGAGATCCAGGGAAAATTGGTTGCCTTGGGTAGCAACAGGAAGGGATTAGGTTCGATATCAAGGAGTACTTCCTGACAATAAGACAAGATAAGCACTGAGATGAACCAAGGAAATTTAGTGACACTCCTGGATGAAAATATATAACAATCATTAATCCATCATCTGTCAGAGGAAATGTGTATGGAAGCAAAAAGATGATCCATTTTAAATGACCCCGACATGCCCTTATCAAATGTTGACACTAACAGTTAAAATACAAATTGTTCTGTGTTCTTTTATGGGATGGTCAGTCAGGTGTGGCCATAAGTGGAAACATAGGAGAGGCTCAGGAAAACAAAAGTTTATTATATTCACAGGTCCTAAGAACAGGAAGCACACTAGGCCATGCAGGGCTCCATGGGGAAGCCTCAGGGTAGCTGGGTGCTCAGGAGGCAGAAAGCAGGAGCAAGGGGGACTGGCCAGAGCCTTTATAGGGGTTTCCACGGGAAAGGCAAGGCAGGGGAAAATAAACAGTTCTAAGATTGGTTAGTTTGAATAATTCCTGCAGGTGGGGCTTTAGGCTCTATATAGGGGTGGTCTCTGGTTGTGTGGTAGCAGGCCCTGGGATGATTTAGGGGAGGGGAAATACTGGCTTGGTGTGAATTTGCCAGATGCAGGAGATTAAGACTTTGGATTGGTTAGTTTTCATATCAAAGGTATGATCCCACTGACCCTTTGCTATCTCTAAGAACTGGGTAGCCCAGGGAGGGGCAATCTCTCCCCAGTCAGAAAGGTTTTTAAGGTGTGAAAACATCATAATATATAGAAAATTAAAACTTTAGGCCAGAGACAAATATACTAAAAAGCACTAGATGTTTGAATCTGGATAGAGCTCCAGCATTTGTTTAACCTGCAATGTGACAGCCTTTGTCTCCCACTGAGCCTGTGCAAACAGCAGTAGGAACAGCTGGTTTGGGTAACTCAAGAGAGCAAACACAGTATAATGAACACGGCTGTTAAGCCAACAGACATTTCAAACCCAGAATGAGACAAGATCTAGGTTTGAACAAAAGTATTACAATATATTGGACAAAGTTCACAGAACCTAATCTGGCAGCTGCAGGATGGAAAACACAGAAGAAAGCTGAAAGGTCTGTAAGTTAACGGCACATCACAAACAACAGCCAAATCCCCATTGCTACAGAGAACACATTTGATAGATCCAGAGGCTTCTGAACAGAACCCATCTCCAAAGCTATAAAATATTTTAAGATAAAATATTACAAATGTTATTTACAAATGCTTTTTTAAGAAGAGGGGAAATACCAACTTTTCACCAACAAACAAGGCCAACACATTTAAGAGTTTATCCTTGGAGCTTCAAGATGGCGGAAGAGTAAGAAGCGTAAGAGTAAGACACGTTCCTCCCCACAAATACATCAGAAATACATCTACATGTGGAACAACTCCCACAGAACACCTACTGAATGCTGGTAGAAGACCTCAGACCTCCCAAAAGGCAAGGAACTCCCCCACTACCTGGGTACGGCAAAAGAAAAAACAGAGACAAAAGAATAGGGACGGGACCTGCACCAGTGGGAGGGAGCTGTGAAGGAGGAAAGGTTTCCACACACTAGGAAGCCCCTTCGTGGGCAGAGACTGTGGGTGGCGGAGGGAGGAAGCTTCGGAGCCATGGAGGAGAGCGCAGCCACAGGGGTGCGGAGGGCAAAGCGGAGAGATTCCCACACAGAGGATCGGTGCCGACCGCCACTCACCAGCCCGAGAGGTTTGTCTGCTCACCCACCGGGGCGGGCGGGGCTGGGAGCTAAGACTCGGGCTTTGGTCGGATTGCAGGGAGGGGACTAGGGTTGGCCGCGTGAACACAGCCTGAAGGAGTTAGTGCTCCACGGCTAGCCGGGAGGAAGTCCGGGACAAGGTCTGGAGCTGACAAAGAGACAAGAGACTTTTTCTTGCCTCTTTGTTTCCTGGTGCGCGAGGAGAGGGGATTAAGAGCGCTGCTTAAAGGAGCTCCAGAGACTGGTGCGAGCCGCGGCTATCAGCGCGGACCCCAGAGACAGGCATGAGACGCTAAGGCTTCTGCTGCCGCGACCAAGGGGCCTGTGTGTGAGCACAGGTCACTATCCACACCCCCCTTCCGGGAGCCTGTGCAGCCCGCCACTGCCAGGGTCCCAGGATCCAGGGACAACTTCCCCGGGAGAACGCACGGCACGCCTCAGGCTGGTGCAATGTCACGCCAGCCTCTGCCACCACAGGCTCGCCCCGCATCCGTACCCCTCCCTCCCCCAGGCCTGAGTGAGCCAGAGCCCCCGAATCAGCTGCTCCTTTAACCCCCGTCCTGTCTGAGCGAAGAACAGAGGCCCTCAGGCCACCTACACACAGAGGCGGGGCCAAATACAAAGCTGAGCCACCGGGAGCTATGCGAACAAAGAAGAGAAAGGGAAATCTCGCCCAGCAGCCTCGGGACAGCAGATTAAATCTCCACAATCAACTTGATGTACCCTGCATCTGTGGAATAACTGAAGAGACAACGAATCAGCCCAAAGTGAGGAGGTGGACTTTGGGAGCAACGATATATTTTTTTTCCCCTTTTTCTCTTTTTGTGAGTGTGTATCTGTATACTTCTGTGTGTGATTTTGTCTGTATACCTTTGCTTTTACCAATTGTTTTAGGGTTCTTTGTTTGTTTTACTTAAAATTTTTTTCTTCATAATTATTTTTTATTTTTATAACTTTATTTTATTATAGCTTCTTCTTGCTTTTTTTGCTCCCTTTTATTCTTAGCCATGTGGATGACAGTCTCTTGGTGCTCCAGCCAGGCATCAGGGCTGTGCCTCTTAGGTGGGAGAGCCAAGTTCAGGACACTGGTTCACAAGAGACCTCCCAGCTCCACGTAATATCAAACGGCGAAAATCTCCCAGAGATCTCCATCTCAACACCAACACCCAGCTGCACTCAACGACGAGCAAGCTACACTGCTGGACACCCTATGCCAAACAACTACCAAGACAGGAACACAACCCATCCATTAGCAGAGGGGCTGCCTAAAATCATAATAAGGCCACAGACACCCCAAAACACACCACCAAACGTGGACCTGCCCACCAGAAAGACAAGATCCAGCCTCATCCACAAGAACACAGGCACTAGTCCCCTCCACCAGGAAGCCTACACAACCCACTGAACCAAACTTACCCACTGGGGGCAGACACCAAAAACAACGGGAAGTACGAACCTGCAGCCTGCGAAAAGGAGACTCAAACACAGTAAGTAAAGCAAAATGAGAAGACAGAGAAACATACAGCAGATGAAGGAGCAAGGCAAAACCCCACCAGACCTAACAAATGAAGAGGAAATAGGCAGTCTACCTGAAAAAGATTTCAGAATAATGATAGTAAAGATGATCCAAAATCTTGGAAATAGAATAGACAAAATGCAAGAAACATTTAACAAGGACCTAGAAGAACTAAAGAGCAAACAAACACTGATGAACAACACACTAAATGAAATTAAAAATTCTCTAGAAGGGATCAATAGCAGAATAACTGAGGCAGATGAACGGATAACTGACCTGGAAGATAAAATAGTGGAAATAACTACTGCAGAGCAGAATAAACAAAAAACAATGAAAAGAACTGAGGACAGTCTCAGAGACCTCTAGAACAACATTAAACACACCAACATTCAAATTATAGAGGTCCCAGAAGAGGAAGAGAAAAAGAAAGGGACTGAGAAAATATTTGAAGAGGTTATAGTTGAAAACTTCCCCAATATGGGAAAGTAAATAGTTAATCAAGCCCAGGAAGCACAGAGAGTCCCATACAGGATTAATCCAAGGAGAAACACGCCAAGACACATATAATCAAACTATCAAAAATTAAATACAAAGGAAAAATACTAAAAGCAGCAAGAGAAAAACAACAAATAACACACAAGGGAACACCCATAAGGTTAAGAGCTGATCTTTCAACAATAATTCTGCAAGCCAGAAGGGACTGGCAGGACATATTTAAAGTGATGAAGGAGAAAAACCTATAACCAAGATTACTCTACCCAGCTAGGATCTCATTCACATTTGACAGAGAAATTAAAACCTTTACAGACAGGCAAAAGCTAAGAGAATTCAGCACCATCAAACCAGCTTTACAACAAATGCTAAAGGAACTTCTCTAGGCAGGAAACACAAGAGAAGGAAAAGACCTACAATAACGAACCCAAAACAACTAAGAAAATGGGAATAGGAACATACATATTGATAACTACCTTAAATGTAAATGGACTAAATGCTCTAACCAAAAGACATAGGTTGGCTGAATGGATACAAGAACAAGATCAGTATATGTGCTGTCTACAAGAGACCCACTTCAGACCTAGGGACACATACAGACTGAAAGTGAGGGGATGGAAAAAGATATTCCATGCAAATGGAAACCAAAAGAAAGCTGGAGTAGCAATTCTCATATCAGACAAAATAAACTTTAAAATAAAGACTATTAAAAGAGACAAAGACACTACATCAGGATCAAGGGATCAATCCAAGAAGAAGATATAACAATTGTAAATATTTATGCACCCAACATAGGAGCACCTTAATACATAAGGCAAATACTAACAGCCATAAAAGGGGAAATCGACAGCAACACAATCCTAGTAGGGGACTTTAACACCCCACTTTCACCAAAGGACAGATCATCCAAAATGAAAATATATAAGAAAACACAAGCTTTAAATGGCACATTAAACAAGATGGACTTAATTGATACTTATAGGACATTCCATCCAAACACAAGAGAATACACATTCTTCTCAAGTGCTCATGGGACATTCTCCAAGATAGATCATATCTTGGATCACAAATCAAGCCTTGGCAAATTTAAGAAAATTGAAATCGTATCAAATATCTTTTATGACCACAATGCTATAAAACTAGATATCAATTCCAGGAAAAAATCTGTAAAAATAACAAACACATGGAGGCTAAACAATACAATACTTAATAACCAAGAGATCACAGAGGAAATCAAAGCGGAAATCAAAAAATACCTAGAAAAAAATGACAATGAAAACACGATGACCCAAAACCTATGAGATGCAGCAAAAGCAGTTATAAGAGGGAAGTTGATAGCAATACAATCCTACCATAAGAAAAAAGAAACATCTCAAATAAACAACCTAACACTACACCTAAAGCAATTAGAGAAAGAAGAAGAACAACAAAAAAAACCCAAAGTTAGCAGAAGAAAAGAAATCATAAAGATCAGATCAGAAATTAATGAAAAAAACAGTAACAAAGATCAATAAAACTAAAAGCTGGTTCTTTGAGAGGATACACAAAATTGATAAACCATTAGCCAGACTCATCTAGAAAAAAAGGGAGAAGACTCAAATCAACAGAATTAGAAATGAAAAAGCAGAAGTAACAACTGACACTGCAGAAATACAAAGGATCATGAGAGATTACTACAAGCAACTATATGCCAATAAAATGGACAACCTGGAAGAAATGGACAAATTCTTACAAAAGCACAACCTTACAAGACTGAACCAGGAAGAAATAGAAAATATAAACAGACCAATCACAAGCACTGAAATTGAAACTGTGATTAAAACTCTTCCAACAAACAAAAGCCCAGGACCAGATGGCTTCACAGGTCAATTCAATCAAACATTTAGAGAAGAGCTAACCACCTATCCTTCTCAAGCTCTCCCAAAATATAGCAGAGGGAGGAACACTCCCAAACTTATTCTATGAGGCCACCAGACAAAGTTGTCACAAAGAAAGAAAACTACAGGCCAATATCACTGATGAACATACATGCAAAAATCCTCAACTAAATACTAGCCAACAGAATCCAACAGCACATTAAAAGGATCATACACCATGATCAAGTGGGGTTTATTCCAGGAGTGCAAGGATTCTTCAATATATGCAAATCAATCAATGTGATACACCATATCAACAAATTGAAGGAGAAAAACCATATGATCATCTCAACAGATGTGGAGAAAGCTTTTGAAAAAATTCAACACCCGTGTATGATAAAAACCCTCCAGAAAGTAGGCATAGAGGGAACCTTCCTCAACATAATAAAGGCCATATATGACAAACCCACAGCCAACATCATCCTCAATGGTGAAAAACTGAAACCATTTCCACTAAGATCAGGAACAAGACAAGGTTGCCCACTCTCACCACTCTTATTCAACATAGTTTTGGAAGTTTTAGCCACATCAATCAGAGAAGAAAAAGAAATAAAAGGAATCCAAATTGGAAAAGAAGAAGTAAAGCTGTCAGTGTTTGCAGATGACATGACACTATACATAGAGAATCCTAAAGATGCTACCAGAAAACTACTAGAGCTAATCAATGAATTTGGTAAAGTAGCAGGATACAAAATTAAAGCACAGAAATCTCTGGCATTCCTATACACTAATGATGAAAAATCTGAAAGTGAAATTAAGAAAACACACCCATTTACCATTGCTACAAAAAGAATAAAATATCTAGGAATAAACCTACCTAAGGAGACCAAACACCTGTATGCAGAAAATTATAAGACACTGATAAAAGAAATTAAAGATGATACAAACAGATGGAGAGATATACCATGTTCTTGGATTGGAAGAATCAACATTGTGAAAATGACTCTACTACCCAAAGCAATCTACAGATTCAATGCAATCCCTATCAAACTACCAGTGGCATTTTTAACAGAACTAGAACAAGAAATTTCACAATTTGTATGGAAACACAAAAGACCCCGAATAGCCAAAGCAATCTTGAGAAAGAAAAACAGAGCTGGAGGAATCAGGCTCCCTGACTTCATACTATACTACAAAGCTACAGTAATCAAGACAGTATGGTAGTGGCACAAAAACAGAAATATAGATCAATGGAACAGGATAGAAAGCCCAGAGACAAACCCATGCACATATGGTCACCTTATCTTTGATGAAGGAGGTAAGAATATACAGTGGAGAAAAGACAGCCTCTTCGATGAATGGTGCTGGGAAAACTGGACAGCTACATGTAAAAGAATGAAATCAGAACATTCCCTAACACCATACACAAAAATAAACTCAGAATGGATCAAAGAACTAAATAAAGTCCAGACACTATCAAACTCTTAGAGGAAAACACAGGGAGAACACTCTATGACATAAATCACAGCAAGATCCTTTTTGACCCACCTCCTAGAGAAATGCAAATAAAAACAAAAATAAATAAATGGGACCTAATGAAACTTAGAAGCTTTTGCACAGCAAAGGAAACCATAAATAAGACGAAAAGACAATTTTCAGAATGGGAGAAAATATCTGCAAATGAAGCAACTGACAAAGGATTAATCTCCAAATTTTACAAGCAGCTTATGCAGCTCAATATCAAAAAACCCAATCCAAAAATGGGCAGAAGACCTAAATTGACATTTCTCCAAAGAAGATATACAGATTGCCAACAAACACACGAAAGAATGCTCAACATCATTAATCATTAGAGAAATGCAAATCAAAACTACAATAAGATATCATCTCACATGGTCAGAATGACCATCATCAAAAAATCTAGAAACAATAAATGCTGGAGAGGGTGTGGAGAAAAGGGAACCCTCTTGCACTGTTGGTGGGAATGTAAATTGATACAGCCACTATGGAGAACAGTATGGAGGTTCCTTAAAAAACTAAAACTAGTACTACCATACGACCCAGCAATCCCACTACTGGGCATATACCCTGAGAAAACCATAATTCAAAAAGAGTCATGTACCAAAATGTTCACTGCAGCTGTATTTACAATAGCCAGGACATGGAAGCAACCTATGTGTCCATCGACAGATTAATGGATAAAGAAGATGTGGCACATACATACAATGGAATATTACTCAACCATAAAAAGAAACAAAGTTGAGTTATTTGTAGTGAGGTGGATGGACCTAGAGTCTGTCATACAGAGTGAAGATAGTCAGAAAGAGAAAAAGAAAAACCATATGCTAACACATATATATGGAATCTAAAAAAAAAAAATGGTCATGAAGAACCTAGGGGAAAGATGGGAATAAAGACACAGACCTACTAGAGAATGGATTTGAGGGTACAGAGAGGGGGAAGGGTAAACTGGGACAAAGAGAGTGGCATGGACATACATACACTACCAAATGTAAAATAAATAGCTGGTGGGAAGCAGTCGCATAGCACAGGGAGATCAGCTCGGTGCTTTGTGACCACCTAGAGGGGGTGGATAGGGAGGGTGGGAGGGAGGGAGACGCAAGAGGGAAGAGATATGGGGACATATGTATATGTATAACTGATTCACTTTGTTATAAAGCAGAAACTAACACACCATTGTAAAGCAATTATACTCCAATAAAGATGTTAAAAAAAGAAAAAGAGTTTACCTTAATCTCAAGTAACTAAAATATAATGGAGACATTCTATTAGATAAACTTCCCTCTGCAGTCTAAGTTACAACACATTCTACACCTCAAAAGTAGTCTATGCTTCTCTTTTATCAGAAATCTAACAGAGCATTCATTCATTCCCTATCTATACAAGCTAATGTTTATGATTATTCTGACGCATAACATAAACTTCTGAATCAGATTGCAAAAATAACATCTGTGCATCTTTCCAACTAATACAAGCAGGAGCTCACACTGGGCATTATGTGGTGCACTTGTCACATGCACGCACCTGCACCTGCAAAGGTGTTTACGAGCGAGCAGGATGACAGGTTGACGTGGGGTGTTGACTGAAAGCACATTCTCATCTTAACTACAGCAATTTCTGTAGTAAATCATTGTTTGATGTCAATTCTTTTACAGTCATTAATATATCACAAGCATAGGCAAAACGGTTTCAAGCTGGAAAAAGATGTATTTCTTTTTGCTTAAGGGAAACCCAAAACAGGAAGTAATAACTCGTTATTTATTGTCTTTTCCTTTTATTCCCCCAAACATCTCAAGTCAAAAGCTTGGGGAGGAATTTAGTTAGCCATCATCAGAATGAGTCATCTCTTGGATGTGGCTACTTTCACAGCAAGCACTTCCTCACGGTGCTAGAATTCCAGTTTGAGTCAAGGTCATGAAAGCTACATTTGAAACCAAGCAAATGTTTTATTACATAAAGGGGAGCGAAAAGGGGAGGCCCCGAGTCTCACTTAGTGTTCATTTCAAACGCTGTCTAGAGCTTACCTAGAGAATAGGGGAAGACTCCTCTTGGCACTAGAATTCACATTCTGACTCTGCACTTGGTAAATCGTGTGAGCTGATGAAAGCAGGCAGAGGCACCCAAATCCAGAAGCCTTAATGCATCTGCTACCGGCCTCTGGCTGAACAAAGAACTTCACTGCAAGCTATCAGCATCAATCCTGAGGCCAAAAACCTGAGCTATGGTCGTTCTTTATTTCAACCGATCGTAAACATTAATTGATTGCCTACTGTTGCCTGTAAGAACCTCAAGGCCCAAAACGTAAGACAGAATCCAAAATGACAATACAATGTAAAAAATGCTATTAGAGGTATGATCAACACACTATGGGAACACAGGGGATGGACAACCTCTCCTTGGCATGTCCGAGAATAATAAGAAAAATGCACCACAACAACTACCACCATCATTTGTTGAGAACTGACTTCGGGTCAGGCATAATTCCAGTGCTTTGCATGTTTTACCTAACTTATCCTTAACAATGAGATAGAAAATAATACACTACAGTATTCATGAAGGGTTACCACAAATGGGGCATTGTTCTAAGGGCTTTTTCTTAAACGAACTCATTTAATCCTCACAACAAACCTATACAGATCTTATCACCTTCATTTTGCAGATGAAGAAACTGAGGCACTGAGAAGTTCATTAACTTTCTCAAGGTTATATAGCTGGTAGGTGGTTGAGCCAGCATTTGAAGCCAGGCAATCTGGCTCTGATGCCTTTAGACTTAACCACTGAAATATGCAGCCTCACCCATTTACCACTCCATATTTACAAATGAAGAAATCAGGGCCCCTGTTGAGAGGCTGACTAGATACAAAGTGCAAGTAGTTTGACTGCAGAGCCTACCCTCATGGGGACTATCTCATGGGAAGGGGCATTTGAGCTGAAACTTGAAAGACAAGACTTTCACAAGGTGGAGGTGAAGGGCAAGGGTGTTCTCAGAGGTAGGAAAGAGTGTGTGCAGAGAACCAAGCACCATGGAGAGTTCTGACATTGACAAATGGTCTGGAATGGCTCAATAAGTAACTGGGATGCCCCATTGGTTCTCTTCTTGAACGGGGTAGCGCGGAAGGGATTCCACACTGGGGAGAAATGAGCACTCAAAGAGAATAGCATCCTGGCCACCAATCAAGGCTGCCATCCTGGAACTTTACCAACAAACAGTTGCTGTCATTTTTCATAAATTCAACTTTCCACATAATCCAAAATGCCAGAAAACACTCATTTCCTATTTGTAGGAGGTTTTGCAGGGCTGATTATGACTAAAAAGCATCATGCCCTGTTTCTTTTATCAGGAACCTGATTGACAGAATCATTTACTTTTTATGAAGACAAATGAACATGGTTATTCTGATTAGAAGCAGAACAGTATCAGCTCAGGAACCAGACCCTGAACACAACATCTGGGGCACCACAGCTGCCCAGCTAATCCTGGAGTGGGGGAGGGACTGAAGCTGCATCACACCATAGGAGAGCCCAATGCCGGGCACACTTGGTGAATCCAGTTGACAGAGGCAACTTGTCCTGTGTTCACAGACTCTAACGGTGAGCATTAGCTGGTCCCTCCCAACAGGACAACTGACATTATTAGCCTTCATATGGGAGGATGGTCACCTTGGGGGTGACAAAGTCCTGGACATGCAAGGTGGCTTCCAGTCAGACTGTTTCCTCTGAGGAACCTGCAACCCATAACCAGTTCTGAGAGATTTTTCGTCACAGGCCCCCCTGCTTGGCAGCTAACTGAACCAGAGATAGGTGTGGGACCCAAGGACAATCTTCACAGGCTTCCCTGTGAGTGCCCTGTCCAATATTAGAGGAAAACACCATCAGATTTTCTCTGGAAGAGTTTAAATGAAAGCCATATAAAGAATAGTAGACAGCAGAGTAGCAGAGATGCAGAAAAGACGGATGCCGTAAACTGATGTCAAGAAACACTGGGCACCGTAATAGATTGGAGTGGGGGTGGGCAGAATAAAGTTGATCACAAGCGACCGCTCTCTATTTAAAGAGAGAATCACTTACCAAAAGCAATGGCGCACACTAGCTTTTCTCCTGTCCCCCACCGCCAGGTCCATGCCTCCTCCTTCTGAGCCCCAGGAGGCTGGCTCTACAGGTCACATCACTGAGGTGCCTTGCTTCCTGGCTCCCCATGGGGCTGTGCCGAGTGGAGACTCAGCAGGAGATGAAAGGTAAGGAGGAGAGAGTTTAAGCATCTCTTCCTCTTCCTCCTCTCCCGCCTCGCGTTGTCTCCTGATGTGACCGCATCCCTCTACAAGCATGCCCCCGGCCATGGCCCTCTCCATGCCCCAGGCCTCACCAGCTCCAGCTTTTCCCTTCAGGCCCAGGAGTGGTAACAGCTCCTCTATTGCTGGTCCCAGGAAGCTCCAGCCACCTGCTGGTTCCCCTGCTCCTGCCCACTCCTCTATAAACAATCCCTTCGTGAAATTTTCTTTCAAATCCCAGCCTGCGAGCCTCCTCTTTCCGTGGGGGCTGAGGTGTGGGAGAACACAAAACAGAGCACAACTGAACCAGAAACGAGTGAAATGTCTGTAGGAGTCTCAGGGTGAGGTTCATGCTCTGCACAAGGTCTGCTCAGAAGCCATCATACTCCTCCCTGCTCCTCTTAACCTGCGGTAAGCAGAGCAGGACCCTGTGCAGAGGCTCGGTGACCTACGGGGTATCAGGGAGTCGCCCACACGCCTCTCCTGTTACGACTGCCACTCAACCAGTGATGTTTTACACAAGCATTCATTGAGCCCTAGCATGTGCCAGGCAGCATGCTGGGCTCTGGGACCCAGGTGACAACAGAACAGATGCAGTCTTTGCCCCCATGAACCTTACAGTGGTTGGCGTCGGGGAGGCAGGGGCTGAAGCAGGGAAGGGAGCAGACAGCAAATGAATAATCAGGCAAATAAGTGGAGAATTACAAACCCTGACCAGCGATTCAGAGGAAAACTGAAAGGAGCTAAGAGAATAACAGGGGATCTCATCTAGAACATCGACTCTGTTTAATGACTGGCGTTGCTACCAGCCAAAGTATCCATCTTATGGATGAAGAGACTGATAAAAAGGAAACCAGGCCTCCGGGAATGTGGAAAGGAATGTGAGATAAGCATGTTTAGGTAAAAACGCCTGGGCTGATACTGTGAAGCCACGTCACCTCCACCAGTGCATCTTCCACTGCTGAAAACAGATGATGCTGGGGTTTGATAACTATGCTCCGTGGAGGACAAGTTTTATGATGGCCAAGGTTAGTCCAGACACTGTCCTCAATCCACGCTTTCAAAGCTTCCCATCTTCAGAGAACCTGTCTCTGAGAAGGCAAGGATTTTAGTGTTTGAAGAAGTGTGAACTGAGGCCAAAAGCTGCGCCAGCCACTTCCTTCATTCAGTTTGGGAAAAGTTCATTCTCCTTTCTCTGAGGGCACAAAGCATTTAGAAACACCCTCCAGAACCCCTTCTACCACATCCACTATTGTCTCCTCATCATCTCACGGCTTCCCTAGAGGGACAAGTGATCCTAATTAATAGGGCATCAGAATTTCTGGAAAAAAATAGGAGGAAAGTCTTCCCCTTATTTTCATTTATTCCCCAATGTCTTGAAAAACAAGTAGCAAAGGTATGTCTTCAGTTTGCCTTCTTACATGGTGATCCGTTAGGGACAAAACAGCATTGAATTTTGGGGGAGGAGTCTTATTTTGGGAATGAGGCAATTTATAAACTTTGATGTTTTATACAATATTCACTTAATATTTAATAAATAATTATCGAGTTCCTATTATGTGCTAGTCATTGTGCTAACCTCAGAGGGTAGTTTATGAGCTAGACCTACATGATCCTTTCCCTTAAGGGATTTCCAGTGTAGCCAGAGAGACAGACAACTAAACAAGCAATTGCAATATGTCATAGTAAGGGTTACATAGGATACTTTTAAGGCATTTAATTTAGACTATAAAAGTCAAGGAAGGCTTCCCAGAGAACATTCTTACTTTAAGTTAATACCTGAAGGATGAATAGGAGCTGGACAGAAAAGTGTAGTGGGTAAGGGATTGAGACTGATCTAGGCAAAAGATACTCCATGTGCAAAGGTATGGAGGTGAGCAAGAGGTGTGGAGAGATGCTGAAAGATGTTCAGCTATAGGAAAGGATGTAAGAAAAAAAGAGACAGGAACTGAGGCTGAAAACGTAGGAACTGACCAGGTAATGATCAGCCTTGGAAACCAAGTTAAGGCTGCTGGCCTTTACCTTAAGATCACTAGGAGTCCCTTGAAGAGTTCTAAGCAGGAAAAAATATGATTATGTTTTAGAAAGATCATATGGACTGCAACGTGAGATAATGTCTACTTAGGTCTACTGCCCATTTTTGTATTGGGTTGTTTGTTTTTTTAATACTGAGCTGCATGAGCTGTTGATATACTTTGGAGATTGATCCTTTGTCCGTTGATTCATTTGCAAATATTTTCTCCCATTCTGAGGGTTGTCGTTTCGTCTTGTTTATAGTTTCCTTTGCTATGAAAAAGTTTTTAAGTTTCATTAGGTCCCATTTATTTTTGTTTTTATTTCCATTACCTCTAGGAGGTGAGTCAAAAAAGATCTTGTTGCGATTTATGTCAAAGTGTTCTTCCTATGTTTTACTCTAAGAGTTTTATAGTGTCCAGTCTTACATTTAGGTCTTTAATCCATTTTGAGTATATTTTTGTGTATGGTGTTAGGGAGTGTTCTGATTTCATTCTTTTACATGTAGCTATCCAGTTTTCCCAGCACCACTTATTGAAGAGACTGTCTTTTCTCCATTGTATATCCTTGCTTCCTTTGTCATAGATAAACCCATGTACCTATGGTCAACTAATCTCTGGGCTTTCTATCCTATACCATTTATCTATATTTCTGTTTTTGTGCCAGTACCATATTGTCTTGATTACTGCAGCTTTGTAGTATAGTCTGAAGTCAGGGAGCCTGATTCCTCCAGCTCTGTTTTTTTCCCTCAAGATTGCTTTGGCTATTTGGGGTCTTTTGTGTTTCCATATAACTTTTAAGATCTTTTGTTCTAGTTCTGTTAAAAATGCCCTTGGTAATTTGATAAGGATTGCACTGAATCTGCTGATTGCTTTGGGTAGTATAGTCATTTTCACAGTATATATATTTTTAATTTTTTAATTTAATTTTATTTTTTATAGAGCAGGTTCTTATTAACTATCTATTCATTTTCACAATACTGATTCTTCCAATCCAACAACATGGTATATCTCTCCATCTCTTTGTGTCAGCTTTGAATTCTTTCATCAGTGTCTTATAGCTTTCTGAATACAGGTCTTTTACCTCCTTAGGTAGGTTTATTCCCAGGTATTTTATTCTTTTTGTTGCAATGGTGAATGGGACTGTTTCCTTAATTTCTCTTTCTGATCTTTTGTTGTTAGTGTATAGGAATGCAAGACATTCCTGTGCATTAATTTTGTATTATGCAACTTTACCAAATTCATTGATTAGCTGTAGAAGTTTTCTGGTGACATCTTTAGGATTATCTATGTATAGTATCATATCATCTGCAAAGAGTGACAGTTTTACTTCTTCTTTTCTCACTTGTATTCCTATTACTTCTTTTTCCTCTCTGATTGCTGTGGCTAGGACTTCCAAAACTATGTTGAATAATAGTGGTGAGAGTGAACTCCTTGTTCCTGATCTTAGAGGAAATGCTTTCAATTTTTCACCATTGAGAATGCCGTTAGCTGTGGGTTTGTCGTATATGGCCTTTATTATGTTGAGGTAAGTTCCCTCTGTGCCCACTTTACGGAGAGTTTTTATCATGAATTGGTGTTGAATGTTGTCAAAAGCTTTTTCTGCATCTATTGAGATGATCATATGGTTTTTATTCTTCAATTTGTTAATATGGTGTATCACATTTAGTGATTTGCATATACTGAAGAATCCTTGCATCCCTGGGATAAATCCCACTTGATCATGGTGTATGATCCTTTGAATGTCTTGGTGGATCTGCTTGCTAGTATTTTGCTGAGGATTTCTGTATCTATTTTCATCAGTGATATTGGTCTGTAATTTTTTTTTTTTGTAGTATCTTTGTCTGGTTTTGGTATCAGGGTGATGGTGGCCTCATAGAATGAGTTTGGGAGAGTTCCTTCCTCTGGAATTTTTTGGAAGAGTTTGAAAAGGATGGGTGTTAGCTCTTCTCTAAATGTTTGAAAGAATTCACCTGTGAAGCCAACTGGTCCTGGACTTTTGTTTGTTGGAAGATTTTTAATCACAGTTTCAATTCCATTACTTGTTATTGGTCTGTTCATATTTCTATTTCTTCCTGGTTCAGTCTTGAAAGGTTATACCTTTCTAAGAGTCTGTCCATTTCTTCCAGGTTGTCCATTTTATTGGCATAGAGTTGCTTGTAGTAGTCTCTTATGATGCTTTATATTTCTGCAGTGTCCATTGTAACTTCTCCTTTTTCATTTCTAATTTTATTGATTTGAGTCCTCTCCCTCTTTTTCTTGATGAGTCTGACTAAAGGTTTATCAATTTTGTTTACCTCCTCAAAGAACCAGCTTTTAGTTTTATTGATCTTTGCTATTGTTTTCTTTGTTTCTATTTCATTTATTTGTGCTCTGATTTTTAAGATTTCTTTCCTTCTACTAACTTTGGGTTTTGTTTGTTCGTCTTTCTCTAGTTCCTTTAGGTGTATGGTTAGATTGTTCATTGGAGATTTTTCTTGTTTCTTGAGGTAAGATTGTATTGCTATAAAGTTCCCTCTTAGAACTGCTTTTGTTTCAACCCATAGGTTTTGGATCACCGTGTTTTTGTTGTCATTTGTCTCTAGGTACTTCTTGATTTCCTCTTTGATTTCTTCAGTGGTCTCTTGGTTATTTAGCAGCACACTGTTTAGCCTCCATGTCTTTGTGATTTTTACAGTTTTATTTCCCTGTAACTGATTTCTAATTTCATAGTGTTGTGGTCAGAAAAGATGTTTGATATGATTTCAATTTTCTTAAATTTACTGAGGCTTGATTTGTGACCCAAGATGTGATCCCGGAGAATGTTTGGTGTACACTTCAGAAGAAAGTGTAATCTGCTGTTTTCAGATGGAATGTCCTATAAATATCAACTAAATCTATCTGGTCTATTGTGTCATTTAAAGCTTGTGTTTCCTTTATAATTTTCTGCCTGGATGATCTGTCCATTGGTGTAAATGAGGTGTTAAAGTCCCCCACTATTATTGTGTTACTGTCGATTTCCTCTTTTATAGCTGTTAGCATTTGCTTTATGCATTGAGGTGCTCCTATGTTGGGTGCATATATATTTATCATTGTTATATCTCCTTCTTGGATTGATCCCTTGATCATTATGTAGTGTCCTTCCTTGTCTCTTGTAACATTCTTTATTTTAAAGTCTATTTTATCTGAAATGAGTATTGCTACTCCAGCTTTCTTTTGATTTCCATTTGCATGGAATATCTTTTTCCATCCCCTCACTTTCAGTCTGTATGTGTCCCTAGGTCTGAAGTGGGTCTCTTCAGCATATAAATGGGTCTTGTTTTTGTATCCTTTCAGCAAACCTGCGTTTTTTGGTTGGAGCATTTAATCCATTCCCATTTAAGGTAATTATCAATATGTGTGTTCCTATGACCATTTTCTTAATTGTTTTGGGTTTGTTTTTGTAGGTCCTTTTCTTCTCTTGTGTTTCCCACTTAAAGAAGTTACTTTAGCATTTGCTGTACAGCTGGTTTGGAGGTGCTGAATTCTCTGAGCTTTTGCTTGTCTGTAAAGCTTTTGATTTCTCTGTCAAATCTGAATGAGATCTTTGCTGGGTAGTGTAATCTTGGTTGTAGGTTCTTCGCTTTCACCACTTTAAATATATCGTGCCACTCCCTTCTGGCTTGTAGGGTTTCTGCTGAGAAATCAGCTGTTAACCTTATGGGAGTTCCCTTCTATGTTATTTGTCGTTTTTCCCTTGCTGCTTTCAAGAATTTTTCTTTAATTCTTGTCAAGTTGATTACTATGTGTCTCGGCATGTTTCCCCTTGGGTTTATCCTGCCTGGGACTCTGTGCTTCCTGGACTTGGGTGGCTATTTCCTTTCATATGTTAGGGAAATCTTTGACTATAATCTCTTCAAATATTTTCTTGGGTCCTTTCTCTCTCTCTTCACCTTCTGGGACCCCTATAATGCAAATGTTGGTGCATTTAATGTTGTCCCAGAGGTCTCTTAAGGTGTCTTCACTTCTTTACATTCTATTTTCTTTCTTCTGTTCTACAGCAGTGAATTCCACCATTCTGTCTTCCAGGTCACTTATCCATTCTTCTGCCTCAGTTATTCTGCTATTTATTCCTTCAAGTGTATTTTTCATATTAGTTATTATATTGTTCATCTCTGTTTGTTAATTCTTCTAGGTCTGTGCTAAACATTTCTTGCATCTTCTCGATCTTTGCCTCCATTCTTTTTCCGAGGTCCTAGATCATCTTCACTATCATTATTCTGAATTCTTTTTCTGGAAGGTTGCCTATCTCCACTTCATTGAGTTGTTTTTCTGGGGTTTTATCTTGTTCCCTCATCTGGTACATAGTCCTCTGCCTTTTCATTTTGTCTATCTTTCTGTGAATGTGGTTTTCATTCCACAGGCTGCAGAAGTGTAGTTCTTCTTGCTTCTGCTGTCTGCCCTCTGGTGGAAGAGGCTATTTAAGAGGCTTGTGCAAGCTTCCTGATGGGACGGACTGGTGGTGGGTAAAGCTGGCTGTTGCTCTGGTGGGAAGAGCTCAGTAAAACTTTAATCCACTTGTCTGCTCATGGGTGGGGCTGAGTTCCCTCTCTGTTGATTGTTTGGTCTGAGGCGACCCAGCACTGGTGCCTATAGGCTCTTTGGTGGGGCTAATGGTGGACTCCAGGAGGGCTCACACCAAGGAGTACTTCCCAGAACTTCTGCTGCCAGTATCCCTGTCCCCGCGGTGAGCCACAGCCAACCCCCACCTCTGCAGGAGACCCTCCAACACTAGCAGGTAGGTCTGGTTCAGTCTCCTATGGGGTCACTGCTCCTTCCCCCTGGGTCCTGATGCACACTACTCTGTGTGTGCCCTCCAAGAGTGGAGTCTCTGTTTCCCCTAGTCCTGTCAAAGTCCTGCAAACAAATCCTGCTAGCCTTCAAAGTCTGATTCTCTTGGAATTCCTCCTCCCATTGCCAGACCCCCAGGTTGCGACGCCTGATCTGGGGCTCAGAACCTTCACTCCAGGGGGTGGCCTTCTGTGGTATAAGTGTTCTCCAGTGTGTGAGTCACCCACCCAGCCATTATGCGATTTGATTTTACTCTGATTGTACCCCTCCCACCGTCTCATTGCAGCTTCTCCTTTGTCTTTGGATGTGGGGTATCTTTTTTGGTGAGTTCCAGTGTCTTCCTGTCAATGACTGTTCAGCAGTTAGTTGTGATTCTGGTCCTCTCACAAGAGGGAATGAATGCACATCCTTCTATTCCACCATCTAGAACCAATCTCCAGTTCCTCCTATTTTAAAATGGTGAACATAATATCTATAGAATCAACTTCATAGAGTTGTTCTGAGGATTAGATGACCTATATGTAAAGTGCTTAGAACAGGGGGCACGGCACTTACCAAATGCTCATCAGGTTGTTAATTATCATAAACTGTACCTTACAGTGAACACCTGAGAGTTCATTCAGCTTTCCAGGACTAATGTGTTCCAAGTAATGAAAGGTACATAGAAATAGATTTCTCACTACCCACCCACCTTGTATAAACTACTTATATTCATAACTACCCCCAAATAAAACCTGTATTGAATAGAACTTTTATTTAACGAAGAGCTTTCATTGTCTCCTGTCATTGTTCCAATGACTCCATGAGCAAGGAGACCTGTTTCCTCTTCCAAGAGATCAAGAAAATTACCCAAGGTTATACAGAATGTAAGAAGTGGGATCAGGATTTGAACCCCAGTTCTCTGATTCAAGGTTTGCTAATTGTTACAGATCATTTTTCTCCCTTCTTCCCCTGCTTGGAAATATATTTATAGGTCCCTGTTCCGATAGCACTGCAAAATATTTCCATTAAGTTTTGAAATGATTTTCACCTGCAATAACTTTTTCTGCTACTCTAGCTGCACACACCCAGCGTGGCAGAGAGGCTGTGGGTCAAACAGTTTATGATGTAAATGTCACTACTGTTGGAGCACTCTTGTCCTCAGCCCTGCTGTCCATCCAATGGGAAGCTCTAATGGTCAACCAGTATTTTGGAAAACATGAAAGAGCTGATCAAACCATGAGTTATAGAGTATCTTTCCCACCCCTATCACTTCCAATGAACTGATAGGAAAAGAATGAAGGCAGTCAAAACAGACTAGGTAGCTATATTTTGCATTCTTTTGCATTCTGACTTAGTATAAGAAAATCCAGCTTGTTATTGTGTGTTACGCATGTACGTGTGTGTATGTGTGTGTGTGTTCAAGTGAATAATTCTTATGCCTCAGATTCAGATCAAAAATAGTGATACTATATATTTATGGACTCTGAAGAGGTAGATGATTTCTTAAAATATATCTGTGTTTATGGACACAACATTGAGTCAGAAATGGTTATTCTGCAGCTGACACTGTGTTCCAACAACCAGACAGACTGAGAAGTGAGTCACCACCTGGTCAGACACTCCATCACAGTTCCTCTACTTGGTTGTCTCCGGGCAACAGGGGGCTCTGAGCTGCACGTAATTAAAGCCAGATGAGCTGAAGAGGGAAGGAAGGCTGATCATTAAGGTGTCAAGAAGGAGACAGGTGGGAATGATGATGGATTGAAAACATGCATTTAGCCTTATTCTTTCCCCAAACCCCATGAAAATGAGAGTAAAAGGATTTTATTACAGGCATAAACCCACAAGGACAAAGAAAATGTGAAAAGAGACAGAAGCAATGAAATTTGAAAGCTGGAAAGCAGATGGGCAAGTGGTAGCTGACTTAACAAACCTGAAAATATGAATCCTAAGGAGGTGGTGAAGAAAGGAAGAAGCAGCAAGATTTACATCGCATAACCCAGAAACAGCTCAAGAATTGGCAGGAAAAGTGGTTTCTGGAAGAAGGGGTTGATGCTGGGGCTAAAAGCAAGAGGAAAGTCTTCTTGAGAGACTGTCAGATGCCCAGATATCCCTCCTACGCAGCAGGATAGCTGGAGCAGATTTCACTATCTTCTCGAGTTTTCATCCCTCCCTCTGCCCCGTGGTTGTGTAGTTGCTTCTACTGGAAAGAGAACACGCATCTTCGTCTCACTGATGTTGTGTTTGGCCAATGGAGTATGGACAGACTTGACAGTGAACGAGTTCTGAGCCGAGGCCTTACTAGACACCGTGTGCTTCCACTTGTCCCCAAACCCCAGTTCGGTTGTGGCCCTGAGAGGCTATGGCCCCAGGAGCCTGCTGGTCCAAGAAGAACGAGAGACATGGAATGGAACAGAGCTGATCTAAGCACACAGCCTGGATCCCAGCCCAGCCAAGCCCAGCTGACCTGCAGTCACAGGAGCTAGAAACACTGCTTGTTGCTGCAATACGCTACCGATATTTTGTGGCTATCTGTTCTTCAGCATAGTTGGCTGAGACAGTAATAGGTCCATACAAGCGGATGCTGCTGTAATAAAACTAAAGTATGTGGTATTGGCTTTGGGAACAGGTCACAGGTGGTGAGGTACATATATATTTTTATACATTGTAATATGTATGTTTTATATATTGCAATATGTTTTTATATATTGCGATATATATTGTGAGAGCTAAAAAATGATAAGGAAAATATTATAGGAGATGGAAAAATGGTGCCCATGTTCTGCAATGGCAAGACACTTGGTATAATTGTTACCGAAAGTAACCTGGAGGCTAGAAAAAATACCTAATGAACTCAAAGCCTTGAGCAAGGAGGTTTCCAGACAGAATGTTGACAGAGGTGACTGGAGCATCCTTGGCAATCTTGGGCCAAAGCACAGAAGGAATGGGCAAATATGCAAGGATTTGCGGGGGGGTGGCAGCTCCGTGGATGGGGGGTGGCACATGTGGGCAGAGGGAGGCTGGAGTCAGGGCATAAGACTGAGCACAGACCCCAGACTCCCATTTCCCTAGGCTGGGGCTTTGATGATGTTTCCAGCTCGACATGAAGGCATCTGGGTTTGAAAAGGCTCTTGTGTGTGACACTGTGCGTGACCAGAACATGCTGGAACTGGTGACTCCAAAACACTCTGTGCATACCATATTTTAACATTCCTGCCAGTGCCTGGTACTCAGCAATTGTTTCTTGAACAAATAAATAAATGATCTTAAACAAGTCACTTAACCCCCCTGACTTTAGTTTCCTTGGTTTCTTCCATGGCTAAGCTCCTACAATGGATATTTGTTCTAATCCTCAGCGATAGGGAGGCCTGGGAACTTCTGGGAGCTGCTGGTCAGCTTTAGACAGTCCCTTGGGCATCTGCTGGCAGGGACCAAGCGGTCAGTCCCCTCCAGGCTGAGCCCCTGCTTCTCCCAAAGTCAGGGCACCACAGCCAAACTTGACTAAACCAGAGAGAAGAGAAGGATAGTTTAGCTTATGTATTGTTTAAAAGCCTTATTTAGTTCTATTCTAGCAGCCAAGAATCTTCTGTCATTTCAGCAGAAAGTTCTTCAGAGGGCAGTGTTAGATCCAAGCACTTCTTAGCATCTCTGGAAGATCTGGGCAGGAGACAGGTGGGAACTGGCCGCTGCATGGATCTGGGAGAAGGCCCCAGAGAGCTGCCCCTCCTCGTCCTCTATTCCTCAGGCAACTGAGAGTGTTAGCTGTCGTCCATGCAAAGAATGCAAATGTAAAAACCACTAAACAGCTCACATCTTCACATGCCCACCTCACTCTGGACTAGCTGAGGACGGACCAAGCTACCCCACCACCTCTCTTCTGCGAAGCTCTGGCCTCTCCTTCTGTCTCCAGCATCTCCCTCGCCCTGAGACCTCGTCTTCACAGGGCCTGGGCCGGCAGAGCCAAGCTGCCTCTTGCCCCCTGGGTCCCCTGGCTGCAGACGCCAGGCAAGGGCCACGCAGGCAGCACTGATTAGACACACTTCAGCCCTCATCCTGGGAGAAATGTTCCTAATGTCCATGCCCCTGGGCCCCCTCGCCCGGCCCATCTCTGATCACAGCTGCGGAGCACACTTGCTATCAGTGGGCTCGTGATGGGGGCTCCTCAACAGCTCCAAGAGCACCAAGAGGCTGAAGGGAGAGCTTAATACCTCACATGCTCTGGCTGAGGAGGGGCAGAAAGGAAGGCGGGGAGACGCTGGGCATACGCATGCTGTGATGATGAGAGAGATTTAAGTGTGGATGGCACCGAGCGGTTTCCTGGGGCTAAGTTTTCCGCGGGTGCTAAGGGGGCAAAGAGATCTCCACCCTGTCCAGCTCTCCAAGCAGGTTCCCCACCTGCCAGCCGGGCAGACGTGTCTGACAGAACCGGCTGTCAGGAAGCAGCAGCAAGACTCTTCTTTTCAGAAATCACACCTTCTCTTTCCCAATTTCCCTTCTGTCTTCCTTCTGTCCTTCATCCCCACAATTTCTGAGGAATCTGGGTGACTGTACATGCTGGATCTCTCTAACGAGCCTGGATTTCTTTCAGGAAACTTTCGCTGCTGGCCCAGGACACTGATTTCTCACTAAGGGGAGAGGAGCTGTCAGGACAACCACGTATTCACATTTGGAAAAATGACAGCGTCTTTTCCAACCTGAGGTAGATATGGGGCTGTGGCTGCCCCTCTGTCACCCACTTCATCTGTCACCAGGGAAGAACAGCCACTGCTGATGGTGATATGGTCCTCAATCTGGGAGTATCCGACTGCTGGCTCTTTTCCCAATTTAAAGAACATCAGAGGAAGCACAAGGTTGCCACAGACCCTCTGATGTTTTCATGATGAAAACTAAGGGACAGCTGGTGGCTATTAGGAACCCTACTTTAATCCAGCCATCTCTGTCAGCGTCTCTCTTGTCTCCAATTTGGAGAGACATTGAGAATCAGGCAAAAATCTGCTTTGCACTAAGTGGTTTGTAAAATAAAGATGTCAGGGCGGTGATAACTGCCCTCTTCAAGAGCTGAAGAAATCTTGCTGTTTTGAAATGAAGGATCAGAGACCTCAAGGAGTTCCTGCAATAAAAACAGTTCAGAAGAACCACTCATGTAGAGGAATAGGGCTTGGTCCAGAGCCTGGTTGATGACAGGCACTAGAAAAAGGTATGCTGCCTTCGATGAGATGGAAGGAGGGTAACTCGGGTTGTGGTGCTTTTTACGAAATGACCATGTGGATTTTAGAGGGTACAGCCTCTGTCTTCCAGCACTGTGGCTGGCTTACCTTTTGTTTTGACGCAGAGGGTTTTGGAATAATCACACCCAGAAGACCGTTTGTGAAATACTTGCCTTGTGCCTATGCTTCTGGTCAAAAACATTCAATGGTTCCCTACTGCCAATGGATTTAAGCACTGTCTACTCAAGTCTGTCCATAATCTGACTCCATCGGCTCTTGGCTGCCTGTCTCCTTCTGTTCCCTTCTCTCCTCCATGCTCAGAGTCACATTAAGGGGCAGGTCAGCTACACATCCAGTCCATAAAAGATACCTAAAAAGAATGTCAACGAATGCAAGCAACATCTCCATTCTCAGTAAAAAAGCCTTTGGCATTCAACAAGACAGGATGCCGCAGAGGCTGGGGGTCTATAAGCTTGGAGTAAAAGACTGAGAGGCCCAGGGAGGGCAGATCTGAGAAGGGAAGGCAGGGAAGGGGAAGGCTGAGTGTGGGAAGGGAAAAAATGGAGAGGTAACTCAGCAGCTGCAAGGTGGAAAAGCAAGGCTTCACAGAACAGCCAAACAATTGCAAATCGAAGGACTTAAACTTTTCCCTCCTTCTCCTCTTTGAAATGGTAAGTAATGATACCAGGTAACACTACATCACACAGACTACGTGCCAAGGCAGTGCTGTGATTTATCTATATGAGCTTGTCTGATTCACATCACAAACCTACCACGTAGAAACTATCTTTATCCCCACTTTACTGATGAAGAAACCGAGGTGCAGAGGGGTTGAGTGGCTTGTCCAAGGTCACACGACTAGTAAATAATGGAGCCAGGTCCAGTTCTAGACTCCTCTAGTCTCCATGTCCAACACCATCCTATTCTGCCTTTTCTATCCACCCTACATTGCTTCCACGTTGCTACAAGTTGTGGAGGTGGAATTTTGGAGAAGACCAGAGGAAGGGAGAAGGGTCAGTTGACATATGGACTGAAACATAAAGGAAGGGGTAAAGAGCTCTTACAGGAAATTGACTCATGCCCTCACTCAGTAAATATATATTGGAAAAATATCTACTCTAGATCCATCAAGTTGCATACATTAAATATGCACAGCTTTTTTTGTATGTCTATCATATCTCAATAAAGTGTTTGGTAAAAGAAAAGAATGAAGGAAGAATGGGCTCCCCAACCTGACCAAACTGAGAAAATTAACTGTGGCTTTCAGTTCAGTATTGCACATCACAACCACAGTGCCCTCGTGTCTATCTGCTCTTAAGATATTTGCGTTTACTGATCTAGATGAAGGCGGGATTTCAATTGCATCATTTCAAACTTAGCTTCTGTTTGAGACTTGGGTTCGCATAATCAACTTTCATGCTCACCTGAAACTTTGATTATGTCACTCTTTGATTATGTCACGCTTCTCAGACCATGCCTGAGTTTATGCTGATGAGGTGGCTCACGGTGGGCCCATAGGTGGTTTCAGGATGGGGGATGGCCAGGTTGGAAAGCCCAACCATGTGATTAGAGGGTTGGGGCTTTGAGCCATCCAACAGTCAGCTGACCTCCAGGGCGGGGAAGGAGGTTGGTGACAGAGTTTAATCACATGACCAATAATTTAATCAATCATGCTTGCATATTGGTGTCCAATAAAAACTCTGGACACCGAAGCCTGGCTGAGTTTCCTGGTTGGTGATACACATTGATGTGCCAAGAGGGTGATGTCTCCTGAGGACAAGGAAGCTTTGTTTTGGGGACCTTCCCAGACCTCACTTTATGCATTTCTTCATTGAGCTGGTGCTGTTTGGTGTCCTTTATAATAAAACCATGATCATAAATATAGTGTTTTCCTGAGTCCTCTGAGTCATTCAAGCCTATTACTGAACCTCAGGGCATAGTGCAAAGCCCTGAATTTGTAGCCAGTTGGTCAAAAGGGGCCTAGGAACCCCAGAGCTTATGGCTAGTGTCTGAAGGGAGGGGAGTCCTGTGGAGGACTGAGCCCTTAACCTGTGAAATTTGACCTAACCCCAGGTAATTGGTGTCAGAATTACATTGCAACTCTGTAGACACATGGTAAGAAAGACAGACATAGACTCTGGCCTTCATGGGGCTCACAGCCTAGCCAAGATGGCAGACACGCACTAAGCAATTCATGTGGGGAAGCTTTGTTTGAAGTGAATTATAGGGCATGGTGGGGCCTATGGCAGAAGGAGCCCCTGGCACCTAGGGACGTAGCAGTGGACCTGTCTCTCATTCATTTACATTTTGCAACAATGAGGATGAAGACTTGGCCTTCAGAGGTGCTCGATAAATTATTCCTAAAGTCAATGGAATAACACAACACTTTGTTCACGACAGTTTCTACCCAGAAAATTCCTAGGCGAGTGACCCCTTTTCTCACTTGCCCAGATGGGTCATGCTACACGGAAACCAGGAACATCCTCGCCCCTGAGGGCCTTCTCATTTCCCCTGACCTCTTTTGGCTTGTCTGCTCTCTGCTTTTCTTTCTTTCTTTCTTTCTTTCTTTTTTTAATTTGGCCGCACCACACAGCTTGTGGGATCTTAGTTCCCCAACCAGGGATCGAACCCGGGCCCCGGCAGTGAAAGCACTAAGTCCTAACCACTGGACCGCCAGGGAATTCCCTGACCTCTGCTTTTCTTTTCCTTCTCAATGCATCCCTCCCACTTCCCCCCTTTCCTCGTTCATTCTCATTCCCTCTCTCTCTTTCTCCCTCTCTCTCTCTTTCTCATCAGAGAAAGCCAGTCTCACTTACGGGGGCAGCAATCATCCTCCTCCTTCAGTCTAAAGGACGGCTAAATTGTTCTGCACTAACTATCAACAGTGATTTGGATGTGAAAGGAGAAGATGAGAGGACGGAGGAAGAGAAGACAGAATTGGGACCAGAATTCTCCCCGCACAGTGCTCTGGGCAGGGTCCACAAAGTGATCCCATTAGCACCTGAAATGAAGCCTGCCTGCCACTCCTGGTGGCGTAAGTAGACTAGAAGACTTAAACTTGTGCTACAGATAATATAGAAATTAGACTCATCATTATCACCATAAATCTGAATACTGAGCCCTGACTCTGTGCCAGGCATGGCTCTAGAGAGACAATTAATGTTTTCATAAATGATTATTCCAGAAAGGTTAACCCTTGCTCCAGTAAGTGGCAAAGCTAGGACAAAGAGTCCTATCTCTGAAATGGTCTATCTACAGCTTCATCCAAGTCCCTGATCCCCTCTGAGCCTCAGTTCTTTATCAGCAAAATGAAGCTTAGAACCATGTCCCAAGGTCACACAAATAGCCAGTAAAGGAGCCAGGACTTAGATCATGTGACCCTGAGCCCAGAGACCTTTCAGCCGCCCCACAACTCCCTCTGTCCTCTTTCAAATCACTGCTGTCTTTTGCCAAGTGACTAAATGGCAGAAACAATAAATGTCGTGAGAGAGAAGAAAAACTTTCAAGAAGAGGTGTCCCCAAATGCCTCATACAGTTAATTAAATGGGAATTTAGAGATGGAACAATAAAGTCCCTAGACCTAGTTTTATGTTTTTAATGGGAAGGAAGATGTGGGTTCTGGGGAAACAGAAGGGAAATGCTTCCCATGGATCCCCAACGTATCCCTTTTGTGGAGAAGGCAAATGTGAGTACATACAACCTCACAAAAAGTTTAGACTTAATGCACCTATGTCAGAGGCCGCACAAAACAAGAGGTAAGCTGATGCACAAGAAGTTACCCTCATAAAAAAAAAAAGTCATAGTGATTAATAATTAGAAAGCTGAGATACCTGGGATCTAAAATTGGGCTTTTATCCATTTGCTCATTTAGCAAATACAGGCAGTGAGTTAAGAGATCTAGGAGATACAAAGTTTATGGGCTTCCCTGGTGGCACAGTGGTTAAGATTCCACCTGCCAATGCAGGGGACACGGGTTCCAACCCTGCTCTGGGATGATCCCGCATGCCGCGGAGCAACTAAGTCCGTGTACCACAACTACTGAGCCTGTGCTCTAGAGCCCGCGAGCCACAACTACTGAGCCCATGTGCTGCATCTACTGAAGCCCACGCACTCTAGAGCCTGTGCTCCACAGCGAGAGAAGCCTGTGCACCGCAATGAAGAGTAGCCCCTGCTTGCCGCAACTAGAGAAAGCTTGCGCACATCAATGAAGACCCAAAACAGCCAAAAATAATAAATATAAATAAATAAATTTATAAAAAACAAAACAAAGTTTAACAACACAACAGGCTCTGCCCTTAAGAAACTTGGGCTCACATACTTATGAAAACTTCCAATAAAACATAAAGCAGTGCTTTAGAAACCAAACAATTCTTAATATAGTTTCAATGAAATATGATTATGAGGGGGAAATGGTCAAACACAGAGGTAGCAAAATCAAGAGTCTGTGTTTTGAAACATCAAAATAATTAGAGAAGATCTTGAGACCACTGACAAAATTTATATCTAGACTGTGGATTAGATAGTAGTCCTATATTAATGTTAAATTTCCTACTTTTGTAACGTGGTTATGAAAGAGGATGTGCTTGATCTTAGAAAATGCACACTCAAGTATTTAAGGGTAATGGGGTGTGATGTCTCCAAGTTCAGAGAAAAATATACACAAACACATGCACACACACACACACACACACACACACACACAGTGCAGGAAGAGGGGAGAGAAAATGACAAAGCAGAGAATCCAAAATGTAAACATATGTGGAATCTAAGTAATAGAATTAGAACTATTTGTACTATACCTGAAATTCTTCAATAAGTTTAAAATTATATGACAATTTAAGTGTCCCCAACTCCCCTTAATTGATATAATGGATAAACCACACATACTAATGCAGCATCACCTAACCCCAAAGAGGTTCCTTCCGGCTGGTGCTGCGCCTGAATCATGTTTTTCCCATCTTCTGCAACCAAAACACAGGAAAATCTCAGGCTGGTTGCATGCCAAGCATGGAAGGTAACATGTTTCAGAATGTGGGTCAAATGACGATGTTTAAATGAACCAACTCAAGCCAGTTTCTTGAGTTTATCCAAACACAGCTGGTAGAAAGAAACACCTTAATCAGAGCAGGACTATCCAAGTCACAAAAATCATTAACCCCCAACTGTCCTTAAGTTACAGCTGCTGTAGCAAACATACACCAAAGGCAATGTCTTTGAAATATTATAGCAATGCAGGAATGTATTTGTATACATTGTATACACAGGTTGTGAGGAGGAGGGAAAGAGAAAAAGAGAGACACCTACTATTATGGACTATAAGACATTGCTTACTTGGATGACAGCCAAGAAATAATATGGACAAACAGTTAAATTCTGTAGTCCAGTACCTAACTTCACAGGACTGACAAGAAAGATGATTGAAAGAAGAATATTCTTTACAACACAGAAAACCCTTTTACCTAACCCACACCATCATGCCCAGTTGGAAGGATATAATCATGTAACATGTAACAATTAAACTTCATTCTCATTTCATCCTAAAAACACATTTTACCCAGAGTTCATTGTGCAGCTTAATAAAACATAGAAATACCAAATGGGGAAAAGCTAAATTCTGAACAAGCCATATTTAAATAAAAATTTAATGCTTTTTTTTCCCTCCAAAGAAAGAAATGAAAACAGGAAAGGTTTGCTCCTTAATGAATCTTTGAGATAAACACAGACACTACAGTTAACCTACTGGGATTTATGAAAGTAATTTTGATCCTTGCATTATTGAAAGGGATCTAGTTCTGGTATACTCTAAATTCTAATTAAACAAACAAGGAAAAAAGTTTTAAAATGAACAATGCAATCAAATATAGACGTTCTATTTAGACACAGCAATGTCAGCATAACGAGTTAAAAAAAGAAAAGGGAAAATAATTATTAAACAGATGGGTGGTGAAAAGAAAAGTTGTTTTTTTTTTAAATGCATAAAGCCTTAATCTGAAGCCAAGCAGAGACGAAGATAAACAAAAAGTTGCCCTTCCCGGCCAGAGAGCATCCTACCCAGGAAATCAAGTGAAATCAGTCTGAAATACTGACTGCAGTTAATGAACTTAGCATTCTGATGCCAAACGAAATATTAAAGCAAGTTCCCTATTTTTAGGGCTTTGTATCTTGGTGATTGTATGATGAATCAGGATGTGTCTTGACAAACTCACTAGCAGCCCCGAGGATATTTGTTTTCCTACCAAAAATAGTTGGAGTCTCCTAAACTGTGGAATGGACATAAAGTGATCAGAACACTTGAGGAATCTGACTCAACTATTGAATCAGAAGAACAGTCAGGGGCTCGGGGCTAAGGGCCTGACACCTTGTCTGGCCATACAGGAACCTGCTGGGACACAGTGCTAGCAGTCAAAAGATTAGGCAGCACTTTGTCTGCGGTCTGCAAGGCATACTATACAGCTGCATTGAGAAAATGCAGGGGGTTCCAGAGCTGAGACCTTACTAGCCTGTCAGAATGGGTCCCCCAGGCTGGAATCTAGTAGGTCAGGGCCCCCCGCCCCCACCAGCAAAGGTCCCCACTTAGAATCTGGTAAATTCCTCCACTATCACCTAAAAGATGTGCATTTCTCCACATCGTTTCTCCTTCTGTCATGGGACCCCAGCATCACCCAAACTATTTTAACCTCTGTCAGGATACCTCCAAGCTCCAGTGGTGTGGTCCTATGTGGGGCAAATTTCACCTCTCTGGGCCTCAGTCCCCTCACCTATAAAAATGAGAGGGCTGGACCCAATGATCTCCAAAGGCCTTTGCAGATCTAAAAATGGAATTGCAATGTGCAATTCTAGATTTCAAACCCAGAGAAAGTCATTTGGGGCCCTCCACAGTCTTGGCTGTGGGTGCTAGCAATCAACACATACATATTTTTAACATCTCTATTGGAGTATAATTGCTTTACAATGGTGTGTTAGTTTCTGCTTTATGACAAAGTGAATCAGTTCTACATACACATACATCCCCATATCTCCTCCCTCTTGCATCTCCCTCCCACCCTCCCTATCCCACCCCTCTGGGTGTACACAAAGCACCAAGCTGATCTCCCTGTGCTATGCGGCTGCTTCCCACTAGCTATCTATTTTACGTTCGGTAGTGTATATGTGTCCATGCTACTCTCGCTTCGCCCAGCTTCACCCTCCCACCCCGTGTCCTCAAGTGCATTTTCTATGCCTACCTCTTTATTCCTGCCCTGCAACTAGGTTCATCAGTACCAATTTTTTTTTTAGATTCCATATATATGTGTTAGCATATGGTATTTGTTTTTCTCTTTCTGACTTACTTCACTCTGTACGACAGACTCTAGGTCCATCCACCTCACTACAAATAACTCAATTTCGTTTCTTTTTATGGCTGAGTAATATTCCATTGTATATATGTGCCACATCTTCTTTATCCATTCATCTGTTGATGGACACTTGGGTTGCTTCCATGTCCTGGCTATTGCAAATAGAGCAGCAATGAACACTGTGATACATGACTCTTTTTGAATTATGGTTTTCTCAGGGTATATGCCCAGTAGTGGGATTGCTCCACTATGGTAGTTCTATTTTTAGTTTTTTAAGGAACCTCCACACTGTTCTCCATAGTGGCTGTATCAGTTTACATTCCCATCAACAGTGCAAGAGGGTTCCCTTTTCTCCACACCCTGTCCAGCATGTATTGCTTGTAGATTTGTTGATGATGGCCATTCTGACTGGTGTGAGGTGATACCTCATCGTAGTTTTGATTTGCATTTCTCTAATAATTAGTGATTTTGAGCTTCCTTTCATGTGTTTGTTGGCAATCTGTATATCTTCTTTGGAGAAATGTTTTTATCTGGCCAAATCTCACAATTATGTCTAGTTGGCCAAAGATGGACCATAAGCCTCCCCAGCAGCTCTTAGGAAGCCTATAACCCTGTCACCGTAATCGCAGAATGCTTGTGGATATTCACTTTTAGAGCATAATTGGTCATATACACTGCAGCTTAGTTATGGCACCACTGAACACGGGGAGCACTTCAGTACAAGGAGGGACCTTCTTGGCGCTCATTCAAGGGAGGTGTGTTATTAAAGGACTGAGAAGGATAAACTACAGAGATGTTTTTACGCCTTAAGGAATAATAATAGTAGCTAGTATTTGTTGACTGTTTACCATATGCTAGGACCTGTTCTAGGGCCTTTGCATGATTATCTCACTAAATTCTCCTCTCAACCCTGTAAAATGGATTGTTATCCGCCATGTGATCAAATAGATAAGGAAAATGGGCCCTTATCTATCTAGAGAGGATAAATAATTCACCCAAGGACACTCAGAACTAGAATTTGAACCCAGGCAATCTGGTTTCAGAGCCATCATGCTTCAAACAAGGTTTCATTTTAAATACAGCTGCACAGTGTATGCAGGACATTGGTCCCTTGACCTTCTAGTCCGCTTTTAATTTTTTAAACTTTTTATTTGGAAACAATTCCAAACATATAGAAAGTTGCAAAAACAGTACATTTGAACCATTTGAGAGTAAGCTGCTGGCATTCTGCCTCATCACCTCCAGGAAGGCTTTAGTGTGTTTATTCTGTAACTGTAATGCAACCATTGAAATCTGGAAATTAACACTGAAACACTGTTGCCATCTCAGCGTCAGATGCCACCTAGGTTTACCCACTTGCCCCAGTCAGTGTTTTCTAGGAAAAGCAGCCAGCTCAGCATCGCAGAGCGCACTCAGTTGTCCTGGCTCTTTAGTCTCCTTCGATGTGCAACAGCCTCTGGATCCTTCCTTCACTTTCATGACCTTGGCATTTTTCCGATTGCAGACTAGTTATTTTAAAGAATGGCCCTTTGATTTGAGGTTTTCTGTTGAAACCTCATGGTTAGATTTGGGTTTAGACATCTTCGGCAGGAATATCACAGAAGTGATGCTGTGTTCTTCTCACTGTACTCACCAGGTGGCACATAATTTTTACTTGTTCTATTACTGGTGATGTTCACTGGAGAAACCTGGCAGACCACAGTGTAAATTATGCTTTTTTTGGTGATGTATAAGTACTTCATAAGAAGGCACCACGAGACTGTAAATATCCCATTCCTCAAGAAACTTTCTAGCTATTTGCTTGTTTATATTAATATGGACTCATAAATTCCTGTTTTATTCATTAGGTTACAATCTGTTATCATCTTTTATGCTCAAAGCACCCCAGATTTGGCCAGTAGAAGACCCTTTAAGCCAACTTCCATGTTATTTAGAGAACAGTATCCGGGCACTAGCTTTGCTCATAACTATTGCTCATCGCTTCCACTGCCCTCCCTGTCCCCAGTGTAGACATCCTCTTCACCCCGCTCTGGCTTCAATACCCTCCCCTCACCCCACCTGGGCTGCAACATCCTTCCTGAGCCACCTCAGCCTTCCTCCCATGATGCCCACCTGCTGGGCACACTGAATATCCCTTGATCAGCCCTATCTATTGGCTTTGGGACTGGATTGTTCAGAAGGACAGACAAAGAAGAATTAGCTGCCTTTAGATCACCATGCTTGCTAATTCTTTCAAGTTCACAGGAAGGAACACTAAAGGGCTCCCATATTATTAATTTCCATTTTCTGTACATTTCCACTGAGATGCTCCAGTGCCCACCATACTGTTCTGTTGCATTAGCCTGTCCAGTTTCCAAAAATAATGGCAAACCAGATAGAACAAAATTTATTGAAGTAGCTGCTGGAAGACTTTTAGACATCAAAATCAGAGTTCCTTCACTCTTTTAAAAGCAGAATGCAGTGAAGCACACTGCCCCTGACCCATTTTTCAGGGAGGAAAACATTAGTTCAAGCATTTAAAGTTAAAAAAAATCATTTAATTTACTAGTATAACTGTTTTAAATGTGGGAATAGCGTGAGTACAGGAGGAAAAAAAAGGAAACAGCACAGCATGGAATCTGGAGTTGTTCAACTCAGAACTGATGCCACCACCTGTGCCACTTAATCACTGAATGACCTTGGGCAAGTCACAGGACCTCTGTGTACCTTGGTATCCTATTTGTAAAATGAGGAAGTGATAGAAAAGTAACAATAACAATCGTAAATTGGATCATTTCACTTCCCTGCTTTTTTAAACCCCCCAAAGGCTTTTCACTTTTCTAAACTCTTTACCTTGGCCTTGAGGACCCTTCATGGTTCTTATCTTATCTCACTTTTACCCTCACTAATACGGTCTGATCATCCTGACTTGATTCCTATTCTTTGAATATACCAAGCTCCTTCCCTCCTTGGGGCTTCACACTTGCTGCTTCCTCTGTCTGAAACACTCTTTTTGTCACTAAGGCCTCAGCCCAAATGTCACCTCCTCAGTTTAAAGCCATCCTCTTCCACCTCAGGCACCATCCACTATACTAGCCAGTTTTATTTTCACAGTAGCAGCCGTCGCTGTCTGATGATCATATTTGTTGGTTTATTTCATCATTGTCTATTGCTCCCACTAGAATGTAAGAATATGAATATAGTGATTCTGGTTGTATCCCCAGCATCTAGGACAGTGGCTGACACATAGTAGGTGTATAATAAGTATAAATGACACAAACAAATGAATGGTAGCCTTTTATAGGCTTTATGAGTATTAAATGAGATAATAAAAGTAAAATATTTATCATAGAACCTGGTACATAGTAAATCAACAATCTGAGGTATAATTAAAATACCAAGGAACTCAAGTTCTAGTCTTGGCCCTTTCTTCAATTAGCAGGATGATTTGGGGCAAGCCATACATTCTCTGAGCTGTAATTTCTCATCTTAAATCCTGTGGGATGGATTAGAGCATCTCCGAGGTCTCTTCCAGAATTAAAGTTCCACAGTTTTGCATATCTAATGGTCAAAGTTTCCAGCCTTGCCCAATGGTAACTGAACTACTGTTGCCTTAGTAGCAACTCAAAAAGGCTAATTGTGGTGTTGCTTGAGTATTTCAGTTTCCATTTGCTAACTATACTTTTAGCTCAAGTTAAGGGGTTTCTAGGCAACTCTGCAAAGTTCCTGCATTTTCCACTGTGCCTCAACTCTTCCCCCTACCCTAATTTCCAGGCACGAAACAGAGGCTGGCTTTAACAGTCATCTGACCTGAACCATAAAGAAAGATTTATCAAAATAGAACTTGGGAAAATTTCAGAAAGAGCAGTAAAAATTTGGCATTTCACCCAGATATTCCTAGTGGAATTTCTGGACCCTGGGTCGAAATTGACAATCCTGAAGACATCAGTTTATTTCCAAAGAGAGAGCACCTAGAAACGTTATTAAAGCAGAGAACCAAACTGTGGACCATTCATTTTGTTAGTTCCAAGAAAAATGCAGTAGCCTATACTACCCACTCAAAAGCCCATGGCAATTTCCTCAGTGATTTAGCAGTCATCCACCTTTGAGAAATGACTCCTGGGCAACAGGTTAAAAACAAAGCAATGTGTCTCACAGACAAAGCTGTGTCGTGGCAGAGTGTGCCAAACTCAAGTTGGGAGCCCGCATTCATCTTTTACCTTAATAGTCCAATAGAAATATATGATCTATCTGCAAAAAATAAATACAGAAGAAAAAGGATAAACATGTCTTTCCATTCAGCGTGCTCTCATCCCTTGATTGCTTATGCCAGTCAGGCCAATTTGCCTGCTGTTCTGTTTGGGAACTGGCTTCAATCAAACCCCTTTTAGTGCTTCCAGTGCTCTGCTTCCCTGGTTAGTATCTGGAAAATCTCCTTCCATTTAATTGACTTAACCAAAGTCAGTTTCCCCAGCAGGGCCACACACGAAAAGCATGGTTCCCTATCATCATTGCAAAATGTCACCAGGACAAAGGATCCCTCTGATTCAATGCTTCTGTTGTGTAACAGCCATCTCACCCTCACCCTTTTCTCCTGCAACATATTTCAAAAATTAAGGGTTGAAGACTTGTTACCGGAAGTCCCTAGACCAGCAGCAATGGCAACACCTTTAAGCTTATTAGAAACCTGAAATCTCAGACACTTCTCCAGACCTACTGAATTAGAATTTGCATTTACATGATCTGCAGGTAATTGACATGCACATTAAAGTTTGAGAAGCATTAAGTTAGAATAATGCCTTTGAGGTATTTATTTCAAATGAAATACACTTATTCCCAATCAGCCTATTCATTTGGGAAGAGAGGAATACATTATTAGGCTTGTTTGTCTTAGAGCAGCTGATAATTAACCCTATGGGGACTTTCTGTAATATTATTTTGGTCTTAGGATTTATTTTCCCTTTTTATGTAATAGGATTTCTCATAATCCTGGAGCATGGTAAGAAACCCAGATGTATTAAACAATACCCAGTGGTGTACTAGTAAATTGGTTTTCTGGAGAGAAAAGCCCTGATTTGTACCATTTGCCAATTTCCATGCTGTAAATGTTCATTCATGATCAATTTAAAGCTACCAATGATATAACAACTGCCATGAAAAATTCTAGAAAATTTAATAATTGGCTTTTACAAACTGTTATGAACCACTTCAACACCACTGAAAGATACTCAAAAAGAAAACCTCTTTTCAAGTCATGGCCACTCCACGCTCGAACCTATGATACAATGTCAGGCTAGACTTCCTAAACATCCTTTTCATTATGACATTCATGCCTCTGCTCCAGAACCTAAGAAGCTTCCCTATTAATCACTGAGTGCACACATCTAACCTCCTTTTCTGTTTTTCAAAACCCCCTCTCATTCCTCATACACCATTTATCCCACTTAATTTTCTAGTTCTCCTGAACATACTCCATATTCCCCACTTCTGTTTCCTGAAAGGCATCAATTCTTGAGGTCATGCTTGAGGAAATATATTACCCCAGCTGCTGCTGGCATCTAACTTCCAACAACGAGGCATAAGACCACACAGGGTAGAACTGGCACAGCAAGTGGCAGATGGAGAAGTGGAAAGAATCTGAGTGTTAACATCTTTTAGTTGCTGAATCAACCTCCCCTGAAGTCACCCTTCTTGCAGACTTTCTGTTACAGGAGTGAATGAATATCTAGATTTTATACAGGCAACTGAAAGCAAAACTAACAGTAGGCTGAGAGAGAAAGTTCATTGATGGAATAACAAGCTACATCACTGTGAACCCAAATGAGGCCATCACCAACACAGACTTCAGTGGTTCCTGCCAGCCCTATAATCTGAGGAAGAGAGAAACTATCCGAAAGATACCAGTGGGGAGTTGACCATGACAACAATATGTTACAGTAGTTCATAATCTCACTGAATCTTAGATATGGAAAGAATCTTAATGGCTTTATAATTTTACTTCCCACCAAAGGCATCCATGACAGGTAATTATCAGACTTTTAAAATGAATGGGAATTCATATTCTTCCAAGGCAGTGTATTCTATTTGATTATTTATTCTATTTATTATTTTAAATTCTTTGTGACAAGCTAAAATATGCCTTTGTGTAATTTCTAGTCACTAGTCATAATTCCCCTCTCTTGAATCACACATGAAAAGACCTTGAGATATATGAAACTATCGATCATGGCTTGTCTCTTCTAAGTATCTTCTTCCCCACCTTCCAGACCTCTCACCACCTCTTATCCATGGATAGAAGGACAAAATACAATGGCATGCCTCTAGACAGATCCCTACACACTGACATCAGCCCACAGCAATCTACTTTTTTTGCACACAATGTTCAATCTGTCACAAATTTAAATTTTCTCTAACTTGACCATAAGAATATAGTATTAGTCAAGGTAACACCAGCTCTATAACCAGACTTCAGTGGCTTAATCCAATAGAAGTTTATTTCTCCTTCACAAAGACTCAAAGTTCTGACTGGTCTCAGGACTCAGGATTCAGGGTCTCAGCATCTTACTGTCTTATGGCTCTACCAACTTCAACACCTGGCTTCCAAAGCCACCCCAGAAACAGAAAGGACAAAGAGGATCTGGTAAAAGGTGTGGTTATGTCCAAGTCTGGAAGTGGTGCACATCACTTCTACTCACATTCCATTGACTATAACCCAGTGAGATGCCATGTGTGACTAAAAACACATGCCTAAGAAACATATTTAGCTGTGTGACCAGGAGGAAAAGGACACAATCTTGGTGAGCAGCCAGTCAATTTCTGCCACAAATACCATATGAAAACATCTGTCTAAATGTCTAAATATTTACAGAAATCCAAATTATCCATAAGGACAAAGAAGGACTTGCCTAAAGTGGAAAGACAAAAAGTGGAGTCCCACAGGACAACAGTTATGACAGCACATTCTGTATATTTCATAAAAATAGAAAATATTTTGGCAGGGAATGGGAAACACCTCAAAAAGAGTGCTTCCCAAAGGTTTCCTAAAGAGTGTATTAGGAAAACTCATTTCCTCCAAAGCATAATAAAAGAGCAATAGTAAGTCAAAAGTAATAACACTCATTACTATTTTAGAAAATATTTTAGAAAATATTTTCTGTGGCCTGAATTATTTATAAGGAACAGCAATGCTGTACTATGTTACTCTCAGAACATTATTCATATTTATTCATTATTTAATAATATGAAGCAAAAATCGTAAAGAGTAAATTGATAGATTTAACTATGTAAAAATTAAGTTTTGGTATATCAACACACAGTATAAAAATTAGGAAAATACTTGCAATGATTGTGACAAAGAGCTAACATTCCTAAAAATATAAAGAATTCTTACAAATAATGAAATAATGAAAAGTAAATACTTTAATGTATTTATTTTCAACAAAGAACATGATTAGACAAAACATAAATTATCATTAAAATGAGATATTTGACTCAACAGCAATCAAAGCAAAAAAAATGGAAAAAAGTTACCCATCTTTAACTGATCAAGTTGGTAAAAACTTCTTTTAAAGGTCAGTATCTATATTGACAACAATATGCTAAACCTAGCATTCTCATCTAGAACTGTTTGCCATAGGCATGAAGAGGCTCACAATTCCTTCTGACCCACAAAATTCGTACTTGGGAGTCTACCTTAAAGGGAAAATCACAGAATCTTCTCTGTTAGGATGTTCATCATAACATTATTTCTAATAGTGAAAATGAAAATATCCATTGCTGAATAAATTATGGAGCATTTATACAAGAGAATACAAAGTACCCATTAAAAGTTATACTTTTGAAAAATATTTAATAACACAAAATACTTTTATGTGGAAAAAACAAATTAGGAAGCAAAATAATATATATTGCATGATGTGTTCTAATTTTACAGAACACATGAGTGTGTTTAGTATATGATAACACATGTATATAACAAGTAGTTGGAATGCTTGATGAAAAGAAAGAACTAGAGCTTTCCAAATAACTGCTGAAATTTTCTGGAACAAACTAAATTCTAATTATTTCCACTTCTTATCCATCTGTTAGTGATAACATGGTGCTTACTAGGATCTTAAAATTTTACCACTGGGCCTTGAACAGTGTTATAAACCACAACAGAAGCTGCTACAGTTGTGTGCTTAATTCCCCTTTCTCCAAGAGGAGGGGAGCAAACAGAATCAAGGAATTTAAAGATGTTTATTAGGGAACACTTAAGTGCTTCTTCACCACATTTTGGTGTGAAAACAAAATGACTCCAGGATCACTTCTTGTTATGGTAAGGAGGTCTTTCTTCCTGGGGAACCCCTGCCTGGATGGGACAAGAATCCTGGGGACCCTCATTCAACCCAAGCAGTCAGATGTGGTTACCGTCCCTTTGCAAAGGAAGAGGTAGAAAGCTGGATGCATGGGTTGAAATATCCCGTTCTCTGCCACTGTAGACAACCCACAGTGACACACTGCTAAAGCAGAATCTAGTACTCTTGCTAGGGCCTGTCAGCTAGCAGGTGGCCCAGAACCCGAGGGCCTAAGGGCTCACCCATGCTAGTGAGAGTCATGGGAACTGAAGCCCAGTTAGACAACTGAGGGTGAGGATTCTCTCCCAGTCTCACTTTCTTGGACACACTCCTCCAAAGCAGGCCTGGTTTCCCAGCATTAGAGAAGCTTGTTGATACAGTTCTTGCAATTTACACACACACACACACACACACACACACGCACACACACTCACACACACACACTGAACCCTTTTCAGGTTCTACCATCAGAACATTCCCTCTGACAGCTCTGGAGTAGTATGGAATCCAGATTGCTAGCCAGGAAAACAAGTTAGATCCTCAAAGGGAAATAGAATATAGAGGGTGGCCCTTTAAGAGACCATATGCAAATCTGCCCATCACTCCACCCAGGAACCATTCAGTTCTGCATAATAACGTGTTGGAGAACCTATGACCACCTCTGTTCTTCTATACCTCCAGTTTTCTCCAAGCCCCAAACTCTCCTGTTACATTCTCAGAAGAGTGGCTTGGTGTTTGCTTGATATCTACACAACTAAAGGGGACTACTCAAGTGGGTCTCCTCAGAATCAAAGTTTTCTTTCCAGGTGAAGAATCACAAAAACTGGAAACAGAAACGGCCAACAACTTTAAAGGACAGTTTGTCTTGCTTAAAAGAAGAAGAATAAACTTAAGTTCCCCCTTCACCAGGCCCCCTGTAGCTCAGAGCAACTTTTCTGGATACAACAAGGAGATCAATACATAATTTTTGTGACAAATAGATTTTTCCATGCTGGAGTTTTAACCATCTAGGACTAAGTCATGGTAAATGAAGGTCATCTCTTTGAGGTCAGTGGCTGAGACCAAGGCACTGCCTAGAGTGCTGTGCTGTTGAAGCTCAGTCTTTTTGTCTGTAAGGTGAGTCATAAAGCTACCTGAGTCTTCTTAACAGAAGACTCACCCCCAAACCCTCCACACACTTTTATGTAAAACAAACAAAAAACAACCAAGAAAACCCAAATGGCATGTGCTTTCTACATTGTGCTCTTCAAAGTCTATCAGTGACTTCCCCCTCCAAACAAAATATCAGCAAACCCCAAAAGGTAAATAGACAGAACTGATGAACATATTCCTGAAGCAGCTTGTTTGATGCTCCACAGCCTGATGAAAAAGACCTGATAGCAACGTGTAATTTAAGCATCTCTGGGTCCCCAGGTTACTTTGGAATACAGTCCCAGGTGAACTGTGATTGATTCTACTGTGTTCACAGGAGGGACAGCAGGTTGAAGCTTCCATTGGTTCATTCGTTAAACCACCTTGGAATTTGCCAACATGGGCTTTCTCTGCACGTGAGAAAAGCACCCACGGCAAAGCTGAACACACCACCTGTCTTGTTAGATCTGGTGACATATAGAACCATTTGTTCTGTTCTCAGCACATAGCTAAAGATATTTTTAATTAAAAAAAATAAGGTGCCATCCAAATGATGTCTCCACTTTCATCTAAACCGAGCTCTTCTAACCCGTTATCACATTAAGGGGAGAAATCTCCCGCCTGCATTAGCTGATGGATCTACTTCCCAGAATGGACAGAGGAGTCTGGGTGGTTTGTCTTATTCAAGATTATGTTCTCCTGTCTGAATAGTCTCAATCGGATTCCCCTATAATTAGCCATGATGATAATGATACTATGTTACCCAACATAATTTTTAACCTTTCAAAGCCCTTCAATGCTTATTTCATTTGACCATAAAAGAAATCCTGAAAAAGACATAGGTTGGGGAAGTATTACATTATTTATCATCTCTTTTAACGAAGACATAAGTAGAGCCCAGGTTTGCCAACTCCTAGGTGGGCCCACTGGCTATGAGAGACCAGGACAGCTTCTGCTGGCAAAAAAAAAGCTTCAGGACAAACCTCAGGAGGACTTTTAAATTTCTTCCAATATGACGCTTCATCCTTGATAACTAACACCAGATAATGGATGATATTTCATTGCCTTTTGTGACACATCTAGAATTTACCAAGCGCGTTCACATATTAGATTGAATCGCATGAAACTGCCAATATTTGGCTGTTTTTGACTTTCAAAAGCAATTTCATATGATTTTGACCTAATACTTTACAAATTTCAACCTTCTGTAGAATAAATAGGTCCAAGCTGTTAAGTTTATTTCAGATCTGGGAAATGTAAGCAGCAGGAGTGAATCTAATCACATGTGTGTGTTTACAGATAATCAAGCATAAATCATTTGGCTCAGCCATTTAGGTACAATTCCCAAAGTGCTCCCAGAATACAAACAAAGAAGAAGCTATGAACATTAAGTACCTAGCCTCAAACTTGCCTCTTATTAGCTTCATTTTTCTAATCAATGGATTATCTCTGTAGGTACTTAGCTAACACAAACCATTTCCAAGCCCACTTCCAGATACTCAGAATGCAAGTAATAACAACTTCCTTTATGCCTTTTATGTAAGCTCTTAACAAGGAAATTATGGACGTTTATTCACTTAAACTGATTTTTCTGATTTCTACTCTTCCTTCCAACCTCTTTGTAGCCACATGGACATTTTAACTGCATTATGTATTGCATTGTAATAGTGTTGTAATAACAAAATGATTCCATGCTAATTTCCCACCACTACTACTGCTTGCCCCTTCCCAGACGGTAGATTTCTACCATTCAAAGAGTCTGCACATTTTGCAGAATTTCTGTGGCCCCAACCAGTAAAGCTCTATCTGCCTCCAAAATAGTTTTACATATTGTGTGAAATAACCACATTCGAGCAGTATGTTCCTCTATATACTTGTTAAGTTTCAGGGCTCGAACTTCCCATGTGGTTTAACGAAAACTAGGCACTTCTTAAGAAAGCGTATTATAGAATTCAGCTTCTACCAGTGTTGTATCAGTCTTGATCTTAAAAAAATAATAATTCAGAAGAAACCCATAAACCCACTAAGTTGGATCAAATGTGTCAGTTACAACGCTGTTTAAATTTCTCCTCCCTGCTGAGATCATTTCCCTGAAGGCTTCTAAAGATACAAAGCATAAGGCTTCAGTGTCCGCCATGGTCTTCAACTTAACTTCTGCTGTCTTTGCAACATCACCCCTTCCCTCAGAGTGCAAAGGTTAGATGATGGTCCAAAGTGGTACTGGACCCACAGTGGATACCAGTCAGTCTTGCCTCTGTTGTTTATGGAAATGGCTTAATAAAAGATGGGGACCCCAGAAGGACTAACCTGGCCTTCCCAACTCTATTTTTCTCCACCTGGCTGCCCACTTGACCCCAATCATGCTCCCTTTTCCCTTCATCTTGTAGCTACCATGTATGAGAAAGCTGGGAAAGGTATGAGAAAATACGTAATGGATCAGAAGAAAGTCCTGCCATCTTCTGCACCTGGGAAAGTGGACCCTTAAACTTGTTTTGTGTGGGAAGAGAATCATGTCCAAATAGCCTTTCTATGTATTTTTACAAAATCCCCAGCAGGAATCAACCAATTCAGTAGGGGTATGTGAGGAGGAAGAGAATGATAACTCTGATGAGGATGACAAACGATGTGTAAATAAACGTTTCTACCTCTGGAAAGCACTGGCAACAAACTGAAGCTCAAGCCAAGGACCAGGACGAGATCCAGGACTTCCAGTGGCACAGGTAGCATCCCTGGAGGGGCTGCATCAGGAGGCAGCTCTGTGAGAAGAGCACGGGCTTGCGGGGGCAGGCAGTCCTGGGCTCCAGACTTGGCTGGGCCACACATGGGCTGAACCTTCACACAAGTTCATTCACCTCAGCTTCCTGGGCTACAACTGCGACAAAAACACTCAGTTCAAAATGTAGAGATGAAATGAGATCATCTGTGCACTGCTCCAGTACAATGTGGGTAAATATCCTTTCTCCTTTTCCCCCTTAATTTTTCTTAAAATGACCATAAGGAAACTAACAAAACCTACTTTGCAACCTGAGGAGAATTTCTACAAGAACAATGAACTTAAGGAAGCTAATGTGAAATCTGCTATTCAGTGAATGCAACTTATGTCCAGAGAGTCTGTCACCAAGCACATTTTTGTGTCCTCTGACTGCACTGAAAATTACTTTTCCCCAACCTGCTTACACAGTTTAGAAATATTTCAGTGTGAACTCTGGGGGAGAAATCATGTAATTAATATTGAGATAAAGTCTTGAAAAAGAGCAAACCCTTCTCTCCACAATGAACATTGCTCCCCTTTGTACAATTCATCTGTCCTGAGCTAGGTCACACAGACTGTGACCCAAGAATCCCCAAGAACTGTGTAGTGTGAGCTGGATCTGGGCTGGCGAACAGCTCTCAACAAATGGAGTCAGTTTTTTTGTTCATTTGCAGTGGGAAGAAACATTAATTATAACTTCAAGAGTATCTGGATGAACTACAGTTAAACAAAGAACCCCCAAAGTGCTCTGTGAAAGGAATGAATACGGATTAGTGGGGGGAGTGTATTGAGAGATGCGCCCAAAGCAGGAGAGGCACAAGGAAGAGAAGCCCAGGGATGTGGATGGGCAGGACACTGGGGGCAGTGCCTTGACAGGGAATGCAAGGAGGAAAATTGGTAGCGAGAAATATTCTGTTCCAGGTGCATGACGAGGGGAACTTTCTTGATTCATAGACTTTATTTTTTAGAACAATTTTAGATTTACAGAAAAATTGAGCATGTTGTAAAGAGAGTTCCATGTACCACAACCTGTCCCCATATAGTTTCCCATTATTAATATCTTACATTAATATGGCACCTTTGTTAATAAACCAGTATTGATACATTGTTATTAATTAAAGTCCATAGTTTATTCAGATTTCCTAAGATTTCACCTAATGTCCTTTTTCTGCTCCAGGTACCACATTACATTTAGTTGTTACGTTTCCTTAGGTTTTTCTTGGCTTTGATGATATTTCAGAGTTTCCTTGCTTTTGATGACCTTGAGAGTTTTGAGGAGTACTGGTCAGATATATTATAGGATGTCTCTCTATTGGGATTTCTATGATGTTTTTCCCATGATTAGAATGGAGGGGGAAGAGCTTCAAGATGGCAGAGGACTAAGGCGTGGAGATCACCTTCCTCCCCACAAATACATCAGAAATACATCTACACGTGTAACAACTCCTACAGAACACCCACTGAACGCTGGCAGAAGACCTCAGACCTCCCAAAAGGCAAGAAACCCCCCACGTACCTGGGTAGGGCAAAAGAAAAAAGAAAAAACAGAGACAAAAGGATAGGGACGGGACCTGCATCAGTGGGAGGGAGCTGTGAAGGAGGAAAGGTTTCCACACACTAGGAAGCCCCTTCGCGGGCAGAGACTGCGGGTGGCAAAGGGGGAAAGCTTCGGAGCCACGGAGGAGAACACAGCAACAGTGGTGCGGAGGGCAAAGCGCAGAGATTCCCGCACAGACGATCGGTGCCGACCAGCACTCACCAGCCCCAGAGGCTTGTCTGCTCACCCGCGGGGGTGGGCGGGGCTGGGAACTGAGGCTCGGGCTTCAGAGATCAGATCCCAGGGAGAGGACTGGGGATGGTGGTGTGAACACAGCCTGAAGGGGGCTAGTGCGCCACAGCTACATGGGAGGGAATCCGGGAAAAAGTCTGGAGCTGCCGAAGAGGCAAGAGACCATTGTTTCGTGTTCACAAGGAGAGGAGATTAAGAGCACCACCTAAACGAGCTCCAGAGATGGGCGCGAGTCGCGGCTATCAGCCCGGACACCAGAGACAGGCATGGGATGCTAAGGCTGCTGCTGCAGCCACCAAGAAGCATGTGTGCGAGCACAGGTCACTCTCCACACCACCCCTCCCAGGAACCTGTGCAACCCGCCACTGCCAGGGTCCCAGGATCCAGGGACAACTTCCCCGGGAGAACACATGGCGCCTCTGGCTGGTGCAATGTCACGCTGGCCTCTGCTGCCACAGGCTCGCCCCGCATCCGTACCCCTCCCTCCCCCCAGCCTGAGTGAGCCAGAGCCCTCGAATCAGCAGCTCCTTTAACCCCATCCTGTCTGGGTGGGGAACAGACGCCCTCAGGTGACCTACACACTGAGGCGTGTCCAAATCCAAAGCTAAACCCCAGGAGCTGTGCGAACAAAGAAGAGAAAGGGAAATCTCTCCCAGCAGCCTCAGGAGCAGCGGATAAAATCTCCACAATCAACTTGATGTACCCTGCATCTGTGGAATACCTGAATAGACAACGAATCATCCCAAATTGAGGAGGTGGACTTTGGGATCAACGATATATATATATTTTTTCCTTTTTCTCTTTTTGTGAGTGTGTATGTGTATGCTTCTGTGTGTGATTTTGCCTGTATAGCTTCACTTTTACCATTTGTCCTAGTGTTCTGTCTGTCCCTTTTTGTTCTTTGGGTTTTTTTTAGTATAGTTTTTAGCGCTAGTTATCATTGGTGGATTTGTTTTTTGGTTTGTTTGCTCTCTTCTTTCTTTTTTTTTTATTATTTAAAAAAATTTTTTTTAGTATTTATGTTTTATTTTAATAACTTTATTTTATTTTCTCTTTCTTTCTCCCTTTTATTCTGAGCCATGTGGATGACAGTGTCTTGGTGCTCCAGCCGGGCGTCAGGCCTGTGCCTCTGAGGTCGGAGAGCCAAGTGCAGGACATTGGTCCACCAGAGACCTCCCAGCTCCACGTAATATCAACAGGCAAAAATCTCCCAGAGATCTCCATCTCAACGCCAAGACCCAGCTCCACTCAACGACCAGCAAGCTACAGTGCTGGACACCCTATGCCAAACAACTATCAAGACAGGAACACAACCCCACCTATTAGCAGAGACGCTGCCTAAAATCATAATAAGGCCACAGACACCCCAAAACACACCACCGGACGTGGACCTGCCCACCAGAAAGACAAGATCCAGCCTCATCCACCAGAACACAGTCACTAATCCCATCTACCAGGAAGCCTACACAACCCACTGAACCAACCTTACCCACTGGGGGCAGACACCAAAAACAACGGGAACTACGAAGCTGCAGCCTGCAAACAGGAGACCCCAAACACAGTAAGTAAGCAAAATGAGAAGACAGAGAAACACACAGCAGATGAAGGAGCAAGGTAAAAACCCACCAGACCAAACAAATGAAGAGGAAATAGGCAGTCTACTGAAAAAGAATTCAGAATAATGATAGTAAAGATGATCCAAAATCTTGGAAATAGAATGGAGAAAATACAAGAAACATTTATCAAGGACCTAGAAGAACTAAAGAGCAAACAAACAGTGATGAACGACACACTAAATGAAATTAAAAATTCTCTAGAAGGGATCAATAGGAGAATAACTGAGGCAGAAGAACGGATAAGTGACCTGGAAGATAAAATAGTAGAAATAACTACTGGAGCAGAGTAAAGAAAAAAGAATGAAAAGAATTGAGGACGGTCTCAGAAACCTCTGGGACAACATTAAATGCACCAACATTCAAATTACAGGGGTTCCTGAAGAATAAGAGAAAAAGAAAGGGACTGAGAAAATATTTGAAGAGATCATAGTTCAAAACTTCCCCAATATGGGAAAGGAAATAGTTAATTAAGTACAGGAAGCACAGAGAGTCCCATACAGGATTAATCCAAGGAGAAACACATCAAGACACATATTAATCAAACTATCAAAAATTAAATTCAAAGAAAAAATATTAAAAGCAGCAAGGGAAAAACAACAAATAACACACAAGGGAATCCCCATAAGGTTAACAGCTGATATTTCAGCAGAAATGCTGCAAGCCAGAAGGGAATGGCAGGACATATTTCAAGTGATGAAGGGGAAACACCTACAGCCAAGATTACTCTACCCAGCTAGGATCTCATTCAGATTTAATAGAGAAATTAAAACCTTTACAGACAAGCAAAAGCTAAGAGAAGTCAGCACCACCAAACCAGCTTTACAACAAATGCTAAAGGAACTTCTCTAGGCAGGAAACACAAGAGAAGGAAAGACCTACAACAACACACCCAAAACAATTAAGAAAATGGTAATAGGAATATACCTGTCGATAGTTACCTTAAATGTAAATGGATTAAATGATCCCACCAAAAGACATAGACTGGCTGAATGCATACAAAAACAAGACCCATATATATGCTGTCTACAAGAGACCCACTTCAGACCTAGGGACACATACAGACTGAAAGTGAGGGGATGGAAAAAGATATTCCATGCAAATGGAAATCAAAAGAAAGCTGGAGTGGCAATACTCATACCACATAAAATAGATTTTAAAATAAAGAATGTTACAAGAGACAAGGAAGGACACTACATAATGATCAAGGGATCAATCCAAGAAGAAGATGTAACAATTGTAAATATTTATGCACCCAACATAGGAGCACCTCAATACATAATGCAAATACTAATGGCCATAAAAGGGGAAACCAACAGTAACGCAATCGTAGTAGGGCACTTTAACACTCCACTTTCACCAACGGACAGATCATCCAAACTGAAAATGAACAAGGAAACGCAAGCTTTAAATGATACATTAAACAGGATGGACTTAATCGATATTTATAGGACATTCCATCCAAAAACAACAGAATATACTTTCTTCTCAAGTGCACGGAACATTCTCCAGGATAAATCATACCTTGGGTCACAAATCAAGCCTTGGAAAATTTAAGAAAATTGAAATCATATCAAGTATCTCTTCCGACCACAACGCTATGAGACTGGATATGAATTACAGGAAAAAAATCTGTAAAAAATACAAACACATGGAGGCTAAACAATACACTACTTAATAACCAAGATCACTGAAGAAATCAAAGAGGAAATCAAAAAATACCTAGAAACAAATGACAATGAAAACACGATGACCCAAAACCTATGGGATGCAGCAAAAGCAGTTCTAAGAGGTAAGTTTATAGCAATATAATCCTACCTTAAGAAATAAGAAACATCCCAAATAAACAACCTAACCTTACACCTAACGCAATAAGAGAAAGAAGAACAAAAAAACCCCAAAGTCAGCAGAAGGAAAGAAATCATAAAGATCAGATCAGAAATAAATGAGAAAGAAATGAAGGAAACAGTAGCAAAGATAAATAAAACTAAAAGCTGGTTCTTTGAGAAGATAAACGAAATTGATAAACCATTAGCCAGACTCATCAAGAAAAAAAGGGAGAAGACTCAAATCAATAGAATTAAAAATGAAAATGGAGAATTAACAACTGACACTGCAGAAATACAAAGGATCATGAGAGCTTACTACAAGCAACTCTATGCCAATAAAATGGACAACCTGGAAGAAATGCACAACCTTCTGACACTGAACCAGGAAAAATAGAAAATATGAACAGACCAATCACAAGCACTGAAATGGCAACTGTGATTAAAAATCTTCCAACAAACCAAAGCCAGGAGCAGATGGCTTCACAGGCGAATTCTATCAAACATTTAGAGAAGAGTGAACACCTATCCTTCTCAAACTCTTCCAAAATATAGCAGAGGGAGGAATACTCCCAAACTCATTCTATGAGGCCACCATCACCCTGATACTAAAACCAGACAAAGATGTCACAAAGAAAGAAAACTACAGGCCAATATCACTGATGAACATACATGCAAAAATCCTCAACAAAATACTAGCAAACAGAACCCAACGGCACATTAAATGGATCATACACCATGATCAAGTGGGGTTTACCCCAGGAATGCAAGGATTCTTCAATATATGCAAATCAATCATTGTGATACACCATATTAACAAATTGAAGGAGGAAAACCATATGATCAGCTCAACAGATGCAAAGAAATCTTTCGACAAAATTTAACACCAATTTATAATAAAAACCCTCCAGAAAGTAGGCATACAGGGAACTTACCTCAACATAATAAAGGCCATATATGACAAACCCACAGCCAACATCGTCCTCAGTGGTGAAAAACTGAAACCATTTCCACTAAGATCAGGAATGAGACAACCTGGTTGCCCACTCTCATCACTATTATTCAACATAGTGTTGGAAGTTTTAGCCACAGCAATCAGAGCAGAAAAAGAAATGAAAGGAATCCAAATCGGAAAAGAAGAAGTAAAGCTGTCACTGTTTGCAGATGATATGATACCATACATAGAGAATCCTAAAGATGCTACCAGAAAACTACTAGAGCTAATCAATGAATTTGGTAAAGTAGCAGGATGCAAAATTAATGCACAGAAATCTCTTGCATTCCTGTAAAACAATGATGAAAAATCTGAAAGAGAAATTAAGGAGACACTCCCATTTACCATTGCAACAAAAAGAATAAAAAAACAAGGAATAAACCTACCTACAGAGACAAAAGACCTGTATGCAGAAACCTATAAGACACTCATGAAAGAAATTAAAGATGATACAAACAGATGGAGAGATATACCATGTTCTTGGATTGGAAGACTCAACATAGTGAAAATGACTCTACTACCCAAAGCAATCTACAGATTCAGTGCAATCCCTATCAAACTACCACTAGCATTTTTCACAGAACTAAAACAAAAAATTTCAAAATTTGTATGGAAACAACAAAAGAACCCGAATAGCCAAAGCAATCTTGAGAAAGAAAAATGGAGCTGGAGAAATCAGGTTCCCTGACTTCAGACTATACTACACAGCTACAGTAATCAAGACAGTATGGTGGGCTTTCCTGGTGGCGCAGTGGTTGAGAGTCCGCCTGCCGAAGCAGGGGACACGGGTTCGTGCCCCGGTCCGGGAAGATCCCACATGCCATGGAGCGGCTGGGCCCATGAGCCATGGCCGCTGAGCCTGCGCGTCCGGAGCCTGTGCTCCACAATGGGAGAGGCCACAGCAGTGAGAAGCCCACGTACTGCAAAAAAAAAAAAAAAAAACAGTATGGTACTGGCACAAAAACAGAAATACAGATCAGTGGAATAGGATAGAAAGCCCAGAGATAAACCCACACACATATGGTCAACTTATTTTTGATAAAGGAGGCAAGAATATACAATGGAGAAAAGACAGCCACTTCAATAAGTGGTGCTGGGAAAACTGGACAGCTACATGTAAAAGAATAAAATTAGAACACTCCCTAACACCATACATAAAAACAAACTCAAAATGGATTAAAGTCCTAAATGTCTGGCCAGACACCATAAAACTCTTAAGAGGAAAACATAGGCAGAACACTCTATGACATAAATCACAGCAACATCCTTTTTGACCCACCTGCTAGAGAAATGAAAATAAACAAATGGGACCTAATGAAACTTAAAAGCTTTTGCACAGCAAAGGAAACCATAAACAAGACTAAAAGACAACCCTCAGAATGGGACAAAATATTTGCAAATGAAGCAGTTGACAAAGGATTAACCTCCAAAATTTACAAGCAGCTTATGCAGCTCAATATCAAAAAACCAAACAACCCAATCCAAAAATGGGCAGAAGACCAATAGACATTTCCCCAAAGAAGATATACAGATTGCCAACAAACACATGAAAGAATGCTCAACATCATTAATTATTAGAGAAATGCAAATCAAGACTACAATGAGGTATCACCTCACACCATTCAGAGTGGCCATCATCAAAAAAATCGACCAAAAATACATGCTGGAGAGGGTGTGGAGAAAAGGGAACCCTCTTGCACTGTTAATGGGAATGTAAATTGATACAGCCACTATAGAGAACAGTATGGAGGTTCCTTAAAAAACTAAAAATAGAACTACCATATGACCCAGGAATCCCACTACTGGGCATATACCCTGAGAAAACCATAATTCAAAAAGAGTCATGTACCAAAATGTTCATTGTAGCTCTATTTACAATAGCCAGGACTTGGAAGCAACCTAAGTGTCCATCAACAGATGAATGGGTAAAGAAGATGTGGCACATATATACAATGGAATATTACTCAGCCATAAAAAGAAATGAAATTGAGTTATATGCAGTGAGGTGGATCGACCTAGAGTCTGTCATACAGAGTGAAGTAAGTCAGAAAGAGTAAAAGAAATACCGTATGCCAACACATATATTTGGAATCTAAAGAAAAAAAAAAAGATCATGAGGAACCTAGGGGCAGGACGGGAACCTAGACGCAGACCTACTAGAGAATGGACTTGAGGACACAGGGAGGGGGAAGGGTAAGCTGGGACAAAGTGAGAGAGTGGCATGGACATATATACACTACCAAATGTAAAATAGATAGCTAGTGGGAAGCAGCCGCATAGCACAGGGAGATCAGCTTGGTGCTTTGTGACCACCTAGAGGGGTGGGATAGGGAGGGTGGGAGGGAGGGAGACGCAAGAGGGAAGCGATATGGGGATATATGTATATGTATAGCTGATTCACTTTGTCATAAAGCAGAAACTAACATACCATTGTAAAGCAATTATACTCCAATAAAGATCTTAAAAAAAAAAAAAAAAAAAGAATGGGGTTATGGGCTTCCCTGGTGGTGCAGTGGTTGAGAGTCCGCCTGCCGATGCAGGGGACGCAGGTTCGTGCCTCGGTCCGGGAGGATCCCACATGCCACAGAGCGGCTAGGCCCGTGAGCCATGGCCGCTGAGCCTGCACGTCCAGAGCCTGTGCTCCGCGACAGGAGAGGCCACAACAGGGAGAGGCCCGCGTACCGCAAAAAAAAAAAAAAAGAATGGTGTTATGAGGTTTGGGTAGGTTTAGGAGGATGATCGTAGAGCTAAGAATGTATTATCATATCAAGGTACATACTATTAATGTTTTAAGGCTGTTGATGTTGACCTCGATCACCTGTCAGATTTCTCCGCTGCGAAGTTATTTTCTCACCACCTTTTCCATACTGTCCTCTTTAGAAGGAAGTCACAAAGTGAAATTAAGAAAACAGAAGTTATGCACCCCAGGGGAATTTTTTAGGACAAAACTAATATTTAATACTAAATTATCTATGTGCTGCCATCCTCCAGTTAGTATCTCTGAATAGTTAGGAGAAGTCTGCTGCACACAAATGCCAGGCATGAGAATTATTTAGGGGAAACCAAGGAGAGGGGGCTGGTAACTCTCTGTGGATCCACACAGGGCAGAGAGCGAAGCACAGCTACAGATGAGCCACACATGTGACCAAGAGCTCAGGAGCAGCTAGAAATCAGAGCAAGAGAGGACCCTGAGACCATAAGCCACCAGGACTTCAGAGCACCCAGGATGGAGTTCAAGTCTATTTTATGTACATTTCACTGAACAAAGTCACCTAAGGAACATCTGAGTTACACTTATCTGCACTTTATGTATTTCTTTAAATAGCTACTAAAAGACAGGCACTGCACTTGGTGCAGAGTTGGTGGGGAAAGACACAAAGATGAATCGAACACTGCTTCTTCTTTAAAGAAACTTAAGGAAATTTAAATACTACCAACTTGATAATCCTTTCATTCTTGTACTTGCTCAGTTCTTTCATTGGTTTATTACCTTCATAATATGCCAGGGTCAACCAAGAGCTATGCCAAGAAGTGGGTGGGGGAGACAGATTGAGATGGTGAAGTAGGGAGACCCTGAGCTCACCTCCTCCCATGGGCACAGCAAAATTACAACTACTTATAGGGCAACTATCTGTGAGAATGACCTGGAAACTAGTAGAAAAGATTTTCCACAACTAAAGATATAAAGAAGGAGCCTCAATGAGACAAGTAAAAGGGGTGGAGACACAGTCTAGTCAGGACCCACACCCCTGGGTCAGCAACCCACCAACAGGAGGGATATCACAACTTCAGAATCCCTCCCTGAGGAGTGAGGGGGTCCCCATTCCACATCAGGCTCCTCAGCCCAGGGGTCTCCCAGTGGGAAGATGAGCCCCCAGGATGTCTGGCTTTGAAACAAGTGGGGCTTGTTCAAGAGAGCTAGAAGGCTATAGGAAACAGAGACTCCAGTCTTAAAGGTCATGCACAAATCTCACTCTCTGAGTCCCAGTAGTTTGACAAAGTGGGCAGTTTGACAAAGTCCCTTGCTGATCTTGGAGAATTTCCCAGAGAGGCAGAAGGCAGCTGGAACTCCCCCTAGAGACAGAGATACTGGTGGCAGCCATTCTGGGGATCTTGATCTACCATGCTGACAATGGTGCTGGCAAGCACCATTTTGGAATCCTCCCTCTAGCCAATTAGCACTGGGGGCTTGCCTCCAGTAGTACCCACCAGCAGGTCCGCAGCAGAGGCATATCACCAGGCATCACAACTACTCATGCTGGAGGCCTGTCCCACCCACCAGTGCACTGACAGCAACCGCATGAGACAGCTAGGTCGAGAGCCAGCCCTGCTTACCAGCACACTCACGGTAATCAGCCCCAGCACAACAGAAGCATGATGCAGCCCACATAAGGGACACCCCTAGAGCATCAAGCTCTGGTGGCCAGAGGGGAGTACACTGCTGGACCCTGTAGAACATCTCCTACATGAGGCCACTTCTCCAAGATTGGGAGATGTAACAGACATACCTAATACACAGAAATAAACACAGAGATTTGGGCAAACTAAGAGATAGAAGAATATGTTCCTAACAAAGGAACAAGAACAAAACCTCAGAAAAAGAACTAAACAAAATGGAGATAAGCAAACTACCTAATAAAGAGTTTAAGGTAATGATTATAAAGATACTTACTGAACTTAGAAGAATGAATGAATACAGTGTGAATTTCAACCAAAAGTTAGAGAATATAAAAAAGAATTAATCAGAGATGAAGAATACAATAACTAAAATGAAAAATACACTAGAAGCAATCAACAGTAAATTAGATGATACAGAGAAATGGATCATTGATCTGGAAGACAGAGAAGTGGAAATCACCCAAGTTGAACAGAAAAAAAAAGATTTTTTTTTTTAAGTGAGGATAGTTTAAGAGACATCTGGGACAACATCAAGTGTACTAATATTTGCTCTATAAGGGTCCCAGAAGGAGAAAAGAAACAGAAAGGTGCAGATAACTTCTTTGAAGAAAAAATAGCTAAAAATTTCCCTAGCTTGTAAAAGGAAACAGACATCCAGGTCCAGGAAGCACAGAGGGTCCTAAACAAGATGAACCCAAAGAGATCCATACATTATAAGTAAAATGTCAAGAATTAAAAATAAAAAGAAAATATTAAAAGCACCAAGAGGACAGCAACTACTTACAGACGTTCCCATTAACACTATCAGCTGACTTTTCAGCAGAAACTTTGCAGCACAGAAAGGAGTGGCACAATATAGTCAAGTTAATGAAAGGGAAAAACATACAACCAAGAATACTCTATCTGGCAAGATTATCATTCAGATTTGAAGAAGAGGTAAGAAGTTTTACAGACAAACAAAACTAAAAGAGTTCGCCACCACTAAACTAGCTTTACAAGAAATGTTTAAGGGACTTTTTTAAAGTAAAAAAGAAAGGTCACAACTAGACATATGAAAATTTTGAAAGGAAAATCTCACTGGTAAAGACAAACATATAACAAAGGTAATATATCAACCACTTATTAAGCTAGTAGAAAGGTTAAAAGACAAAAGTAGTAAAATCATCTTAAAATCATCACGTCTATATATAGATTATTATATATAAACTTAATGGTAACAACAAACCAAAAATCTATAATAGATACACAAAAAAAGGGAAAGGAATCCAAACATAACACAGAAGACAGTCATTTAATCACAGGAGAAGAGAGCAAGAAAGGAACAGAGAAGAACTACAAAAACAACCAAAAAACAATCCACAATGGCAATAAGAACACACCTGTAGAAAATTCCTTTAAATGTAAAGGAATTAAATGGTCTAATCAAAATATACAGAGGGGTTGAATGAAAAAAAAAAAAACCAAGACTCATATATATGCTGCCTATAAGAGACTCACTTCAGATGTAAAGACACGTGCAGACAGAAAATTAAGGACTGGAAAAAGATATTCCATGCAAATGGAAATTAAAAAGACAGGTGGGGTAGCAATATTTATATCAGACAAAACAGACTTTAAAACAAAAACTGTAACAAGAGACAAAGAAGGACATTACATAATGAGAAAGGGATCAATCCAAGAAGAAGATATAACAATTATATGTGCACCCAACATAGGAGCACCTAAATACATAAAGCAAGTATTAACAAACATAATGTGAAAAATGGACAGTAACACAATAATACAGTAAGTCCCCTACATACAAACAAGTTCCATTCTGAGAGCAAGTTCATAAGTCCAATTTGTTCATAAGTCTAACAAAGTTAGCCTACGTACACAACTAACACAATCAGCTATATAGTACTGTACTATAATAGGTTTATAATACTTTTCACACTAATAATATATAAAAAAACAAAAAAATAAAGAAAACATTTTTAATCTTACAGTACAGTACCTTGAAAAGTACAGTAGTACAGTACAACACCTGGCATAGAGGGGTTGGCATCGAGTGAACAGGCAAGAAGAGTTACTGACTGGAGGAGGGAGAGGAGGTGGGAGATGGTACAGCTGAAGGATCCTCAGCAATAGGAGATGGAGGGCAAGCTGCAGTCTCACTCATGCCTGACGTTGATGGCACAGGTTCTGGTTCCTTGCTGGATTCAATTCTATCTACCTTCTTGAAAAAAATGATCCAGTGATGTCTGGGTAATAGCTCTTTTTTTCTCATCATAGATGACACGGTAGCACTGGATTGCATTCTGAACAGCTGCTGCAACCCTTGTGTACCATTCTACGTTCGGGTCCTGTGCCTCAAAAACTAACAGTGCCTCCTCAAATAAAGAAAATCCCCTTGCCATTTCCTGCATAGTGAATCACTTCATTTCTTCAGTTACTTCTTCTTCCTCTTGTCTCTCTTCATCCTTTCTCTGGGTCTCCAATTCCATCAGGTCTTCTTTAGTAAGCTCCTTGTGCTGCACAGCAAGCTTGGCACTTCTTAGCTTGGCACTTCTTAGCAGTACCAGCTACATCATCACTGCTTTTACGCTTGCTTCTGGACATCCTAGGCTTGAAATAAAAATACTGTACTACTGTACAGTACTGTACTGTAGAGTACACAAAAGCACAACCACTTATAGAGGATGCACACACGTGACAATGTACACCAGACACGTGAACTAACTTATGTGACTGGACATGTGAACACACATTCACATCTTTGAAAGTTCACAACTTGAAGGTTCGTATGTAGGGGACTTAGTGTAGTAGGGTACTTTAACACATCCACTACATCAAGGGACAGATTATCCAGACAGAAAATCAATAAGGAAACATCAGCCTTAAATGACACATTAGATCAGATGGAATTAATAGGTATATACAGAATATTTTTATCCCCAAACAGTAGAATACACATTCTTTTCAGATGCATGGATTAAAGACTTAAATGTCAGATATGAAACCATAAAACCTCCAGAAGAAAACCTAGGAAGTATGCTCTTTGACATCTGTCTTAGCAATATTTTGGGGGATCTGTCTTTTCTGGCAAGGGAAACAAAAGCAAAAATAAACAAATGGGACCACATAAAAGTAAAAACTTTTGGCACAGTGAAGGAGACCATTAACAAAACAAAAAGGCAACCTGCTGAATGGAAGAAGATATTTGCAAATAATACATCCAATAAGGGGTTAATATCCAAAATATATCAGGAACTCATACAACTAAATATGAAAAAAACAAACAATCCAATTTAAAAAATGGGCAGAGGACCTGAATAAACATTTATCCAAAGAAGACATACAAATGACCAACTGACACATGAAAAGATGCTGAACATCACTAATCATCAGGGAAGTGCAAGCCAAAACCACAATGAGAAACCACTTCACACCTGTAAGAATGGCTATCATCAAAAAGACAACTAATAACAAGTGTTGGTGAAGATGTGGGGAAAAGGGAACCCTAGTACGCTGTTGGTGGGATTGTTAATTGGTGCAGCCACTATGGAAAACAGTATAAAGTTTCCTCAAAAAAATTAAAAATAGAACTACAATACAATCCAGCAATTTCACTTCTGGGTATTTATCCAGAGAAAACAAAACACTTATTTGAAATGATATATGCATCCCTATGTCCACTGCAGCATTATTTACAATAGCCAAGATGTGAAAGCAACCTAACTAACGTCCATCAGTAGAATGGATAAAGAAGATGTGGTATATATAAACAATGGAATATTACTCAACCATAAAAAATAAAACCTTGCCATTTGCAACAGCATGGATGGATCTAGAGAGTATCATGCTAAGTGAAAAAAGTCAGACAAAGACAAATACTGTATGATCTCACTTATATGTGCAATCTAAAAAACAGAACAAATGAACAAACAAAATAAAAACAGATACAGAGAATAATGGGTGGTTGCCAAAGGGGTGGGGGACGGGGGGCTGGGTGAAATAGATGAAGGGGATTAAGAGGAACAAACTTCTGGTTATAAAATAAATAAGTCACGGGATGTAATATACAGCATAAGGAATATGTTCAGTAATAACTCTGTATGGAGACAGATGGTTACTAGACTTACGGTGATCATTTTGTAATGTATTTAAATGCTGAATCACTATATGGTACACCTGAAACTAACATTAATATTGTACATCAACTATATTCAATAAAAAAAGAAGTGGCTGGGGGCAAAAACTTTAGTTCTTCCTGCCCCAATAATTTCTCCTCAAAAGCCAATTTAATTTTTTAAAGAGTATTCTTTGATATAATTTATCGCCATTTTATTAATTTTCCATATAGTCTAAAAAAAAGGTTTTTTGGAAATTTTTTAATTTTATGAATTTTGATACACAAACTAAGAAAACTAGTGTGTGCTTGCTTTACAAATTTGCCCTCAAGACAAGTAAGCCCTTATTCTACTCCCCACCTCTAGCAACAAGGCTACTGCCGCAAACACCCTTCTAAGCAGAAATTTCGGAGTCACCACATTTAATATAGGCAGGCAATATATTATTATGGCTTTTTGACAAATAAGAAAATGCAAGTACAGAAATAATGGGTGATTGCCCAAGGTTTTGGATTTGTAGGCCAAATACAGAACCGGGATGAGAACAGCTCTGAGCCTGCCTGCTGAACCATACCACTTTCCGTTTTTAAATATTTAACAGCCTAATGCTTACATGGACAGTTTAGACGCAAGAGTTGATGCAAGCAGAAATGTAGTGACACTTTCTGCAAATGCTTTGTGTTCAAAACAGCAATAAGAGCTAAAACAACTAAGGACATGCTGCCGAGATGTAACTGCCATTCTGGAAATCACACATGCATTCGCATGGTGAAAGGTTTATGGGCACACCACTTCAGCTGTACCACGAAGGGCAGGAAACGGAAAAATAACACCTCTGGCCATAAGTCAATTCTAATATTTTGAAATAAAACAAAATATGCATCTATGTAAGCTATAAATATAGATTCCATATATCATCAATGCAATTGACACATATATACAACACCACGGAACATTTGAACAAGAGGGAATCTTTGATCATCTCAAACAGGGGTTTTCAAAGCTTCTTAAGCCTTAGAACCCCGTGTCCAAATGAAATATTATAAAAATAAGTGTATCACTTTAGTTGAGTGGATTGGCCCAGTGACCCCCTTGGCTCTGAAAGGGATCAGATAAACACTGTTTGAAAACCACTTCTTTCATCCAATTTCCTTATTTTACAGGACTGTTTGAAACTATGTCAAGATTAAGATAAAATTGTGTGAACTGCAGTGGTGTGTGTGTGTGTGCGTGTGTTACTCAATAGCCATGCACTTATTTTTTCATGTTCCGAAAGTTTATAATATCTGCTAAGGCTTCTCAAGCTTAAGCCTGCTAGGAATCACCTGGAGAGTTGTTAAAACACAGTTTTCTGAACCCCAACCCAGAGATGCTGACCCGGAAGATTAGGGTGTGGTCATGGATTTGCATTTCTGACCAGCTCCAAGGTGCTGCTGCTCTGCTGCTGGTCTGGGAACCTCACCTTGAGTACCTGCACTCAAGGACAGCCTACAGATACAGACTTGCACTAAAGGAAAATGAGGGCACCAAAAACCTCCCTTACAAGCTCTCACACCCAACACAGCAAAGGGCTTGCAAATACTTGCTGAACAAATGACCAGTTACTGAGACAGCTAGTTTGTAAAGTGAGCTGCTCCATGGCATTGGATATAACACTTCTCATTGGAACAGTGCCCAGGTTGACACTCCAAGGACCTCACATAAATAACCTCATTCCACACTTTCCAGGGTTTCTTTGTCCTCCGGTGGGTTTCAGTGAAGAGAATGCGGCTGTGTCTTCTATCTCCTTTACCTTTTATCTTCTCTTTGCACCTCACATTCATTCTCCAACCTGCTCCACCTGACCCTTATGGACTAAATCAATGGGTTCCCTTATCCCCTGACTTCCGGTTGGATTGTATCCATAGAAGGCACTGGCAGGAGGTTAGGAAGTAGGAGAAGGTTGAAGGTGCTGTTTGCATTGCCCCAGCTTCCTCCCTGCCAGGATGCCATGGGCTGGCAGTGCTCCTACCAAAGGGCACAGCTCATATTGGATGGCCCTTTCCTTTCAGCCACCCTCTATGGATTCCGGTAACTCTCCATCCCCTGACCTTTCAGGACTAGTGGGAGTAAAGGCTCCCAGCTGTAGCTAGCCCTGGGGTACTGCATTATCTCTGAATAGTTTCTATAAACCCCAGCCTCACTTTCATTTTGTTAAATTCTGCTTGAATGGCCAGTTCAAGGGTGCCTTCACTTCCTGATGGGACCCTGACTGGTAATATAAGGATGTTTCTTTGACCGCTCTCATGAGAGGCCAGGGCTTGGGGCCCTACCCTCACCCATGACTTACTCTCCCTATGCTAGCTGTAATTTAGTAAAACTACCTACCTCTTCTCTATCTCACACAGGGATGAGAAGATACAATAATTTATTTGAAATCAATGCACACTTTTAGAAACTCAAATGTTCATATCCAACTTAGTTGTAGCATTTGATATATACCATGACTTAAACATTCAAAGCAATATACAAATAAGTCTCACGTGGATTTTTTAGACTTTGAAGTTTAATGGATGCAAGTATTTTGAAGGCTGATTCTTTCACTAGCAGTTTGCCTGTTATTCAATAAATAGCTATTTTTGAGTTAGCTATTACTCAAAATATAAACTGAGCTCCTGCAATGTGCCAGTCACTGAGCCAGGCCCAGTATGTACCAAGGTGAACAGGACAATCTCCCCTCCTGCCATCGTGGAGATTCCAGTCCAGCAAAAAAAGGAGATATTCTAAAATAAATTACAAAATTTATTTTTAGGTTATTACTATGATAGGTGCTATGCAGGAGAAATGCCAATGCTGAGTACACAAGGCAAAGGGGTGGGATGAGGGGGGAACGTGGGGGAGGGGAGGGTTGGGAAGTTGGGGTGGGTATCCTGACTAAGTGGAGGAAATAGCAGGTTTACATGGACATACTTCATCTCACTATAGTCTTTTCTGAATCTTCTCCTAATGGAAATTCACATTTAAATAAGAAACAAAGACAGAAATGCAAGTCCTTTGAAAAGCCGAGGGAGGGACTTAGAAGATGGAAAGGAGAAACAACTGTTTGCCCCGACTGAAATGTTACTCAGAAATGGTTAAGGTGGAAAACAAGAAACGCTGTGATCGTTACACGTGTTTTCATACCAGGAGAACAAGCCTCTATTTTCTATTTTTGTCCTAAACTATTTTTATTCAATGTCCACACTCTACTATGTTTAGATACCTCTGCTGAAAAACAAGTCTTCTAAGAGAATTGAGAGGCTGCTTTTCTTTCCTTTAGGACATTTTTCGTTGGACCTGTTGTTTCCTGAAGAGTCATTCTAAGTGCTCAAAATGCTAAAAGGCACTAAAAAAATAATGAACAAATTTTCACAGAAAATTTGTTTTCCAAGCAACAAACTTGGTGCTAATGAGGGGATTTCAACGTGGCCCCTCAGACACTGAAAACCAATTTCAAACAGAAATCCCATTAAAGGCCCCACAGGTGAACACTCACAGGCAGGTGCATTCATTCTGGCGGCTTCTCTCAGGCGGACCTTGGCTCTGCTACAATGAACTCCCTCTTTACCACTCACAGGGGTCCTCGCAGCAGACTGCGATGCATAGAATTTCTATCCTAGTTCAGCACAGGGCGATAGGGCACATTACTCACTTTCATGAAATTTATGGAAGATTTTGGTACTTAAAATGGTCTTCAATTATTTAAGGACCAGGCTATAAAAGCTACAGGCAAGTCTTGGTAAATAGAGCAGGAAATGAGAAAGCCCAGAGGCTTTGTCCTCTCTTCCTTCTCTCCCCACTCTGTACCCGTTCCCAACAAGTCCCTTGTCTTTTCTCAGTAGCTTTTTTGTTACAGGAGATGGCAGCCCATGTTACACAGTGACCAGTGGCCCAAATACAAATATTCTGCCCCCTCTCCAGAGAAATGCATATACATGCTTGTCAGTCTACATGGGATGATCTTTTGAGTTCAGAAAATATGATTACTATACTCATATATATCCCAACTATGTTTACTTCCTTTTCCTTTTTGTTAATTTAAACAGATCCTATTATCTTGGTCAAGAAACTAGAGATTAAGAGCATGTGTATCAGAGCCAAGGTCAAACTCCTTCCAAATGCCCCATCCAGGCTCCCAGCTATGATCACCATCTTCATTCTCATTGAATCAGGTCCTATCTTAAGTGCTGTAAGTCAGTTATATTTCATTTCGCCTTCCCCTGTATTCTCCCCATTTTACCAATGAGAAAGCTGAAAAGAGATTAAGTTATGTGGGCAACGTCACCCAGGTAATAAATGGAAGACCTGGGATGTCATCCCAGGCCTATCTGATTCCACAAGCCAGTCTCTACACCATAATGATGTTCATTAAAACAGAACTTGACCCTTCAGTCGAAGCATGTATTGTGTGTATGTGGTGGGGCAGGCGGGAGAGGGAGTGAGGGGAGAACTGTTTTATCGGTAATCTCTAATAAACCTTCATGACTGTAAGCTCTGAGAGGGCAGGCATCCTACGTGTCTTATTTTCCATGGGATCCCAGATCCTAGCACAAGACTTGGCATACAGCAGGTGTTCAACAAAAGCCTGAAGAAGAGAAGGAAGGGAGGGAGAGGGGGAGGGTGGGAGTAAGGGAAGGAAGGAAGGAAGGAAGGAATGCAGGCTGACTCTCAAAGAAAACAGTACATCTGGTAAAGTAGATAGAAATGTATGAGGGTCTGTAGCTCAGCTCATGTATCTGAATGCTGTGGCCCTTTAAGAAATAAGGAGGCAGTTTTCCAGTTGTTCAGGGAGATAAAGGAGGAATGAACAAGACTGGCAGCAAAATATTTGTCATACGGTTAATAGGGTACTCAGACCAATCGGTTTAGGCCACATATAAATTTGTAAAAAATACTCAGAGAGCAAAACCCCAGGGAAGTACAATGCAGTGGGCAGCTTTTCATTCCTGAAGATTCCAGTGGGGGTGGGTGGATGACCATTGGTAGTGGGACCCTGGGAGCAGCCATAAGGGACTAGTAAGTAAGCAGGAAGGCATCTTTTGGATAGCACGCATTCTGGAAATTTTTCTCTTTTTGCTAAAACCTAACAAGGCTCATAAGGCCACTCCAACTCCAAAGTATGGAGAAGAATGCATTTTATACCACGAATGATGTAACATTCATTCCTGAACACAGGACAGAGTAATGAACAAATATAGTGTTTATACTCTCGTGCAGCTCACAACAAATCAGCAAATAAACATGAGAAGTACCAGGAGGTGATAAGTGCTATGCAGAGAATTAAAACGGGGTGCTGGAGGCTGTCATGGAGCTTATAGCAAATCAACAAATGAATCTGGGAAATATCAGTGTAGGATAAGGGCTCTGCAGAGAAGCCATGTGATTGACTTTAAAATGACGCAGAATAAAAACAAGAAGTCATTCTGAGTTTTCTCAATAAAGCCAAAAGCTACACTCTACTCTCCTTCCCTGAATTTATAGATAGACTTTTCCTTTCAGAATGCTGTGATAAGGGTACTGAGTTGGACTATGACAGCTCAAATCCTTGTAAGACAGAGCGAGAACAGCAAATAGAAACAAGTAAATGAAACTCAATCCATATAGTGTAAGGAATGCATTTTGCAGGCCTCAGTCATCTTTCTTTCTGGGAACTAACCTACCTTCCCAGCCAGTCTAAATGCCACAGAAGACCCTGTTAGCTTCGTGGAGCGGTGAAAAACAGAAACTCAGCCAGCATAGCCTTTGTGTTACATCGGGGCCTGAGGCCCTAATGAGCTCACACTCAGGACAGGGGTGGTGGCGGTGGCACCACCTTGGTCAAAGGCTTGGCAGCCGTGAGGAGAAAGACACTGCACTGGGCTGAGGCCAGAGCCAAAGGAAGGCCTGGCAATCCCACATCAGCCTTGGCATCTCTGGAAGCCGTATGTAATACCAGGACAACAGAAGTGCACTACTTACAGCTCACAGGCAATGGCTTTGCTCCTTCACCAAAGGAAAAATAATACCACAATGACGAGACCTCACTCCCCTCCATCCTTGCCTGCACCAGGAACCTGACCGGGCCTAGCCAAGTCCACTCCCAGGAAAGGCGGAGGTGGGGACACATCAGATGCTGCATCATACTGGATCTTCTGGTTAAGGTGGCATTTTACAGAAGGGGAAACAGGAGCCTGCATTCATTCCATGGGGACTTGAGAGCCACTGAAGCTTTTCAACAGTGGAGTGATCAGATCTGTGCTTTACAGGAGACAGAAGTACTGGTAAAGGCAGGGTCTCAAGATGCATAGAGAAAAGTGACCGAGATGGCAAAGTATCTGAAAATGATGAAAAATGAGAAACAGCTGAAAGAACTGGGCAGGGAGGAGACATAGGGAACATAAAATACTCTTTAATACTTCAAGGTTCTCATATGGAAGAGGGGTTCAGAGTTCTCTGCAAGAACTAGAATGGAAGTTAAAGAGTTGGAATGGGGAAGAGACACAGATTTCACCTGTGACCAAACAGAAGAACTTTCTGATGACTAATGCTAAGCAAAAATAGAGCAGGTTACCCATGAGGTCTGACTCACTGGTGGTGTTCAACTATGGTCCAGATTACATGACCATGAAATCCTTGTCCATTTTGTTTTTGTTTTTGTTTTTTTGCGGTACGAGGGCCTCTCACTGTTGTGGCCTCTCCCGCCGCGGCGCACAGGCTCCGGACACGCAGGCCCAGCGGCCATGGCCCACGGACCGAGCCACTCCACAGCATGTGGGATCTTCCCGGACTGGAGCACGAACCCGTGTCCCCTGCATCGGCAGGAGGACTCTCAACCACTGCGCCACCAGGGAAGCCCAATCCTTGTCCATTTTATGCTCTATTATTTCATGATTTCCTCCATCAATGCCCAAGGCCTTTCTAAGTCTGTCAACTCATAGCTGTCCTGAAAAATACAACTCAAGTTCCATCTCCAAGTCACTCCAGGCCTTTCCATAATCGTCTCTCCCTTTTCTGAATAAGACACTTATTACTTGTACCATTTATCTGGGAGATAAGCTTGCACAGCTTTGTGGCATTGTTTCTATTGAACAGTTACGTATTTCTTGTATATCAATTAGTTTTCATGGATTTTATCTCTGTAATTAGACAACAGCTTCTGGAAGGCAATAATCTCATCTTATATTTACAGAACAAGTCTTGTGCCTTGCACATAGCAAATGCCCAGCCTGTTGGCTTATTACCAAGACTCCTCAGTGCCTACCCTGTAAAGCTGCAGGTCTCAAGGTAAATTTCTTGTGCGCATCCATACAAGAACCTTGTGGGTTCTTTCAGATCTCTGATCCTGATTATTTCATTTTCTGATTATACTCAGTTATATTTTAGTTGTATTGAGCTAAATATTGCTTCCAATTAAAACAGTATTCTTCCACAGCATATTTTTAGAGAAGGGGAAAAAAAAGAATGAAACTTTTAATTGAAAACATTTTAAATCTTTCTTTCCATCACAAAATAAAAGGAATGGTTCTGCAGCAGAAACTGTCATCCAGAAAATCAGCCACTTATGAAAGGCTTAATTTTTCTCATGGTTGAATTAAAACAAGTGCAATTAACACTACTGATTTATTCTCCCACACAGAGGTTGCCTTTGTGAATATTAGCATTCAAGACCAATAACAGGGAATTCCCTGGTGGTCCAGTGGTTAGGACTCCACACTTCCACTGCAGGGGGCACGGGTTTGATCCCTGATCAGGGAAATAAGATCCTGTATGCTGTGCGGCATGGTCATAAATAAATAAATAAATAAAATAAAATCAATAGGGAAAAATTTGACTCCTCCATAAATGATGTTGAGACAACTGGCTATCCATTTGGAAAAGAGGTAGATCACCAACTCATACCACAAACAAACAAACAGATCAATTAACAAATTAAGGTGCCTCTCAAACCAAATGACTGTAGGAATTTTTCAGCCCCTTTGGGTCTTTACATGGATACACCTGTTGAATGTGGCTCCTTCCATAACCTATTTAAGTGATCATTCCTTTTTCTAAATGCAGCCTTTGAGGTATACGAATTTCCAGTATCGGAGGGCAGTTCACAACCATATTTTGGATGTGAACTTTCCTTTGGAGAAGGAGCCAAAGCCTCAGAAGCTGAAATCTCCCCCAAGATGCTGCTTTTGAGCAAGCACCATGAGCTTGCCTTATACCAAGTCCTTCTGATACTTTGAGATTGGAGCAGACTGAATGGGAAATACCACAGACCCACTTTATATGTTGAAAGCCAATGTGCATGCAGTTAGGCTTCTTGTAAAAGGTTATAGCCTTGAAAATCCCTCTGATTTCTTACACGTAAAAAATTGCACATACTGTTTTCATGTAATGGATTTTCCATGACAACACATAAATTAGCATATGTTGGAAACTGTAAAGGGCTCTCTTCCCTTCTATTTCCGGCTGCTTCCACACTGAAAGACATGACCCCGTGGGTATACAGAGTTAGACAATTCTATTTTTAAAAGAGAAATAAAGCATGGCGTGAACGGTTCTAAACCCCCAAATGGCCAGAGGCTACCAGATAAATACACTTCTGAGACAGGGGCTGAACACTTCTTGGAACTTGTTCTCCCTTCTGAGCACATTTACCACAGAAGTTCCCCTGCCTCTGAGGTCCTGTCCCTCTGCCACCAGGCAGTGAGGGGTTTGCAAATCTAACTGACGGGCACGTTGTCTCCTCATCCCCATCCCTGGCCCTCTCAGAGGCTCTGCCAAGGGTTCACTGCCCTAGTCCAGAACCAGGATCTCCTTTTCGTTAAGAAAGTTTAGTTCCAAATACCTTAGCCCAACCTCTGCTATCGACCCGCAGAACTCCACCTCCACACCGTGGCCTGAAGAAAACCAGAAATGGAAGGCTTCCAATCCCCTTTGTCCCCAGGCTAATGAAAATGTGTGTGGGGGGATTTTATGCATCTGAATTTTCACCTTCCTATTAGAGGGAAACTTGTATGAAATTCATCACGCAACTAGGCCCACCAGATGAGCTTGTTTTTGTGAAAAAAACAGCTAACAAACCAAAACTGTAGGGTCGTGTTTATCTGCTGTGATAGCTACTCTCCATTGGCCCCTTCAAGTCCACTCTCTATGCTTCACCCTGCTCGGAAGCCCAGAAGGCTACATTTTATGGAATGCAGCGCTGGGCTTCTTGCCAGCTCCCTGGGTTCGGGTTGGGGTCTGCAATGGAAGGCCTCGTGAGCAGAAGGAAGAGAGCCGGAGGGTTTACTGTTCAGTCTTCTCCTGGTGGGTGGATATGTTCCTCTGCTCTACGCACAGCCCCATCCAGCGGCCTCTACCACCTGAAGCTCGTTCCCTTCCTCTGTCCCCTCAGGGTGCTTTCATTGTCCTTTTTTGGTTTCCCTTAACCTGCCTACACTTTTGTAAATAGATCTTTCCTTAAACTCTCCCGAACTTCCTGCTTGAGTGTGCCTCTGTTTCCTGCCGGACTCTGCAGCACTATTTTAATCTAGCATTCTCCAGAAATGCCTCCACCTGAGGATTCAACAAGCCATGAGCACCCAAGAAACCAGGAGAGAGGAGAGAAACCAACTGGTTATATGCTGTTTATAAAAACAACTCATTCTTCGGACAGTTCTCTAAGTCTTTAACCTTTCTAAAGGTTTTAATGCAAAAAAAAAAACCCCAAAAGAAGGAAAAATCTCTGCTTAATTAAAACGTCATCTACCACCATCCCAAGCTCTGCATCCAATACAACAAACTTCTGCTTCCAAAACCAAGGGTATAGACGTAGCCCTCTTCCAGCATATGGTTCCATGACATAAATAGTTTTAATAAATATCAGTATAATAAAATATATCATTGACATCAGATAGTGTTATTTATAGAAGAAATGGGCAAGGCCTTTAAGAATAAGAGCAAAAAATCTGTTCTATAGGACAGCTGACTAATAAATGTTGGAGCTCCTTAGTGAAAGGAGTTTGCAATTTAATACCAAAATTGTTCAGCTATTTCTAACTGACTCAAAAACAACTCTTGGAAACCTAGGAGATCAACAAGCAATGAAGCATCGTGCTCTTTCCATCAGTGGAAAGGGCTTAAAGGACTCTCCAAATAACATCCTCTCTCTCCCAAATTTGAAATTAAAGGCAAGCCAGAAGCTATCAAGTGTAACTTTAGCCATGCAGAACCCACCTGAAGAGAATACAGTCACGTCTCTTCCGTTTAAGAACAAGGATAAAGGAGTGCTGAAAAGCCACCACTTTTTCAAATCACAGAGGATGGTATTTTATGATTGAATCTGTGACTCCCTAAGACAACTCTACCCAGAGAGTTTCCACCATCATCTCAGATCAGGTCTTTGCAGCTCAGCTTCTCATCTGTGCTGAGAGCTCAGGCACCCCACACACTTTGGGGGCTGGAATACCAGCTTTCTAAGTAACATGTGACAGCAGACACCAGAGTCAGGGACATAGATGTAGCTGAAGGGCCTATCCACAGACTATCTGCTTTATTAGAGCATAAAATATCTAAACAAGGTCAGTCCCATGCTCCCTTTAATCCAGCATCCTGCCCCTCGCTGAGAACTGTCATTTAGACACCAGCTTCAAGGATGAAGGACATCCTCTAAAAGCATGTTTCCACTCCTGACCCATATAGATTATATCACCCACTGTCCTGTTCTTCAAAAATAATCAGGAAGACTAACTGAACAACAACAAGAAAGAGTCTAGTGGGACAAGGTGAAGTTTACTTCTGCTTCTCCATCCAGCCAGAAGTTCCAGAGTGGTGGCCTGGGAGGTTGGGTCTGTCTCCTTTAGGTGAGGAAAATTCTCTCCTTTACATCACCATCCCCATACCCTGCTTCACTCACAAACGTGACCTATCTGGCCCTGTCCTAGACGGTGTCCCAGGTTCACTCCTATGAACATTTAAAGATACAATTAAAGAGAGAGGAAGATGAACTGGCCAGGCGGCAAGGTGGGGGCAGAGAATCCTATGGGTGCTGTGGTGGCTTTAAAACTTGTTGGCAAATTCTGTGATATTTCTCCCATGTAGAGGTGGAGTCAAATTCCCCAACTCTCGAATTTGGGATGGCTTACTCACATCCACCAAATAAAATGTGGTGGAAGCTGTGCTGGTAACTTGCAAATTTAGATCAAAAGAGCGGTAGAACTTCTGTCTGGCGCTCGCTCTCTCTCTCTCTCTCTCTCTCTCTCTCCTCCCCCACCCCCGCCCCGCCTCTTTTTCTCATTCAGGATCTTCACTTGTGGAACCCGGCCACCAAGCCACATGGAAGCCAAGCACCCATGGAGAGGCCCATGTGAAGAGAAACCAGGGTTCCCCATCCCAGCCTTCTGGCAAGCCCCTCACCTCAAGCCCCCAGCCAAAATCCAGAGCCAACTTGCCAGCCATGAGAGGGTGCCATCATGGCAGTGGGTCCTCCAGCCTCCAGTTGACCTGTCCCAGCTGATACCGTGTAGAGCAGAGATGAGCCTTCCCACCCAGCCCAGCTCCGATTAGAGATTCGTGAGGCATGTAAGTGATTGCTGGGCCCCTTGGTTTTGGGGTGATTGTTATGCAGCAATATCAGAACAGACGCTTAGACTCTAAAACTTTTACTAGTAATTCCAATATGGAATCTATTAAATATGTCTTCATCTAGTGAGAGGACAGAAAAATGAGGGAGAAGGCAGGTTCTATAGCTTCTACATTTTTTAAAACCATGAGAACCCAAATATAAGTCCCCAAAAAGGTACCCGTGACCTTTTACACTTGACATTTTACTCACTTTTAAGGGCTATAAAAAATGGAAGAGGAAAGAGGATGAATGCTAATGATGCTGGGACTGGAGAGCCAGAGTAGGCACACCTATCTCTGCCCCTTCACTTTAAAAACCCTTGCAATACTTCCTTTTTCTTCCCAACCTGCTTATTTTTGCTGGCAAGATTATTTACAGTCAACCCTTCTTCCTAGAAGGACATCAGATCAAATTCCAAAAATGCTCATTCAATAACACTCAAGGGGTGAGGGTTGAAGCTCTGAAGCCTTAGGGCGTGTTTTTTTCCTGAAAATTATTCTGCACACTCCATCACATGAAGTTCCTGAAATTCACCCAGCAGCATGTCACTTCCTTGTTCAAAAACAAATGAGCACTCCCTTTTACTTACTGTATTAAATCTAATTTTCTTTGTCTATCTTTTATGGTATCATGGCTTCCCCTTGTATATTGAACTATACTTCCCAATCTGCCTTGGTTATTCTCACCTCTAAGCTTTGATTCATGCCAAGCCATAGCCCCTTACCTATGTCTTTTTTATCAGCCAACTGTCTTTCAAAGCCATATTCAAGCCTAATCTCAATTTCAAAAAAAATTTCCCTGACCACTGCAGCTGACAGCAATCCCTCTCTCCATCTGAAGTCTTACGGCACTCACAATCCACGGGGCTCATCTGGTATTTATGCAGATCTTCCCGTTCTCCACCACTCATTATGGGTCCTTCAAGTGCAGGACCATATGTTATTCATCTTTACATTCCTCCCCATCACTCCAAACATAGCCACAGCCCCACTCAGCATCTTGAATATCTTATGTGTTCAATTACTGCTTATTAGATTAGTTAAATGAACTAAATAATATGGCAAATAGCCTGCAAAGTTCCATCTAGTAATACTTTTATTTTAACCAGTAACTACTCTTAAGGAATGAAGCTTTAATTGGGCAATTCTGAGCCTGAGCCAGCCAGCTGGGGTTGGTGGGGGAAGGATTGAGGAACACTCAAATGGGGAGGTGGCTGCCTATGTCAGACCTGCCCAGGGAAATTTATCTTCTGTTTATTATATATGAAGAAAGGTGTAGAAATTATTTACTGTAAACCTTCAATTTAGAGATGAAGACAGTAAGACTCAGAGAGGATAAGTAATAAGTCCCAAAGCAGCTGGTTATCCGCAGAACTGGCCTTGACCTAATTTCTCCTGACTCCAGGAGTTCTAGCATTCTTTCCACTACAGAAAACTGGAGGACTACTGCCTTTTCTCAATAAGCACTCCTCTTTGAAGAGCAGCCTATAGACAGTATTTCAAATTGAACATTTAAATGATCTTTTTAAAGTCAATTTTGACTGTGAAGAGTGCCCCAATTGCTAGACATTTTCTTCTCAAGAAAAAAAAAAAAAGATCCACTTTTTTATTCCTCTGACTGAGAAAGATGCGTTCATGTATCTAACTTGCAAGCAATTTCTCCAAAGGAAAAGGGGATTCTTATCTGAGCACTGCATCATACAGTGTCTCTGGGATGAAAACAGCGAACCAGACCAAGTAATTGGCATAGCCAAAAGAAAAATATAAAAGATGAATGCCGATGCATTAAAAACAAAGCCAGAACCCAGGACATTTCTCAAGTAAATGTGTGCATTTACTTGAGAAACTGATAAAAAGCAGCTTAAATTACAAACCCTTTTCTTTAAGAGGCTCAGCAGTCACTCCTTGTTAGTATACTAGCAAATCCTTTTTACCAGATTTACCTTCCAGATTCTAAGATGGATTAAATCTTTCCACTGACCTTGTCAAAATAGGCCTTTCTCATAACAAGAAGTAATAAAGGCAACTCCATGGCCCAGATTAATAAGATCAGACAGGTAGGCTGACACAGACAGCAGAACAAAGTCCCCCAGTAATTTTTAATTTAAAAAAGTAACTCATGAGAAATGAGTACTCCACTTTGTTTTCAAGTTCTGGCTCTATATTTTGATTAAATAAGGAAAAGTTATTTATCTATAGCTATAGCTATATCTGAGATAAACATACTTGTCAACACATATGTCAAAATAGAAATTTAAGGAGTATAGTGGTATATAGTAGTTAAGAACCCATCCTCTAAAGCCAACTACCTAGTTGAAATCCCAGCTCTGTCACTTCCTGTGTGACATTGGGAGAGTTACTTAAAACATTTTCTAGTTCAGTGTCTTGATCTAAAACATGAATTGATATTATTAGTTAATTCACAAGGTTTTTATTAGGAATCAGTGACAATACATGCAAGGGACTTAGCGCCTAGTAAACACATAAACATTAGCTGTTATTATTATCTGGGAGAGGGGCAAAATTATTAATATGTGACTACAGATGGTCTTCCCCTATCCCCTCCTGCTTGTCAGGTCAGCTCCAGGGTTTTCTCTTGTTGCACTGTCTGAGTCTGGGTGTGAGAAAATCCACTAGAGAGCATTCAAACTCTATTTCCCGGGGGGGGAGGTTCTATGTAGGAAAAAGGGTCATGGGTCGAGTGTGTGGGCTTCGGGGAAGATGGCTAAGTGTATGAGCTAGACAGTACGTGTCAGCAGAAAAGTAACAGGGAAGCCATTTAGAAATGAGATGGCAATATGAAGAGAGGAAGTTTCAAGCAACTGCAGCATGAAATAGAATTGAAAAGAAGAGAAAAGGTATATTTAAGAACTTCATGTTCGTTTCATGTTCTTTGAGAGTTATGATAAAGATAGGAATTAATTTTTTTTGTCATTGCTTTGGACTGTGGGACATTGTTCCCTTGGATGTGAGGCTGTACTGAGACTGAGCCTCAATTTCATATGGGTGCAGAGCAAGTTAAGGAGACAGAACAATTTGCACTACATGGCTTCAGATCTACAAGAACAGATTATCACAAAGTGGTAAACATCACTGAGCAGAGCACACAGCTTTAAAAAGAAGCTAAAACATTCCCTCCATGTATTCACTAGAGGCCTTTAAAAAATATTTTGGCAGTAGGTATCCAGAGCCATAAAAACATTTATCCCCCTCCACGGGGTACTAATTCATCCTAAAGGAAAAAAAAAGAAACGCTGTACACAAGAAGATGCTTATGGCAACATTATTTATAACAGTAAAAAAAAAAAAAAAGGAACCAATCAACCAACTAACCAAAATAAAGTGCACTGATTTAATAGAATGATACAACTTTGTTTAAAATGATAATGTTGAAACTTGGGAAAATTTCTTAAAAACCCAGAATACTGATGCTGATCCTGGAGCTGTCCGCTTCCAGCCTAAGGACACAGAAAAGATCACTGCCCTTAGAATTATGGGCTATAGCCTGTTTGCTGATGCTTTCTGGGTAACCCAGGCTTTCAGAACTCCTTTATTTTCCTCAGAAATGACTTTAGATTAACCCTCATCCAATTAACCTAGTATCTGCAACTGCCCACCAGTTTAAAGAGATCTGGGCCTGGCCCCTCTTATTCTCCTTAGTTCTAGTTTAAGAATAACAAATAAAACTTTTGCATTTATTCTTCTGGTTTTGAAGGTTTTTAAGTTTCACATCCTCTATTGGATTCAGAGGGTTAATAAAGCCTTTGATAACCCATTTCTTTAAATAACAGTCCCAGCACGCCTGGAACAGTAAGTAGAATCCTGGGAACAATGCTCTTGCTGAGAACCTGTGTGATCTCTGCCACATAATCTGTAGAATCAGACCTGGGTTTTTATTTAAGGAACTTGCAGAAAAGGAGAGAAACGTAACATGTTAACACCATTCATTCCTTCATTCATTCATTCCACAAATAAGCACCGACAATGTGCCAGACACCACTGGGAGCACAGACTGTCACAGTCCCAAGCTGCAAAAGATGCAGAGAACAGTTAAATCTCATAAAATGGGATGTGTGCCTTGAGAGAGGAAGTGTGGGGAGACAGAGGAGACAGCTAAGCCAGCTTCCAGTAAGTCAGGGAAGAGGAGGCAACATTCTCCCTGGATTCAGCCGGAAAGATTTCAAATCAATCGTAGAAAAAATGAAGAAATAGGCGCAATTCAGACTTTGTATTCTTATTTCTAAGCCATATTCTTTCAGTCTGTCCTGTTCTATTCTCCTAAACACCGCCTCCAAATACCATTTCAAAAGCAGACACCATAAATGTAATCTGAGAAGCAAAGTCCCCTCAGCAAATAGCAGATAAGCTAACATTCTCCAACAACCCACTGTGGGCCAGGCCCTCATCCAACTGCCAACCTTGCCATTTTGATCTTCTCTGTCTTGGATGAAAATATTCTCTCTCTCCATCCTGGTATGGTTTTAATTTAGTTCTGTGAATGACAGTAGTAGGAAGTAGTTTATTTTGGTTTTAAGTAGAAAGGAAGACATATTTTGTTTTTTTTTTTTAAGAGTGGCAAAGGGCACGCTGAATCATCTTCTTTTGCCTGACATCGTATAGACAATGTGCTATTTTTATAGAAAAGATTCATCTTCTCTAATTTTGATGGTGTCCTGAGTAGCCTCAGTGTGACAAGTCGGAGAAACTACACAGTGACACAGACTTGTCACAAACACAATAAATTATCAGGTGCCCCTCACCTCTCCTGGAAAAACTACCAAGGCTGCTTGTTCCCGTGAGGCTGAGACCCTTACAGCTTCATGCAGGATGGGAATTTGAGAAGAAAGGGAGTCAACATTGATCCATCTCCATTGAAATCCCACTAATACAAAAACCCTAACCTTGAAATCTGATTTTAGCCACTCCAATAAAATTTCAGGAGAAAAAAACAATTTTGAAACATGGAGGAGTTTGCAAAAGTTATCTACTTCACATATATAGTACTAACTCATGTGCCTGAGTTCTCCCCCAAGGCAGCGGGGATCCAGAGGAGTTCAGGGAGGGCCAAGGAGGGCAACAGAGAGAAAAGACAGGGCTGAGGAAACAGGGCAAGAAAGAGTCCAGCCAACCACCCAATGCAAAGGATCTAGGTAAAGGGGAGACGCAGGTCGAGAATAGGAGAAAACAAAGGAGAATGGAACAAATCTGGAGGTGCTATTTATAGGGTGTCTGTGGAGAAGGCAAGAGCCAGGGAGGGCCCAGAACCATTTCAGAAGGCACAGGCAATACAATTAAAACCCTGGCCATGCTCCTCCCAACTGCACACTGTCCACCATCCAAGGCAAAAAGGGTCTCTTGAAGAGGCAGTCCCCTTGAAAATCCCTCAGGAATGTGTCTCTCTGGGGCCTTGCCATGCCGCTTGTCAAAAATTTCAGCACAGCTAGTTTGGGTTCTTGTGCTGGAGTGAATCTTTGGTTGAGCACCAGCTGAACTAGCTGGCTTCATTTATCGGCCATGTTGGATGAAAAGCACATTATTAAAGCTCTATGCGGCAAGATGCTCATACCATGTAAGTCATGTGAGAGGCAATGCCATCTGAGCAAAGAGTGTGGGCGGTGACGCCCTGATGGAAGGGCAGATAGAAGTGCTGGTGTTATTCAAATGTTCAGTGGGCTTGTTCTTCCTCTTCCCGCTTCCTCCTTCCCTCCCTCGACCCTAATCACAAAGAGCTCAGTTATGATAAGGAAAGTGTGTCACCTTTTCCCAAAGTCAAGTGAATTCATGCATTTCCATTATTAAGCTAAAATATATGTATTAACTATAAAGGCTGAAAATGTAAACTCCTTCAACAAATATTACAATATATTAAAATAGGTAAGGACAATGAATGCAGGTTGATAAAGAACATCAATCTATCATGGAGATCTTCCCTCCATTTTGTGACTGACAGGAAAGACTCTATACTATAATAATACAAATGGCCAACATCCCAACCGTGCCACTTACCAGCTGGCTGAATTTGGGCAAGGTAACTAACAGCTGTGTCTAAGTTGTAAGCAGGATTAATAATGGATTGTTGTCTAAATGTCCATCGACAGATGAATGGATAAAGAAGATGTGGCACATATATACAATGGAATATTACTCAGCCATAAAAAGAAACGAAATTGAGTTATTTATAGTGGGGTGGATGGACCTAGAGTCTGTCATACAGAGTGAAGTAAGGCAGAAAGAGAAAAATAAATACTGTATATTAACGCATATATATGGAATCTAAAAAAAAATGGTTCTGATGAACCTAGGGGCAGGACAGGAATAAAGACGCAGATATAGAGAATGGACTGGAGGACATGGGGGCAGGGGGTGGGGAAGGGTAAGCTGGGACGAAGTGAGGGAGTGGCATGGACATATATACACTACCAAATGTAAAATAGATAGCTAGTGAGAAGCAGCCACATAGCACAGGGAGATCAGCTCGGTGCTTTGTGACCAGCTAGAGGGGTGGGATAGGGAGGGTGGGAGGGAGACGCAAGAGGGAGGCGATATGGGGATATATGTATATGTGCAGCTGATTCACTTTGTTATAAAGCAGAAACTAACATACCATTGTAAAGCAATTATACTCCAATAAAGATGTAAAAAAAAAGGATTGTTGTGAGGATTAAAGAGTTAAAACACATGAAGCACTCAGAGCAGTTCCTGGCACAAGGCCACTGCACTGCACACCTTCTGGGCGACATTCCCAGGGTTGTCTATGAGGAAGGTGCCCCTGGGAGCTGTGTGGTACACAGCTCAGGCCCAGGCCTGGCACAGAACAAGTGCTATTTGCTGTTCTTCTCATTTACTGGGTCTTTACTATGTACTAAGTAATGTGCCAAGCAATTTTCAAAGATTTTCTTGCTTAATCTTCAGAATAACCCTATGAGGTAGGTACTCTTATTATTCCCATTTTAGAAATGAAGAAACTGAGGTGCAGAAAGTTTAAGTAACTTACCCAGTATAAACCAAGACATCAGGACTCAGACCCTGGGTGCCTAACTACAGCTCAGGCTCTCTGTACACACCACCTGGCCAGGCAAGGAAGGGACCAGGTCATTCTTAGAGTAAATCGACTAGTTTATGCAATTAATCCACAAGCATACTCTATAGGGAAAAAAAGGCTACATCACTCCCTCATCTCCAGAACGTGCAGTCCAGGGATCATTAGCTGCTGCCACCACCTTTCCCCTGATGCTGTGAAATGGGGAGCCATATCCAGAATTAATGAAGAGCATCACTTGTCCAGAGTCAACAAAGATCTTTCTGTGCCCACAGCTCCTAACAAGGGCACATGTAATTAGTTAAATAAGCAAACCAGTAGGTTGATAATAGAAAAGTCAACACAAATGTATCTGCTAATCGGCTGATAGGCCCATGTCCCAGCAAATCTGAGGCAATTTCACTGCCCAGGAAAGATGAGAATTTCAGGCCTTAGCTTTTTGGACTCCCTCTTGCTGTCCAAGAAGTAACACTGGGTGAGGATACTATTTTAAGCCAGTAAATTCCAGTGATGCATGCAAAGAGAAGCGGGGCTGACACAGAGTGGGGGAGGCGTGGATGAAGCTCCAGCAAGTCCTGTCCTCCTCGTCCCACTACAGTCCTTCCCGCTCCTGACTACCAGTTCTCCATGCCATTTGGCTGCCTGTTGCACTGGGGACAATCTTCACTTTCACAGCTGGAAGGACAGACTTCTTGAGGACGCATGACAGAATGAATGGGCTGTGCAATCAGTCCAACTGAGTCGAAATCTTGGCTCTACCACCTCCCACTGTGTGACTTGCCAAAACCCCCAAGAGACTTCTTAGCCTCGGTTTCCTCATCTATACATCTGGGACACGAACAGTATCTATCTAATGGGATTGATGTAAAGATTAGATGCATGTCAGCTTCCAGAACTCCATAAATAAAAGTTGCTGTTCAACACTGTATTGATTGAAAGTGGTGACACATTTTTTTCCTTTAATTTACAAGGACATAGACATTCAAATGTTCACTATGCTCTCCAAAGCAATCACCTTAAGAATATCTCCAGGCAGCATTTTTTCCCTGAAGCTTCCTTTGCTTAACACGTTTCTGGAACTTCTCCTTTGGAATGGCCTCCAGCAGGAATATCTGTGGTGATGACAAATCTCTTTTCTTTGGGAATGCGTTATGACCAGAATGATCATTCAGAGGCAAGCACAGTGTCAAGAAGAGGAGCATCCTTCCAGTCAAAAGTGAGGGGCAACTGTGAAGCTCCAATCTGGTCCCAATACATATGTCCAGTTCTATCGGCTGCCACTGCTCCCATCCTACACACTAGAGTTCTCAAGCCTCACCTCCTGCTGCTCTCCAGACTCGGTGCCCGCTATTCCTCCTGAATGGAATGGTACAGTCTTTCTCCCTGATCCCTCTGGAAATATCCTACTTATCCACCATGCCCCAGCCCACATTCAACCCTTCTGTGATGCTTCTCCTCTGCCAATGAGGCAGAACAGCACAGAGGGTAAGAACACAGACATGAGGGTCCAATGACACGGCTCAAGAGAAGCAGCAGCCCAGCTGGTGATGTGCATGGACAATGGAGCCAGGCTGCCTGGGTCTGAATCCTGCCCCTACAATGTGGCCATGAGCTCTGTGATCTTAGATGAGTTACATCACTTCCCCATGTCTCAGTTTCCTCAACAGTGAGATGATAGAATAAAGCACAGTAGCTACCTCAAAGGTCTGTTTTGGAGATTATATAAAGCACCTAGAACAGTACCCTACAGATATTTAATAAAGCCCTAGATCTGCTGTCTCCTAGCTGGGTGACTTTTGGTGGGTTATTTAACCTCTTTGCGTCTCAATTTCTTGACTTTAAAATGAGGGTAAAAAAAATAGCGTCAACTCTGTATGACTGTTGAGGATTAAATAAAATAATACATATATTATTTTAGTACATAATGTATGTAGAGCCTTGTATATGATATCAACAAAACAGTAGTTTTTTTTTTAAACAGTTGTTTCTTCTGAACTCCATAACACCTTATTTGTATCTCTACTATGGCACATATCAAATATAATAACCTAGACTGGAAACTCCTGGAGGACAGGAACTGTGTCATTATTCTTCTGATAAAGGGAAAACCTGTTCAGCTGGCAACTAGGCTGTTAGGGGGGAAACTGAAAATTGAAACAAAAACCATAACTTGCAAAACTGTATTATAATGCACAAAATAGAAAAATTGTACCAAACCATGACATGCAAGACAAACTAAGTTCAGACTCAACACCAGCTCGTTCAGATGCATGGTATTCTAAGCAAGACCACAGACAAACTAACCTAACAGTAACTCCACACTGTTATGTGCCCCAAAGATAAGACCACAGACAGTTTCAGCAACTTCCTACATTACAAATTCTGGCCGATCTTTGCCAAAGCCATCCTCTGACTAACTCCAGTCCTGAAAACTCTATAGATGTTCTTCCCTAACTTCCACCTGTTGAAATGCCCTACAATTCTCCACGATGTGTGCTCTCCCTTACTGCAGCCAGCTAATAAACCTAAGCTTGTTTGACGATGGTGTGTCCTGGGAGTCTTGTCTGGTGGGCTTTAACACACGTTGGTGTGCCAAGGCCTTGGAGCAGCACCTGGGACTAAGCAGGCATTTAATAAATTGCATCTTGAACAAAAGAATGGGGCAATGAGACTCTTTTGCTTTTGTAACTTATGAGTTCTGAAGATAATTCTAAATAGAGAGTTTCAAAAATATTAAGAACTACATCAAGCAGCCTTGAGGAGACTATGTATATAATTTTCCAAGCTATATACCTTAAAGAGCAATCTCAACTGACAAATATATAATCGGGAACACTGATTAAAAACCAGTCTTGGACTTGCCTAACAGTGCAGTGGTTAAGACTCCGAGCTTCCAATGCAGGGGGCACAGGTTCGAACCCTGGCCGGGGAACTAAGATCCCACATGCTGCACGGCGTGGTCAAAAAATAAAAATTAAAAAAAAAAGTTTAAAGAAAACAGTCTTGTTGCTGTGCACTTATACACATCAAGTATAATTCATGCTCTACTGGAAATGATAAACTAATTGAGGACACACGAAGTAAAGAAGCAAGTGGACATGGTCTGTGTTCCCACAGCACCTAGCAGAGGGTCTTGCTCACAGAGGTTGCTCACAGAAACATATTTATTGGTTACTGACAGGGATTTTACTCTGTCAGTAATAACTGGCTGAGAGCTTTTGAGTGGAGGCAGATCCTGATAAATACGAGAGTCTAGGAAACTCATAGAGCAAAAGCAAAGAAATTCTGTGAGCAGGCAGGCTTGTGGGAGGGTATCTCAATAACCAGACCATTAGGAAGGTCCTTGCCTATGGGGGTCACAGTGGGAAAGGAAACAAGTCTGTCTTGCAGAGCTAGAAGGGATGACCGTGATGACTAAGCGAACGTGAGGGAGTGTGGAGGGCAGCGGAGGTAAAGATGCATCGATGTTGAGCACCACAGCGATTTGGAAAATGATCCTGATGCCGATAGGAACAGCTGCCAAGGACAGAGATGATCTTTTCCTCAGTGCTAATGCCTATTATCATGGGGTTTGGGTTCTTAGGTTAAAGCAAAGGTACAGCATTGCATTAACCACTACCTACTGCTCTAACACCGTCAAGAGGTCAGATCAATAAGGGTGAAAGGCTCTCTGTATCCACGTAGAGTCACTAACTATAAGCACCTCATTGATCCTAGCTACTCAAAACCATGACATTCCTTCATAAGGCATGATACACAGATTTTTTTTTCTCTAACTTTGCTCAAAATCGCAATAAAACTAATTTAAGCTATGAGAGTCAATGACTTGAAATTTAAGCCAACTGACCACTAGAATGAATAGCTTATGATCCTTTTTTTTTTTTTTTTACTTTTTTACTTTAACATTTTTGTGATTTAAAGAGAGCAGCCAATATGACTGAAGACAAAGCCAGACCAGACATTTTTCCAAGCTAGGGAAAAAGGAAATACGGTCAAGACGAATAACAGTGAAAACTAACTAAATGACATAAATACATAAATAATACCTTTAAAGAGCATGTTTTTATTTTATTTTTTCCAGAGTCTTTTATGTGAAGGTAGCTTTGCCCAAGAATCCATCACAAATATGGAAAGGAAAAGTGGGGTTAATTAAATAGGAAGAAAACATCACAGCAAATAGGAGACTGACAGCCTCCACTGCATCATATTTAAGATTCGATATGAAGTATTTCAGAGAGACAGTCCACCAGGAAAAGCAAGATCAAATATGAATTTCTTTTCCCAAGAATGCAATCTTCTGGGCACTGTCGATTCATCACTCACTAAAAACCCGCAGCTGAAGAAAACATTTTCGGATCCCTTCGCTGAAATTGCTGCAACCAATCTATTTTCAGCTCTATTTCTCTGAGACTCACAGCAGAAGTTCTTAAATGATCCTGGGGCCAGGTTTTGTTAAAGTTGCCAGAAGCATTTAAGATGGTTTTGTTGCTTTGCTTTCATTTTCAAATAATCTGCAACTGAAGGTACTGGGCTAGAGTGAATGCTTTCCCAGAAGCAGGCCTCTCTACCTCTTGGTCATCTGGGTCTGTTTTCATTAAATAATCATGCACCGAAAAATCGATGAACAACTGGAAATGATTATTTAGTAATTACATTTAGCTCCAACAGACACAACTCATTAGGACAAGAAGAGCACACACGTTACAATGGCCATTTTTAACTCTGAAAATGCCAGTTGGGGCAACCAACAATGCAAGCTATGCCAGTCCTCCTCCTCCTCAGGGCTCAGGAGGTCAAATTCAGGCTCCGCATCATGTTAAAGGCAATACCTTTCTCGCGACACAGTGAGGCCGAGGAAATGAGAAATCAGGGTCTGTGCACTAAAACACTTCAGAACAGGCTAAGGGAGTAGCAAGTTTTTAAAACAATAAAACTGGCTCTATAGAAAACGGATTTGCTCATTAATTGAATGCACCTACTTTGAATTTCCTCTAAACGTAATGTCACGAGTAATCATTTCAGGGGCTCAAATAGCAACAAACCATTTTGCTCGCTATTCCCCATCCCTGCTACAACACCCACAACCCTACTCCACCTCTCCTGCCCCCATGTCACCTATACTGTTGGCTTCCTGTTGGGTTTGACTAATGGGGGCACCAGGAAAAGACGGGAGGGCTGGGAGGAGAGCAACGGGGTTTTGTTTCCCCTACTCTCTCCCTGTTTCACCTCAGTGTCTGACCACAGTTATGGCCCTTCACCGCTACGGCTCCTGTCGAGTGGCCCTTCCGCCATGGTTACAACCCTCCCTGGACTCCACTATTTGTCCCTCTTGTCCCTTTGGCCTGGGGATAGCAACGGTTTCCCGCTGCCACTAGTTCCTGGGGGCTAGACCACCCCTTGTTTGTTCTCATAACCCTGCCCACGGGTTTGCAATAATCCCTTCCTCCACTAAACTCTCTTCATTCAAACCCTCCGAGGTAAATTCTGTTTCCTGCCAAGATCCCAATGCAACCACTTTGCAAAATAAATATAGCAGTGCTTGTTTCCTCACTGAAGACAGTGAGCAAACACAAAAAAACCAGTTATCTATGAAAAAAACGTGCATGAGCAAAACAAACCTCCACCAACCTGTTTTGGCAAACTTGATGTATTTAATGTCAAAAACAGCAAAATACAGCTAATATTCCTCCTTGCTAACTTCTACTCCTGTTTTTGAAATGAAGGGGGAAAAAATCTCACCCACTCACTCCCACCATCAAAAAAGCCTCCACAGCATAAACCCCAGGAAAGCCTAATTCTAAAGACCAGTGATTCTCCATTAAGTCCCATGGATGCTGAGGACAGATGAGCTTTCCTCCCACTCTTATCCTTTTGCAACTACAAAAAGAAAAGGAACATTTTCTGAGTCTTTTTCTTTGGTGTCCAGAATTTAATTCACTATACTGCAGAATGGGTCATGATATTGCCTTTCAAAAACTAGAATCAAGTAACAAAATAGGGAAAAAATAAATAAAAGCACTGTTTCATCCAAATTGTAGAAGGTGGTATATGACACTCTTAAAATCTGTTATCAATTCTAAAATTATATCTCAGACAGCCGTTCTTTTTCTTCAGTCTAGGTAAATACCTAGACTTTATTTAGCTGGAGGCTACAATTCTTTTACTATCATTAACCCACCAGAAGAATGTTTGTTGAATTTGCAACAAGTTGATCAACTGTACAGTTTTCGAGTCTAAATGTAATGTTTTCGTTGGATCCTCTTTTTTTTTTAATTAAGGTACAGGCCCCTCCTAACATTGTAGCTATGAATTAATAAGCAGAGCACATGTTTTAACCCAGGCACAATTAACTAATCAGACTATCTCTCCTGCATTTTTCTTTGACACAGGGCTGGTTATTCTCACCTCAACCCCTCTCTCAATGCATTCTCCAGATCCATTCTCCACCCTCTCTTCTTCTTCTGTGCCCAGCAACTGTATTGTCCATTCCCTGCCCTCTGGCTTCTTGTTAAGTGTCGCCAATGGGGGGCACCCACAAGAGCACAAAGACCCATGTCCTCTGGACACTGGAGTCTTAGTTTGTGGCAGTGGCTGGTTCTCCAACTACACATCCCTGACTACTGCTGTACCTGGTGGCTGGTCCCAAAGAGGGGAAAGCTTTTCATTGCTGAAAGCTCCTGGTTGCCTTAATATCCTTTATTTGTTTCTCTCACCCTGCCTACATCTCCATAAACAGCACTTTTGCTAAATTCTCTCCAGGCTCTTCCAGAGTGTGCTTTCTGTTTCCGGATCTGTCCTGGACTGACAGAAGCAGGACTTGGGATGCAAAACACAAGGTACCCCTCAGGCAAGGGAAGGTCTCCCAGGCACTGGTTTCTGAGCACTTGTCCGGTGTGCCCAGAGTCTGTCCCTGGCTTTGGAAGAGCAATGGCGATTGAGTTCTAGTGTCTGAGAACCACCTGGGAGCTTATTAAAAATGCAGATTCGAGGAAAGACTAAGAAACTATCACAGATTGGAAGAGACTAAGGAGACATGATGACTACATGCAATGTGATGTCCTGCACGGAACAGAAAAAAAGACATTAGTGCAAAAACTGGTGAGATTTGCATAAAGACTGTAGCTTAATTAGTATTAGCGCACTGACATTAGTTGGTTAATTTTGACAAATATATTCTGCTTATGTAAGGCGTTAACATTAGGGGAAGCCAGTTGAAGGAAATATAGGAGCTTTCTGTACTATTTTGCAACTTTTCTAGAAATATATTCCAAAATAAAGTGTTTATTTTTTAAAAACGCAGACTCCCAGACCCTGCTCCAGACCTCTTGAATCAGAATTTCAGGAGTGGATATTTAAGCAGGTGGCTTGAGAACTAAACTTTGAAAATCACTGTCCCTAAAGGACTTGGAAACTATTATCTCATGTTGAGATAAGGATGGAAACAATTGTTTACGAATGCCAGATTGCAGCATAATTACTTGACTATTTAAGGAAAAGAACTAATCAAAGCTTTGTCAAAGTTCACCTTCTATTCCAGTTAATTAGAATGATTCATCCCTCGACCAGTCTCCGTATTTAGTTTCCTGCATAAAAACACTTGAAAAGGTACAGGTAATTATAGAACCAAAAAAAGAAAGTGACAGTAAAGCCCTTCCACTTCCTCCTCCCTCTGAGATCAAGGGTTTTTTTCACAGTACGCGTCCTTTTTATTTTCCCCAACTTTGAGTTTCCAAAAGAGCAGGGCCAGCCAAACAGACTGCTGGATAGTGATTTTCCTCATCTCTTCCATCATGGGTTATCCTGTTTCCCTAAGCTTTAAGCTCCCCGAAGGCAGGAGCTCTATTTTCAGTTTCTTCTGTGTTTTTCTACAGCTCAGTTGAATGTTCTTCATCTACTACTTTGATGGATTGACAACCTGCACTTCCCCACTATGCTCATATCTTTGCCTACTTATTTTAGATATAATTCTTATTATGCCACTGGAACGTGTAAGAAGGGGATGGGTAGAGGTGAAAATGTTGGCATTATTATTGCTTGTTCACCAACAAAAATGTTCACTGAGAATCTACTATGTGCCAGGCACTGCTCTAGGCACTGGGGATCTAACACTGAATAAAATAATCTCCACTTTAGGGAGCTTAACGTCAGACCAGGGAGACAGACGATTAAGCAGATAACCGCCAAACAAGTTATAGGTTCTCCCTTACCATCCTCACACTTAGCTCATCATGACAGGGCAACCTGAAGAGGAATTAGGAATAGGACAGGTAGGTTCTAGTTTCTGGTCTACCTCTGGTAAGAATGATTTTAAGGGAGGCATAAGCTCTCATTCAAAAAAATGGGAATTAAAAAAAAAATCTGTCTTTCTGTCTTCCAGCGGTTGTTAAAAATCTCAAATAACAATGGATGTGAAAGTGCTCTGAACACTGCAAAGTGTTATACAAAATGTCAAGCAATAGAAGGTAATGACCTAAACTGTCCCTGCCCACTAACTCTAAACCAAAAAATTAGTGGTTCAGTGGTCTTCCCATTAAGCAGAAGTTTCAGACAATAAGCATTTATAAAAAGCAATCCTTTCAAAGATCGAAGCTCTGTTGCTTTGGAGTTAGCAATTAAGGAGAATTAGATTAATACCAAAGAACTGGGCCAGAGGAGAGAAGTCACCTGTGAAGAAAGCAGGCCTGTCCTTTTATTCACAGCAGACCCATCTGGCTTCACTCTCCTTGAATAAACAGGGCTCAGTTACTGCAACTCTTGTCTGAAATTGAAAGGGATTTCTTAGCCAGAGCCATTCAACATTTCTAGTTTATTCAAAGAGAAGCTTCCAGATCAGAGATGAAAGAAAAGCTTCTCCAAGTCTGTGCTAGAGCACATAAACCTGTGAGCAGTCTTCAAAAATGTCTTATAAAAAATGATGCTTGGAGAGAAATTTTGAAAATCAGATTTGCTGTTTCAGATAAATACAGTTTCTATTCTCAGCTTCAAAGGTAGAAAATGTTCTATCAGAGCAGTTTACCATCTTCCTCTCTGTCTGGAGAAGTCGATGAGCTTCTAAGGGCTCTCTTTGGATGCCATGGTAACAGCATGATTCTGGTCAAGTCTGTTGTGTCTGGCGTACAGCTTAAGGAACTTTCAAACGCTACCTAAGAAAATATGCATGATAGCCCTGCTGGCATGCTTGAACTGGACACACGGCCCATTCTCTTCAGGGGCACATACACCTGTAAGCCTCAACGGTGTCCCAGCACCGGGCCAGCACTAGGGTAACTCAGTGAATGGAAGACACTTGCAAAGAACTCGCAGTAGGTGCGGTCCCAGGGAGCCACAATAATAAATAAACAAATATATATATAGGAATGATATCATCAAGTTTTAGCTTTTATTCCAAAATGTAAATTTTATTCTCTAGCTTTTGCTGTGATTTCAAGTGTGGAAGACTTTCACGAAGATTACTTCAGCTAAATACAGACATGAGAAAAAGTTGACTGTTGAGCATGGGAACAGCAACAGGATCAGAAAGAAGTTTAAGTTGTTCATTTGGGTCTTTAAATGCACTTAGCCTGCAAAATCATGAAGGGACAAAGGAGAACTACTGGCCTATGGAAAGCAACAGCATTTTTGGCTTTCTGGGTAAGGCAGCATCACATCCAGCATGTGGGACTCTCTGAAGTCTCCTCAGACGGTCTCCCTAAAGATGATACTTTCCCTTTACCTGGAAGTACTGAGCAAGTGTCAGATGATGGAGACTTCCTCTTCACTGTGGTTAGTATACATGTGTGTGTTTATACCACTGTCAGATTAAATCAGAAGTCACTTTGGAGCTCACCATTTACATGAACCAATGACCACCTCAATCATTTCTATATATGTGAAAGAAATTTGATCTATGACTCCAAAGAAAGCCCATGAGTGAGCTGAATTTCTTCAGGAAATATTTAGGAAGCACATGCTATAAGCAACATGCTGAACCAGGAGCTGAAGGAGAAACAAAAGAAACATCATACTTGGCCCTTTTTTACCCTTTGGTGGAAGAGGAAGATAGACCCAGAGGAAACAGTCAGGTAGCAGTTTGTTCTCTTTCTCTTGTCTCTTAGCCACTCTCCATTTCCTTATTGACCTAATGGAGTTCTCCTGGCCTTGGCCTCCACCCACCACGTCCATTAACCATTTTCTCCATCTTCATGATACCCCCATCTGACCCCGCACACACATCTTGGCCTCCCTTCCTCTGTGCCCAATATGAGATGATTACAGTCTCTCCCTAGACCCCTCAATATCTCTGTTCTCTCCTCTTCCCAACACTGGATAATCCTGTATTCTATGTTCTCCGCTCTAACACTGAATACTCTTGGAGAAAAACCATGTAACCATGAAGATGCCTTCAATGAAACCATGAAGAAAGGACCAATGGAGAATGTTGATTCCCTGATTAGAATGTAAGTTCCTTGCAGGAGGGACTGTGTCTCACGCTGCTTTGTTAATAAGTCCAAGGGCACATCAGCAGGCTCAATAAATCCTTGTTGCAATAAGTTAATACCAAAAACAAAAAATTAGAAAAGAAGGGTCCATACTCATACTTGGACAAATAGATTTTTTAAACTTTCACACATGGTTTACATGCAAGTAAACACAGTTATTTATTCAATGCTTTATTAATGCTTTAAAATAAAGCATTCAATAAAAGAGCCTTAAAAACAGCTGGTAAAAGTTCTGTGGATTTCAGAGCTGTAAATCTGTTCGAACTTCTTTTATAATTTAGAATTTTTATAACTTAAGATGGTTCTTCCTGGCAATTAAAGCAATGTAGTGAGATCTCACTACACTGAATGGCAAACCACCTCTAAAACTTCACCAAATAGAGGCCATCCTCAGGTCATATCTGTCTTTCTCCCAGGGAGAAATGAAAGGGTCTCTCCATGTTGGCCAGAAAGGCAAATATCAAAGGAATCCTGAAACATCACGTTTCAAAGAGAAGAAAGTCAGCATCCTCTGAGGGAATGGCTGCTGTGAGGTGTAAGATTTCAGTGGGACATTGCTTCCTGAACAGGGGCCCCAGTGCATCCCTGGGTCTCTGAGACCACACTGGGAATGCAGAATTCTCCTCCCTCATACCAGGGCAACGCTGTCTCAGAGCTGGGTAGGGACTTCTGTTCTGCCAAGCCAACTGCACCACAGGCCACAATCCTCATACCGGATTGGCAGGAACAAACCCAAATGTCACCTGATTATCCTACAAATGGAATAATGTCTGATAAGAGGCTGATTGGACAGCACACAATGTCATTTCCTCTAATTAAGGAACTCTTGAGAAAAACCAAAATAGCCACAAAGCACCGTCAGCAAAGCAATCAGCAGCAACAATTAGCTGTCAACTCGGTCCTGAGCTGAGCCTTGTGTAGTGAGCAGGGGGGTTGTTATGGGCTTCCAATCAGCGTGACCGCAGGAGTCAAGGGTGACCAGGCGAGAAGAGGGGCTGGAGCCTGCTGCACACCAAGGAAGTCTGCAGCAAAACCCTCGGGTTGGGGGACGGGGTGGGGGGGGCGGAGGCAGCAGCTTGTTGGTTGGTTTCTGTGCAGCAATGAAGTGGGGGGATGCTATAAAGAATCCTGCAGCAAGCTTCCAAAGCAGCTGGAAGTCTACTGGCTGCAGCCCATGCTATTTATTTGCACTGAATCATTCTTCTTCTCAACCTGAAACTATTCTACAAATCTTTAAAATCTATAAGCAGTTCATCTCCATCTCCTTTATGAGGGTTTCACAACTTCAACATATGTGAATTCTCCCTTTGCTCAACTCTCATAAGAGGTTACCATCTATATTACAAAGTCATTAACTGTAGGAGTTGGGAAAAATATAACACAACTGTCACAATATGTCATAATATATAATAAGACATTGTGTGTGTGTGTGTGACACACACGTGTACGTAACAATTACGAGGAGGAACATTATTCTCGCCTTCCCAGCATCCCTGCTTGGGCACATAAAATAAAACTGTGTGTCTTCTTAAAAGAAGGTGACTATTGGAAGGTGACTTCTACGCTTCACTACATCCCTTCACTCCTCCTCAAGGAAGTGACTCCTTGAATTGCTCAGACTGAGTGAGGGAAAGTTCATGGAGGTTTGGACACCCTCCTTTCTATTTCTGGCCTCAGCAGCATGTATTTTTCTTTTCCATGAAAGAAGACTTCAGCAATAAACGTAATAGGATGCCTGATTCTAGCTGATTCTGTCCATAATTTAAGCTCATTCTCCAATCCAGGATCACTGGGAATAAAGCTGATATTGAATAAAGCTCCCTGTCTGTCTGATATCTGCATTTAGTTCTCCATCCACAGCAAACCCAGCCCTGATTTCTTTTGCACCAACAATACGCCCAACTCAAAGATACATTTCCCAGCCTCCCTTGCAGCTAAGGGTGACCACTAAGATTAAAGCATAATTCACTGGTCCCAGGAAACCAGGACAGCTCTTAACCTGGGCTGACTCAGCTAAGAGGCCCCTCTGTGTCCACCTGCTTGGAATACTTCCATGATGGTCCCAGGTTGAACAAGCTATGTTAAAACAATTTAATGATATTGCCAGAACTCTCTGACTTGATGTCTCTCACTGAGACATGGGGGCAGGGGGTGGGGGGAGGCTTCAAAATACCTGGATACAAAAGCAAAGGTAAAGACAAAAGGAAAGCAGATGCTATAATCCAGCAATCATGGCCAGCATTTTTTTATGAAATCCAAGGAAAGAGGACAACTTAAGAACTGGGATAAACGTAAAATTAACCTTTACTGAAAGTTGAGAAAAAACAGAGAAAACTAGAATTCTGGCAGCACAGTTGCATCATTGCATCACAACATACTCAAAGTTGGGAAGATTCAAAAGCTGAGGGTCTCTCAGCAAGAACCTTGTCTCTAAAGGTTCTTGGGATGGGTACTTGCTAGAACCCTTTAGGCCAGGCTTTGAAGCATCAATGTAGGAACCTGTTGCTTGAGCTGAACCCAAGGTGGAGAGGAAGAAAGAACTGCCCCTAGGAGGCAGGCTTCAAAGGTCTAAGAAATTCCTTTATAAGAGGAAGCAACAGAAAAATCCCTGCTACAAGAAAGAGTCAAGATTTTTGGGTGCTAGGAACACAAAGCTCAAAGAAGAATTTGAAACTAAGAAGCATTAACTATGCATATCAATGATAATTGTTCAATTAAATTCAATAATTTAACTAGAAAAAAACATTTAAATGCCTTAGTTTAAATATGTGTGCACTACAACCCAGTTTATTCTTAAAGTAGGGTTACCTTCACAATATTTTGAGTTTGAAGGATTTTAATCTCATTATTAAAAGCACAGTTAGCAAAAAAAAAAAAAAAGAAAGAAAGAAAAGAAAACAGTGATTGGGTAAAATAGGGGTCCCCAACCCCCAGGCCGCGGACCAGTCCATGGCCTGTTAGGAACCAGGCCGCACAGCAGGAAGTGAGCAGCGGGCCAGCGGGCAAAGCTTCATCTGCCGCTCCCCATCGCTCCCCACTGCTCGCATTACGGCCTGAACCTCCCCCCACCCCACCCCCATCCGTGGAAAAATCATCTTCCTCGAAACCGGTCCCTGGTGCCAAAAATGTTGGGGACCACTGCAGTAAAACACTACTTCTCAAAGTGCACAAGAATCCCTCAGGGATCTTGTCAAAATGCAGACTCTGATTCATCAGGTCTGAGCATGGGACCTGCGATTCTGCACTTCTAACAAGCTCTCAGGTGATACTGATGCTGCTGGTCCTGCCCTGATGGAAGAACAAGGGACTCTCAGGCCCAGAATCCTGCACTGACACAAAGAAGAGGTCTGCTACCACTGAGGGAGGGGCAGGGAACTCTCTCCCACCCAAGCCACCTACAGATACAAGGCAGAAGTGGAATGCCACGAAGAGGAACAGGAACATGGACAAAGCTGCAGTCCCAAGGCCTGCCCAAGATTGGAGCTGGACCAGAAGAACTGGGAACCCCCTAACATAGCCACAGCTTTGCACTGAGCAATGAGCAAAAGCCATTCACAGCTAGGAGAGGAGCATCAACAATGGAGAGCGATCCCCTCAGTGGAAAGCTGAGGATGGAGTCTGGACGGTGAGAAAAACCCTCTGGCACACCAGGCCACACACTGAGCATGAGGTAACTTCAGTCCACCACTGGAAAACTCTGCAGTCTGCTTGGCTGAAGAGAACCATAGCAACCAGGAGGCCAACCCCACCCAAACTCCCTACTAACTACTAATCTTATTAACTGCTAACAAGGGACCAAACCATTCTTACATTAACAGCCTTGCAAAAGAAGTGTGCCCATTTCTGGGTGGCAATATTATCAACTTTATTACCTACTGCTCTTCTACCAACAACATCCAACATGCAATTAAAATTATGAGACATTCAAAAAACCAAGGAAAAACAACCTATTGTCAAGATAAAGCCACCAACAGAACTAGACAGAGAGATGACCCGGATATTGGAATGATCAGAGACTTTAAAATGGCTATGATTAATATGTAAAAGGCTCACATGGAAAAGTAGGATACAATCCAGGAAAAGATGGAGAATTTCAGCAGAGACATGGAAACTACAGGAAAGAAACAAAAATTCTAGAAATAAAATGCAATATCAGATGTGAAGAATTCTTTGATTGGCTGATGAGACAGGACACAGTGAAAGAAAAGAAGCAACGAACTTAGCATTTCTATAGAAATTACCCAAAGAGAAATGGTAATTTTAAAAAGTGTCCAAGTGGACTTCTCTGGTGATCCAGTGGTTAAGAATCTGCCTGCCAATGCAGGGGATACAGTTTCGATCCCTGGTCTGCGGAGATGCCACATGTGCCACAACTTCTGAGCCCATGGTCTAGAGCCCGCAAGCCGCAACTACTGAGCCCACTCGCTGCAACTACTGAAGCCCACGCACTCTGGGGCCCATGTGCTGCAACTACTGAAGCCCACATGCCTAGAGCCCATGCTCCACAACGAGAAGCCACCACAATGAGAAGCCCATGCACTGCAACAAAGAATAGCCCCTGCAATGAAGCAATGAAGACTCAGCGCAGCCACACAAAAAAAAAAGAAAGAAAGAAAGAAAGAAAAAGAAAAAAAAAGTGTCCAAGAGCTGTAGAACAATATTAAACAGTCTAACATGCATGTAATTAGAGTACCAGGAGGAGGAGGAGAGAGAAAGGTATGCAGGTATTTAAAAGGGGGAAAGGACAGCTTTTTCAACATATGGTGCTGGAAAATGTGGACACTCATGTAAAAAACTGAACCATGACCCTTACCTCACACCAGATACAAAAACTACCTCGAAATGTGTCATATAACTAAATGCAAAACTTCTACGTTTTAACTATATTAAACTATAGTTTAACTATAGTTTTAACTATAAAATTTCTGGAAAAAAATTAAGAACATCTCTGTATATTTGGTTTAGCAAGGATTCCTTAGGACACAAAACTGCTATCCAACAAAGAAAAAATTGATAAATTGAACTTCATGAAAATTAAAAATTTCTGCCCTTTGAATGACGCTTTTAAGAGTATGAAAAACAAGCCACAGCCTGGGAAAAGGTATTTGCAAAGCACACATTTGATAAAGGGTTTGTATCCGGAATAGATTCTATTATAGCTCAATAATATAAAGATAGATAACTTAATTCTTAAAATGGGTGACTGATTTCAACAGACACTCCACTAAAGAAGATATGCAGATGGCAAAGAAGCACATAAAAAGATGTTCAACATCATTAATCATTAGGGAAATGAGAATTAAAGTTACAACGAGATAATACTACAAACCAACTCAAAATTGCTAAAATTATGGAGACTGATTATACCAAGTGGTGGAGAGACTGTGGGGCAATAAAATTTTATGTATTGCCGAATGGAATGCAAAATGGCACAGTCACTTTGGGAACAGCTGGAGGGATTTTTTTTGTATAATGTTAAACGTATACAATCCAGTATACTATATAGTATATGACCCAATAAACCTACTCCTAGTAATTTACCCAAGAGAAATGAAAACATACATCCATACAAAGACCTATTAATGAGCAATTATAATAGCTTTATTCATAAGAGCCAAAAACTATAAATAACCCAAATGTTCATCAATCGGTTAATGGATAAACAAATTGTGGTGCATCCACACAATGGAATTCTACTCAGCAATAAAAAAGAACAAATGACTGGTACTAGCAATGACATGGATGAATTTTTGACAGTCTTTGAGATTTTTTTAAAAGAAATCTAAAACAAAAGGCCACATACTGTATGACCCCATTTATATATTCTGAAAAAAGAAAAAAATCTAGGGACAGAAATCAGATCAGTGATTGTTACTACAAAGGAGCATTCTTTCAGGTGTTAGGTACATTCTGCATCCTGATTGTGGTGGCGGTTTCAGGATGGTACACTTTGGTGAAGCTTAGCAAACCATGAATTTCGAGAGCATGAATTTTACTGTGTGTTCATTATACCTCAGTAAGCCTGACCAAAATAAATAAATAGGTAAATAGTGCCATGACAAAAGGATGGCTTCTGGTCAAGTGCGTATCCACATGGAAAAAATTAATCTTGACCCTCTACCTCACATCATATACAATAAAACCAATTCCAGACGGATCGTGGCTCAAAATGTAAAAGAAAAATAATATAGCTTTCAGAAGAAAACATAAAAGTTCTTTGTGATCTTAGAATAAGGCCAAGATTTCTTAAATAGGTACAATAGTACCAACCACAAAGAAAAAAAAATGGATAATTTACACTATTTTAAAGAAATTTCTGATCATAAAAAGAGTAAAAAGGTAAACCACAGGAAAAAAAAGTAGATATTTACAACATATATATCCTACCAAGGCCTCAAATCCAGAATACATATTATTAAAATGTCTACAATTCAATAAGGCAACACAATTTTTTTTCAGAAGACCTGAATAAGCACTTCACTTTTTTTGCGGGGGGGGGACTTGAAAGGGCTTCTCACAAAACAAGATATTCAAACGGTCAATCAACATACGAAAAAGTATCCAACTTCATTAGTCTACAGGGAAATACAAATCAAAACTACACTATGATACTACTTCACACTTAGCAGTAGAGACTAAATGAAAAATCAAACAAACAACAAAACAGAAAATACCTTGTATTGGAAAGGATACAGAGAAATCAGAACTCTCACACACTCCTGGTTAGCATGTAAATTTTTAAATTAATAGAACCATTCTGAAAAACTGATAGTATCTTCTCAAGCTGAACACACACCTACCCCATAATCCAGAAATTCCCTTGCTGCAATACATATCCAACAGAAATGTGTATACATAATCAAAAACAAAATGTGCCAAAACTGACTCAAGAAGAAATCAGAAAACCTAAATAAATCAGAAATTAAATCAGCAGGTAAAAATTCTTCCCTCAAAGAAAACAACAGGTCTCAACTGTTTTACTCTCATATTCCCCCATACATTCAAGTAGCAAGCAATTCCAATATTTTGAAAAACATTCCTGGCAAGGAAAACACCAGAAAAAAAAAATTTTATCCAATCTCAGGATAAAACTAAATCTTAGCTAAATATAGAAAGGATAATGCATCATGACCAAGTTGATTTTGTCTCAGAAATGCAAGGTAATTTAATGTTAGAATATCAATTAATATAAATTACCATGATTAGATGAAGAATAAAAATCATTTCATCAGCTCAGTAGATTAGAAAAGCATTCAATAAAATTCAACACCCAGGACAACTAACTTGCTTTTAGCAAACTAGGAATAGAAAAGAAACTTCTTAATCTGATATAGACTATTATTAAAGTTCCTCCATCAAATGATGTACCATAACTGATTTAACACAATTTGCCTACTGTTGGATACTTAGATTCTCTCCTCGTTTCGTTTTATTTGGCAAGTATAATTTATGCTGTGATGAACGTCTTTGTGCATGTTGATCAAGTTGCCTAACCTCTCTGTGTCTCAATAAAATACACCTAACTTATAGGGCTGTTGTAAGGATTAAATAAGATGTTGGATTTGAGTCTTAGGAAAGTCTTGGGAGAAAAGCATGGTTTATAAATCTGAGGAAATTTGTTCTGCACTTACCTGGCGGAAGATCTCTCAAAGCACACTGCAGGCTCAAGCCAGAAGTCGTCACTCTGTCAAAAATAAAGTTATTATCTTCAGGTTATCAGGAATTAAGGATGTAATATCTGAGGAAGGCAGTCAGTGATGGGGGCTATTGCTTGCTGCAGGATTCCCTTGCATCATTTGATATCTTCTACCCCTCCCAGCTACCATGTCTCAAATCAAGTGAAGGTGACTACAGCCATGCTCCCTTCATCTGCCCTTGATCTACAGCACCCCATTTTTGCACAGCAGCCAGAGTGAAATTCTAAAATCTGAGCATGACATACCACACCCCTCCTGAAACCCCTTCCACAGCTTCCTCTTATCCACAGGATAAAGGCCAAGCTCCTTGGCACGACTTATAAGGACCTTCATGATCTGATGCCTACCTACTTCTCTAGCCTTGTCTCTCATCCCCGTAGCACTGTCTGGGCTCCCACTACACTGGACTTGCTTCAGCCCCTCACTCCTTGGCACATCCCAGCTTTCACACACACCATCCCCTCTGCCAGGACTGCCCTCCTCTTCCCCTGGCTAACTCCTACTCGTCCTTCCATTCTCCACTTAAGTGTCACTTCCTCACTCAGGCCATCTGCTCCCCTTGACCATCTTAAGCTCCTCTATTTACACTTCAAATAAGCCTGCAAGTCTTCTTCTGTAATATCGTACATGCAACTACTTATTCAATATATCTTGTCTTCCCTGTGCACCCAGAGATCATATCTGCTTTGTTCACAGCTGTATCCTCATGCCTATCCCAGCACTGGTCTCACAGCAGACACTTAATAAACATTTATTGAGCAAAAGAATTACTAAACTTATTCCTCAGGTCTTAGCTTTCCAACTCATCTTTTGATTCATACTGATAATTTAATTGACTTCCTACTTCATTACCATACTTCATTGATTAAGATTCACTGGTTGTAAGAGACAATGCTATTTTACATAATAATAGGAAAGAAAAAATGGTTGCAAATTAAACTGTGATACAGTACTAAGATTTAGAATTTTTATCTTGTACTTATTGAAAAAGCTCTATTAGATTTACTTAGGCATAGGTTTTATTATATTCATGAAAATGTAAAAATATTAGTGAAATAAATTGGTTAGTTGCTCCAATTTGATTTAGATATCACATTCAAAACCCACTTTTTTTTAACATCTTAATTGCACTATAATTGCTTTACAATGGTGTGTTAGTTTCTGCTTTATAACAAAGTGAATCAGTTATACATATACGTATGTTCCCATATCTCTTCCCTCTTGCGTCTCCCTCCCTCCCACCCTCCCTATCCCACTCGTCTAGGTGGTCACAAACCACCTAGCTGATCTCCCTGTGCTATGCGGCTGCTTCCCACTAGCTAGCTATTTTACGTTTAGTAGTGTATATATGTCCATGCCACTCTCTCACTTTGTCACAGCTTACCCTTCCCCCTCCCCGTGTCCTCAAGTCCACTCTCTAGTAGGTCTGTGTTTTTATTCCTGTCTTGCCCCTAGGTTCTTCATGACCTTTTTTATTTTTCTTAGATTCTATATATATGTGTTAGCATATGGTATTTATTTTTCTCTTTCTGACTTACTTCACTCTGTATGACAGACTCTAAGTCCATCCACCTCACTACAAATATCTCCATTTCATTTCTTTTTATGGCTGAGTAATATTCCATTGTATATATGTGCCACATCTTCTTTATCCATTCATCCAATGATGGACACTTAGGTTGCTTCCATGTCCTGGCTATTGTAAATAGAACTGCAATGAACATTTGGTACATGATTCTTTTTGAATTATGGTTTTCTCAGGTATATGCCCAGTAGTGGGATTGCTGGTTCGTATGGTAGTTCTATTTTTAGTTTTTTAAGGAACCTCCATACTGTTCTCCATATTGGCTGTATCAATTTACATTCCCACCAACAGTGCAAGAGTGTTCCCTTTTCTCCACACTTAAAAGCTTTTGCACAGCAAAGGAAACCATAAACAAGACTAAAAGACAACCTTCAGAGTGGGAGAAAATATTTGTAAATGAAGCAACTGACAAAGGATTAATCTCCAAAATTTACAAGCAGCTCATGCAGCTCAATAGCAAAAAAACAAACAACCCAATCCTAAAATGGGCAGAAGACCTAAATAGACATTTCTCCAAAGAAGACATACAGATTGCCAACAACACATGAAAGGATGCTCAACATCACTAATCATTAGAGAAATGCAGATCAAAACTACAATGAGATATCATCTCACACCAGTCAGAATGGCCATCATCAAAAAATCTAAAACCCACTCTTCTGAATCACTTTTGCCACAGGGTTCAATGACTGTGTTTTTCCACACAATATTGTCCTCTATACCACCAAGAGATTTAGTGATGCAGCATTTCTTAAAGGAGTGCTCAAGTACTGCATCTGGGATTTTCTTCTAAGCTTCTAATGCTTTTCCACAGTGTTGATGCTGGCAAGAAAATCTTGCTAACAGATGTCAGCAGAAGAGTTCAGTCAACACCTAGGACCACATTCCTTCCTCAGATGATCATGGAATGGACTGCTGACTGAAACAATGAGCAGTTTCACTCGTGTTATCATGCAGCCAGAACTACCAAGTTCACACACGCATGGACAATGAAGCTACAACACAACCATCGCCTGACCAACAGCAATGAAAGATGCTTTCGAGTGTATGACCCATCCTGGTATCAGAGTATTAAAATGTGAAAAAAATAAAACGTGTCTTAGAATCAATGAAATACGAGAGGTCAAAAAAGGTTCTTCAAGAGAACTTGGGAAAGTTAATAAAAGGAAGAATGCAAATTCATTCTCTCCCTCTCCTTCCCTCCCCATCTCTCTCTCTGTCTCTGTCTCTCTGTCTCTCTGTCTCTCTGTCTCTCTCTCTCTCTCACACACACACACACACACACACACTCAATCACTCACTCATGGTCAGAGGCTCCTCATATGTTGGGAGATGGGTGCAGGAGGCATGAGTTGAGAGGAGGGTGGAGATAAGTTCAGCCCATGCTCCTCCAGCCCAGTCCTGCAGCAGGTGCTTCTACCCTGGAGGAAGAAGGCATTTCTTGCCTCTCCGCTGGCCCAGCCATGCCCCCATGGACAGTGTCCCCCCAGGGGGACTCCTTTCTCTAACTACTTTTTGACCTATTAAAATACTTTTTTTGCTTCTTTTTTTGTGGTTAAAGAAAAAAACAGAACATGAGATCTATCTTCTTGAATGTTTAACTGTGTAATACAGTCTTGTTAATTACCAGCACAATGCTGTACCACAGATCTCTAGAACTTATTCACCTTGCATAACTGAAACTTCATGCCCATCGAATAGCAACTCCGCTTTTCTGCCTCTCCCCCAGCCCCTGGCAACCACCACTCTGCTTTCTGCTTCTATGAGTTCGACTATTTTGATAACTCATGTAAGCGAAATCATGCAGTACTGGCTGATTTCACTTCACATAACATCCTCAAGGTTCATCCATGTTGTTGCATATGACAGGATTACCTTCTTTTTTAAGGCTGAATAATATTCCATTGTATGCATATACCACATAAAACAGCATTTTTTTAACATCTTTATTGGAGTATAACTGCTTTACAGTGTTGTGTTAGTTTCTGCTGTATAACAAAGTGAATCAGCTATATGCATATGTATGTATAGCCCCATATCCCCTCCCTCTTGCATCTCCCTCCCACCCTCCTTATCCCACCCCTCTAGGTGGTCACAAAGCACCGAGCTGATCTCCCTGTGCCATGCAGCTGCTTCCCACTAGCTACCTATTTTACATTTGATAGTGTATATATGTCAATGCTACTCTCTCACTTCGTCCCAGCTTACCCTTCCCCCTCCCCATGTCCTCAAATCCATTCTCTATGTCTGTGTCTTTTAAAATAGCATTTTTAAGGGCACAGTTTTTAAATAAATGGAAGTTTTTTAGAAATGTGTCATCACATTAGAGCAGAGCAGACTCTAGTTTCAGAGGTTATCTCATCCTCAGTCCAGCATTCAAGGTCTCACTTGTGAATACTCAATCATGGCTGGGAAAAGGAGGAGGAAAGGGACACCACTGGAAAAGTCAGTGGGCTTTTCTGTGCCTCAGTTTCCTCATCTGTAAAATGGTCATATAGGATTAGATGATTTATCAGTTCAGGGTCCCAGCATGAAAGAGATTACACACTCAAATGGGAGTTTTTATTAAGGGGATTATTTACAAAGTATAGACAGGATTAAAGAAACCATCAAGGGATGGTAAAGCAGGACTTCCCATTGGCCAAATAAGTGATTGATGTGATCCATGGACACTAGCCTCCCAGGACCCAAAACAGCGTGCAGAAGCGGGAAGAAGGGATCTGGAAGGACAGAGCATGTTCATCTAGGATCATGTCTGAGTTGCCACAGAGCTGCAGTATTCTGTGACCATTTTGGTACAGAATTAAGTTTGCATAGCAAGAAAAAAATTGTTTACTCTAAAGATTTGAGGAAAATCCACCAGTATGCATTTTCTCATCATTCTGTGCTTAGCTCAGATAGCAGCACCCACTTGCTGCTTTTGGAAACAGCTCAGGTTGAGAAGATTACTCTCGACAGCCCGTTTTTCTTTAACTGAGCTCTTACAAATGTGGGATTCTGTTTTGAGCTAGTAATTGATGCTTCTCCCTCCTGGTCTTATCCCCTGAGATTCTTCCCTTTTTCCAGAAGGAGGCTCCTGCAGTGTCCACTGTCTCACAGAAGAGACATTCCAACAGAAGCAAAATAAAGTCTCTTGGCATTCTAAACCCAAGCACTTGGCGTCTCAGAGAACAGACAACATGACGAGCCAGAGCAATGCTTACCACCTGCTCCGGCCCACCACCCCAGACCCAGGCCAGAAAGTATGGAGAGAAAGCTGGGACCAAGTAGACATTGTGGGTCCTGAGAAAAGGGCTCCCAAATCCTTTCCCCACCATGCTGAGGCAGTAGATGGTCAGCACCGTAGGGGCTCTTTTCCTCTTCCCACTCATAACTCATCTTTGAATCTCCCCCCTTTCCCTTAGCTGTGCCCCCCTTTCCGCCTGCCTGCCCTGCAGCAGCAGCGAAGCCCCATGGGTGCTCAGGACTCACAGGGGTGCTCAGTCCTAGGACAGAGCTCTGAGATTTTTAATTTTAACAATCAATGATCCTTTTGAAAGTTTGATAAACAGTTGCTTCTAAAGAAGTTCCTGGTATCACTCACCCTAAAGACCCAGGCAACGGTGCTGATCAGATTCTAGCATTCTAGCATCTAGCATCCCGAGTTCAGAGGCACTGCCATGCTCCAAAATGCATGGGGTTTTGCTGTGACTGTTATACAGATGTCCAACTGGGCTGCACCAGCCATTAGAGAGATGTCACGCTGTGTGGTGAAAGCTCTCTCAGAAGAGAGGGCAGCCACCCTGCCTCAGAACAAAAACCCATATGGAAAAAAACAAAAATAAGTTTTCTGAGTAAACATGTCTTTTCTTCTTTCAAAGGAGTTAGACTATTTCCCAGAGGCTTTATAAAGTGAAGAAAGACTCTAAGTTCTGGCAAATAACAAACTAAAAGGAAGCGGGAGGCTGCCATCCTGCCCATTCTGAAAGAGGCGTCTAGCTGGGCCAGAGGGTTCAGTCATTAGCTGGATGGCTGTGGTCAAATCGTTAACCTCTCTGTGTCTCGTTTTCCTCATCTGCAAAAATGCCAGGGGTCTGCATGAAGATAATTATCAAAGCCCCTTCCATTTCTAAGAATATTTGACTTTCAAACTGGGAAAGGGACATTCCAGTTCAGGGTCCAAGGATCTGCCATTGAAAAATGAAGCAAAGAAGGAAGAATTGCCATCATCAGCCAACAAGGCTGTAGCCTGACAAATTACAGACAGGAAGTACTCTGCAGATTCTGTCATTCTGGCCTTGATGTGTTAGGGCTGCATTCCCATCTCAGATGATACCGCACAAATGGGCGATTCCATGCATCTAAAGAATGCCCAACCATATTAGGAATTCTCCTAAGTGACTCCTCTGTGACATTACACAGTGTTGCTCCTGACGTGGACATTTCAGTCAGCTTCGAACTCAACTCTAGACGAAAATATTACAACTGGATGATTTGTCAAGTGCTAAATCTAATCCTTGCTATTCTTTTTCTACAGTCCTTAAAAAGAAGATTGCCAGATGTTATGCTTGTATATTTAACGGGAAACTGAACGGGAAAAACAAAACGCAGCAAGCCTAGTTGTAATATTTAACCATTCTTGAAAACCCACCATCTAAACATACCAGAAATAACATATTTTCAGAACTGTGACAAAGTCAAATGTCTCTCAAACACAAAAAAATAAGTCTGTCATGAGTAATTCAAAATAAAGCAATCTGTCAGTTGTAAAATTCAAGAACCCTTTTATAAGTAGTTTGAATGCTTCCAACTCTCTCAAAAGATACCATGTTAACATATCAAAAATATTCAGAGAGGGCTTCCCTGGTGGCGCAGTGGTTGAGAGTCCGCCTGCTGATGCAGGGGACATGGGTTCATGCCCTGGTCCGGGAGGATCCCACATGCTGCGGAGTGGCTGGGCCCGTGAGCCATGCATGGCTGCTGAGCCTGCGCGTCCGGAGCCTGTGCTCCGCAACGGGAGAGTCCACAGCAGCGAGAGGCCCGCGTACCGCAAAAAATAAAAAATAAAAAATAAATATTCAGAGAGAATTTCATCGACCTCAGAAAACATTAACCAATCAGCTACTTAGGTAACATCAGGCTGGATCTCCCACAAACACTTGGCACTTATCAGGGACAAATCTAACTCATCATCTGTTGCCCAAACCGGTCCCCCTCTTGCTACCCCTTTCCACTAATCACACGAGCCAGGAACCTGAACATCATTTAATACCCCTCCACTTTCTCCTCTCGTCAATAACCAAATTCTATAGATTGTGCTTATTGAGCATCTTAGTCTCCTATTCTGTCTCTTTACTGCCACTACCTTAGATCAAACCTCATCCCCTGTTAGACAATTGCAAGGTCTTCCAGCCTTTGATGTCTTCAACTAATTCATCCATCCTTGAGAGTTCTCTTTCTCAAATGCACATTTGATACGTCATTACCCCACTCATACCCACTCTTCAATGCCTCCCTGTTACTTATCGTAAGAACTCAATATTCAAGATGGTGTCCTGCTTCACACTCCACATCCCAGCCTTGTCAAACTGCTTACAGTTTTCCATTGATTCATTTCCATTGTGATATTCAGGTCTCCATGTCCTAATTGATCAACCCCTTGCCACCACACCTCCAAAAGGGTCCATCTAACAATTCTACTTCTTTCAAGATGAAAATTCCTTATCCTCACCTGGCACTACCCTCCTCCTCCACTGCTCAGCTCCAGCTGTACAACCCTCTGTGGGGTCTGCTGCCCTCCTCCTTTGAGTCTCAAGTTCAAGGTGGTTCCCTCAGAGAGACCTTCCCTGACCCCCAAATTTGGTCTTTCTCCTACATACTCTGCAACCTGCTATTCTTTTCCCTTATTGCACTTATCACGACTGATAGCTATATGCTTACTTTTGTGGTAATTAGCTCAAAGCCCACCATCCTCAATGGACACTTACCTCTGTGAAGTAGGGATGGTTTAGGCCCAAAGTTAATCTCTAGAGGCCTAGCACTCAATAAAACTTTTAAGCCAATGCATGGTATCTCCAGCCTCAGTGCTTCTATGAATAGCTTTCCACTAATTCCCACCGAGCAGCTAAGGATCACATCCTCCCTTGCAGCTCAGACAGGTCCCTGAGCAGACTTAAATCAGAGCACCCATGATGCCTAATGCACTTCCATGTCATTCTTCTTCTGCTCTAAGCTCCTTGCGGTTCTCCTTGCAAAAATCTTTTCATGTCTTTGAGGCATGTGAATCCTTATTGCACAATGAAAAGGATACAGAGGGACATACGTCCTCAGATATCAATTTATGAGGGTGCCACAAGAATGGCAGCAAAAACATTTTGTACTTCAATTTGTATTTTAGGGTTTTTTGGACATCAAATAACAAACATGAACCTACTATGCTTTGATATTTATGCTCAATTCTAACTAGAATAGAGAAAAGGGCACAAATACATTATATTGCTCTTGCATAGCAGGTACCCCGCTCTGTGCCACTGATCTATCCCCAGCATCTAGCATCGTGCCTGCATGTTGTAGGTGCTCAATAAATGTTTAATGAATAAATGAATGAAAAATAAATAACAGAGTGAAAAGTGAATGATTCTTATCCTCAAAGAATTTACTACTCAAAGAAATAAACAGCAGACACGCCAAAATTTTGAAATCTCTATAGATAGCTCATGAAATTGCTACTTTTATAAGGCAGTTTCATATGGTTTAATCTAATACTTATGTATAGTAGTGTACATGCATTCATTTTTTCCATCATGTTTATTTATAACTTTTATCCATTTGGACAAGATAAATTGTGGTGTAAACAACAGGCATATATAACCAGGGTACCCATATATTTTGGTTTGCCTGACACCATTCTGACTTAAGCATATGGCCCCAAAATAATTATTTCACTATCAATAATTATTTCATATTCACTATAAATGTTTCACTCTCAAACGTGTCCCAATTTGGATGATAAAACTCTGTGATATGATAAAATCCTCTTAAGACATTCTAAGGCTTAAGACCACAGCTATAAAAAAGCTTTCTCTCTCTATGGGAGTTAATGATTTCTCCTTTGAAGAGAAAAGACTGAGCAGAATAAATACTGGTTTCCCCTGAAGCCTCATCTTGGGGGAATGTCACATTCAGGGAAATATAGTCCACAAGTGACTAATAAGCATCATCTTTCCTGGTTCTGGAAGAACACTAAAGAGAATCCAATATCTAACTCACAACAATACTTCTTCAAAGTTCCTTCCACTCCTCTCCAAGCCCCCATATCTCAGAGCTACAGAGTGAGGGGTGGGCGGTAGGAGAGGAACTCAGGCCTTTCTAAAGCCTCAGGACCAACTTCCAAGGAACACACCCCTCCTCCCACCCCTCATTTCCTCTAGCCCATTAACCCATCTCTGGATTCTTCATCAGTGAATTCAAAAAAGGAGAGAGCAGATCTGGCAATGATGCAACTTTCTTTAGAAGAATCTAAGTGGGTAAAGGCAAAATTCTTTAAAGAGTGAGGGGGGAAAGAATTTCAAACACTGTATGTCAAAAATATGTGTCGCACAAACACCGAAAACAGGCACAGAGACTGCAAGATTAAAAGAGATGAAAGAGACATAATGGAGCCAATGGATTCAGGATCCAAAACCTGTTTGAAGACATTTGAATATGGACTGTATATTAGATGATTTTGTGGAATTACAGTTAATTGTCTTGGGTGTAGTAATGACATTGTGGTTATGTAGAAGAAAGTCCATATTCTTAGGAGAAACATGTGGAAGTATTTAAGGGTGAAGTATCATGATGTCCTCAAACCAATATTCAAGTGATTCAGAAAGAGAATGTGAACATTTATACATAAATCTTACTTTAACACAAACTTAATCCAATGCGTCTATATATAGAACAAGCAAGAGAGGAAAAGCACATGTAGCAAAATGAAGGGACTATGACTGTGTACTATTCTGTCAACTTTTCTGTAGGCTAATTTTAAAAATAAAAAGGAGTGGAAAATAAATAAATAATAAGTAAATAAATAAGATGCCTTTCACTTGTGTATTAAATATTCCACGCAATGCCCAAGTATTCTCCTTTGAAGCTCTAACTGCACTGACCCAAGGGGGAAACAATGCCCACAGCTTTTCATGTTGGGAGAAATTGTTTATTAAACCCTCAGGGAATCTAACTTTCTGATGGGAAAGTAATAGCTCTGGGCAGTGCCATTAGGAGGACTAGCTCTGGCAGGAGTCAAAACTAATCTCCTTAGCATTTCCTGATGGCCTCTGCAAAGTGGTCCCTGCCCCAGAGCACAAGACAGTCTCCTTTTTGTGAACTTCTTTGCCCACCATATATGGATTCCACCACCCCTCCTGCTAAATGACTGGTGATTCAAGCATGAGTATGAGGCAGCCTCAATCCCCCAGTTACTTCTTCCAAGGGTGACTGGTCATTTATCATTCAAATCAAGACACTTTTGAGAATGCAAGAGGGGACTAATCAGACAAGGTAGTAGGACAGCACCTGTACTGAGACTGTCCAAGGAAAACTGGAACTGTCTCAAGAACATCTGGATATATGTTCATCCTATTTGTACCCCATAAGCAAGTGTATCAGACAAATACATAAATGATAGCAACAGCCATCTTTACCCATATAACAAAATAATACAAAGCAACTGCATAAACAAATTGCTTGGGAGTTCAAAGGAGGAATGAAGTAATTCCTTTGGAGGAATCAGAAAGAAATTCCTGGGCGAGGAGGAATTTCAAGTTGGTTTTAAAATAATAAGATTTCTGCAGGTAGAGATGGGAGACAAGGTCATTCCAAATGGAAGGAATTATGTGCGTGAAAGCCAAGGTAGGAAAGCGGGGGGGTATACCAGGGAAATGGAAGCAATCTAATATAGCTGATCTGAAGAGGTGTCCACAGGAAAGCCAAGGAGATGAGCTTGGGGAGGTAAACTGGAACCGTAGGGAAAGTACGCACTCAGTCCAACAGGCAATAGGGAGTCACTGACGGTTTGTGGGGGAGGATGGTAATAAGACTGTGGAGGGCCTTGAATATCAGGCTAAGGACTTAAGCCCGGAGAATCAGATAGACCTCCTCCAGAAGAGGAAATCAATATTACCCGGCCTGGAAACATGAATAATATAAACCAAAAGAAAACTGTCACAGATACTGATGCCATAAGCTTCTCAAAACCACTTTTATTCTCTCCTGTGGGAGGTTCTGTTTTGTATGCTGGCTCAAGTATTACTTCTTCTGTCAATTTTTCACCATAAACTCACAGGAGCCCTGTTGCCAGAAAGTGACTGTCACAGAAACAGAACTGAGAGGGTTAAAATGTTCAGAATTGTCCACGCTTGAGAAGATGAAAACAGAAAACACAGCATTTGAGCTAAAGGAAAAGCAAGTTACCAAGAGAGGAGGGATACGATAAATCTCCTTTGAGGATAGGAAATTACATTTTCAAGGCACAGCACATTTTGAATGCAAGTCCTTCTACCACACACAAAGAAGCCTGAGGCAATCTCACATTTAATAAGATTAATTTATTTTTCCCAAAGGTTAATTCACAGTTATTTATTGGATTACACAGAGAATTTTAAGGGTGGGGGGGAGTAAGTGTTTCAGCTGTTTTTAATTTTATTCCAGATATTTGACTAGGCAAGAGCACATGCTTCATAGAAGAATAAGTCATTCTAGAGAAAAACTATTAATATCAAATCTTTCCGGAAAAGGTGGACAACACTGGCAAAGCAATCTCCTTTTCAGAGGAGAATAGCCCAACAGGAAGCCAGTGCTCTGGGCTCTAAATACAAAGCCAGGAATATTTGTAAACAGAAAGCACATATTCCCTTTCTATAGAGGGTGTGCCCGCTCTTTAAATATATTCCCTGGTCAGTTAAGGCCATAAATGAATGGAGAAAAGGTTGGTCTAGAGAAGTAGTTCTTGAGTTTTCAGTCCATGGAGTTTTATATCTACAAAGGGCATCCAGGAAAAATAAACAGGAGCCAACTTTAAGAGGCTTCTACTGGGCTTTGAGCTTCCAAAAAGATAACTGCCATTAAATGGAACCCATCAAATATGCTTAAGTCCACAAAGTCACGCACACACACACACACACACACACACACACACACACACACACTCCCCTTTGGAGGATGAAAGGGAACCAGATTCATGATTTTGAAACTTGGTAAATAAAAGAGTCAAATATTTATCTTGTCTCTCCTATGTGAACTATACCACTGGATAATCAAAAAATAGATGAGGGGAAGAAATTCTTTATAAAAGTATTCCACCTGATAAGTGAAAAAAAAAAGTCTAAATTAGAATATCACCATTTTACCAACCCCAACAAATAAATGAATCTAAGCATTGAGCATCAACAATAGTTAACATCACAAAAAGGACAAGACAGATATCACACGCTTCCAGACGGAAGAACACTCTTACAGTGTTGCCAAAGGAATTGTATCTGAGTCTGATCAAGCCTCTAAATCCAGCTACCACTCTACAGCAATACAGAAGACAGAGGAACACAGTGAAATGTGCCACGACTACGAGAAACTCTACAGGTCAGAAGGCTGGGTTCATCCACAGATAAACTATAAGGAAAAGAAAAGGATGGATCAGGAATCTATAGATAAAAAGAATGGTGTAGCAGTGTTTTTTTGATGAGTAAATTCATTTTCAAAAGCTGTTAAACTATAGTACCTAAGGATGCCCATCTGGGTGATTACTACTAAAACCTCGATAATGGTTACTTACAAAGCGAAGTAGGGGATTATGACTGAGATGGGGGCACATGGAAAGGGCTTCTAGAGTGGGTGGCAAATTTTTATTTCCTGACCTGGGTGGTAGTTACAAGTGCTTTTGCCTTATCAAATATATGCTTTACTAAGCTACATATTTGATTTGGAAGGGAGGTTCTATCTGTGTCTTGTTTTACAGTAAAGTAGCTTGATTTAAAAAGAAGAAAAAATATTTCCAGTAAAGTCCTTAGAAGCATGAAAAAGGATCTAAAGAAGCATCTGATAATTTCCAAATTTGGGAGAAGTATGATAGGTATATAAAGCAATAAAGATTCATATTTGGGGAAGGTGAGTTAAAATATACTCAATACATTTCTGTAATCAATACTAGAAAAAGTCGACTAGGAAGGAATATAATTCAACTAAGAAAACTTGAAAGGAAAGATGCTGATTGATATGTAGAACTCTATGGCCTCCATTCCCCATGAATCTCCTCGTGATCCCCAAAAGTGTTATAGCTCAACCCCCAGATACAAAAGGGGACGGTTTAACAATCCTGGGGCAAGTCATACAAAAATCACAACTTTGAATACTAATATTTTAGAGCAAAACCAGCCTCTTCCGCTAATTTTCACCCTCTGAGAAATAGCTGCTGATTTTTCCCCTTGAAAGTCCATTCCTAGGCTCTTGTGGAGGCAGAACTCCTGGCCTTGGACACCTGATGACCACATGACCTGAGCTGCCCACCATAAACCAACCACGTCATTTGATCCACCAATCCATAAAATCGGTTAAGTGCAGTCACACTCTGTCACCAAGCGGAAGTGATGTATATAAGATAGGTCTGTAGCAGGTCCAGAAGGTACAGTAAGTCACATGATTAGGAACCCAGATTCCTATGGCCACCTACTCGTGCTACATGGCCTTCTCTTTCTCAGCCCACACCTATGACCTCATAAGGGATTCCCTATAACCAGTTAATGCTGGGAAAAAAACTTGGGTATGTTTTATAGATAATTCTTCATTATATACCAGCACTAGCTGGAAACAGACTGTTGCATATTCACTCAGGGGTGGTCCTAAAAAACAGTGGAGAAAGAAAATCCGGCCAGTTGGTAGAACTTCACAGTACATGTGGATATCCACTTTGTCCAGGCTGAAAGATGGCCAGAAGTACAAATCTATACTCACTCGTAAGTAGTAGTTAATGACTTAGCCAAATGGTCAGAGAATTAGAAAGAAGAGAATTGGAAAACTGGTAAAAAGGAGGACTGTGGAATAGGTATATGGATTTTGGAATGGGCAAAGGGTATGAAATATTTGTATCCTATGTGAATACCCACAAAAGAGCATCCACTGCAGAGGCTCTCAATGGTAAGGTAGACAAGATAACACATTCTGAGGATGTCAGACAACAGTCAGCCTTTTTTTCCCCAGCTACTCCAGTGCTTTCTCCAAGGACTTATCTTCAGAGCATCTATGGCAGCAATCAATCAGGCTGTGCACAGACTCACCAAGGCAAATCTTGCTACCACCATTGCTGAGTACTCAACCTCCTAACAGCAGGAGCCAACAGTGAGCCCTGGCAGACCAGCTAGCCATCTGCTGAGGGTTGATTACCTTGGTCCCCTTCCAGAAAGAAGGGGGCAAAGATCTGTCCTCACTGGAATAAATACGTTCTGGATATGGATTAGCCTTTTGCAAGCACCACCATCCACATATTTATTTACCATCATGGTACCCCTCACAACATTTCTTCTGAACAAGGCACTAATTTCTCAACAAAAGAAGTACAGCAACTGGCTTATGACCATGAAATTCTTTGGTCCTGCCACATGTCCATCATCCAGAGGCAGCTGGCCTGACAGAATGGTGGAATCACCAACTGAAGGCTCAATAAAGTCACCAACTGGGAGATAACACCTTGACAATTTATGGAACTATCTTACAGAATGCAGTATATGCTTTGAATCAACAACCCATATAAAGTGCTATTTCTCCCTAACTAGAATACATGGATCTGGAAACCAAGGATTAAAGTTGAAGGGTCTGCTTTTATTATTACACCTAATAATCAATCACAAAAATTTTGCTTCCCATCCCTGAGATGCGGGGCTCCACTGGTTTAGAGTTATTAGTTCTCAAGAAAAATATTTCCATTATAGGCACAAAAATGGTTCTACTGAACTCAAATTTGAGACATCCTCCTGGTCATTTTAGACTCCTCATGCCATTGAACCAATGGACAAAGAAAGGTTTCACTGTCCACATTGAGGTGATTGGTCCCAACTGTAAAGATGAAATAAGATTGCTGCTGAACAATGGGGACCTAAAGAGGGATGTCTGTAATTCAAAGGATTCTCTGGGGTTCTGTTTATTACTTGTTCTGTTATTACTGTTTATTACATGTTCAGTAATAAAGTTGATAAAAGATTTTACCAGTCCAATAAATGAGAGACGACTAAGGACACAGACTCTTCAGGAATGAAGCATCAACTCACTGGAAAAAGAATCCTCACAAACCAAAGGACTAGATAAAAGGAAAAGGAACATGAAAGTGGACAAGGGAAGAAGGAAAATATGTAGCTACAGATATAGATCTATATATGTAGATCCCCTATTTATCTATCGCTATATATCAATTATGGCCTTGTGACCAGTTACAGAAGTGAGAACTGTAGCAACTATGTGTATTTGATTCCTAGATTTTTATGTACATATTTGTATATAGAAATCATTTTCTCCTTTTTCCTTTCCCCTGATGTCATATAAGGACTGCTGGTTGATAGTTAACTTTACAGTTTAGTCTTGTGGGTTATAAAATAGGATTTGACTAACCTGTGAGAGTAACTAAGATCATTCAAATATGGACGCACTTGACTGATAAGACTTTGCATCTGCCTTATCGGGGAAAGGGTGAGCATGCCTTCACTGTGAAAGGGACAGTTGTATCAGCAGAAGCACTGCCATGTTGCTGTTATTGTTTTATCAAGTTCGTATGTGGGTAGAAGGCTGAGTGCGGATGCAGAAGAGACAAAGGTGTGGACTGTGCCTAATGGTGCTCAACCCCACGCTCACTCTTCGACGTACCTTCCTCCGACAGCACACCATGTTTTTCAGACTAACTCACCACTTGGCTTCCTATTGGGTTCTATTAGCTGAGGCACTAGCAGGAGACTGGAAGACAGCAGAAGGGAGACGCCTTTTTGTTTCTCTGGATTTCTGGCAGTGCCCACAGAGCAGGGGCAGTGATGTCGTCACAGCTAATGAGGGCCCTGGGCTCCTGGTCAGGCACCTCGCTTCTCACAGCAGAGGTGGGCTGTGAGCCAGCTGAGAGCAGGGACTGTCTTAGACTTATGGCTCCCCTATAGTGCCTGACCTAGGACGAAACCCACAGTAGGCACATGGTTGTTTTAATTGTGGTAAAAAAAATAAATAAAATAAAATTTACCATCTTGACCATTTTTAGGTGTACAGTGCAGTCATGTTAAGTATGTTCACTTTGTGTGAAACGGAGCTCCAGAACTTTTCGTCTTGCAAATCTCTACACCCGTTAAATAACAACTCCCCTTTCCTCCTCCTTCCAGTCCCTGGTAACCACCACTCCACTTCCAGTTTCTATGAATTTTACTACTTCAGAAAAGTAGGCACATGATTTTTTTTTTTTTTGGTTGCGCCATGCAGTCAGTTCCCTGACCAGGGATCAAACCCCGGCCCTTGGCAGTGAAAGTATGAAGTCTTAACCACTGGACCACCAGGGAAGTCCCAGCACATGACTTTTTAAAATTAACATAATTGTAGAATCTCAGAGTTGGAAAAAACCTTAGAAGTAATCTAGTCCAGGGTCTTACCCAGTGCATGGGTCACACCTTTTTCATCTTAAATCCAGTAACCATTACCTTTTGATCACCTTATCTCTGCTGGAAAAATCCCAGTGACTGCTTCAAAAAGGTGATAAAAAAGTTCTTCCTTGCATTAAACGAAAATGTCGAACTGCTCCCCATTGATCTTGGTCTATTTTCCAGAACAGAACAAGTTTTCCTTCATCAAAGTTTACATGTTTTTGTGCTATTTTAAAAACACGTTTTTATCATGTGTTTAGCCTGCCATGGCAAGATTTGCATGGAGAAAATCAGCAACACAAATTAAGACTATCAACTGCTGCTGATATTCAATACTCAGCAACAGCGTATCATGTAGCCAGAGGTCTCCATAGCCAAAGGGAAGGCAGCAGAATTCAGGAGCTAATTTAAACAGTGAATCAGTGCTTGTTCCTGAGACCCGCTGTACATCTAGGCCTTTAAAAATAAATACTCCTCTCCACGTGTTCACAAGATTACTGACAAGTTTCTCATTAAGTGACTTCTTAGCTCTTTAATAAACCAAGGGATTCTCTCCCGGGTAGTCACAATATTTACCACAATGTAAAGGCAAAAACTGTCGCTAATGAAATCTCATTCAGAAAAGCCCATCACCTCGAAATGATTTCTGAAGTTACAGAGGCAGGATATCATCTTGTTCTTGCAGTGTTTCTAGCAACACTAATGGCAACCCCTTCCCCGAATAACTGTACCATAAGTTCTTTACACGACAAGTTTATGCTGTTGCCATAGAAATAAAACCAAATAATAATAATAACGAATGTGAAGAACATGGAGGCTATGACAAAATGCCTCTGATGGAAGATTAGGGGCTGGGCCAGCCTTGCACGAGAACTTAACTATAGGAGGCAGCTGCCTCTGTGGGTTGTGATAAATGCCTTGGGAAACTGTCTTCACCGTCCCCCTCATCATCATTGTTAAGCGCACTCAGTATGCCTTTGATACAGAAGAAGCACTTAATGTCAGTTTAAGAGAGAAATGTAAAAATCAGTAAAGGCCAGGAAGCAATAATTTATAAAGAATAAATGTAAATTGCAGATATAAACATTTGGAAAAATCTCTCTCTGACTTGTAATCAAAGAAATGCTGATGAAAACAATGTAAGGTACTACTTTTGCCTCAACAACTGAGAACAACAGATACTGTCAGTACTGTAGAAGTGTAAACTGGTACAATCTTTCAGATTAATTTGCCAATATATAACAGAAACCATAAAAATATTAATATATTTTAGTCCAGAAACTTTATTTCCTGAAACATAGGCTATAGAAACAATTTTTTTAAATGGGCACACAAAACGTGTATACAAGGGTTTCATAATTTGTAATAATCAAAAATCAAAAACATCCAAATAGCAAGCAACGGATGATAAATAAGTTATGGCTCACCCAGAAGATGGAATTCTATGCAACCATTAATAAAAGCAAATGTTACACAGCACTTACCATGTAGCAGGCTCTATAAATAAATTAACTCATTTGATCTTTACTATAAATTAACTTTAAATCTTTACTATAAATAACTTACTGTAAATAAATTAACTCATTTGATCTTTACTATAATCCTATGATGTAAGTATTATTATTGCCTGCATTTTACAGAGAAAACTAAGGCAAAGAAGTTAAGTAACTTGCCCGAGGCCACCAAATTAGAAAGTGCTGAGCTAGTGTTCAAACTCAGGCGATCTGATCTGATCCCAGACTCCGTGCTCTTAACCATCACACCATTATACTATAGAAGAATATTTAATGCCATGTTAAAAACCTCAAAAAATACTTGTAAAAATCTTTTAAATGAAATTACCAAATTGGTGTGTGTGTCTATAATATACATCCACATGCCAAAATATCAACAACTGTTATTGGAATTATAAGCATTTTTTTTACTTTCTTCTATTTTTCTAATTTTATTTTTTGCAATTAGCATGTACAGCTGGCCTTCCATAGCCACAGGTTCCACATCCACGGATTCAACCAGCCGCATATCCACAGATGAGGAACCCACCAATACAGAGAGCCCACTGTACTAGGCAATTTTATACAAGGGACTTGAGCATCTGTGGATTTTGGCATCTGCAGGGGTCCTGGAATCAATCTCCCACGGGTGCCAAGGGATGACTATATTACATTCATAATTTTAAAGATAAAAGAATGCTCTCAGTACCATCACTTAAATATTCCTGACAGGCCACTGCCTTTAGCCTAGAACTGGAAGGGACCCAATTATTTGAGCAAACTGAAGTGCTTCACATCAGTTTGCCTCCTTCTTGACCATGAGATACAGTTGTTGTTTTTAAATCTTGAGGAAAACTAAATAAAGGATCTTGACCTGAACTGATAGCACTTTGTATATAAAACATCTTATATCAATAAAATATTTTTGTTATTTCAATACCTGAAGTTTCAAAGCACTCAACCTGTGTCCAGATAAAGTCGCTCTCTTCCCTGCCTTCACCCCTAGGTAATCTGAGTTCATCGGTGTGCAGATACTTAACCTCACCAACAAAATTTCCAGCTGGTGAGGACAGTGCTGCTTCTTATAGGGCCTTCTAGGGCCCCTGACTCACTGGAACTTCCCGATGGCCATTGCCTTACTGTACTAAACTGACCCTGAGCTGCTCCGTGGTAATTCTCCACTGAACCAATTTGGGGATTTAAATTGCCCTCAGGAAATGGACAAGTGAAATGTGACAGAAATGAAACCAGCGCCTTCCCACACAGGCTCTGTCCACACCATGCGGAAAGAAAACTATTGCCTATAGGCCTGTGAGACAGAGGCAATAATTATATTCTCGCAAAGAACAATCCTTGCTCTGGATAAGGAATGCTTATCACATAGTACTCTGCATGGGGTTTGCAGAGTATGTAGGAAACAGGGTGAGCCTGCGAGCCTGCAAAGGATGCTGCATCAACTTTCATCAGAATCAAGTCCACAAACTCCCCTGGCAACTCTTACCACCTGGCATTTGGTGGCCTTGATTATTCCCTTGGCAGCAAAGCCCCTAGAAGACTTAAGCAGAAGGCTCCAGATTCTGCAGCATTAACCAGAATAGCATGTAAGTATGTTTGGGTGACGTATCCATATTCATTAGTAACCCATTCCACAATTTTCTAACATTCACTTTAGCAGTGTTGCTGAGACCCCTATGGGCTCCCAAACCACAACAACTATAGTGGGCAGAATTCTAAGATGTCCACCAAGATTCCCTCACCCAGGTGTACACACCTGTGTAATCTCCTCCCCTCAAGTGGGAACCTGTGAATATGGTGGGATGGTCACTTCCTCAATTAGGTTACATTATATGACTAATGGAGATGGGACTGTCACTCCATCCTAGCCAACTAGAGAGAGATGCACTCCTGCTGGCCTGGAAGAAAGCAAACATCTATGTTGCAAAGCGCCTACGGGAGCCAGCTGGCGAGGAATCTCAGGTGTCCTCGAGGAGCTCAGGGCGGTCCCAGCCAACTACTAGCAAGAAAAGAGGGATGTCAGTCCTACAATATCAAGGAAATAAATCCTGCCAACAGCCAGTGAGCTAGGAAGACAACCCTGTGCCTCAGCTGAGATCACAGTCCCTGCTACCACCTTGATTTCAGCCTGGGGAGACCCTGAGCAGCACCCAGCCAGCCTGTGCTGGATTCCCGATCCTCGTGAACTATGAGATAATAAACTTGTGTTGTCTGAAACCCAAGCCCCCAGCAACAGAAAACTAATACAATGACCATGATGGTGACATTGTCAGAACATGTTGCTGCTGTTCTTTCTCACATTTCCACTGTCTTCAGAAGGAATGCCTGTCCCTAACATTCTCCCCTAAGGAAGCCAAAGGAGAGTGATAATTGATATCTGTATAATCGTTGGGAGTTTATTTAACTTTCAAATACAATCTCATTTAAATTTTGCATCATTAATCTGAGAAAGTCCAGGCAGTGATGATTAGAAACAAAGATTCAGGAGCCACGCTGCCTGGATTCGACTCCCTCTCCTCGCCACTTACTCACCAGATGAGCTCAAGCCAGTTCCTTGACCTCTCTGTGCCTGTAAAACAACAATGTGATAATCCCTATCTCCTAGGGGGCTGTGAGGATTAAATGATTTTGCATAAAGTCTAGCTCCTAGTAAGCACTGGATAAGTGTTTATCATTCTTGTAATCAATGGTAGTATCTAAACACACAAGAAAAGCACAACTAGCTTTGCTCACTTCCCACTATAATATGTTGCAAGAATTAAAGCCTATAGTTTTAACAGGTTCTACAACACTGAGCTTGTGTGTTATCCTGGAGAAAAGTAACCCACAGCAAGGAAAGAACCGATCTCCACCATTTAGCTGTTGTCCTGAGTAGAATGGGGGGAGCACAGGCAAGAGAGAATAAGCTTTCTGCAGCCCCTAGAAAGGACCACAGATCCAGGAGCAAGTGGGAGTGTAATGGTTTCCTTCGGTGGCCAGGTAAATCAAACGCTGGTTCCAACAGAATCCTGGATTTGAGATGAGAATACAGACACAAGTGGGTTCCTGCTGCTACAATTAGACTCACACAGCCCACATCACACACATTCTGGAGCCCAGACGGGTTGTCATGTTGACCAGCTCCAACAGGTGTTCCTTCCAGGTAAGCTTAGTAATAGTAAATCCATTAAAAGGCAGTTGGGATGGGCAGCGGAGGGTTGGTAATGCCTCCTGAAGGGCTGCCAGTTCCATATGTGGCAAAGACAACAGTCGTCTTGTCACTGGAACTATTCAAGGTGAGCTGCCCGTGTACCCACCTTCATAACATGGAGACAGGCTCATAAAAGGACACTTTCTAGTTCAAAGAGTAACCCGACAAGCTGTCCCATAGGTCAGGGCTGCTGTGGACATGGTGGTGTTTTGGTTCATGGGCACTGCTGTGGTTATACTCTGGAAAAGTTTAAGGCAGAGTTAAAGGTGTATTTTCCCAATGTGGTTTTGGTCCCATTAAAGTATCATTGACCAAAGGCCTACTTAGTCATCCCTCATCTGTTTTACTAATTTCTCAATTTAAGTGTTAAAGAATTCTTGTCAGTGGGGGGAAAATACGGGGGTGTATCTTTTGTTGTTGTTGTTGTAATAAATGCCCCTCTTTTGTCTTAGCCCTTACCTGTGCAGCCTTCATGCCACAGAAAGAGACATGCCCCTTTCTTTTTGGTACTCTCCCATCACTCCCCTTCCCCCAAAACAAATAAATCATTGACAAAGGAAATGGAAAACTACAACAGAAAGTGCTTTTACCTTACCTCCCGATTACTCAAAGGCATATTGGCTTGTTTCAGTGAGTTTACCTTAATTCACACTGGAAGATATCCTAAAAGATCCAAAAAGAGGTAGTAAAGCTTGAATGCCTACAGGCACGTGCAGTTAGCACACAGGAGCTGTGCGAGCTAGGTTGAAAGGAACAGGCCTAGATGACTTGCCTTTTAAAACACTGTGCAGACCTAACAAAACAGCCAAACAAAAATCTCTCCAGTGGGCCATGTGTGGCTTGGGGCCACATTTGTAATGACCCCTGACCTAGAGAGTAGGAGGTTCTTTCAAAAGCCAGTTTGATACAGGGAATGTAGACCCCCAGGCCAAGGCATGAGGACCTCAAAGAGAAAGTCAAAGCAACTGGAACTGCTCTCTGAAAACTGCCATCCTAGCTGATTGGTGAGCTCAGAATTCTCCACTTGGCGTGGCCTGGAAGTCCAGAGGAAGGCTGCAATAACACACCAGTCTAGACACAGAGGGCCACAATCAAGAGGAAATGCCTCCCTGCTGGCACCCAATTACCCCTGAGGCTTTGATCAAGGAAAAAAGGTCTCCTTTTTCTAGTCAAAATCCAATCACCTACTATGGTACGGTGGGTTTCACTAATCAGGGCATCACCCATTGATTAGAGGCCTTTTTCCTGGGAGGAATGCCCTGCTCAAATCCCTGGAGAGCGTATTTCGCCCTAGCAGAGCTTGGTCTAGGCCTAAAAGTACACACCGTCCTCAATGAGTTTGGTGGGTTTACTACATGTGTAACAGCATGTCAACGTGGAAACTTTTCTCTCAGTTTAGAGACAGTAAACCCAAGGCAGAATTTTACAGTTAGTGTCCAAGAACTAGTTAGAGGACTCAGACCCCTCACAAACAACAAGAATATCAAAGAGAGAGATGAGAGGAAAACAACTGAGAAAAGAATGTGTGAGGAGGACTTATTTGGAGAGAGCTGTACTTTAACCCTCGGGAAAGGGGTGGAGGGTGTCTATTTTCACTTCAAGCCTGGTTAAGGGCAGTTCACTCCTGCATCACAGAAGTCACCGTGGATTGAAAATCCTGAAGTGCGGGAGGTAGACTTGTTAGAATCCGGATGGGCCTCCACTAGAGCTCATCAGTCCAAAGGATGCCTGCATGCTTCCCGTGATGAGGTGGAGATGGGGCCACACACAAGAGGGCTGGTGTGAGGTCACGTGAGGGCCTGTTGTGTAGGGTCTCCTAGATGCTTGATGAAAGCTGGATGTGACTCCAGACTCCTTGGGATGAAGAAGGAGTAAATGAAGAACCAGAGGAGAGACCATGCATCATGTGCATCAAGAGAGCTACAGGTGAAAGGGTCTCAATGATTAGGGCAGCAAGTGGGGATGGTGGCGGAGGTGAGGAAGTGGGTGGTCTCTGGAACATCCATAAAAACACCCAGGAGAAAAAAAGTTGGCCTTCAACACCAGTCAGGTCCAGAGAGTATAAAGCCGTCTAACAGCAGGGACATCAAGTCAAAACTTTCCAGCTCCCCTATCTTTCCATCCCAACACAGAGGACTTGGCGAGGCCCTGGGATGGGAGGAAAAAGGGAACACAAGGGAAGGAGCCAACCAAACCCCTTCTCCGTGTGTGCTAGCAGTGGACCCACCACCAACAAAATGCTGCTCCAACAAGATCTCCTGAGACTTATCTTAAGACTTGCTGTCATCAAGGTATTAAAAGCAAAGGATAAACTCACCTCTCACACAAGGAAGTCACTTTGGGCACACCTGCTTGTTCTTACAATATTTTAAATTTCCTTTACACAATTATGGACATTTAACTGGATTCCTCAATTAGTGTATGGCCCATGTGAGTCCTTTACTCATTTCCATTTCAGGATAATCTTTTGTTGAAGTTTAAGCTTTGGAAAATTCTTTAATGAAAAAGTTTAGAGAGGGTTTTTTGTTTTGTTTTATTTTTCTGATGTTCTTCCTGCTGCTTTCTATAACTGTTGCCATAGAGTTGACAGCTGTCTTGTCCTTAATCCAGCAGCAAGTATCTGTATTGTTGATTAAATATTAATAGGCTGTCACAGGTTGAAAATCTGGATGTGAGCAAAATGCTGTAAAGATAATGAAAGGCTGAGAATTGGGAGCTTGGACAAGGAGACGTCAAAGGAGTTGGGACTATTAAGAAGTGACCTGAAATTGGAATTAAAGTGTAAAAGGCAAAATGTGAGGAGGTTAGCAAGCAGCTGTTCTCCATTTCTATTATAGACAAGACAATTTTTTAAAATAAAAAATAAGGCTACCTATGTTGTACTAAATCGGGCTGGAGTAATAAGAAGGGGCTGGAAGGGGAACGTTTTGTAACTGCTCATTTTCTTTGCTTCCTTGTCCCTACCTGAAAGGCCAAGCCAGAAAGAAGACACCTGGTAGCTACTCCTAAGCTCTAGGACTCTGGTTGCATCTCTACTGGGAGGAAAAATAATTACATCATTGATTCAAGGACTCCGGTTTGCCTCAAATGACTGATGTTAAAATATTACCAGAATCTCTGAGCATCAACACTCAGAAATATGTTAGAATTTCAACATATTTTCAGTTACTTGCGGTCAGTTATGGCCTTCGTTTTAAGCAGGACATGTTAAAACAACACATGGAAAATTGCTACACGAGTTATGTAAAAATAGTTCTTTTTTTAAAATTTTAAGTCTAATTTAAGTCTGATAAAATACTAGAAGAGACAGAGAAGAGGAATTTGAGAAGACAGTTGGAGAGGCTGTAAGAATATTATTTACAACTTTAAATGATGAATAAACTGACCAAAACAATAGTTAATCCTTGCTAGGGAATTTGAGGACTCAGAGAAATGGGTTCAGGAAGAGAGGAATATTTGGGAAACTGCTCCTCTGGGCTGAGGAAAAAGCTAGCATAACGTCTACAGGCATGGGACGGAAAGGACCATAATTCATCCTACAAACGGAGTTAGCAGCGAGAAGAGTGATGATTGACGTCACTACTGAACGGATGTTTCTGTAAGTTAGAAAGAACTTTCATGGCCAATCAGAAGCGGCTCAGAAAGGCGTTCAAAGAGTTGAATGGGGGAAATTTAAGGATTCTTTAATATTTGGAGAGGATCTTTACTGTCATGGTTAAGTACATAGCTTTGGAGCAGGTCTACATAGATTGGATTTCAGTAATGTCACTTAGTAGCTCTGTGAGTCTGGGCAAGTTACTGGTCCTCTCAAGCCTTCAATTTTGACACTAGTAAAACAGAGATGCTAACAGAATCTACTAGGTAGGGTTCTGTGAGATTTCAATGCATTAATACATGCAAAGTGCTTACAACAAGGCCTGGCACAGAGTAGGTACATTTACGTGCATAGGTTCAATAGACAACAGCTCTAGAAAAAAAAATGGATTTAGAAAATAGAGGAGAAATCCAAGGCTCACAAAGGTTAGCAACTGTCTCTATTTCTAAACTCAGGGCTTCCTACCATAATGCACTGCTGCCATGAAACCAAGGGGCCATAAGTAAAAGAGATCAAGTCTGGTTTCACCTCCTTTTGCTTCTATGGCTGTACTCTGATGGCAGGGTCACTGAGTAATGACCAAAAGGTTGAGCATTGCCTTGTTCAAAGGCATCTTAAAGGAAAATATGTTGACTCTAGTCCACTGACCCTGAAGACAGAGAGTCTTAGTTCAAATCTCAGCTCAACTTCTGCAGCAGCTCTATGACCCTGGGAAGGCATTTTAACCTCACTGAAACATAGCCTAGGAGTATAATGTGCCCATCTGGGTGGGTGTATGTGAGAATAACATTTTTAAAAATCCTTACATTTTATTCTTTGCTACATAACTGAATTTTTTTGAGCAGTATAATTTTTATTTATCCCAACGATATTTATTTTTTTTTAATTTTTATTGGAGTATAGTTGCTTTACAATATTGTGTTAGCTTATACTGTACAGCAAAGTGAATCAGCTATACATATACATATATCCCCTCTTTTTTGGATTTCCTTCTCATTTAGGTCACCACAGAGCACTGAGTAGAGTTCCCTGTGCTATACAGTAGGTTCTCATTAGTTATCTATTTTATACATAGTATCAATAGTGTATATATGTCAATCCCAACCTCTCAATTCATCCCACCATCACCCCTTCCCCCCTTGGTATCCATACCTTTGTTCTCTACTTCTGTGTCTCTATTTCTGCTTTGCAAATAAAATCATCTATACCATTTTTCTACATTCCACATATATGTGTTAATATACGATACTTGTTTTTCTCTTTCTGACTCACTTCACTCTGTATGACAGTCTCTAGGTCCAACCACATCTCTGCAAATGACTCAATTTTGTTCCTTTTTATGGCTGAGTAATACTCCATTGTATATATGTACCACATCTTCTTTATCCACTCCTCTGTTGATGGACACTTAGGTTGCTTCCATGTCCTGGCTATTGTAAATAGTGCTGCAATGAACACTGGGGTACATGTGTCTTTTTGAGCATAACTGAATTATATATAATGTTTTCCAAATAAAATGTGATTTGTGTAAAGAAATAAAAGCACTGGTACTTGGTAAACATTCAGATTTTAGCTGTTCTTGTCATCATCAAAAACAACAGGGTTCAACTATCCAATTGATACTTGAATTTCCTCTACACCACTGGCTTTTAAACATTTCTCACCGCAACCCACGGAGGAAAAAAAGAATTCACTGTGACTCAGTATGCTCATATACACTTATTTGAAGCAAATATTTTACAGCACAATGTTTTCCCTTAATACATGCAACATACTCTGGTATTTCCCATTCTATTTCATTCCATTTCATTTTTTAAATGTTGGTCATAACTCACTAAACTGATTCTATGATCACAAATTGGTCACCATGCACAGTCTGAACCATGCTGCATTGCACCGTTTCTGCCAGCCATTTCTAGGAATGCACAGGGACGTATGATTTAGTTCCCCCATGTTCATTGAGGCTATAATGTGCTAAGTTTAAATAACTTTAAATTATATAATCCACTCCCCCAAATAATCTAGCCTATGTGATAAAAATTATTCTTCATACTTCATAAATAAACAGTGCTGCTATTAATCTTGCTTTTATAGGTCACTGTTTACTTTGAACCCTGTCCACCAAATACATTTAAATAATTCACTGTTGGATTGATGTTCCCTGATATTGCACCAAGCATCCATAAACTCTACTTCACCAACTGAGAACAATGTATGATAAACCTTCCCAGAACCTTAAAGGATCCTCCTAAAAGACATAAACTCAGCCCTTTACCAAGATGATGTTGATCTCTCCTTTACTGTACCTGACCTCCCCTTATCTGTTCAAGTTTCTGTGTCTGAATCATATACTCATAAGTACTTCCCTTACATGTTCTTAGTATTTACAAACTAGAAGAGTGACTGCAATGCCTTCCACTGTCCAAAAAGTTTTACCAGGTAAAGTAACATTTAACCCTCTGGCCACATTTTTTTATTATTATTATAGCTTCATTCTGATTCATCTCACAATGAGTATTTTTTTTAATGTTATAGAGGTCATATCAGACGTGGTGTAAATCATTAATTATCTGATATTTGAAAGACAACCCTTGGCTTATGAGTTTATAATGCCATCGGGTATACTCCAGAGCAGCAACAGAACTTACTTGGATGATGAAAAGGTTCTATGTCTGCACTATCCACATGTGGCACTGAGCCACTGAAATGTGGCAAATGCAAATGAGGAACTGAATTTTTACTTTTAGTTTATTTTAATTAATTTAAATTTAAAGAGTCACAGGTGGATAGTAGCTACTCTATTAGTGCAGATCTAGAACAGTTATCCATAGTACATACTAATGATCCTGATGAAAAAGAAAATAACAAAAGGTGCCATTTATTGAACATTATCAGGGGCCAGGCATTAGCCTAAGCCCTTTTTATATACATTATGTAATTTACTTCCCACAACAATTCTACCTGGTAAGGACTATCATTATTCTTCCCCGCTTTTGATTGAAAAAACTGAGATCACAGCCAGTAGTAAGTCATAAAGCTGAGGTTCTAAACCAGGTCCACCTCCAGAGCACAGAGCAGAAGAGCTGTATTCCTTCCCATGCAATAGCCACTGGACATGGGTGTGTCTGTGTTTAATTTCAATGGAAAGGAAAAAGAGCTGTGCAAAAGACTGGCGAATAAATGACTTTTTCTCTATCCTTTTAAAAATTTCCTCTACTTAGTGCCCCAGATTGGCCTCTACAGAAAGGAAAATTCTCTTGAGTGAGGACTCTTCCAGTTCTAAAAACAAATGTCTCTGTGATTTAAATAACAGGTTTGAGATCAAGAGGTGAACTAGAATTCAAATTGCATTTATGGTTTGGAGACTCTTTTCCCACTTGAGGATATGTTACTATTTTTACATTTACTTAAGGTTTTTTTCTTGTCTGCTTCTGAGAGGCTTTGAGGGGGCTTATAGATTAAGACATTTAAGGATCATAAAGAGCAGAGGTCACTTGAAAAAAAATTAATGGGCTAAAGATTTTAAGCATCCAATTTCTGAGACACAGGATTAACTAACACCTTCTAGCTAAGGCAGAATAATAATAGTAATGTATTATTGTTATTAACTAATTAATAAAAATGTAGGGGTATTAGGTTATACACAGAGTCTGTTGTTCTTTGTTTTTTTTCTAGACAATGAAATCAATCAAATTGGTGTGCGGTTTTCACTAAAGACATGGGTTGCTCATGTAATTCTCATCTCTCTTCCTCCAAAAAAGCAGACAATATTGCAGGAAAATACAACTCAGTAAAGGCAATTCTCTGAGAAGAAAGCCACATAGCCCAAGAACTCTTTTTCTGAGAGTGCATGAGTGTCCTTCTATCCATCCAGCACTAATTCAGACATGGCTTCCCTGCCAGGTCCTCTCTGAATGGCCTCTTCTGTCCACTGCTGTTGCTGACCACTCAAAACTGGACCGGGGGGTTAGTGGGCCCCTCCACTACCAGAAAGGAGGAGACCAACTAAGAAAAGTGGCCACTTGGCTCTACAAGTATGTTCTTTCATGTGAACGAGGGAAATCTTTATAAATGAAGAACTGTCTGTTGTCATTTACTTGCAGTTGAACTGAATTTGTGCGTGTGCGTGTGTGTGTGTGTGTGTGTCTATGTGTGTGAAAGTTTTAAGTGTGCTTTGAATTTTTTTGTGGGTTTTGTCTCATTATGTACTTTCTTTTCCCTATTTGTAGAAGAAAAATAATCACAATAATCACACACACTCACATACACGCACACTTTCTAACTTGAAACAATAACTTCTATGGGGATTTTCTAAGGAGCGAGGCTTTGTCTTTATCAGATCAGGTAGTTAAAGAACTTGGTTGTCACTTACCCTTCAGTTCACAGCTGCCTCTAACCCACTTTTTCCTTCCTGTGTTCCTGGAGTTGGTTATAGAGGGAGAGTTAACTTAAAGAGGATAAAGAAATGCAGAGTCTTTGACAGCCTTACTGTACTGTCAATTCCAAAGGGGAATAAAAGGAAAAACTAATCTATAATTTGTATGCTTATTAATGTGAGGTGCTTTATATGCCTGAATTTAATCCTCACAAGTCTGTCCATGGTAGGTATGGTCCTTATTGCCAAATGAGAAATGAAAAACTGAGGTAAATCACCCAAGATTTCACAGGCCATAGGCGTCAAGGCTAGAATAAAAACCAAGATTGTCCACCCCCAATATCATGATCAAAGTCACTAAACTGTTAGTCTTTGACAGGAGGGACCCTGTCTATATTGAATACCTGTGCACCGGGCCCAGCACATAGTAGCATTCAACCAATATTGGCAGACTGACCAGCTGAGGGTTCTTTACCCCTGCATCTTTTTGCTTTTACCACAACTGTGCTCTAAGTTGCTAACCTGAAAGGAATATAAATTCAAAAAATTTTCCAATTATTGCTAAAACACTTTACAAAGCTTCAAGAGTCTTCTTTATTCTAAGGAAAAAAGGATCTGCCAATCTACTCCATTCATTCTTCTAACCCATTCTTATCCATTCAACTCAACAAATATTTCAGTACAATGTGAGCAACAGTGGGAATATACATTCTAAAAATTATGTCTCTTGGATATATAAGAGTGGCTGAATTGCTGTTCTTCCATAAATGGGGTTGAGAGTTGTAAAAATTAATAAGCATCAACAAGAAGGGAAATAAAGACCTAGATTTTGCTATTGTACACTGTTTGTTTTTAATTAATAACTCCATTTTTTAGAGCAATTTTAGGTTTACTGAAAAATTGAGCAGAAAGTACAAAATTCCCATATACACTTCCTCTGCTGCTCCACCCCACACACAATAAATTTCCCCTACTGTTAACATCCAACATTAATGTGGTACATTTGTTACAACTGATGCATCAATACCGATAAGTTATTTTTAACTAAAGCTCATAGTTTACATTAGGGTTCACTTTTTTGTGTTATATATTCTACAGGTTTTGACAAATGTATAATGACATATATCTAGCACTATAGCATCATACAGAATAGTTTCACTGCTCTGAAAATCCTCTGTGCTCTACCTATTCATCCCTCTCTCTAACCCCTGGAAATCACTGACCTTTTTATTGTCTCCATAGTTTGGCCTTTTCCAGAATGTCATATAGTTGGAATCATACAGTATATAGCCCTTTCAGATTGGCTTCTTCCATTTAGCAATATGTATTTATCACTGAATAATATTCCACTGTATGAATGTACCACAGTTTATCCATTCACCTACTGAAGAACAGCTTGGTTGCTTCCCAGTTCGGACAATTATAAATAAAGCTGCTATAAACATTCATCTGCAGGTTTTGGGAGGGACATATGTTTTTAATTCATTTGGGTAAATAACAAGGAATGTGACTGTTGGATTATACGGTAAGAATATGTTAAGTTTTATAAGAACCTGCCAAACTTGTTTTCCCAAGTAGCTGTACCATTCTGCATTCCCAAGAGCAATGAATGAGAGTTCCTGTTGTTCCACATCCTTGCCAACAGTTGGTGTTGTCAGCGTTTTGGATTTTAGGTGTGTAGTGGTATCTCATTGTGTTTTAACTTGCAATCCCTGATGGCATATAATGTTGAACATATTTTCCAATGCTTATTTGCCATCTGTATATCTTTTTTGGTGAAGTTAGATCTGTTAGCTCTTTTGTCCATTTTTTACTTGTTTTCTTATTGTTGAGTTTTAGGAACTTACACTCATTTTTTCCCATTGTTACAAAAACATTAAGCCTTAACACATATATATGGAATCTAAAAATAAATAAATAAATGGTTCTGAAGAACCTAGGGGCAGAACAGGAATAAAGACGCAGATGTAGAGAATGGACTTGAGGATACGGGGAGGGGGAAGGGTAAGCTGGGACGAAGTGAGAGAGTGGCATGGACACATATACACTACCAAATGTAAAATAGGTAGCTAGTGGGAAGCAGCTGCATAGCACAGGGAGATCAGCTCAGTGCTTTGTGACCACCTAGAGGGGTGGGATGGGGGGGTGGGAGGGAGACGCAAGAGGGAGGAGATACGGGGGTATATGTATACGTATAGCTGATTCACTTTGTTATACAGCAGAAACTAACACACCATTGTAAAGCAATTATACTCCAATAAAGATGTTAAAAAAAAAATACATAAAGCCTTGCTCTCTGCTCTTTAATTTTCTTCCTGCTTTTGTCAACTAGACATGGTAACTCAACTGCTGGTTTTCCAATGTCGCAGAGCTCTATGTCGACATCTGAGTTAAAACTCTTATTGAACAGCACTGTACTCCAAAGGGCTATAGCGATAGGACAACTGGAAGAAATAAGGGAATCATCTAAACAAAGCCTTGAAAAGTCTTAGCCCATGACCAAGCCATCAGAACACAGAAGTCAAAAACCACACTGCACCACGCAGAATCCAAACTACAGTGTATCAGGTTAACACAATGCCCCATTATTTCAATATTTTTAAAACATGAGACTTCCTGAAGATATCATTTCTCTAGAGTGTTCATTCTAAGCAATAATGAGGAGCTATGTTAAAAAAAATTTTTTCAACAAAAATTTTAATAAAGTAGGTCTTCAAAAGAGCAGAAGAATGAACTTTCTAAACTGCAACTTGCCACAGAGAATTACATCCGCCAGAATTTTTCTATCTGGAAAGAAACTGAATTTAATGTTCTTTGTATTTTTATCAGCAGCAAGGTAAGCAGGAAGAATCTCTCATAAGCACTTTTATGAAGTTACACAAAGAAATAAGTTTCAAGCATTTTATGGTTGGCAGCTTAAGATAATTTTTCTTATTTTTAAGGAAAGGGTTTATTAGTTCTTTTGACATGTTGATAACATGTACCACAGATTTCAGTAATTACAGCAGATAAACCCTGATGAAGCAGTTGAGAAGATTACAGCCTAAGAATATCAGAAAAGAAAAGGAAAAACACTCCCACTGGGTGGTGCCCTTTTTATCTAATGCATTTGGGCCTAAAAAAATTACAGATTACAGACCTCTATTCACAGACTCCCTCTTGATTGCCTAAGTAGCAGGCCCACCTGCCACGACAACCTTTTGATATCAGCTCTGAAGCCATTTACCTTTCTCTCATCCAGGGCTCCACTGTCTCTAAATGTTCTCACTTGCACTACCTCGGAAGGTAAGGATGACTTAAAGTAGTTAAATCCACACATAATCCAGGAAGTTTATTTTACCTAAAAGCTTCCGTCTCTGACCTCACTTGCTAACAGGTTCCAAAATGAACAAAGCTGAATCTGACCTCTCTGTTCTACCACATTTGGAACTGGACAGGTGCTGGCAAACTTTTCCTATAAAGGACCTGGTAGTTAATATTTTAGGCTTTGTGGGCCATACAGTCCTTGCTGCCACTACTCAGCTCTGCAGCTGTACCATGAAAGCAGCTATGGACAACCCGTAAAGGAATCAGTGTGGCTGCATTCCAATAAAACGCTATTTATGGACACTGAAATTCTAATTTCATAGAATTTTCACGTCATGAAATATTATCCTTCTTTTTATTTTTTTTTTATTTTTTTATTTTTTTCCGGTACGCGGGCCTCTCACTGCTGTGGCTTCTCCCGTTGCGGAGCACAGGCTCCGGACGCGCAGGCTCAGCGGCCATGGCTCACGGGCTCAGCCGCTCCATGGCATGTGGGATCTTCCTGGACCGGGGCACGAACCCGTGTCCCCTGCATCGGCAGGCGGACTCTCAACCACTGCGCTACCAGGGAAGCCCCTTTCTTTTGATTTTTAAATGTAAAAACCGTTCTTAGCTCAAAGGCCATACAAAAACAAGCATCAGGCCAGATATAGCCCACAAGTCATAGTTTGCCTTAGAAGAAATCTCAAAAAATTTGATAGTCACAAAACAAACAGGAGCCAGACCCTTCTATTAGAACAGTCTGTGGAATCCTATAAGAAGACAAGCTTCCAACCCACAAACATAAAGAACAGTATGCCCCAGAAATTCTCGGTATGTATATTTAAGAAGTTACCATATATGTTATAATCTCATTTCATATGTGCTATGAAATTCAAATCCAATGACGAAATCCTGATTTCTTTAAAATCTAATTTACTGTACCCTCTTTATTTAAAAATTGGTTATTTGAAAAATATTAAGTATTTAAATACTAATATGAAATATGAATTTAATATTTTAAATATTGATTTAAATACTGAATGCTTAAAATTGGGATATTTAAACATATTGTCTCTACTCTTAACTGGCTATTAAAAGCAGCATACTAAAAGATAAATATGAAGAGAGTGCTAATGAGTAACACTGCTTGACCACTTACTCTACACCAGGCACTGGATTAAGCGTTTTCCACATGTAATTCATTTAATCTTCACAGCAACTCCAGAGGCTGATCACGGTTATCCCCATTCTACAGTGGGGGAAACTGAGGCACAAAATTAATCAACACGGGAGCCAGAATCCAAACCCAGGCAGTCTAACTCCGAAGCTGGCATCGTTAACCACCTGGCAATACCAACACACGTCAGGTTGGTTAGATGTCATTTCTCTTTGATTCAGTAATATCTTACGGTTTAAAAGGCCTTTCATTCCTTTAGGTTTTTATTATGGACACATGAATGCCTATTTTTTAAAGGACTCTCAGTCTTAAAGTTGTGGATTCACCAATTAAGGTAAAATATATAGAAGGACCCCACCAAAGCATTCACGAAAGTTTAACTCTTTATTCACATACAAATTGTATCCTTTCCAATTCTACCAGTATGCAATTCTTACACAAACTGAGATTCTTTAAGATCTTGCTTTCTAAGATATTAGAACATGTTAACTGTCATTTTCTCACCCATCCTCATGGCATCTCTTATAGGTTATGAACTAAGACATTAGCGGAGTCACATCTTTCTTCCAGTCATTCTTTCACACATTCATCCACAAGTACTTGCACTGAACATGCTTACTATGTGCAAGGCATTGTCCCAGCAGCAGAAATGTTTAAAAACATCCAGTAATGGCTAACTTTATGTGTCAACTTCGTTAGGACACAGTGCCCATATATTTGGTCAAACACCAGTCTAGATGTCACTGTGAAGGTATTTTTTAGATGAGATTAACATTTCAACCAGTAGACTTTAAGTAAAGCAGATTACCCTCCATAATGTAGGTGGGCCTCATCCAATCAGTTGAAGGCTGTAAGAGAAAAAACTTGAGGTCCTCCAAGAAAGAGGGAATTCTGCCTCCAGACGGTCTTTGTACTCCAGCAGCAACATCAGCATTTCTATGGGTCTCTAGCCTGCTGGGCTGCCATGCAAATTTCAGACTTGCCAGCTCCACACATACCTAAGCCAGTTCCTTAAAATAAATCAATCTCGATAGATAGATAGATAGATAGGTAGATAGACAGATACATAGATACACAAATACATACATACCTACACAGATACATAGATCAATACATAGATAGACTGATAACTAGATATACATATATACGTATGTGTTATCGATATCTATCTATATAATATATTTATATACCACGTATATGCACATCCTATTGGTTCTGTTTCTCTGGAGAACCCTGACTAATACACATCCCCTCAGATCCATCAGACTGGGGAAAAAAACGGAAAGTTCACCAAGAATTGATGATCCGCGGACAAAGGGAGCCCTCCCATGCTGCTAGTGGGAATGTAAGCTGTATAACTAATGTGGGGTGCAATCAGTTGACATCTAGCAAAGATAAAGGTGCCCTCATCCTATGCCCAGCCCCAGAAGAACAACCACGTGGCACCACATAGCCAGAACCCCCTGGAATCGTTGTTGACAGAAATAATTGCCAAGTTTATAAAGAAAAACTGAACTTAGCTTGACAGCTTCAAAACTATCTCAAATCATTCAAGAGAGACCCAAGTCACATTCATTCACAATAAGCTGAAAAAAGCCAACGGAACCATGTCTAACACTTCCCACTGCCCCTCCCCCCTGCACCCTCCCCACCACAGTAGCAGCAGCTTCTCACACTCTCCAGACACCTACAAATCACCTGTTGTCCCCACACCCCAAAGTGAAAAGCCTAGTTAATGACAGAAAGAGAAGAAAGACCCTAGAGCAGTGTCTGCATATAACAAGTGCTTGCTAAACATTAGCTATTATTAAGGATATAAAAATACACATGTAATTGTCTTCCTTTTAAGTGACTTGCTGAATAAAATGCCTGCCTTCTCCCTGGCACTTCTACTCTGTATACAGTGGTACCAAATGAGGACTTTTGATAGAATCATCCCTTTCTGTTGAATAATCAATTTACTCAGACATGGCTGGATTGATTCTCTTTTCACCAAATTAACGAAGAGCAAGAAATGATTAGTCATCAGTTAATCAGCTGGTGTGGACTACACCATCTTACTCTTAAACACACAACACACCATTGTTTGAAATTTCACACTGAAAAGTTGACAGAACAAAAGCAAACTAACATCTAATTTCTCTTTCAGCTTTCTTGCGGCTCTCTTTTTATTTCTGAGTGGATCTTGGTAAACCAAACTATTATTAGAACCCCATTTTTCCCACCTCTTTTTGTTGTAGAACAAAACAGAGCCCATGAGCACACAGGAAGCACAAAACAAACACTCCGAGATGACTTTCATTACATCCTTAGTTATCTTTTGGATACAGGTTTGTATGAAGAACATACATTTTAGGGAGTAACTTGGTACTCTTCTGGGAGGTCAGTATGCCAGATACGTTTTTAAAGCCTTAACACTCTGTATACCTTTTAACTAACCAATTACACTTCTCAGAAATTATCCAAAAGGAAAAATAACATCATAAAATATGTGAAAAGACGTAACTATGTTGTTCATTTTCTAAAATTTTTACAAAGAATGTGTGTCACTTCCTTAGTAAGAACAATGGGGCTTATGCTTTTTTTGTTTGTTTTAAGAGCATGAACTTTGGGATGAAACAATCCTGAGTCAGAACTCAGAAGCTGCCCCCTTAATAACTACACGACCTTGAGGAAGTCTACCTGGCTTCTTGAGTGCCAGCTTTGAGATCTGCGAAATGGGGATAAGATACACCTCCCTCAAAGAGGATTCACTATCAATAAATGCAGTAAGAGTACTTTTGAAAGAAGGGATGGATGAGTGAGCAAACAATTGAACAAACAATCCCAGAGGCTCTATGCGGGGCTGGTTGGTGGTGGTGAGAAGAACAGATCAGCAGGCAATAGTGAAAATTGTCACAAACTCTAAATCAACACTATCATAGTATAAGTGCCCCTTGTCTTGAAAATATTCACTAGTGAGCTCGAGCCTGACCACTCACATTTCAGGGCAACCTCAGCAGGTCAAATCAAAGACCAATCCCAGGTGTCCTTGAGATCTGACCATCCAGGTAACCAGTCTCCAAGATGGTCTCCACCTCCCTGTATTCACACCTCTGCGTAAGTCTCTCCCACATTAGAGCAGGGCTGATCACCATTTGTCTCTGTAATCAACAGAATATGACCGAAGTGATGGTATGTCCCTTCTGAGGTTAGATTATGAAGGACTGCAGCTTCCATCTGGGGCTGTCTTCTCTTGGATCACTCATTCTCGAGGAAGCCATGTCATGATCAGGCCCATGAAGAGGCTCATTAGGGAAGGAACTGAAGCCTCCTGACGGTAGCCATGTAACTGAGCTTGGAAGTAGATCCTCCAACCCTACTCAAGGCTTCAGTCCCACCCAACAGTGTAACTGCAACCTCATGAGAGACCCTGAGCCAGACCACCCAGCTAAGCCACTCTTGGATTCCTGACCCTAAGAAACTGTATAAGATAACAAGTATTGATATTTGTTGTATTAAGCTTCTAGCTTTTGGGGTAGTTTGTTGCACAGCAATAAATAACTAATACACAGGGCTTCCCTGGTGACGCAGTGGTTAAGAATCCGCCCACCAATGCAGGGGACACAGGTTCGAGCCCTGGTCCGGGAAGATCCTACATGCCACAGAGCAACTAAGCCTGCATGCCATAGCTACTGAGCCTGTGCTCTAGAGCCCGCAAGCCACAACTACTGAGCCCACATTCTAGAGCCCGCAAGCCACAACTACTGAGCCCACGTGCCGCAACTACTGAAGCCCACATGCCTAGAGCCCCTGCTCTGAAACAAGAGAAGCCACTGCAATGAGAAGCCCGCGCACCACAACAAAGAGTAGCCCCCACTCGCCGCAACTAGAGAAAGCCCCACACAGCCAAAAATAAAAATAAATTTTTTTAAAAATTTTTAATAAATAAACAAATAACTAATACACCATTCCAAGTAGAACAGGTCTTCAGACTTCAGTATGTATTATTATTGGACCCAGTTTACAGATAATAACACTGAGGTACGACGAGGTTAAATGACCTTCCTAAAGGCCACCCAGCTAAGAAGGGGTAAAACCAGGATTTGAACATAGCTTTGCTTGGGTCCAGAGCCAGTGCTTTATAACCACCACACTATATACTTCTTCCACCTCCTCCTTACCATCCCTAAGTCTGGGGTAGCAGCCATGTGCTCCCATAGTAATCCGTATTTCCTCTGTCACAGATAGCACTTACTACATCGTATTTTATGTTTGAGTCATAGACTACTAGACTGTAAATTCCTGGAGGGCAAGAACCTATCTATATTCGTTCATCCAGTTGACAAATGTTTACTGAGAGCCTACGCTGTACTGGGCACTGGGAATACCATGACGTACATAGTCAAAACTCCGCCCTTGGACAGCTCACAGTCTAGTGGAGGAGACAAGCATCTCTCAAACAAATATAAAACTACAACTGGGGCTTCCCTGGTGGCATAGTGGTTGGGAGTCCACCTGCCGATGCGGGGGACATGGGTTCATGCCCCGGTCCGGGAGGACCCCGCATGCCGCGGAGCGGCTGGGCCCATGAGCCGGGGCCGCTGGGCCTGCGCGTCTGGAGCCTGTGCTCCGCAACGGGAGAGGTCACAGCAGTGAGAGGCCCACGTACTGCAAAAAAAAAAAAAAAAAAACTACAACTGCAAAGTGCTACACGGGGCTCTGTGACACATTTTACCTAGTCAGGAAGAGCCCTGAGAGGTGGTCACCTCAAATGAGGCAGCAGTTACCCAGGGGAAAGGGAGAAGCAGGAGCCCCCCAGCAGAGAACGCACACACCCCAAGTTCTCAAGATGGAGGGGAAAAGCCATGCCTGACAAGCTGAAAGGAGGCCAGTGGGAAGGAGCACAGAAGCCCAGGATGAGAAGCGGGAGGGAGAAGCAGCAGGAGGAAGTACCTGGGGAGAACATGGGTTGTCACCTGCAGACCATGTTCAGGAACCTAACCTGCCCCTAAAAGCAGTGGGAGCAGTGGCAGGGGTTGGGAGTGCAGGGGTCACAAGACCATCCTTGGGGCTTAAAACAGGCACTCTGGCAGCAGTGCAAGGGACAGCCTGGAAGAAGGCTGGAGTGAAAACGGGAAGATCTTTGAGAAGTGACGGGAGCTCGTTCACGTTGGGCCCCCAATGCCTTGTACAGCGGCTTGCATAGGGTTGGCCCTTCATAAGTAGTAATGGAAATGAAGTACTTGTTAAAATGAGTGCACGGTAACCTGCAGCAAGTGGGACAAGAGAAAGAAACAGCACACAAGAACTCTGAGACCTTCAACACCTCGGGAGCTCATAGGAATCTCCTCAGCTTCAAAGGGGGAGGAACGATATAGATCAAAACACTCAGGGTGGAAAAACCTATCAAGCTTGTCTGGTACATGTCAGCCCTGGTATATCAATTTCTTCTTCCAAAACTCACTATATGTAAGTCATCCCTCTGATTACACTTAAAAAAAGAAACAAATAAGGATTGTCGGAGGCATGAGGCATAGCCTGGGCAGTATTTAAGCCACTCTAGGATCCATGAATGTCTGCCATTCAGTCAAGACCACCCCAGAGGCCATTGTTTAAAAGATGAAACAAAACATGAAACCGGGTGATGCTGGGCAACTCTACAGTGTATAGAAGTTTGTGACTACTTGGCCAATTTTCTCCAAACCACAGCAAAATGAGGAGTTACCTTTAGAAGCTTTAATTTTATGCTTTTTCCTTTAAGATTTAATATCTCACAGTCATATATACGAAAAAATTATTAATTGTTTATAAACCCCTACTAGATTTAAATAATCTTCAGTGAGTCTTGACCCTTAAAGGGTTTGTTTTCTGCTGAATAGGGTGAAGGGTATGAGTTTACGAGTTTAAATAAGGTTGGATTATGCAAACCTACTTTGCGTAGAAAAGGGAAAAACTGAGAGATGGAAAGATCTGGAAGGAGAAGGAAGAATGGTGGAAGGGATGGGAAGAGATTCAGTTATTGATGAGCTAAAATCAGAGACTGAGGTGAAATGTCTAACGGGGATTTTTTTTTTTTGAACGGAAAAAACCTATAGATTATGTGAGGTAACTTCCCACCCCATCCCTGGACTCCATCATGAAATCGTCAATAAAATCTAAGTGGGTTCTGTGGAGGGAATGCAAAGAAGTGCCAAGTCTACCTTCATGGGTGACATGAGGGAAGACAGGGGCTGCCTGGAGGGGTTATTCTTTATTGAAAGAAGCAGTGAATTATCTGATTGACAGCTGGGCAGCAGTGCGTAGCAGGCTCTGCTCTCTCCTCTCTGCAGATGTGCCTATATCCGCAGAGAATGTGTGTCCTCAATCCTCTTCCCTCTGCCTTTGAGGTGGACACATTCTCATATTCTAGCACTGCCTGTGACAGATGCCGGGAAAGGAATCCGCAAACCCACCAAGCCTCATGCTTAAAGGCTGATAAAAACCAGACTGAAGAATCTGGCTTTAGACTTGAGGTTAAGCGGGTTTAGATGAGACGCTAATTTTTTTCATCTGTCTGCCTCCTGTGTCTCTTTCTTAATTAGCTCCAAACTCACGCAGGAAAGCATATTATTTATAGAATTTCTTAATTTCTGACCTCAGCATCTGTGAGTATACTGAAAAGGGTTCACAAGAAAGCACAACTAGATATTTAATAGAAGTTATCTCTGTGTAAGTTTGACTATATGTTATAGTTTTCCTGTTAGAAACATGTATTGCTAAAATTTTCAAATTCCAGTTATTAAAACAGTTGTTAAAAAATATAACTTTCATTTTACATGGGATGAGCCAGGATTTAAATTCAAGTCAGTGTGTCCTCCAAGCCCACACTCTTGTATTTATGAGTTTCTCCCTACCCTGACCTACTATTCTTCTCAGTTTGGGTGTAAATTACTTCTTTTGACTCCACACCATCTACATTTATTTCTCAGATCCATCTGACATTCACTGTCTGATTTTCTTCTCTGTTATCTCTTCTCAGTGGTGAAGTATTAAGGGTAAAATACTTTTTAATAATAAGTTACTTACATTCCGGACAGTTTTGCTGCATGAAGCACTTGAAGACCAAGTAAAAATCGGAGCTTTAATACAATGAAACATTTGATGGAGATGGGATCAGAAGAGAGTGTGTAGTTTATGGCCAACCTAAAGTCCATTATTGCTCATAAGTATTCGATAAGTGTTGGCTGATGACTACTTGAAATTGCATTCTAGATCACACTAAGGTAGATGATTTCCCAGCTAAGGGACTTAAATGTTAGGGACCTTAATATAGTCAGCAAGTTCTCCTTTTACGATATGCCATCTTTACCTGGGAAAGCAGCTAAAAGGATGAGGACACAGGTCAAATGTGGTTAGAAAGGAAGGTGAGCAAGATTTACTGTTATTTCATTGCAGAAGGATACTCTGTCTGGCCTGGATATACCCCTCAGGTACTGTGAATATAAAGTTTTTTTTTTTTAACTATAGATAGCAATGCAAGTTACTGACGAGCAAGTCTACGGTACCAAAGCTCCTGTGATTCACAGTGGCTTACCTAATAAATTTCTGGTGGGTGAGACAGATAAGCAAAGTAAGAAAAACCAGAAAAAGAAGAAATGGAATTTTTCTACCTATCTCTATCTGTTCCTGTGGCCAGCATCCATTTTTTTTCTTCTACAAAGAAAGGAATTATTTTTCTAAAATAGTAGGCAACAGAATTAACTCAGTCACTAAAACTTTTTAAACTTGGGCCTCTGCTGAAAGCATCTCTGTTCCATTCTGCCATATGCATGTTTCCATTTCCGTTCTCAGCAGCACTTCCTCCCTCACTCCTGGCCACAGCACCGCGGCACGGGGCTTTCTTGTTCTTTCTGAAATAGTCTCCACGCTCAGGCATCATGCTGTCCCTGCAGGAGGAAGAATAATGGTCCCCAAAGATGCTCTAATCCTCAAAACATGAGACTATGTTACCTGACGTGGCAAAGGGGTCTTGCGGATGTAATAAGGTTAACAGCCTTGAGAGGGTAGATTATCCTAGATTTTGTAGGTAGGTCCAATCTAATCATATGAATGCAGACCATCAGATAGGTGGCAGCATGAAAAGGATACCATCCGCCATAGCCGGCTTTGAAGATGGAAGAAGGATGCCACACGCCGAGGAAGGCAGACAGCCTCTCTTTTAGCTGGAAAAGACACAGAAACACATTGTCCCCCGGAGCCTCCAGAGAGAAATGGACTCGGCCAACACCTTGATTTTAGCCCATGTCAGACTTCTGATCTACAGAATAATACATAATTTTATATTGCTTCAGCTACCAAGTTTATGGTAATTTCTTACAGCAAATACAGTCCCAGATGTATTCTCTCCACGCAAAACATTCCTACCTATCTTGACTACCTGGTAAGTGTTTTTGTTCCTTTAGGTCTCTATTCAAATATTGCCTTCTCCATGAAAATTTCCCAAAGGCCATCCTCACTTCAGGATGGGTGATGGAGGGTGGGTCACTCCATCCTCTTTGCTCCCAAATCTCTTTGTATTCACTGTAACTGAGCATATTGTGATTATCGTTATAAATCGTTATAAACAGACATCATACCCCTTACACTACCTATCCTTGACAGCAGAGCACGGGGTCTAGTACATAACAGTTGCTCCACAGTATTTGAGTGAATGCGTGAATGAATGAACGAGTATTTAAAAAACTGAAGTCACAGGCTTGAGTTCTGAAAGAATTCAGGGCAACCATGAAAGAAATCAGGCTATAAAAATGTAAAGCTATTAGTGAAATATCAAAATATGATCTACATACCAATTTTTCTAAGTTTGCAATGTGCCATGAATCACTGCCATGCTAGTATAACACTTAGGGGACATAAATGAATGAGTGTTTAGTGGTCTCTTAAAAGTGACCATTCTGCTAAATGTGTTAACTGTTAAGTAGGAGGGGGAAATTTTTTTCATGATTAGCCTTGGACAACCACCCTCCAACCCTGGGTGACAGATTTGGGATCCCTGATGCTCTTTTTAGGGCTATGATTCTTCAACTTAGGATCTACAGAGTGCTTGTTAGAACAACCTGTCTGGAGCTCCACACCAAGGGTGTCTGATTCAGCAGGTCTGGAGTGTTTTTAATAAATTCCCAGCAATACAGAAGATGCTGGTCAGAGAGCACACTTTGAGAACCACTGCTGTAGGGCAAGGAAGGCTCACCCCAGGCCTCTGGTTCTGACCCCTTCTCTGACAGTCAGTCTAAGGAGACCTCACTTGCAAGTCCAGGCACTGGCCAGAATCACTTGGCCCAGGCCCTTGTGGGAGGAGAGATTAGGTAAAAAATTATTTCCTTCCTTCCCCTTCCCAAGCATATGGAGGTCTTTCTTATGAAACCAGACTCAGTTCAGCTTCAGTTTCTCCAACGCTTGATCCTTTCTTCCTGTCGCTGCAACACCCTGACTGCAACCCAGAACCTGATCATTGAAACAGATCAACCAAAGCATCCACGCCCTGGAAAGCAGTGGGCTACCAGAGAGCCCGGGAAATGCAACAGCCTTGAGAGCAGATCCTACAAGATCACATTACAATTCAACATCTTGTCCTGAGTACTTTGGGCTTAACTCAATCAGGAAGAAACCATTAATGTCTTAACCTAAAAATAAAACATTGTTTCTAAATGGCTGAAAAAACACACCCCAATAACACACCCACATGCTTGCAAACCGTTCCCTCCCCACTTCCCCAAAAAAGACAAAGCAGAGGTTCTAAGAAAGAACAAGGAACATCATCCCAAAGATTATGGCCAAGAGTACGACTATCTATAGAATGGGCAGAGGGGGAAGCTAGCTTCTCTCTGTGAATCAGACTTCCACTTACCAGTGGATCCCCACAGTGGATGGAGAAAGACCTTTCATGTCTCTGAAGGACACTCAAGTACTTCATGATTGTCCATAGTGTTACCCCACCTGCCCTAGACCACTGACATTTGAGACCTAGACAAAAGGGAGTTGGACATCAAAGCAAAAAACACCAAATTTCACCACATTCCAAAGTGTAATAAATTATTTTTCAAACTCCCTGCTACTTGTTAATATCCATCTAGGACTAACCTGGACAAGCAAGCCTTACATCCTTAGAGTTAAACCTAAAATGGGCCTTGCAGGTTTAAGGCCTCTGAGAATTGAATACATATACCCGCATTTCAGCCCTGCTCTCCATGAAAAATGTGAATTTTTGCTACTGATTCCCAACAGTCCCAAAAGTCATAAAACTTAACTTTTCCGTCATTTGAATAATATTTTTAAATGTATTCAACATTACATTCAAATTCCCTTCCCAGGATGATGTTTTCATTCCAGAGCAGCCGCCACAGACCTCCACAGTCGGCAGAATTTTCAGACATGCATAAATATAAGCACACACACAGCCATTTACCCTGATGAAATTTCACGTACACAGGGAGATTATTTTTAGTTATGGAACCCAGTCAAAACTTTGCATAAAGCAAAATCAAGCAAGAGCAAAACTGGTAGACAAAGTGATGACGCTCTTATTTTTTCATCCATTTTTATATTCTTTTGTAGACATTTCTGGACATGAGTTGGGAGAAGTAAATGCCTTAACAAAGGCAGTTTTGATGATAATGGTGGCAACATCAATAGTCAAGTTATTCCCTGACTTTTTTGTTCAATATATGACATATATGTAGATAAGATCACACATGTAGACAAGATCACCTCTATCCAGATAATGGTCACTTTCCAAACATGTCAGTACAAAGTTAGTTTGTGGAAAAAACAAAGCATCCATCAGATACATAAACAGTCGAGCAAAAGTTATTGAACATCCACTAGAATGTGCACTCTCTAAGGACTGAGACTTGGTCTGTCTTGAAGACTGCTGTAACCCCAGCAACTACAGCAATAACTGACACATAGTAAGTGTTCATTAAAATCCAAGCGTATACACCCTAATGTGGCTAACTAATCAGTGTGCTAGATCCTATCAGTCAGTTATTGCTACAATAACGCTGTGTCGCAAACCACCACGGAATATCATACAACAATAAGCATTTCTTTTTTGCTCACACATCTGTTGGTTGGCTCAGCTAACCTAGGTTGGGCTCAGCTGAATTCAGGTCAGCTCTATGTGTCTGTCATTCTCTTTGGACCAGCAGCACCTGAGCCATTGTCTTTTCCCAGAGAACGGGAGGAATACAAGAGGCCAAGCCAAACTATCAGCTCCTTTCAAGCCTCTGCTTTCGTGGCCAAAGCAAGTCACATGGCCACGCCCAGTACCCCCCGGGGTGGGGAAGTGTACTCCCCCCACGGAGGTGGGGTGGGTGGGAAAGCAAGTGTCTCCCAGAGACCAGCATTTCCAAAACTTGACTAAGAGACTTTCCTTTTAAAGAAAAAAATATTCCTCAAGGACCTCCAGGGCTGACCAAAGTTATTTTTATTATAATCCACTTAAATATATAGAAATACAAAATGACTTTATATTTATATATAGATCTATATCTTGTGCTGGTAGTCTCATACCACTATAAAAAAAATTGTACAAATTAAACTCAGACAAAACTGCAAAGCCAATAAAACTCAAAATACCATTAGTGCATGTAAAGGATTGTTGTTTTGTTGAAACTCAATTGCTGCTTTCAATTTGACCATGGTGCTGACTGCTGCAGCCCAATTTCCCTTGCATTCAGCATGCCTGTGCTGCTATATGCCATGTGAAAACACCATTTCCCAAACATTTCTCTCTCTTCTAAAAACAGCACTCTGTGGTATCATTTGGTCTGCACTTGACGCAAAGATTGTTTTTATATTAAGCCTGCTTCTATTTTTCTCTCGTTAGACCATGACAGTTAACAAATTTCTATCAGAACCAGTGCTTCAGAAAACCCAATGCACCAAAATGAATGAAGAGAGAGCTCAGTGCTCATGGTGTTAAATATCAACAGATGATCCAGAACAAGTAGATAAAGGGACCACTTTTTATGATTCTTATTTAAGTGAAACATCAAATTTTTGAAGTTCTCATTGAGAGTCCCCCAGAGAAATGCAGACCTCCATTAGAGAAACACTGAGCTAGCCCACCATCTCCTCTATGGCTTCCTAACCATAGTGCATTATGAAGCCACTCTGAGTGCAGCCTCCCCTTCTGGGGTCCACAGCTCCACCTGTCACCTCCTGTTGCTCATTCAGAGTTACCAGAATGTCCACTAAAACCCCAAGCCATGCACTAAAAGATCAAAAGTACTCTTGATAGATGACCTACAACGAAATAGGCCAGAAAGACTAGGAAGTAGGCAGCCTGAGAAATACACTATCAGTTCATGGTCAGGGGTGGACATCTGTCGTGTCTGCCTTCCCAGCATCCACCGGGACAATGCTCCTTGGCTGCTTGCAGTCTCCACCTTCTGGTAAGTGGATGGGCAGAATGACCCAGCTGACTCGCTCTTGCAGGAATTTGAATCTCCAGGGAAAGAATGTCAGGATGGAAAACAGTTGTTGCCCATTCATCCCGATGTGAATGCTGAAAAGACTATCCCTTAGTTGCCTAACATTTAGAACCCCAGAACTGTCCAACTTCTTTTCTGAGGCCAGGTCATGTACAATTCATTCTTTTCCTTCAACTCTGGGAGCTGCCTGATAGCCTTCCAGTGGAATCCTTTTTTGGCTTAAGTAGCCAGAGTTGGTTTCTGTACCCCAACTGATAAATATTCCAACATGAATTTCTAAATATAAACAATCTCAAACAGGGCCATGATTACACGAACAAATGCAACTGTGTTTGCCTTTAGGTTCCCAAAACAGAAGTGATCTCATCCCCAAACGCTGTTTATGCTGTATATTCAGTTGCTGCAACCCCAGGATTAACCCTTCTTCTTCCACCCTCCGGCCCCAGAGCTCTGAGAATCTCCCACCAAGAGGAGAGGACACTGACGAAGGTCAGTCCCTCACGCTGCCAGGGTGCGGGGCAAGTCACTGGATGCTCATGTGAGACAGGTTTATGGTCTTCTAACCCATCCCCAGACCCCTCAAACATGTGCTACTGGGGCAAGGAGGGCTGAGGGGGAACCAATGGATAGCTCCCCACATCTCCATGGCACAACTAGGTTCAAATACAAAAAATATCTGCTGAATCATTTTATATTCTTTCACTCTTCTTAGGAACATTGTTCCCTCCCCTCCTGCACATCTGTAGAGCCATTTCTACTTCTACAATTGATGCAGGTCAAAAACAAACAGCATTCCACAGATAGAGAGCCGCTTAGGGTTAGGGACTAAATCTTATTGGCCTTGGAAACCTCAGGGTCATGCACAGTGCCTACATGTAGTACCTGTTCAATGAACCTGTTCATGGTACTAGATGATCAATTACTCAATCAATCCCAGGATATACACAGGCACTTCTGGAACATCATCATCATCACCACCATCATCATCATCACAGCAAACACTGATACAGCAACTCCTCTGTGCCAGGCACTGTTCTAAGAATCTATCACTGAGAGACACAATAAAATGTAATAGATATTAAGCCAAAGCTGAAGTTACTTTGTTATTTTTGGATGACATGAGAATATTTATTATTTTCATCTTATGTCTAAAATAGATAAAAGGGAGAATATATAAACACCCTCCTACAAGAGAAAAGTCTTTTCATTAATTGTGGCTTAAAGATGGGAACTGAAACAAACTTCAGCATCTCTTACTGTCATTAATACTGTAACTAACCAATTAAAGGAAAAGTTAAATCAAAAAGCACTCAGTACAAGTTAACAGACAGATACATGTAAGAGATTAACCCTACGGTACTTTAACTTAGCAAAGTTAGCAAGATTGTCCCTTGAGAGCAAAAGGAAAGGAAAAGATAAGGAGTTTTGGAAATTTTAGTGTTCCTTAGAAATAAAATGTCAAAATTAAAAACAATTCTAAATACCCAATTTCTTTATCCCTTGCTTGAAATACTAAAAAGAGGCAGTACTTCATTGCTCATGAAATGCAATTCAACAATTTTTGAGTTTTATTTCTCTCAGTTGTCCCATCCTAGTAAATGGCCAAACACCTGCACAGCTGTTCAAGCCAGCAGAGGCACAGAGAGGGGAAAAAAAAAAAAAAATATATATATATATATATATATGACATAGACATAGACATATATATATGACATATATATATAACCATTGTCTATAGCAACTAAACTGAGTTTCTGCTGTATTGATGATATGAAAAGCACAAAAATTACGTACCACACAGGAACACAAACTTTCTGTCATGGATGTTTGAACTAGTGTGTAAAGTTAAATGGTGTCAGTGGGCGGTGCTTTTGCAAAGTGCCCACGACTGAATGAGTCTCTTAATAGAATTTCGTGCTTTGTTCCTTTCTGTATGTGTATCCTCATCTGCTCATGTACTCACTCATTCAACTAGCATTTACGGAGGACCCAGCCTGCTTCAATTTGAGACTCCTTCAGTGGAGTCCAGCCTATGATAAAATATCAGATTCATCAATTCTTCTCACCCCAGGCAGTTGAAAAACCCCAGACAAGAGACTCCACAGCACTGGGAAAATGAAAAAGCTAAAAAGCAGAAGGGGCTTTGAGGCCTGAAGGGGGAGTGGAAAAAAGAAGAAAGAAACAGTTGGAGAGATGCTCTCAAGACCCAAAATAGAAATGCTGAGCCGAGGCAACAGATTTCAAACTGCTAATCTGAAAAGTCACATTACTTTGTCCTGATGTGAATCAGTGAGGCTTTTTTTTTCATATCCGTCCCGGTATTTCCACTGCCCCATACACAGGCACCACCTCCCAGTGAAGCCCATCTGCAGGCTGCCTGTTTCCTCCAGAACATGAGGGGACAGAGATAGAGTGACAGTGGGTAGGGTGGGGATGTGAACAGTTCCAGGAACCACCTGAGCCCCTGTCCCAGCTACTGGCAGATCCCCAAGGAATGTTCACATCAAACCTTTGAGAGGTTATTCCTCCATTTTCAAAGGCATAAATATAAAGCTGAGGCCTCTATTGTTATCCAATGGAAAACGCCAAGGGCAGAGGCAGTGAGCCTTTGGGGTTTTTTTGTTTGTTTGTTTTTTGTTTTTAATTTTTATTGAAGTATAGTTGATTTACAATGTTGTGTTACTTTCTGCTGTACAGCAAAGTGAATTGGTTATACATATACATATATTCACTATTTTTTAGATTCTTTTCCCATATAGGCCATTACAGAGTATTGAGTAGAGTTCCCTGTGCTATATAGTAGGTCCTTATTAGTTATCTATTTTATATATAGTAGTGTCTATATTTCACTCCCAATCTGCCGATTTATCCCTCCCCTCCTTTCCCCCCTGGTAACCATAAAACTGTTTACTACATCTGTGACTCTATTGCTGTAAATAAGTTCATTTGAACCATATTTTTTAGATTCCACATATATTTGTCCTTCTCTGTCTGATTTGCTTCACTCAGTATGACAATCTCTAGGTCCATCCATGTTGCTGCAAATGGCATTATTTCATTCTTTTTTATGGCTGAGTAATATTCTATTCTATATATGTACCACATCGTCTTTATCGATTCCTCTGTTCATGGACACTTAGGTTGCTTCCATGTCCTGGCTAGGGGTGCATGTATTCGAATTATGGTTTTCTCTGGGTAAATGCCCAGGAGTGGGATTGCTGGATAATACAGTAACTCTATGTTTAGTTTTTTCAGGCACCTCCATACTGTTCTCCACAGTGGCTATACCAATTTACATTCCCGCTAACAGTGTTCAGCTTTTTACCCCCATCACCTGTATCCTTCCTTCCTGACCTCATCTCCAATTTTAAACTCCTCCTGAGCTATAGGAGTCATCTATTGTGGCACTAATATTATAAACATCACCACTACCCTCCCCTCCCCCAAAAAATCCAGCACATTTCTACCCCACCACATTTCCAAGCAGATAGGGTTGCAGGGTTTTTCTTGGCAGTTTTTAATAATTTTATAAATATATATAATTTTATAACTATACATGACTCTCAATTATTCAAGAGAAGACAAATAAGTCTTTAGAAAACCCACCCAAATTCTTTGAGCTATTAGTTTCACCTTCCTGTACCCAACATACAGTTGCTAACAAGTAATGAAATGAGTCATTTTTCTTCACACTCCCTTTCCCCTGACCATGAGGACAATAAATAGTGAAATGATCAAAATGCAGGCAGCCCAGAGAAGTCCAAAACATGGCAGGTTATGTGTTTGGGAATTATCATGAAGATGTTGAACCAGAAATAATTCTTGCCCCAAGAAGGACAGCTCCCTCCTCACTTACTCTCTCTAAAATGTATTTTATGTCTTGAGTTCTGGTTTCCTAGGACCTTATTTATTTGCTGTGAAGATCAATTGAAACTTCTGGCCCAAGGTAAGAGAAGGTTTGTATCTCTAATATCATGCTGCAGTTCATCAGAGCTTTGTTCAGTAGTTCCAGAATCTTTATTGCGCCCCTACTCTGTGAGTGGCGTGGTGCTGGGCCCAGAGGACACACCACAAACAAGACAGAGTTCCGCCCTTGTGGGGCTTGGGGCATAGCCTGAGAGGCAGCCATTAATTATATAAATAGCCATTTAATTACAAGCGTGAAATAGTTCTAACAGAACACTAGTGAAAACCATTTCCTTTCAAGACGTGTGCTTAGGGAGGAGTGAGAAAATCAGCAATGAGGCAGGCATATGCCCACAGGTTAATGTCTGACTGTGAGACATGTCTGAAAAGGAACCTTCCACTTAATTTTTTCTCATATTCTGAGAAAGCAGCATGAGCACTGCACCCCATGTCATCAGTGCAAAATGCACAAATTTATGTTAAATTAAAATACTGGAGGAAAGTCCTGCTCTGACCTCCTTTAAGCCTTACCCCTCTCCATCTGCCCCTGGACACCTACCCTTAAGCTCATTTCTAATAATTCCAGCAGAAACATTAACTGATAACATGTGTATTGGGTGATCATGGCCTGGCTCTGAATTTGCATTTTAAAAGAAGATTCCTGAAGACTGAAAGAAATCTTTCTGATTCTAGAAATTAAAATGATAAAATGATGTTGTCTGCTGAACCCATCAAACCTCCCCCAAACTGCTGTCCAATCCTAACCCACATCAAGAAATAGGTTCACCCCATGAGTTCTGCCTCCCATTGTGCAAACCCTTGATTGTTCCCTTATTTCTATTTCTGCTTATTTCCAGCACACTGGCTTCTGGGGCACCTAAAATGACAAGGAAACACGTGAAGCCATTTTAAACAAAAACTGAATCTAAATTACAGCCAGTGTCAGGATGTCAAACTCAGATCAGGTAACACTAAAAAAAAAAAAAAAAACATAATTCAAACATTTAACTCTGCTATGGTTTTTTTCCTCATCCTTCAAGTGTGTACTTTTAAGTGACACAGAATCACCCTGTTCCACACACACACACACACACACACACACACACACACACACACACACACACACACACTCCAATTGTCCTTATATGACCCTGACATAATTTCCTTTTAACAAGGACTTTCCAGGAAGAGAATCTAGTAAAGTACCAGTAGGAGTTACCTTTCTGAATCACCACGACTGCCTTCTGATACCACAGAACACTAGTATCTTGAACCATGAAATAATATAAACCAGATTCAAAAAGTTAACTATGAACCTTTCAGGCAGCCTAAGCAGTATCATTTGTCCCTTGGCTTCACTGAGGAATTTGTAGCTCAAGATCTCATTCCAGATATTGTTACTTTAATACACCTCACAATCCTGCAGCAGGAAGCAGGAGCCCAACGAAAGAGGGAGCAGACATATAGAGCAGAGAACTAAACCGAATCACAGCTAGCAAACAGACTTCCCCTTTCATATTATACTGGGGCCTGTTTTTCCTGCCCTTCTATCTTTCCTAGTCTAATAACATTATTTTCCATCTGGCTTCCCAACGCCAGAATCCTTTTCATCACATGCTCCACGTTTGCTCCACTCTGCTGAATTACAATTTACGTTTCCAGTCCTCCAGTTTTATCACTCTTGTTCTACACAATTGGCTTTATCTTCGGGGCTTCAGCCACAGACTCACACGAGAACTAATTTTGTGGTCTACCACGATCCAAAGCCCTAAATGTTTAAAGGAGAGAGAGATGATACTTCCTGCATTCCTGGGCCGGGTCCGCGCTGTTGAGGGTTATCAGGTTCATCAAGAGGCTGGACACCCACCAACAGGCGCAGACCAAGAGTGATCAGGGAGATCTCACACCACAGCTTTAACCCTCCAGAGGCTGCCCGCTGCACCCAGAAAATTCCACTACTTCCACGGCCCACAAGGCCCTGGGTAACCTGTGTTCACCTCTATCTCCAGCCTCACTTCACATGCACAATTTCTACCTTCATGTTCAAGCCACTCTGGCCTCCCTTCTACTCCCCTCATAAACTAAGCTGTACCCCACCCAGGGCCTTTGCACTTGGTGTTTTCTCTGCCTAGAATGTTCTTCCCACTGCTCTTCAGAAGGCTACAGCTACTTGTGTCTTGGATCTTAGCCTAAAACTCATCCTCTAGTCCCCAAAGGGGCTTCTCCCGATACCCAACATAAAGTCACCTCCCCACCCCAGCCCAGTTACTCTCAATTCTATCACCCTGCTGATTTCCTTCACTCCATGTATTATTTCTGAAATAATCTAGTTTTTTTCCCCACATGTCTGTCTTGATCACTGCTGTATGTCAATGTCTAGTTCATTGTAGCTACTCAATAAATATTTGCATGACAAGATAATTAAGAAATTAAGTTGTTTCTTCTCTTTGTATTTCTCTCTCCCTTGTTCCATGAAAGTAGCTAAGTCAACTTCTCTTAGAAAAATCTTGCTTTTCAAAGTGCAAAGTGAAGCTGTTAGGAAGATATTTCCTTCCTGACATTTTCCCCTAAAGCCTGAGTTCATTGAAGGTATTAGATAAATGCCTTTAAATACAACAAAGGGACAAGAGAAAAAGATTAACTGACACTGGCAAAAAGAGATGGGATGTGGCAGAGATAGCTGACCTACCACCAAAGATTCCTAGTCCCCTTTCTACAGTGTAGAATGGCTGCTGGGAAGCAACTGCTTCGCCAGGGACCACATATCCAGCCCCCCCGGCACCCAAGCGAGGCCATGTGAGCAGTTTCACCAATAGAAAGTGGGAGGAAGTGACTGGGTCCCTGCCTGGCCAAGGGCTTCATCCTCCATATTCTTTTTCTCTTTCCACGTACTGGGAAGCAAAGGACTCTGAAGCCCAGGAGGATGGTGAATTCATAAGATGGAAACACCTTGGGTCCCTGAGTCAGCACCAAGGAAAAAATAAATATTTATTATGGTAAGCACTGAGGTTCATTAGTTGGTCGCCTCAAGAGTTGCCCACCATGGCCAGCACAAGTTGGGCAGGGCTGGGAGACAGGGAAGAACCAGACCACCCCCTGGTAACAATGCCCTGAGGATGTGGTGAGGTATATGTGTGGTACAGCTAAGAAGTCTGGGCCCTATGCCCAGGCCCAGGTTCCACTGTTTGTAATTAGAGGCTTTTTGCCTGTTTTCTAAGTGCTTTAACCATAAGCCTCCTTGATTCTGGTGTAACCCTGTAAGGAAAGGGGCCTCAAGCATGGCTAAGATTACACTCTCAACCAAGTCAAATTTAAATTAAGTTTTAAAACAAGCATGTAATAGTTCTTACACCTCTATATTTTTTAGACTGCTACATTAGTTGAATAAATAAACTGAGAGTAGTAACCCCACAGTCACAAAGATCAGAAAGCCAAAACAAACAGAACATTCTTAGCAAAAAAAGAGTATACAATTAATGAAATTCAATTAATCACTAGTCCCCCAATGCCACAGCAGGGAGAATTTCCTAACTGGAGCAAGTACGTCGGGGCGGTGGTGACATAGGAAGGTCCGGAGCTCACCTCCTCCCATGCACACACTGAGTCTACAGCTACATACGGAACAATTCCCTCTGAAAAAGACCTGAAAACTAGCTGTGCAGCTGCTTCACATCTACAAACAAGAAAAGAGTCATCACACCGAGGCAGGCAGGATAGGCTAAGCCGTGGTACTGCCATAAACCCCACCCCAGGGCAGCGACCCACAATCGGGAGGGAACTCACAAACCCGGAGCATCCCCCTGAGGAGAGAGGGGTTCACACCCCACATCAGCACCCCAACATTTAAGACCTGCACTTGAGAGATGACCCTCCCAAACATCTGGCTTTGAAAACCAACGGGGCTCATATTCATGAGACCCAAAATGCTGTAGCAAACTGAGAAACGCCTCTTTAAGGACACACACTCACTCGCCAGGGTCCAGCTCAGAAGCAGCTCTTTGAGAAGCACCCAGACTTTATGTCAAAGAGTTCATTTGCAAATATTAAAGCACTGGCCTGAGGGGCTGGGGCCAGTTGGGATCCTCTCCGGGGATGGAGGGCACCGTGTCAGCACTCTCCCTCTAGGTAAAGCCAGCAGGCACCATGTTTTTTTTTTTTTCTCTTTTTCCTTGGAGGGTGTCATCCTTGCACTCTCCCTCTGCCAGGCTCCACAGCACCACTGTCTCCCAGAGGGGAGTTGTTACATACGTCTGGTGTACTGGGTTTTATGTCCAGTATCTCAGTTTTTACATCTAGTGTCCTGCTTTTTGCAGCTTCCACCCAGGGGACATCCCTTGAACAGCTGGCTCTAGTGACCAGGGAGGCTTTCCTTTCTGGGTCCCATAGGACTATAAAAATCAGGGAGACAGTTCTTGGCAGGCTACCACCCAGGACTGCACAGACAGCAGACTGAAACACAACCCCGGACTCTCTGTGAAGGAGGCCTATTTGCTTGTCCTGGGCACTTCAGTCTGAGAGTCAGGTTTCAGGTTGGCACACAGCTGGAGGCTACAGAGGGGCTCTCCGCGAACATAGTCTAGGGGACACCATCTTTTCGCTCTCCCTCTGCCTCACTATAGCTCACCAGGATCTCCCAGAAAGAAGCTTATATGCTCTTCTAGAGTACTGATTTTTGTGAATGTCACCCAGGGACACCTCCAAATCACCTGGTCTGGTGGCCAACAGTGCTTACCCTTGTGGTCCCACAGGATTGTATATATTTGCATACTTTGAAAGCTGCTCCCTGAGGGTCTGGCTTCCAAGCAGGTGCTGATCTAGGTGCTGACTGAGAGCTCAAAGTCATGGTCATAACGATGTTCATCAACTTGGAAGAAGAATGGATGGAGCAGGATGCTGCTGTCTTTCAGACCCCTTTATCTGGATTCCTGAACACAATTACAGCGGACCCTCGAACACAGGTTTGGACTGTGTGGGTCCACTACGTGCAGATGTTTTTACACTAAATACAAACTACAGTTCTACACAATCTGCAGTTGGTTGAATCTGCAGATGTGAACCATGGATTTGGAGGGCCAACTGTAAAGTTATATGTGGACTTTTGACTGCTTGGAGGGTCGGTACCCCTAACCCCTGTGTTGTTCAAGTGTCAACTGTATTTAACAAATATTTATTGAGCACCTACTATATATCAGACACTTTTCTACAAGCTTGAGATATATCAGTGTGCGAGGCTAGCAAAAATGCTCCCCTGTGGAGCTTAAACTCATGCAGTAGTAAAAATATATATATATCACTTATTGTTTTTAGAATAAACTGAGATTATCTACAGAACTGATAGAAGACTTTGTTAGACCAGCAGTGACTTTATAATAGTACATAAAAATAATCCACATTATCTTCTAATTGTTAATTAAAAGCTCCAACTGCCAAATGAAATGTACATTTTTTATTAAATGTACAACCACAAGCCAAACAGAACCCTTAGAAGAAGTAAAAACTAAGAAAACTTGCACAAAAAATATAAATTGTTGCTGTTCTTAGGTAAAGCAAAAATAACATATATAGGGCTTCCCTGGTGGCGCACTGGTTGAGAGTCCACCTGCCGATGCAGGGGACACGGGTTCATGGCCCGGTCCGGGAAGATCCCACGTGCCACGGAGCGGCTGGGCCTGGGAGCCATGGCCTCTGAGCCTGTGCGTCCGGAGCCTGTGCTCCGCAAGGGGAGAAGGCCACAACAGTGAGAGGCCCGCGTACCGCAAAATATATAAATAAATAAATAAAAATAACATATATAAATGGAAGCACATTCTGAGAGCAATTCTGATGGGGAAAATAGCAACCAAATGAAACATTTTTGTTATAAAATGTCTGCTAAGAAATGCAGTTCTGAGGGAGACTGAGACTTCAGTTTCAGTTAAGAATGTTAGGACTTCGTTCCTGGGAGAACACACCGCGCGCCTCAGGCTGATGCAACGTCAAGCCTGCCTCTGCCTCTGCCGGCTCGCCCCACATTCCATACCCCTCCCTCCCCCTGGCCTGAATGAGCCAGAGCCCCCGAATCAGCTGCTCCTTTAACGTCGTCCTGTCTGAGTGAAGAACAGACGCCCTGAGGCGACCTACAGGCAGACACAGGTCCAAATCCAAAGGCGAACCCCGGGAGCTGTGCGAACAAAGAAGAGAAAGGGAAATCTATCCCAGCAGCCTCCAGAGCAGCGGATTAAATCTCCACAATCAACTTGCTGTACCTGCATCTGTGGAACACCTGAAGAGACAACGAATCATCCCAAATTCAGGCAGTGAACTTTGGGAACAACGATATATATATTTTTTTCTCCTTTTTCTCTTATTGTGACTGTGTATGTGTAGTTTCTTTGTGTGATTTTGTCTGTATAGCTTTGCTTTTAACCATTTGTCCTAGGGTTGTGTCTGTCAGTTGTTTTTTGTTTTGGGTTGTTTTTTTTCGGTTTTTAGGGGGGGGTTGTTTTTTTTAAATAATTAGTTTTTATATTAGTAACTTTATTTTACTTTCTTTTTCTTTCTTTCTTTTCTTTTTCCTCCCTTTTCTTCTGAGCTGTGGGGCTAACAGGGTCTTATTGCTCTGGCCGGGTGTCGGGCCTGGGCCTCCAAGGTGGGAGAGACAACTTCAGGTCATTGGTCCACCAGAGACCTCCCGGCTCCACGTAATATCAAGCGGCGAAAGCTCTCCCAGAGATCTCCATCTCAACCATAAGACCCAGCTCCACTCAACAACCAGCAAGCTACAGTGCAGGACACCCCATGCCAAACAATTAGCAAGACAGGAACAAAACCCCACCATTAGCAGCGAGGCTGCCTAAAATCATAACAAGGTCACAGACACCCCAAAATAAACCACCAGACGTGGTCCTGCCCACCAGAAAGACAAGATCCAGCCTCATCCACCAGAACACAGGCTCCAGTCCCATCCACCAGGGAGCCTACACAACCCACTGAACCAACCATAGCCACTGGGGGCAGACACCAAAAACAACGGGAACTACAAACCTGCAGCCTGCAAAAAGGAGACCCCAAACACAGTAAGTTACGCAAAATGAGAAGACAGAAAAACACACAGTAAGTTAAGCAAAATGAGAAGACAGAAAAACACACAGCAGATGAAGGAGCAAGGTTAAAAACCCACCAGACCAAACAGACGAAGAAGAAATAGGCAATCTAGCTGAAAAAGAATTCAGAGTAATGACAATAAAGATGATCCAAAATCTTGGAAATAGAATGGAGAAAATACGAGAAACGTTTAACAGGGGCCTAGAAGAACTAAAGAGCAAACAAACAGTGATGAACAACACACTAAATGAAATTTAAAATTCTCTAGAAGAAATGAATAGCAGAATAACTGAGGCAGAAGAACGGATAACTGACCTGGAAGATAAAATAGTGGAAATAACTACTGCAGAGTAGAATAAAGAAAAAAGAATGAAAAGAACTGAGGACAGTCTCAGAGACATCTGGGACAACATTAAACGCACCAACATTCGAATTATAGGGGTTCCAGAAGAAGAAGAGAAAAAGAAGGGAACTGAGAAAATATTTGAAGAGATTATAGTTGTAAACTTCCCTAAAATGGGAAAAGAAATAGTCAATCAAGTCCAGGAAGCACAGAGATTCCCATACAGGATATATCCAAGGAGAAATATGCCAAGACACATATGAATCAAACTATCAAAAATTAAATACAAAGAAAAAATATTAAAAGCAGGAAGAGAAAAACAAACAGATAACATACACGGGAATCCCCATAAGGTTAACAGCTGATCTTTCAGCAGAAACTCTGCAAGACAGAAAGGAGTGGCAGGACATATTTAAAGTGATGAAAGGGAAGAAACTACAACAAGATTACACTACCCAGCAACGATCTCATTCAGATTCGATGGAGAAATTAAAACCTTCACAGACAAGCAAAAGCTAACAGAATTCAGCACCACCAAACCAGCTTTACAACAAATGCTAAAGGAACTTCTCTAGGCAGGAAATACAAGAGAAGGAAAAGACCTACAATAACAAACCCAAAACAATTAAGTAAATGGTAACAGGAACATATATGTTGATAATTACCTTAAATGGATTAAATTCTCCCACCAAAAGACACAGACTGGCTGAATGGATACAAAAAAAAGACCCGTATATATGCTATCTACAAGAGACCCACTTCAAACCTAGGGACACATACAGACTGAAAGTGAGGGGATGGAAAAAGATATTCCATGCAAATGGAAACTAAAAGAATGCTGGAGTAGCAATTCTCGTGTCAGACAAAATAGATTTTAAAATAAAGACTATTACAAGAGACAGAGAAGGACACTACATAATGATCAAGGGATCAATCCAAGAAGAAGATATAACAATTGTAAATATTTATGCACCCAACATAGGAGCACCTCAATACATAAGGCAAATACTAACAGCATAAAAGGGGAAATCGACAGTAACACAATCATAGTAGGGGACTTTAACACCCCACTTTCACCAATGGACAGATCATCCAAAATGAAAATAAATAAGGAAACACAAGCTTTAAATGGCACATTAAACAAGATGGACTTAATTAATATTTACAGGACATTCCATCCAAAAACAACAGAATACACATTTTCCACAAGTGCTCATGGAACATTCTCCAGGATAGATCATATCTTGGGTCACAAATCAAGCCTTGGTAAACAAGAAAATTGAAATTGTATCACGTATCTTTTCCAACCACAACGCTCTGAGACTAGATATCAATTCCAGGAAAAAATCTGTAAAAAATACAAATACATGGAGGACAAACAATACACTACTTAATAACCAAGAGATCACTAAGGAAATCAAAGAGGAAATCAAAAAATACCTAGAAACAAATGCCAATGAAAACACGATGATCCAAAACCCATGGGATGCAGCAAAAGCAGTTCTAAGAGGGAAGGTTACAGCAATACAATCCCACCTCAAGAAACAGGAAACATCTCAAATACATAACCAAACCTTACAACTAAAGCAATTAGAGAAAGAAGAACAAAAAAAACACAAAGTTAGCAGAAGGAAACAAATCATAAAGATCAGATCAGAAATAAATGAAAAGGAAACAAAAGAAACAATAGCAAAGATCAATAAAGCTAAAAGCTGGTTCTTTGAGAAGGTAAACAAAATTGATACACCATTAGCCAGACTCATCAAGAAAAAAAGGGAGAAGACTCAAATCAATAGAATGAGAAATGAAAAAAGGAGAAGTAACAACTGACACTGCAGAAATACAAAGGATCATGAGAGATTACTACAAGCAACTCTACGCCAATAAAATGGACAACCTGGAAGAAATGGACAAATTCTTAAAAAAGCACAACCTTCCAAGACTGAACCAGGAAGAAACAGAAAATATAAACAGACCAATGACAAGCACTGAAATTGAGACTGTGATTAAGAATCTTCCAACAAACAAAAGCCCAGGACCAGATGGCTTCACAGGAGAATTCTATCAAACATTTAGAGAAGAGCTAACACCTATCCTTCTCAAACTCTTCCAAAATATAGCACAGGGAGGAACACTCCCAAACTCATTCTATGAGACCAGCATCACCCTGATAACAAAACCAGACAAAGATATCACAAAGAAAGAAAACTACAGACCAGTGTCACTGATGAACATAAAGGAAAAATCCTGAACAAAATACTAGCAAATAAAATCCAACAGCACACTAAAAGGATTATACACCATGAACAACTGGGGTTTATCCCAGGAATGCAAGGATTCTTCAATATACGCAAATCAATCAATGTGATACAACATATTAACAAACTGAAGGAGAAAAACCATATGATCATCTCAACAGATGCAGACCAAGTTTTTGACAACATTCAACACCCATTTATGATAAAAACCATTCAGAAAGTAGGCATAGAGGGCACTTACCTCAACATAATAAAGGCCATATGTGAAAAACCCACAGCCAACATCATTCTCAAAGGTGAAAAACTGAAAGCATTTCCACTAAGATCAGGAACAAGACAAGGAAGTCCACTCTCACCACTATTATTCAACATAGTTTTGGAAGCCCTAGCTACAGCAATCAGAGAAGAAAAAGAAATAAAAGGAATCCAAATCGGAAAAGAAAAAGTAAAGCTGTCATTGTTTGCAGATGACATGATACTACACATAGAGAATCCTAAAGATGCTACCAGAAAACTACTAGAGCTAATCAATGAATTTGGTAAAGTAGCAGGATGCAAAATTAATGCACAGAAGTCTCTGGCATTCCTGTACGACAATGATGAAAAATCTGAAAGAGAAATTAAGGAGACACTCCCATTTACCACGGCAACAAAAAGAATAAAATACCTAGGAATAAACCTACCTAAGGAGACAAAAAACCTGTATGCAGAAAACTATAAGACACTGATGAAAGAAATTAAAGATGACACAAACAGATGGAGAGATATACTATGTTCTTGGATTGCAAGAATCAATATTATGAAAAAGACTATACTAACCAAAGCAATCTACAGATCAATGCAATCCCTCTCAAACTACCACTGGCATTTTTCACAGAACTAGAACAAAAAATTTCACAATTTGTATGGAAACACCAAAGACCACGAATAGCAAAAGCAATCTTGAGAAAGAAAAACGGAGCTGGAGGAATCAGGCTCCCAGACTTCAGACTATACTACAAAGCTACAGCAATCAAGACAGTATGGTAGTGGCACAAAAACAGAAATATAGATCAATGGAACAGGATAGCAAGCCCAGAGATAAACCGACACACATATGGTCATCTTATCTTTGATAAAGGAGGGAAGAATATACAATGGAGAAAAGACAGCCTCTTCAATAAGTGGTGCTGAGAAAACTGGACAGCTAGATGTAAAAGAATGAAATTAGAACACTCCCTAACACCATACACAAAAATAAACTCAAAATGGATTAAAGACCTAAATGTCAGGCCAGGTACTATAAAACTCTTAGAGGAAAACATAGGCAGAACACTCTATCAGATAAATCACAGCAAGACCCTTTCTGACCCACCTCCTAGAGAAATGGAAATAAAAACAAAAATAAACAAATGGGATCTAATGAAACTCAAAAGCTTTTGCACAGCAAAGGAAACCATAAACAAGACGAAAAGACAACCCTCAGAATGGGAGAAAATATTTGCAAATGAAGCAATTGACAAAGGACTAATCTCCAAAATTTACAAGCAGCTCATGCAACTCAATATCAAAAAAACAAACAACCGAATCCAAAAATGGGCAGAAGACCAAAACAGACATTTCTCCAAAGAAGATATACAGATTACCTACAGACACACGAAAGTTTGCTCAACATCACTAATCACCAGAGAAACGCAAATCAAAACTTCAATGAGGTATCACCGCACACCAGTCAGAATGGCCATCATCAAAAATTCTACAAACAATAAATTCTGGAGAGGGTGTGGAGAAAAGGGAACCCTCTTCCACTGTTGGTGAGAATGTAAATTGATACAGTCACTATGGAGAACAGTATGGAGGTTCCTTGAAAAACTAAAAACAGAACTACCATATGACCCAGCAATCCCACTACTGGGCATATACCCTGAGAAAACCATAATTCAAAGAGTCATGTACCACAATGTTCATTGCAGCTCTATTTACAATAGCCAGGACATGGAAGCAACCTAAGTGTCCATCGACAGATGAATGGATAAAGAAGATGTGGCACATATATACAATGGAATATTACTCAGCCATAAAAAGAAACGAAATTGAGTTATTTGTAGTGAGGTAGATGGACCTAGAGTCTGTCATACAGAGTGAAGTAAGGCAGAAAGAGAAAAATAAATACCATATGCTAACACATATATATGGAATCTAAAAAAAAAAAAAAGAAAAATGGTTATGAAGAACCTAGGGGCCGGACAGGAATAATGGCTCAGACGTAGAGAATGGAGTTGAGTACATGAGGAGGGGGAAGGGTAAGCTGGGACGAAGTGAGAGAGTGGCACGGACATATACACACTATGAAATGTAAAACAGATAGCTAGTGGGAAGCAGCCACATAGCACAGGGAGATCAGCTTGGTGCTTTGTGTCCACCTAGAGGGGTGGGATAGGGATAGTGCGAGGGAGATGTTAGAGGGAAGAGATATGAGGATATGTATATGTATAGCTGATTCACTTGGTTATAAAGCACAAACTAACACACCATTGTAAAGCAATATACTCCAATAAAACAATAATAAATAAAAGAATGTTAGGGCTTCCCTGGTGGCACAGTGGTTAAGAATCCACCTGCCAATGCAGGGGACACGGGTTCGAGCCCTGGTCTGGGAAGATCCCACATGTTGCAGAACAACTAAGCCCATGTTCCACAACTACTGAGCCTGCGTGCTGCAACTACTGAAGCCCACATGCCTAGAGCCTGTGCTCCGCAACAAGAGAAGACAATGCAATGAGAAGCCCATGCACTGCAACGAAGAGCAGCCCCTGCTCGCCGTAACTAGAGAAAGCCCGTGTGCAGCAACAAAGACCCAGTGCAGCCAAAAATAAATAAATAAATTTATTTTAAAAAAAGAATGTGAAATGCAAAGACTCCTCAACCACACCAAAAGTTCAAGGGAAAATTAACCAACCCCTCTGGAGAAAAGGGAACCCTCCAGAGAAAAAGGAACCCTCCTACACTATTGTTGGGAATGTAAATTGGTGCAGCCACTATGGAAAACAGTGTGGAGTTTCCTTAAGAAACTAAAATAGAGTTACCATATGATCCAGCAATCCTACTCCTCGGCATATATCCATAAAAGATGAAAACTCTAATTCAAAAAGATACATGCACCCCAGTGTTTATAGCAGCAATATGTACAATAGCCAAGACATGGAAGCAACCTAAGCATCCACTGACAGATGAATGGGTAAAGAAGGTATACTCTGTGTGTGTGTGTGTGTGTGTGTGTGTGTGTGTGTGTGTATACACACACACAATGTGTATATATATACACAATGTGTATATATATATATATACAACATATATATATACACACAAGGAATATTACTCAGCCTTAAAAAAAAGAATGAAATAATGCCATTTGCAGCAACATGGATGGACCTAGAGGTTATCATACTAAGTGAAGTAAGTCAGACAGGGAGAGACAGATATCACGTGATATCACTTATATGTGGAGTCTTAAAAAAAGATGCAAATGAACTTATTTACAAAACAGAAATCAACTCACAGACATACAAAGCAAATTGATGGGTTACCAAAGAGGAAAGAGAGGGAGAGATAAATTAGGAGTTTGGGGATTAACAGATCTACACTACTATACATAAAAGAGATAAACAACAAGAAATGGCTGTATAGCACAGGGAACTATATTCAATATCTTGTAACAACCTATAATGGAAAAGAACTGAATCACTTTGCTGTACACCAACAAATAACACATTGTAAATCAACTATACGTCAATTAAATAAATAATTTAAAAATAATAAACCACTCTTTCCAGTAGGCCCAGTGTCATGGGTCATCTCCATAGGAGACCACTCCTAAGGGAAGAAGGAAAATTTAAGTCTGATCAGAAAAGCACAGCAGCCCCCAAAGCAAGAATGTATCTGATTAAGGAGGAATTGATTAGCTCCAGGTCTGAGGTTTGAAATAAACCACTTTTGTTGTCCTTCTGACCCTCACTTTATTTCTACTCCCACCAGACAGAACTCTCTCTTTTACTCCCAGTCTCATTCAGTCAGGCGGTTACCATTACAATCTATCATACATTAAAGACCCCTGACTCCACAATCCACACAGACCCCCAACCTGAGAACCATTTGGATGTCTACTTGGCATCTCCACTTGAATGTCTCACAGGTACACAGATATATAGCATCCAAATCTGAGGCGACTATCTTCCCCCACCAAGCCTGGACCTCTTTTGGTTGTTTCTCATCAGTGGTCTCACTGTCCACCCAGGAACCTGGAGTCAACCTAGACATTTCCCTCCTTTCATACCCACTTGCTTAAAATCAGTCCCCAATTCAAACAGTTTTTCCTCTGAAATTCCTTTAACATCTGCCCACTTTTCTTCATCTCCACAGCCAACACTTATCTGATAGAGGCCAAAATTGCAAAACCTCAACCACACCCCAGGTTCCCAGTGCTCCAAGAACAAAGTCCAGAATCATTTACCTAAGCCTGTACTGCCCTACTTTTCTCTACTTTCATCGTGTTCTGCCCCCAGCCTTCTTCTGGTCCCTGAAGACACCCATTTTTTTTCATCTCAGGTTTCACATATGAGGCTCCTGCTGCACTGATTTCTCCCAACTGGCCAACTCCTCCTTATTCTTAGTTCTCAGCTCCCTGCCGTCACAGCACACATGAGATCAGGTCCCGATACTATACTTCATTGCACACTGCACTTTTCCTTTCTAGCATTTCTTATAATAAATATAATTAATTAGTTGTTTAATTATTTGTTTCGTGCCTGATTTCCCTGCTAGATAGGACATTTCAAAAGGGAAGAGACTGTCTCTGTCTTAATCCCTGTTTGACACACAGTAGGAACTTGATAGATAGTTGGAGAATGAATGAACATATAACCTCATTATCACTCACACTCTGTTGAATTCTCTCTCCTCTTGCCTTTGGGTCTTGGCTCAGCCTGACCCCTATGATGGCAGCAGTCCATTCTCAGCACTCCATTAGTAAATGAATCCTTACCAAATTAACCTGGAATCACTCACCACTCCCACATAATCCCAGATCATGATTCTGCTCTCTTATTTGGATGTCCATCTCCTGGAAGGTAATTTGCATGTAATCCATGTACAAGAAGACAGTGTTAAGGTAAGATGAACCTCCTAACTCACAATAATTCCTGATAACTATATGGTATTAAATTCATTTTAATGCATTACCCACATCATTTAGCTTATTATCCATAAACACACATAGCAAAGTAGTTAAATGGCTTGTTCAACATCTCAAAGTTAGTGATGAAGCTGAGACTGGAGTCCAGTTTCCCAGGGCTCCTACAACTTATTGAGTTCAGTTTTCCCAGGGCTCCTACAACTTGTTAAGTCAGTCCTGTGCAAGGCCTAGAGATAAGTTTACCCTAGAAACACGCTACAGAGGTAGGCCATGGTCACACCCATCACCATAACTCAAATTTTAGAAGTATCTAGAGAAGGGGGCTTAGGGATAGAAGATGTGGGTAAAGGGAATTCCTTCCTTACATCACCATCTTTTCCTTCTCCTTCAACACCAAGTTCAAATGTAACTTCTCTTCTGAACACTCCTGGGACTAACTGTGTTGCCTCTTTCAACAAATAAACATTGACTGGGCACCAGGCCCTATGCTAGGACCCAAGGAAACAAAGACCGTAAGACTCCTGGCCCTCCCAGAGCCTACAGTCTTCCCCAGTGCTTATCTAATTCTGCTCCAGCATGTACTGAGTATAAATATTTGTTTATCTCCCTCACTAAACTGACAGGATTTCAAGGGTAAAGACTCGCTCTGTCCCCTCACTCCAAGTTCAGAGCATCACAGAAGGAAAGAGGTAAAGGAGGAAGGGTAGCAGTCAAAGGTAAGTCATATGGTTTCCACATCAAACCACAGAGTCCAGGACACTGACCACTAGTTTTCTCCATGGTAGGTTTGACTTTGTGCACAGGCATTTTAAACCAGAGTTTGTCCTAACTCTCTACTCCTTGATAAGATCCCTAGGGGTGGGAGTTATAGCTGATCTGATTGCTAGAACTAAGTTTATCTCATTTGCTCGGATAGTACAGTGTTCCATGTATTTTGCAGAACTTAATGAAATTCTAACCAACACATTAGGAACAAGTTACTAACATAATATGTGTCTGTGTGATATGAAATTACAGCAGGAAGCACACAAGGCCACAAATATGAACTGTTTAATCAGTAAGATTAGCTACTTCTGCATATTAATGTTAAAAAATGTTGCAACTTCTTATCCATTCATTTTGTCATGTCACTTGCTGACAGAATAAGCAATAGTAGTCACCAAACTTAATTCCATTAAGTAAGTTAACTTCTTTCTTTAACATGTGGAAAATATCATTCTTTGGTTCAGGCTGGGAAACAGAGAGTCCAATTCATGAAATCAACGTTCTAAGGAAACCTAGTTTGGGATTCACTGCTGTGAAAAATCTCCTAGCAATTCATCCATCACATCCATTCTATGAGTGTCCAACAAAGCTTTCTGAATGCTGTGGAAGCCAGCAGGTGGTCAGAGCATGCTACATTACATTTGCCTGGATCCCCAGAGGGAACTCTAAAATAAAAAAGATAAGCCCTTATACCCAGACTCAAATCCTAACCAATAAGCAACTGTGTGGTAGTCTTAAGTTGATGACCAAGTAGCTTCCACCCACTTAAGATGATAACTTCAGTTCACCTGAGTTGGAAATCTCTTTTTTGCTTATAGGATAAGTGATTTTCCAACCACAGGAAAGTTCAGAATTAAAGATAGGAATGAGGGCTCCCCTGGTGGCACAGTGGTTGAGAGTCCGCGTGCCGATGCAGGGGACATGGGTTCGTGCCCCGGTCTGGGAAGATCCCACATACCGCAGAGCGGCTGGGCCCGTGAGCCATGGCCGCTGAGCCTGCGCGTCCGGAGCCTGTGCTCCGCAACAGGAGAGGCCACAACAGTGAGAGGACCACGTACCGCAAAAAAAAAAAAAAAAAAAAAAAAAAAAAAAAGATAGGAATGAAATCACTCAAACTTACACTTACGTGTTAAATTTAGGAGTAAGCTTTGTAATCATCAGAACACTCTGCATGCATTTGGCATTTATTTGTAAAACTTAAGACCATCTGACATTTTAAAATCTGACAGATTTTTTAAAATTTCAGTTTAAAATGTATGATGACTTTAAGAGTCTGAAGGTGAATGTGCATCATTTAATTTAGCACTTATTCACTTATTAGCAATTATTAAGCATATTCTTTGTACCCAAAACTAGAAGAATGCAAAGGAATTAATATAGTATTTTAGGGCTGAAAGGGCTCTGTTCTAAAGAAGTTTATATACTGGTGTTTGGGGTTGAATTCTGGGCCCCAAAACTTCATATGTTGAAGTCCTAATGCCCAGTGTCTCAGAATGTGACCTTATTTGGAAATAAGTCATTGAACGTGTAATTAGTTAAATTAAGATGAGGTCATACTGGAGTACGGTGGGCCCCTAATCCAATAAGACTGGTAAGAAACACCTTAATCTCTGATTTCTAGGCTCCAGAACTGTGAGACAATAAATTTCTGTTGTTCAAAGCCACTAGGTTCCTGGTACTCTGATATGGCAGGCCCAGCAAACTAACACAACTAGTTATTTACTTATTGCCTCTTAGCTCCAAGCCCAGCATTCTCTTTTCTTCTCTGTGATGTTGAGGATGGGACTCTGCAAAATTGATTTCACTAACTCTCTTGTCAGCTGGCTTCCTGGAAGTTTCTGCCAGTACAAGGCACTAGAGAGAGACTGGAAGCTGAGAGGAGAAAGAAGGGACTTCCTTCTGGTTTCTCGTTTCCATCAGCATTACACCAACAACAGTACAAGGCTGGCCTCAGTCCCCAGTTTCTCTCCACAGTGCCAACACTAACTATCCCATGTCTCCCTGGATGTGCTGGCAGCTGGGCCACACCCTCCTGGCAGTCAAACTGCCAGCCGCTGCACAACGTCACCAGCCAGGCTGCACCCACCTGAGGTCCAGCCCATCCCCTCCAGGCCCCTCCCCAGAGCTCCTAGGTCTCATCTTCCTACCTCTTCCCTGCTGCTTCTTGCAGTTACTACCTCTGAGTGACTTCAGCATTTCCTTTTTGCACTTTCTGATTTCCAGTACACGCGGAACCAGCTCCCTGTGTGAAATCTCTGCTATTTGAAATACTTAGTGTGGTTTTGGGTTTTCTGACTGGATCCTGACCGATTTAGCTTACAACCCCCATGGAGAGACAAATATACAAAAATTTTAAAATATAAGCAGGTCAAGATTCACGATAAATAATGTTTGCAATGGTGCAGGTAAACACTCCCAATTTGATGTTGATGAGAATAAAAACTAACTCAAATTTTCTGCAGGGAAGTTTGGGAAAATGAATCTAAAGATAAAATGTACACAGACTGAGTCCTAGAATCCCACTGCCAGAATTGTATCCTAAGGAACTAATCAGATAAATGCTCAAGATTCATGTACGAGTATGTCCATTGCAATGTTGTTTATAATAGTTAAAAAAAAAAAATTTACCAAAGATGTCCATCAACAAATCACTGATTAAATTATTTTACATACATACACACAAACACACACACAAGAAATCCTAAGAAGCTATTAAAATAATGGAGCTCTATATTTTTTGACATGGAAATATACTCATATCACAGAACATCACATGACAAAAGCAGATTTCCAAATAGCAGGTATAGCATTAAAAAAATGTGGAAAATAATTATAATTATTTCATAACAAATAAGTACAAAAAGTAATTATTTCTGGGTGGTAGGAATTCCGGTGATCGGACGAAGTGCCAGTTGCCTTGGGGCAAAGAGAAGTGTTCTATTAGTAATAGTCACATAGCCGTGGGGCAACCTGGCCCTGCCCTTCAGCAGGTCAGAACCAGCCCCATGGCCCCATGGTCAGCTCAAATAGCCATGTGGGCACATAGTCACACCCTGTAGGTGGGCAGCTACCTAGTGCCTCCCCAGGCCACACAGGAAGCCTACTCTGCAACCAGTGGCCCACAGCCTCCACACTAGGCTTCACAGCCAACCAGGCCAGGGGCCAGCCCCGTCTACCAGTAAGCTAAAGTAGTCAGCCCCTCCACAACAGGAGAGTACACACAGCCCATAAGGGGGGCACCCCTCAGAGCACACAGCTCCGGTGACCAGAGAGGAGTGTGCTGCTGGGCCCCACAGGACTTCTCCTACATAAGGCCACTTCTCCAATATCGGGAAACACAACTGACCTGCCTGATACCTAGAAATAAACACAAAGAATTGGGCAAAATCAGGAGACAAAGGAATATGTTCCAAACAAAGAAACAAGACGAAACCTCAAAAAAGAACCTAAATGAAATGGAAATAAGCCATTTACCTAATAAATAGTTCAAGGTAATGATTTTAAAGATACTCACTGAATTTAGGAGAAGAATGGATGAACACAGCAAGAATTTCAACAAAAAGTTAAAAAATATAAAGAAGGGCTTCCCTGGTGGCGCAGTGGTTGAGAGTCCACCTGCCGATGCAGGGGACGCGGGTTCGTGCCCCGGTCCAGGAAGATCCCACATGCCACGGAGCAGCTGGGCCCGTGAGCCATGGCCGCTGAGCCTGGGCGTCCAGAGCCTGTGCTCCGCAGTGGGAGAGGCCACAACAGTGAGAGGCCCGCATACCACAAAAAAAAAAAAAAATATATATATATATATATATATATATATATATAAAGAAGAACCAAACAGAGCTTAAGAATACAATGACTGAAATTTTAAAATACCCTAGAAGGAGTCAACAGTAGATTAGATGACAGAGAAGAATGGATCAGTGATCTGGAAAACAGAGCAGTGGAAATCACTCAAGCTGAACGGAGAAAAGAAAAAACAATTTTTAAAAATGGGGATAGTTTAAGAGACTTCTGGAACAATATCACACATACTAAAATTCACATTATAGAGGTCCTAGAAGGAAAAGAGAGAAAGGGGCGGAAGAAATAATAGCTGAAAACTTCTCTAACTTGGGAGATGAAACAGACATCCAGGTCCAGGAAGCACAGACACTCCCAAACAAGATGAACCCAAAGAGGTCCACACCAAGACACATTAAATTAAAATGTCAAAAATTAAAGAATCTTAAAAGCAGCAAGAGGAAACGAGCTACTTACATACAAGGGAACTCCCATAAGACTATCAGCTGACTTTTCAGCAGAAACTTTGCATGCCAGAAGACAGTGCACAACATATTCAAAGTAATAAAAGGGAAAAAAAACTACAACCAAGAGTACTTTAGCCAGCAAGGTTATCTTTAGATTTGAGGAAGAGATAAGGAGTGTTAGACAAACAATGCTAAAAGAGTTCAGCATTACCAAACTGGCTTTACAAGAAATGTTAAAGGGACTTCTCAAAGTGGAAAAGAAAAGGTTACAACTAGAAATATGAAAATTATGAAAGAAAAATCTCACTGGTAAAGGCAAACATACAATAAAGGTAATACAATCAATCACTTATAAAGCAAGTAGTAAGATTAAAAGACAAAAGTAGTAAAATGATCTATATCTGCAATAAGTAGCAAAGGTATACACAAAACAAAAAGATGTAAAATATGATGCCACAACATTAAACGTGGGGCTAGAGGAGTAAAATGTAGGGCTGTTAGAATGCATTCAAACCTAAGATATCATCAGCTTTAAATAATCACTGATATATAGGTTGTTATATATGAACCTCATGGTAACCACACACCAAAAATCTAAAATAGATACACACCCACACAAACGAGAAAGGAATCCAAACATACTACTAAAGGTAGTCATTGAATCGCAAGAAAAGAGAGCAAAAGGAGAAGAAACAAAAAAGAACTATAAAAACAACCAGAAAACAACTAACAAAATGGCAGTAAGTATGTATTTATGTATCAATAGACACACAGAGTGGCTGAATTAATTTTTTAAAAGCACCATATATATGCTGCCTACAAGAGACACACTTTAGATCTAAAGACATACACAGACCGAATGTGAGGGGATGGAAAAAGGTATTCTATGCAAATATAAACAATAAAACCCCAAAAAGATTAGTGAGGATGTGGAGAAAAGGGAACCCTCATGCACCCTCATGCACTCTGGTGGGACTGTAAATTGGTGCAGCCTTTATGGAAAACAGTATGGAGGTTTCCCCCACCAAATTAAAGATAGAAGTGTCATATGGTTCAGCAACTTCTCTTCTGGGTGTTTACCCAAAAAAATTAATTCAAAAAGATATATGCACCCCAATGTTCACTGCAACATTATTTACAGTAATGAAGAGATGTAAGCAACCTAAGTGTCTACTGATATATGAATGGATAAAGAAGATGCATGTACATATACACAATGGAATATTACTCAGCCATAAAAAGAACGAAATCTTGCTCTTTGCAACATGGATACTCCTAGAGAGTATTATACTAAGTGAAATAAGTCAGACAAAGCAAAATACCATATGATCTCACGTATATGTAAAATCTAAAAAACAAAATAAGTAAGCAAACAAAGCAAAATGAAAACAGACTCATAGATACAGAAAATAAATGGGTATTTATTCGCCAGAGGCAAGGGTGTGAAAGGGGGCAAAATCGATGAAGGGGATTAAGAGGTACAAACCTCCAGTTATAAAATGAGTAAGCCATGGGGATATAATATACAGCATAAGAAATATTGTCAATAATATTGTAATAACTTTGTATGGTGATAGATGGTTACTAGACTTACCCTGGTGATCATTTCATAATGTATGCAAAGGTCAAATCACTATGTAATACAGTGTAACTAACATAATAGTGTCTGTCAACTACATTTCAATTAAAGAAATAAACAAATGTCATAAAAATACTTTTAGAACACTGTTTTAATGTCAGTATGTAAATGCTTAAGAGAACCAAATATATAAAATGTTGAAAAATTCAACTATTTGGACAAAAAATCACCCTGCATTTATATTATTTAATCCAAATTTGCAAGGGTGTGCATTCTTTTATTTTTCTCTTTTCTATTATTTCTACCACTCTCATTTGTTTCAAGGTGATCCGTATGTGTTTAACAGTAATAACATATTTATTCATATGCTAGCTCTTAATCAATGTGTGAGCCTAATCTGATAGTAAAATGTCAACCAATATGGAAGAAGAGCAGAAGAAGACCTGTGGCCTCAATTCAAAACTGCCTTAAATATTTTATCGACATACTGCTTAAACTTCTAACAGCATCTCTGCTGCTTGCAAAGAAACAAAGAAACAATGGAATTACCTCCTTAGAAACAAACTCATCATGCAATGGAAGAAACATCTTTTTCCAGCCACATGGACAACAGAATCCATGAAAGAAATGGCTACTTGCAATCAAAATGCAAAAATAGGTATCAAAGTCCTATCAGTGCTTTTCCTCCTAGGAGTCATCGCAGCTTCCAGGCTGCCACTTCACAGTCCCATGAATCTTCAGAATGGGCAAGAGCCGTTGCATACTGGGAAAAGACCACCACCCACTCACGTGAGCCCTCATCCTCACTCTGTAACACAATCTCACTCACAAAATCCAAGTGCATACTAGAAATCTAAAAATAACATTGCTCCTGGAATTTAAAAGCTCAAAACTGAAAATTTCCCAGGCTTCACTCCAGTAATATTAAAAATGCACATTTTTTTTTTCCTACACCAAGAGAAGCTTGGGGAATTGGGACTGAAGGCAATGAAGTCCAGGAATCCATCTGCTCCATGATATCCTGGGGAGAAGCAGTCACTGCTTTTTCAGAAGTCTCAGAATGCTTAGGAGGAGTCGTATAGAACACAAATAACACGAACATACCATCAGAGAAGCATCCTGGAACTGGGAACCACAAACCAGGCAGAATGACCTGGAGAATCTTCAAAGTACCTGTAGCAACCCTTACAAATCTAGATGTACCAACTCACAAAAAGTGGGTTTTAACCAGCATCCTTTCTGTTGGTGGTGGTTTACTGATCATGTAGAATAGTAAATTACAGCTTTAATTTCATTGTTTTCCCCATTATCATTTAAATAGTCAACCAAAATTCTCTTAATATCTCCCATGTTTAACGTACTATGGCTTTGCCTCAAGAATCATGTCTCAAGTAGCTCACAACCTGGTGGGGGAAGAAAGAAGTGTACAAGAATTTCACAATATGGCAAGAAAATTTTAAAAATAAAAGGCATAAATATTAGAAAGGAAGAAGGAAAACTTCTTTCTTAGCAGGTGACATAATTATGTGCCTTGAAAATCCAAAGGAATGTATCTACAAACAACTACAACAACTAGTATGTGAATTAAGGAAGAAACAAGATACAAAATTAGTATACAAAAGCCAGTTGCATTTCTATATACTAGAAATCAACAATCAGGAAATAAAATTTAAAAAGTAATACCATTTACAATGGCATAAAAAATCAGATACGTGGGAATAAATTTAACAAAAGATGTGCAAGAACCCTACACTGAAAATACTGCTGATGATGAAAGAAGACCTAAGCAAGTAGATTGTTAAGATATCAATTCCCAAATTGACCTATAGGTTCAACAGAGTTCCAATCAAAATCCCAGCAGGCAATTATTTTTCAGAAACTGACAAGCTTATTCTGAAATTTATATTGGAATTCAAAGGACCCCAAATAGCCAAGACAATTTTGAAAAACAAAGTTAGAGGGCTTAAACTTCCAGACTTTAAGATACACTAGCAAACTACAGTAATTAAAACAACGAGCGAAAACTTGAACAGGCACTTTACAAGAGATGATATACAAATAGACAATAAGTATATGAAAACGTGCTCAACATCATTACTGATGGTGGAATTAAAACCACATGCTTCATTAAAATCACAGTGAGATACCACTACACATACAATACAATGGAAAAGATGTATACCACCATCAAATGATGGTGAGGGTATAGATCAACTCTCATATATTTCTGGTAAAAATGTAAAATCAAATAACCCCTTTGGAAAACTATTTGGTGGTTTCTTGTAATGTTAAACATACACCTACCCTATAATCTAGCAATCCCTTTCTAGGTATATGTGCATGAGAAAGAAGAATTTGTTCAAGAGTATTTATAGTATCTTTATTTATAATTGTGAAAAACTGGAAACAACCCAAGTTCACCAACAGGGGACTGTATAAACAAATTGTTACAGAATGGAATTCTACACAGCAATAAAAAAAAAAAGGAACAAATAATTGATAGACACAATAGCGTGGATGAAATTCAAAAGCATTATCTTGAGCAAAAGCAGCCAGACAAAAAAGGGTACATATCGTATGATGCCACTAATTTGAAGTTCAAGGACATGAAAACTAACCTATGATGACAGAAATCAGAACAGTCATTACCTTTGGTAGCTGGCAGCAGTTATTAACTGGGAAAGACCATAAGGGAACTTACTGAGGTGATGAAAATGTTCTGTCTTGATCTGAGTGGTAGTTGCACAAGAATATGCATTTGTAAAAATTCACTATGTTGTACAATTAAGATTTTTTTTCATTTACTATACATAAATGATATCTCAACATGAAAGAAAATATAGAAATAACCAGATGGTAGGAGGATAAAAAGTTCCAGAAAAGATGTGCATATAAATGGGTATTAGATGGTGAAATTTCTATCTGAGGTGGTAGTGAAGAATGGGGATGGGGGCATTACATTTAAAATGACTCTTGAAAGAGGGAAAAGACTTGAATCTAAAGAAATGTAGAGTGAAGGTGAGAGAAGGAAGAGGATACTGCAGGAGAGAAAACATTACGCATTGCTATGGTCTGCGTGTTTATGTTCCCCCCAAATTCATGTGCTGAAATCTTAAAGCCCGAGATGAGTACTGGGAGGTGGGGCCCTTGGAAGATGCTTAGGTCATGAGGGTGAAGCCTTATGAATGGGATTAGTGCTCTTCTAAAAAAGACCTGAGAGAGCTAGCTTGCCCCTTCCACCACGTGAGGACACAGTGAGAAGGTACCATCTATGAGGAAGCAAGCCCTCATCAGACACTGAATCTGCTGGTGCCATGATCTTGGACTTGCAGCCTCCAGAACTGTTAGAAGTGGACGTTTGTTGTTTATGAGCTATCCAGTTTATAGTATTTTTGTTATAGCAGCCCAAACACACTAAGACACACATTAAGTGAGAATCGGAACTGAGGTAGATATGACAGGAACAGAGAAGATGTGAAGAATATTACAGAGCCAGAGTGTACCTGATTTGCCAACTCATAAAACACAACAACTGGAGCTCAGGAGAAAGGTCAGAGCTAAAGACGGTTAAGAGAGTGAGTCATTCTTAGAGAGGTGATGTGTACAGCTGGTTAATAAATATTTGTTGGGTGGATGGATAGACATAGAGGATAGACAGATAGGAGATTGAATCAGATTGTCAAAAGAAGTATACCAGGCTTAACCATATAAAACTGCTGGTATCTAACCACTTTTCAACCTTCTAAAAATTGCAGTTTCATATTGTTCAGTCTAATAGAGAAAGAAAAGATAGAGGTCAAGAGTATTTCTTAAGAAGAGGAGGAAAAGCCAGAGAAAAGAGCCGACAGGGGAAAACGCAAAATAATAATGATAACAGTAATAACAAATGTATTGCCTTAATTTAAAATTTTCTAAGTAAAAACTCTTGCCTAAGGGTATGAACTGACAATTTACAGAAGATACACAAAGACAAAATTCATATAAGAAATATTCAGCATCACAATAACCAGAGAAATAAGCATTAAAACCATGGGATACCATTCCAAAGATTTTTTTTTAATACCAGTACATGTTTCTGGCAAGGGTTTAGGAAAACATTCTCACACATTTCTTTAAAAAATATAAATTCACACAGACTTTCTAGAGAGCTACTTATCTGTATGTAAAACTTCTTTAAATTTGGCACATTTATTATGAATTTATTTTGTGTATAAATGTACTATGTGTATAGTAAAAAATTTATGTGTATAGTAAAAAAATATGCATATATAGATATATGTAGAAAGATGTTTACCACAACCTAATTTATAGTATAAAACATATTAAAGTAACCTAAAGCTCCAATAATAGGGAATTTTAGAATATTATACAGTTATTTTTTTAAAGCCACCCTTTTATAAGATTATTCAATAATATAGGAGAAAGTTCACTATATAGTTAATCTTCAAAATAACACTTTGAAGTTGTCCCCTTTTCACAGGTGAGGAAATATAAATATATAAATATATAAATACACACATATATTCAATAAAAAGAACATCTGAAAGAAAATACACCAAAATCCCCACACAGTAGTATTACGGTAAATTTTTTTTAATTTTTCATTTTCTCTTTTTGTTTTTAACAACAGCATGGATTACCTAATTTTAAAACAAACTAAACATTATTTATTTTGAAAAAAACTATTGCCCTCAGATTGTCAGGTAGCATACAAAACAGTCCAAAGGCACACTGATGGGTTTACCACAAAGCTTCTTTAGCTATAAGCTTCAGGACCATTTCTGAGGGCACATGGGCCTTCCCAATACTCTAGGTGGGTCCTAACAGTGTGCCTACATGGTCATTTGTTTCTTTGTTTAATTTTGCACAAATAAGCTATTTTAAGAGCAACTGGTTAAAACAGTTGTCTCGACCACAATCTCTCCGCCATCATACTTTGTCTCAGTTTAGGTGGTGTCGGAATTGCCCCGGGCATTTTTGGGTCTGGATAAAAGGAAGTTGAGTTGGGATATATTTAGTTTGGGGCTTCACAGGACATATTAATAAGGTTTATGATCATTTCCAGGTATAGTTAAGTTATTGCTGGCTGTCCCAAGATAGATACGGTTTTCAGGAATATTCCCACCACCCACGGCGCTGACTCACCCATTGTCATTTGATGAAGGTGCAAGGCCAGAAGATGTGAGCATGTCTTAGGACCTTAGGCACTTCAGGGTGCCCAGTACTGGAAGTATGTAAGCTGAAGGAGAAACAAGTTTTGAAACATACAGAGCCAGAAGCTAGTCTATAGAAAAAAATCTTCCAATCACCAGAGGTGTAACAGAAGTTTCAGCTCTCATTGACATCTACAGTCATTTTTCAGGACTCCATGGGACTATAGAGGTACTAAGGCAGAGGATAAGCTAGCAGACAGATCTGGTGAAGGAAATGGCACCAGAAGCAAAGCCTAGCGTCCACAGGTTGCTTCTCCAGTGTTGATTCACGCATCTGGACAAATTCCTGTTCTAATCTGTGAAGTTCTCCCTGTCTTTAACGTTTACCTCAGAAGTTCCTGACCTTGGTATAACAACTCATTCTGAACCCCTAAGAGTCTGACCTGACTTCCTGTTTGTCACATTTACTTCCTTTGATACCTTAATCCTTGCGCCCCAAAGCCAGACTGGTTACCTGTATCCTTCTCCTCATTGGTCTCTGGGTTTCAGGAATTAGGCTTCATGGTCTTCAACCCTGACTGAACTTGTATCAGCAACTTTCATGTCAGTTCACAGGAAATCCTCAACCTCTTGCTGTGGGCATGCTGACTTACACACAATATTTATGATTTATGGGCATACAGATTTATACACACCTCTTTCTATAAAAGACTTGAAGAAGCTATAAAATATATGCATAAACTAGAATTTTTCTTAATCAATTATGGGCATTTCAGTTGTGGTTACATTCAGCTATGAATCTTTGATTACTGCTACTCCACATTCCTTATGTATAGCTTTCTTCCACTGCTCATAAGATGGCTGCTGTATCTCTCAACATCATAGCTGCATTCCAGGCAAAAGGAGAGAGGAAAGTGAAGACAGCACCACAGGCTTCTACTTAACCTCTCTTTGCTCAGAACTGAGTCCCATGGCTACCTTTAAGGGTACAGAATTGAGTTTTTAACAGGGCCCACTGCTGCCCTGTACAAAATCAGGGTTCTGTAAGAAAGAAGGGTGACACATAGCACGTAGCCAACTAACAGCAAGTGCCACACCAAGGAAAGTACAAACCATGTAGATGTCACCAAAGTCTATATGGTTCAAAAAGTTTGTCCTTATGTGTCTGTAAATATTTATATAATATTATATGCTTCTATGATTATGTCAATCTGCTTCTATGATTATGTCAATCAATAACCTAGATAAGTACTTACAGAACATCTTAGAGTTCCCCTTTTCTCCTTCGTATCTCTCCCTTCTGAAAATTTCCCCTCCTTATTTAAATCAATAATAGAATCTTAATGATAAACTGGAGAAGTTTGACAATGTGTATCAAGACTCACATAATATTCCTACATTTTGACTCATAATTAGGGTTGCCAGATTTAGCAAATAAAAATGCTGGATACCCAGTTAAATTTGAAATTTAAATAAAAATGAATACTTGTTTAGTATAAGTATGTACCAAATATTACATGGGACATACTCGAACTAAAAAACTACTCAGAGTCTATTTGAAATTCAAATTTAACTGGCATCCTGTGTTTTATGTGGCAACCGTACCCATATTACTGCTCCTGGGACTTTATCCTACGGAAAGAACGCAAAAGTAAGGAAAAGAGCCCTGCAGTGACATAATAGTGGAAAACTGAAAACTAAGTAAATGCCCTCAAAGAAGAGAACAGTAAATAAACTCTGGTCATTCTAATCTATGGAATAGTACACAGGAAAAAAAAATGCATTAAATTATTTTTAAAATTACAGAAGCATATGCAAGTTTTGTGTATGCCATAATTAAAACACTAAAAATATATACAAATAGCAGGAAGACCAAAAAGAAATAAGGAAAGAAAAAGAGTTGTGCTTACTAGGCAAGATCTGAGATTTTCTCTCCTTCTCAACTTCTGAAATATCATGATAATCTTTGTAAAATATCCTAAGAGAACACTGCTGAGTTATGGTTAGTAACCAAGTTGAGCTGATCATAGACGTGTGCAGATGAGGGAAATCAGTGTCATCCCCAGGAAGGTGCTGAACCACCTGGCTTCTAGGTCATGGCTTTGCTGGTTCTAAGAGAATGCCTCCCTGAAAATGAGACTGAGGGGTTGGGAACAGAGAAACGGAATAAGATTTTAGCAGCCGTGTAGCACTTGCCACATTTCAAGGGTATTAAATTCAACAATCTGAGTGAGAAAGGTCAACTCTATTATCACAGTTGATATGTAGAAACAGAAGCTCAAAATTTGCCAGGGAGGATACATCCTCTCACAGCAAGAAGAATCGAGGGAACCCAATTATGCCTCAAATCTGCACAGCAAACCTGCTGGCCAGGAATGGAGCGAAGCAATGTTAAACCAGCTCCCCCAAACACCCGCTTCCCTTAGCGGATCCCTCCGAAACCGAGTCTCTTTGGTCAACATCTACTCACAGCATTCCCAAACCTAAGTCGTGCTCCCTTCTCTGTCTCTCTCCTGAGGGGAACTTGGGATGCCTTAGCACTCTCTGAGTGAAAGATTTATTCCAACAGAATCTGTATGAGGTTGAGAGGATCATTTCACAACTGCCTGGAGAAGGGCTGACTACGATGGTGGCCCCATCCTATGGTTCCTCCACGGGGCACAAGATACTTGATACTTGGGGTTACTGACACTGGATTGTATCCATGGATGTGGACGTGGAAAGGAATTTTAAGGCTGGACCAAGAAAGGAGAAAAGACAAAAAGGTGAGAAGAAATCCAGACACTGGTGGTACCAAGGGCCTCTAAGATCCTTTGGAAAGTAAAAAATAGAACTAGTAAAAAGTCTGTAAAAGTGAGATAAATTAAAAAAAGCTATGATGTGAGAGAGAGAGAGAAGTAATATCCTTAAGAGTCTGTCAACAGAATTTCAATTATATTTTAGGCAGGTTTCAGAATCTCCAACCCGTCCTTTCTCCTTCTCAGGATATCTGATCCTGCCCACAAAACTCAGTGGACCTCAGCAGGCTTCATACCCCATTCATTTCGGCCACTACTGACTGGACCAGGGGTACTTAGCAAACGTGAAGGTGACCTGCACCTTGGTGGACTAGTTATCAACTGAATTCACTGTCTCTGGAATTTGACTTCCTCCTCAGTCTCTGCTGGCTCCCTTCCTCTTCCTCACCTCTACATGGCTGGAGTGCCCCAGGGATTAGTCCTGGGCCTCCTTCTCTGCACTATAAACACAGTCTCTCTATGTGATCTTCATTAGGCCCCTGGTTAGAAGTAGCTCCCAAAGTCCTGAGCTCTCCCATGCTCCAGATTTAAATAGTCAAGTAGCTCCTTGACATCTCCACTTGGATGTCTAGGAGACATCTCAAAACTCAACATGTCCAAAACATAAATTTAATTTCTCCCCTCAGTCCTGTTCCTTTCCCAGTCTTCCCATGTCAGCCAATGTCAACTCCACTGCAGCTAACTCCTCTAGAAAAAAAACATAGTCATCAACCTTGATTTATTTCCATCTCAACACCCCACATCCACCTCACCTACAATCCTGGAATATCCCTAAATGGCCACTTCTCACCAGCTCCACTGCCTCCACCCTGATCCAGCCACCATCACCTCTTGCAGGGATGACTGTAATAGTCTCCTACCTGGTCTCCTTGCATCCACTCTTGCCCCTTCACATTTTATTTTCATATAGCCACCAGAGTGATCTTTTCAAAATGTGAATCAGATCATATAACTCTCCAACTTAAGATTCTTCCAGTGGCTTTCCATTTCACTTAGAAAAAGTCCAAACTCCTAACTGTACTACAAGTCCTTTTGTAAACTGCCCCACTCTTCACCTTGCAGACCCCATCTCCCACCACTTGACCCCTCATTCATTACACTCCTGCCACTATGACTTCTAGCTGTTCCTTCAATCCACCACTTTCATTCCTGACTCAGGGCCTTCACACATGCTGATCCCTTTGCCTGGAATTATCTTTCCTAGATCTCTACATTGCTGGCTCTGCTCATCACTCAAGTCTAGTCAAATACTACTTGACCCCTGTCTTTAAAGTGGCATAACATCCTCCATCTCTATCACTCTCTATCCCATCATCTTATTTTATTTTTTGTTCATTCATCTATATCTGAAAGTATATTGTTCATTCATTTGTTTGCTTGTTTATCTGATTATTGTCAGAACCTTCTGCTAGAGGGCAGGACTTAAAACACGGACCGGAGCATAGTAGGTGCTCATCAATACTTGTTAAATGAATGCATATGAGTCTTAGAATCTACAGACAGTCAGTGGTGAGTTCGACCTGGTAAGTCACAAACACTCAAGGTTGGGAGCCATAATGAACCTAGCAGAGGAAGCTGGCTGAGAGAAGACAGGGGCAAAGGTGAAAGAAGCCAGACAACCCCTAAGGGCTAGAGGCCACGGCTTCAGTTTCTAGTCATTTTCCTGCTGCAACTCGCATGTGGCCTGGCTGCTTCCAGGACCTATGTCTGGGAATTAATCTGTTGTATCCTTTCCTCCTTTACCTGCACTAGCTTCAGCAGACATCTGTTTCATGCACACCAACAGCACTGAATCCAGCTGAGAGCAGAGACTACAAAGCTACCAGCTGCCTGTTCTTTGTTCCTTTTCTAACCCTCATAAAGCTAAAGCCTCCTGGGAAGTGAGCTGGACAAAGAGGATATTCTGCACAATCACAGTATTTCTCCACTTTACAGGGAGAGAAACTGAGACCCAGAAGTGTGTGTGTCTTTCTCATGACAGCCAGCTAGTCCCCGGCAAAGTTAGAATTTGAAGATAGGAAGGATTAACTCTTCCTCTCATGAAACATGATCTCTAGACCCAGTATGTGGAACCCACTCTTTTGAAGACAATCACGGCATGATAGCCTTCACTTTCCCAAAAAGGGAGAACATAAGCAACTCTGCCACCCAGGACGCAATTTTCATTAAATAAGGCTTTATTTAAAGTTACGACTGTGCATTTCTTTAAAAGGTTACGGGCGTAACAGCAATTGGCCATATCTACAGAAACAACTGCTGCGGTTTTAACAGTCCTTTTCTCAAGCACCTCCTACAGCTAATCACTTGACAGCTCAAAACGAATATTAACTGCAATGCATAATTAATAAATTGGATTACTTTCCCTTTGCACATGCAAACATACAAAGCAATCTGCCACCAATTAAGGAAATCCCATCATGCCACGAGGCGTTAAATCAAAGTTAAAGAAGTAAGAAATTAAGACAGAGAGATAATGGCAAACTTGCCCAAATATTATAAAGCACATCCAGCGAAGTGCCGCAGCAGGGAGGCGAGACTACTGCGTCTTCTGCCTCCAGTTATTCATGTCTTGTCAAATAATGGGAAAGACCTGATTGCAAACACACAGCCATTTCATTGCACTTCTCAAACCTTTTTAATAAAAATAGATCCCTGCTGCCACCCACCTTCTTTTAAAAAAATAATCCACCCAGGAAGCAGTCACCTCTCTTCCAGTGACTTCACATGAAAAGTTCATGTGCTCCAGCAGCCAGCAGTGTTTGCTATTTTGACTTCTTACTTAAGAGTTCCATTATTCTGAACAATTCCAAGCAAATATCTTTATTTAAACTACCCCCAGCTGACCTTTATAGCCTAATACTAGGTTCATCTTGGCAGTTTCCTATAAGCATTCATTTCAAGACTGACCTGCAGAATTATCCAGAAACAATCCACCGTGTCACACCACAGTCTTTCAGAGAGCACGAATGCAGGGGAAGGTGGGCCAGATGCTTCACTGCGGATTGTATGGGTTGGCTCCTGAGTACATCATTGTTCTCGTCCTGTCAGAGCTGGTCATGGAACTTCAGGGGACCTCAACCCAAATGGATTAACGTTTTCTTCTCAGAGGCTCGACAGGGCAGGGAATTTAGCAAGTGTTCCCACTAATCAAAGGGAACACCTTGGGAGTTTCATTTCACTTGGAAGGAAGGTCCTCAAATGAAAGCATGGGCTCCAGGGAGCCTCTGGGGGACACTAAAAGTCGGTGACCATTCCGCACAGGGGGCATGAAGGGCCTGGGGCTCCCACAAAAACTGCAATCACAAGGAGATATCAGGACTGGCGTGTGTCATTCCTAATCACTCGTTGTCAAACTACATTCTGCCCATGGGGTACGAGGGACTCGAGCTGAGGCTAGGTCTTCAGCTCACTCACTAGGCATTAAGGCAAAGCTTCTAAGAGCGTGCAAAGGTTTAAGGGTTTGAGATATGGGAAAAGTGTTGAGGTTAGAGAAGGTTTGGAGTTTTTTTTCTTTTTTTTTGTTTTGGGTTTTTTCCCCACAGTATGTTGTTCAGACTACCTGCATCATAACCACCTGTGGTATCTGTTAAATATTCAGATTCATGGGCCCCTCTCCTTATGTTCTGAATCTAAATCAAGGGCAGGGGCCTGTTACCTGCATTTTATGCACACTCCCCAAGTTTGAGAACTGCTCCCTTAAGAACAGAAGCAATAAAGGGGCTCTTTTATGACCCTTCTCTTGGTGGTTCATCCCTTATTGTCAAAAAAAAGGATAGAACAAAATATTGTTTTAATAATGTTAGAAAATGTACTGTTTACAATGTCAATAAATCACACAAATGCAGTATGACCAGCCTAAGCCAGGTCTGCTTAGAATTCAAATGCATTAGCACATTATTTTTGAGGCTAAATCTCTCATGAGTCATTTGGTTTTCACTATCCCAACAAAGTCCCTTCCATACAGAAAACTGCTCTTTAATATTATTAGGATCACACTGATGAAAAAAGCACTATCCTGTGGCACAAACAGTCCCTGGGCTTAAAAACAGTTTAGCTCATTCATGCCTATTATTGATTTAATGTTGAGGAGCTTTCAGGTAATGGGAAGGTAAAAGCTCATTGGTCTTCCACACAAGCACTCTCTCTCTCTCCTCTCCGAATCTGCACTCCTTTTCTATTATTTCTCCCACTGCGTCAGTCAGCCAGCCAGCTAAATTTCTGTGCCCAAACTCTAAGCGAGACATCATGCTGATATTTGAAGATGATCCCCTTTTCATCATTAGAAGAAAAACAGCTAGAATACTGTTATGGACTGAATATTGTATCTCCCCAAAAAACATGCTGAAGCCCTAACCCCCAATGTGATGGTATTAGGTGGTAGGGCCTTTGGTTAGACCAGGTCATAAGGGTGGAGCCCCTATAATGGGATTAATGCCCTACAAGAAGAAGACGGGAAAGAATTCTCTCTCCTCGTGGATGCACCAAGCAGCACAGAGAGAAGGCCATTTGAGCACACAGCACGATGGCAGCCATCTGCAAGCCAGAAGTGGCCCTCACCATACACTGAATCTGCCAGCACTTTGATCTTTGAGTTCTCAGCCCCCAGAACTGTGAGAAATAAATGTGTGCTGTTTAAGTCACCCAGTCTATGGCATTTGCTAGCTAACTAATACAGAAATAGTTTGGTAAACGTAACAATTTAAAAAAGTTAAACGCTCATCTGCAAGCCCTTTACAAGGCACTGGAGAAACACTCAGCAGGGCATGGCTAGGGCTTTCTCCAACACCAAGCCTCGCGGAACCCACCAACTGCTGGACCAATCCTGGAGGCAACAATTTAGTTCATGAGTGGGAATGTGACCTAGTAGTGGCCAGCAGTCGCTGAACATGTGTTGCATCCTAAATGTACCTTCACAGCCCAATGCTCCCACCCCCTCTGTAAGGATACTCACTAATGCTACCACAGCCAAGTTAGCTGCTGGTTTTCTACCTCTAAGGGTACACAAAGGAATAAAAAGGCATCACAGTACAGATGCCCACTTCACAATCCCTAGCTGTAAAAGCATCAATTCCTGCAACATGAAAAGTTCAGAATGTTCTAATTAGTCCATCATTAATTGGGTCCAAAAGCATTCTTATCACCACTAACATGGTGTCATCACAAAATACTGCCAAGGAATCATCAAATGCATTGAAAAGAAAACGTGAAGAGGAGGAGGAGGAGGAGGGGGAGGAGGGGGAGGGGGAGGGGGAGGGGGAGGGGGGAGGAGGGGAGGAGGGGGAGGAGGGGGAGGAGGAGGGGGAGGAGGAGGGGGAGGAGGAGGGGGAGGAGGGGGAGGAGGGGGAGGAGGGGGGAGGAGGAGGAGGAGGAGGAGGAGGAGGAGGGGGAGGAGGAGGAGGGGGAGGAGGATGACGATGATGATGCCTACGATACTTTGTAATTATTTGTCCTGAGACACCTTCCCTTGGTGCTTATTATTTTCAAATAATAGCCCTTTAGATGGGCAGTTATTTGAGAGGTAAAGCTCTCTTTGGAGATATGATTGACACATGAGCTCTCTGTCCCTACCAGAAATTGATACAAATTAAAAGGCCTCTTCAAATTGCAGCTTCTCCCCAAATCCCCCTCTGACTAAAATAGACATGGAGCACCCACACCCCTCCCAAATCCCATTCCAAAGGGTCTAAGTATGCAACCTCCATAAATGCTCCACAAAGAAAACTTATCCCTATGTCTTGTTTAATACTTGAAATTACTATTTCTTCAGTCACTGCAGGAATCATTGTCTTTATGTTGGAGGCATCAGGAAAGAAATCACCAACTTTAAAAAAAAGAACAAGAGAAAGGAGGCTTCGAGATAACATACGGTTGAATACAAGGCTATTCAGTTCAGAAGACTTCCTGGCAATAAGAAAGTGAGCACTCCCTCCCAGCAGGATGTATTTGTAAGGAAGGGGCAAATTCATGTGAGCATTTGGCCTGCCTCTCAAGCCCTGGCTGCAGCCATTCCTACTAAGGCTCTGATACAAATCATTCTCTAGTCCATGAGAGAAGAACACAATAGAGAGCTAGATGAAAAACCAAGAATTGCTACTGAGATGTGAACATCTCCTCCCCCTACTTCCAAAAGGGCAAAAGAAAAGTCAATGTGTTTCACTGCTTGTGCTTATTAACAGTGACTTTTTTTTTCCTTTTGGTGCATAAGGAACAAAAAAATAACTGCAGGAGGCGATACTTATAAAAGAGAAATACCACCTGAGTGTCTCCCCACCAATGAGTTCGTGAAGTGTGACTCAACCCCGAAATGGCAGCCAGCCCCACAACTTTAACACTGAAGTTGTCTAATTAAATCTACACATCCAAGCCAAGAAGATACGTTCCTTTAACTGAAATAACCCATGAAGAGCAGACTGGTATTTCAAACTGACTCAGCATGATTTGGGCTTAACTTTGGCAACAAACAAACCGTTCTGGAACCCTTTATAAGCCTGCCCATAACCAGTCACAGTGCGACGGCTGCAGTCATGAGTATAAAAGGAAGGTGCAGGCCTTCCCTGGAGGCGCAGTGGTTGGGGGTCTGCCTGGCGATGCAGGGGACACGGGTTTGTGCCCTGGTCCGGGAGGATCCCACGTGCCGCGGAGCAGCTGGGCCAGTGAGCCGTGACTGCTGAGCCTGCGCGTCCGGAGCCTGTGCTCCGCAGCGGGAGGGGCCACAGCAGTGAGAGGCCCGCGTAACGCAAAAAAAAAAAAAAGGAAGGTGCAGTGCTTCTAGATGGGCACAGCGATCCTTTCCTATGCAGCAGCTTAGAGTCCAGCTGGGTGACCCAACATAAGGCTAAAGGACTCCTCTATTCTTTTTACCTTTGTTTGACTCATATTTTTAATTAAGCTAACATTTGTGTATTGTTTTAAAAAGTGAGATTGCACTTATAAGGCTAAGAGGAAAAGAGAGCAGCTCATTTTTACCCACCCCTACCCACTTCCCAGTCCCATTCCCCACAAGTAACCACTCTCAACACTTTGTACCTATTTCCTATGATCGTAAACTCCTTATTTTTATGTTAACTGCTTCACTGCTATTTCTTGTTTCCTTTTTCTATTTAGACATTATCTACTACTTCCTACTATCAGTGATTAGAATTTAGCAGTTACCTAGTTTCCCCCCATTTCTCCACCCCACCATCATCTTTATATAGGACTATCACTCTTTTGATTAAAGCAATGTGGTATTTACATTGTTATGACTATGAACCCAGGCTGCCTTGGTTCAAATCTTGCTTCCAACAGGCACAAGCTATATAACCTTGTATATCATTTTCCATGTTTATAAAATGAAAACAGTATTCACACCTACTTCATGGGGTTGCTGTGAGGGTTAAATAAGTCATTGTGTACAAACACTTAAAACAATGCCTAGTACAAAATGAGTGCTCCCTAAATGCACAATCAGAATAGATTTCCTTTCTTGTCCATTCCCTTTCGTTTTTGCCTCATTTTTCATATACTTAATTTTCTATATAACTTTCACTAATGTATCTTGAAAACTTCCACAAAACTAAAATCCCTCTCATCGGAGGTATCACATTATGTAGTATTTGTTTGCTTTTCTTAAAGACATCCTTCTTGGAATGCTCCATCATCCTCTTACAATCTGCCCAAACTCTGTGGGCCTGATGCACACTTTAAATCAGGCATTCTTTTCTCCTTTTACACAATCCCACGTCCCAAGTCTTTCTACCTCTTGATTATATTCCTTTTAGATGGAGCACATCCCCCAGCATATTCCTAACACAAGGTATATAGGAGATAAATTCCTTCAGTCATGTAACTTTGAAAATGTCTTTATTCTAACTTTACATGTGCCTGAAGTTCTGCAGAATATGGAATTCAAAGTGGAAATAATTTTCCCTCAAAATGTTGAGGGCAATGCTCCATCACCTTCTAACTTCCACTGTTTCTGTTAAAAAATCTAGTGCCCCTCATAACTGATTGCTTTTTCTCTCTGAAAGCTCATAAGATTTTCCGTTATTGCTGGTTTAAAATTTCATTGTGATTTGCATCTCTGGTACTGGGCACCCAGTAGGACCTTTATTCTGGAAACTCATACCCTTTGGGGAAATTTTCTTGTATTTTTTCTCTTCTGATTTCCTTCCTTCCATGTTCTTTTTAGAATCCCTAGTAGTTGGATGTTGATCCCCTGGATTTTCCCCCATTGCTTTTTTTTCCCCCATCTCTCGGTCTTTCTGTTCCACTTTCTAAGTATTCCTCAACTGTACTTTCCAACCCTTCATTTTTATTTCCACTCTCATATTTTAAATTTCCAATAACCTCTTTTGTTTTCTCAATATACCTTTCTTATTAATAGCATACTGTTCTAGTTTAAGAAGTGCAATAGCATCTCTTATCTCTCTAGAGGTACTATAATCCAGTTACTTTTGTTTTCTTCTGTTTCTTGCATTCTTTATTTTTCTACTAAATTCCTTTTTTTTTTTTTCCTCTTCATTTTTCTCTCCATTTGTCATTATGAGACTGTCCTCAACTATCTGGTCAGTTGTGGCTCTCCATTCACATTTAAGAAAGTCTCAAAAAATGAATGAAAATTCTTGCAGAGTGGGTAGAATTCACAGTGGGTGACTGACAGGGACCTGGAATGTTGGGAGATTTATAGATGTCAGTATCTTTCTCTTTGCTCGTCAACTTCCTAACAGAAATATTCTCCCATCTCCTGAACTGCCTGCGCATATACATGTCTGTGTTGGGTGGAGAGGCAGGGAGTCTCACCCTAGATTTGCACTTAATTCAGAATTAGTCAAGCTCAGCACTATTGACATTTGGGGCCAGATAGTTCTTTGTTGTGGTGGCTGCCCTGAGTATTGCGGAACATTTAGCAGAATCTACCCATTAGATGCCAGTAGCAAACTCCTGCCAAGTTGTGACAACAACAGGTATTGCCAAGTATCCGCTGACTTGTCCCATAGTCTGGGACCTCCTCAGTTCATACTCTCTAGGCAGTAAACTCCTATCTTTGCAGAGCGGAGGAAGGGCACTTGCCTAGCATCATGACTGGAGGGAGGGGATCCTTTTTAAGCTAATCCCCCTATCAGCCCCACCTTCAGAGGTATCTAGCGCCACCAATATCTGAGCCTGTCTGGTGTTTTGTGGCACAAATCACCCTGCTTATTGTTGGCTACAGGCTTTATTTAACCAAGCAGAAAAAACTAAAACCCAAATCAGTTATCATTCATCTATCTGCCTTCCATACCTCAAAAATTTGCTGGCCTCTTTTGTATGCAGTCATCTCCTTCCTTATTCTCTTTGTCCTCATAGGGTAATGCTGCTTAATCCTTTTTCTGCCATTTAGTGATGTTAAGGATGTAGGAGAGTCCACAGTAAACACTGCATTTGGGCACCATGTTTAATCTGAAACCTCCCAATTCTTTGATTCTCAAATTCTGATAAGTGAAAAAAAGCTAACAATTCTCAGAGGCAAGGAAAACATCACCTAAGCATCTCTCATCTTAGTGTACAAGAACCTACACATCTTTGGTGTACATTTTATTAAAACACCAGAGTTTAGGATTAGAAAAATATACGAAATCACAAATATTCTAAGACCAAACCAGGACCAAATCTCACCACAACCCAGGTCTGGTGAAGCCTGGGTTTTTCCGAGTTTGAACAAACCTCTAGAACAGAACACTGTTACAACCAATAAATTTAATGTAAACAGTTCTCTTTCATATTATTGCTTTCTACCTGGAGCATGTACCTCAGAAAGACACAGCTGGACCATCATCCGCCCTCAAAAGTCAAATGGCTCTACGAACTACTAAATCCATATACATCTTTCCACACCTACAATCATCATCATTCTGGATCAAGCCACCATTATCTCTTATCTAGGCTCTGGCGTGGTCTGTCTGCCACCATTCAATCCAGTCTGGTCCATTCTCCATCACAGTAATCTTTACAAAGAGCAAATAAGATCATTTTACCTACCCTCAACCTCCACCCCTACCTTAAAACTCAGTGGCTTCCCATTGCTCTTGGGAAGAAGACTGAAATCCTTAACATGTCTAACACTTCCCCACGTGGCTGGTCCTTGCCCACCTCTCTAGCCTCATTTCTTAATGTGCTTCCTCTTGCTTCTGGTGCTCCAGCCACACCAACTAGCCTTTTTCCCATGGTCCTTCCACCACTGGCCTTCATCTGTACTATTCCTTCTTTCCGGAATGCCTGGAATTCCTGGAATGCTATTTACCCACACATCCCTTTCAACTATGTATTTCCTACTCATCCATCAAATTTCAACTCATCTATGGAGTCAGGAGCCTTCCCTAACTCTACGACCAAGAGAGTTTTTCTTATTGTATCTAAGACATATCATTCTTTGTCATCACAACTTCTTCTTGTCTTTATGCAATTCTTTGATTCATGTGTCTCTACTCCTCCACTGGACTATAACTAGGAGAGAAGGGATTGTGCCCGCCTAACTCACTGCTCTATCCTCAAGCGTCGCAACTTGATATCTAGGAAAAACACAAGCTTACTATTTGTTGCATAAATGAATAACTTCATTAATTCCCATGAGTTAAAAAACTGTCCTAGATGCTCTAGAAAGAACTACTTTTTAGTTTTTTAAGTGACTCTTTTCATTGTGATTGATCATTTTTGTTGGATAGTAGGAAATGCATTTTAATCATGAAGGGGATAATCAAATGAGTTGAGAGAGTTAAATCAGAGATTGTTAGTTTCCAACATATCAATTCTATCCTATCTATATCACTGAGTAACAAAGTGCCCAACTAAAAATACTTGCATTTCTCCAGTCTCCCTTACAGACAAGTGTGGTGAGTGATATTTAAAAAACAAAACAGAAGGTAAAGCTTTCAGTAAAGATGATAAGATGTTGACTCAGCTGGGAAGCATGGCCATTTGCCTTTTACTTCTTTTCTCCATCCTTCTACCTAGAGGATGGATGTGATGGCTCCAGCTCCAGCAGACAGCTTAGACTATAAGATTATCTTTTTTTTCTTCCAGTTTTATTGAGATATAATCGACATATAACATTGTGTAATTTTAAGGTGCACAAAGTGATGATTTGATATACATATATATTGTAAACTCATTACCATAATAAGGTTAGTTAACACACCCATCACCTCATATAGTTACCATTTTTAGTGTGTACTGTGAGAACCTTTAAGTTCTACTCTCTTAGCAACTTTCAAATATACAATACAGTATTGTTAACTATAGTCAACATGCTGTGCATTAGATCCTCAAAACTTGCATTCATCTTATAACTGCAAGTTTATACTCTCTGACCACATTTACCCACCCTGTGCCCCACCCCCACCCCTAGCAACCACCAATCTACTTTTTGTTTCTAAGAGTTCAGTTTTTTAAAACTAGAACTACCATACGACCCAGCAATCCCACTACTGGGCATATACCCTGAGAAAACCATAATTCAAAAAGAGTCATGTACCACAATGTTCACTGCTGCTCTATTTACAATAGCCAGGACATGGAAGCAACCTAAGTGTCCATTGACAAATGAATGGATAAAGAAGATGTGGCACATATATACAATGGAATATTACTCAGCCATAAAAAGAAACGAAATTGAGTTATTTGTAGTGAGGTAGATGGACCTAGAGTCTGTCATACAGAGTGAAGTAAGTCAGAAAGAGTTAAAAACAAATACCATATGCTAACACATATATATGGAATGTAAAAAAAAAAACTGGTCATGAAGAACCTAGGAGCAAGACGGGAAACAAGACGCAGACGTAGAGAATGGACTTGAGGACACGGGGAGGGGGAAGAGTAAGCTGGGACGAAGTGAGAGAGTGGCATGGACATATATACACTACCAAATGTAAAATAGCTAGCTAGTGGGAAGCAGCCGCATAGCACAGGGAGATCAGCTCGGTGTTTTGTGACCACCTAGAGGGGTGGGATAGGGAGGGTGGGAGGGAGATGCAAGAGGGAGGAGATATGGGGATATATGTATACATATAGCTGATTCACTTTGTAATACAGCAGAAACTAACACACCATTGTAAAGCAATTATACTCCAATAAAGATGTTAAAAAAAAAAGGAATCGACTGTAGAGGGTAGGAGATGAAGCAGCAAGACTCATTAGGTTTTGTTTTAAAAGTAGTGGTAGGGGCTTCCCTGGTGGCGCAGTGGTTGAGAGTCCGCCTGCCGACGCAGGGGACACGGGTTCGTGCCCCGGTCCGGGAGGATCCCGCGTGCCGCGGAGCGGCTAGGCCCGTGAGCCATGGCTGCTGAGCCTGTGCGTCCGGAGCCTGTGCTCCGCAACGGGCGAGGCCACAACAGTGAGAGGCCCGCGTACGGCAAAAAAAAAAAAAAAACAAGAAGATCAGATGATCCTGAACAAGGGAGGGCCCTAATTCAATGACTGGTGTCCTCAGAAGATGGAAATCTGGACCCAGAGACATACAGAGAGGAGAACACTGTATAAAGACAGAGACGCAGATGGGAGTGATGTGTCCAAAAGCCAAGAAGGCAAAAGGACTGCCAGCAACCACCAGAAGCTGGGAAAAGGCAAGAAAGAATTCTCCCCTAGACCTTCAGAGGGAGTATGGCCTTGCCGACACCTTGATTTCAGACTTCTGACCTCCAGAACTGTAAGAAAATAAAATTCTGTTGTTTTAAGCCACCCTGTTTATAGTGACATTTTTTTCGGGCAGCCTTAAGAAACATAATAGTTAACCCTGTTAACTTTTTTTTTTTTTTTTGCGGTACGCGGGCCTCTCACTGTTGTGGCCTCTCCCGTTGAGGAGCACAGGCTCCGGACGCGCAGGCTCAGCGGCCATGACTCACGGGCCCAGCCGCTCCGCGGCATGTGGGATCTTCCCAGACCGGGGCACAGAACCCGCGTCCCCTGCACCAGCAGGCAGACTGTCAACCACCGCGCCACCAGGGAAGCCCAACCCTGTTAGCAGTACGCGGGCCTCTCACCGCTGTGGCCTCTCCCGTTGCGGAGCACAGGCTCCGGACGCGCAGGCTCAGCGGCCATGGCTCACAGGCCCAGCCGCTCCGCGGCATGTGGGATCCTCCCGGACCGGGGCACGAACCCGTGTCCCCTGCATCGGCAGGCAGACTCTCAACCACTGCGCCACCAGGGAATCCCCCTGTTAACTTTTTTTTTTTTTTTTTTTTTTGCGGTACGCGGGCCTCTCACCGTTTTGGCCTCTCCCGCTGCGGAGCTCAGGCTCCAGACGCGCAGGCCCAGCGGCCACGGCTCACGGGCCCAGACGCTCCGCGGCACACGGGATCCCCCCGTACCGGGACATAAACCTGCATCCGCTGCATCGGCAGGCGAACTCCCAAACACTGCGCCACCAGGGAAGCCCCTTGTTAACTTTTTTTTTTTTTTTTTTTTTTTGCGGTACGCGGGCCTCTCCCGTTGCGGAGCACAGGCTCCAGACGCGCAGGCCCAGCGGCCACGGCTCACGGGCCCAGACGCTCCGCGGCACACGGGATCCCCCCGGACCGGGGCACAAACCTGCGTCCGCTGCATCGGCAGGCGGACTCCCAAACACTGCGCCACCAGGGAAGCCCAACCCTGTTAACTTTTAAGGCTGTTTTGGCCTTAGCAGTAACCCGTCTGCTTGAGTGTGAAGTTATGCCCATGACATGTGACGTGGGGCTGGTGCACTGGTCAGATGGAGCCGAGAATGTGTCCAACACTTACCCGCCCAGTCCCGGAAGGCGCTGAGAAGGATGCGAGAGATGGCGGGTAGCAGATGGAGCGAGGGAGGCAGAGCCAGGTGCGGTGGCCGGCTTGGGCTTAAGAACTGAGCTGGGCCAGCGAGACGCGAACAAGTAACAACTATTCAGGATGGTGATGCAGGAGTCCTCATCATTACTGCCTCCAAAGACCTGGAGGACCTCCTTTCTTCCACTCACCCAAAATGGGGCCACGTAAGGTAAACCAATTTAGTCCTGTGCTTAGATTTGAAACATCTGTTAGGTTTGAACCAGCTAAAACCCATTGAACAACAGCTGGCTCCAATTTTGTATTTTATACAATGCCGAAGTTACTGTTAGTGGGTTCATTAAGCGGATTAGCTGAAGCAAGTGCTTAAAATCATTGGGGAGACAATTACTGAAAACGTACACCCTGAAATGTATGAAATTTTTAATAATACAAACCCAAGCCAAGAAAATATTCTTGTTTAAATGAAACTGATAGGAGATAATGGAACTGAAAGGAACGTATCTCAAACTTGCTTTTCATTATTAGGCTTGTTTCACGGTGGAAGCACCCATTTCTAGATAGTTTCTAGGGAAAAATATGAACATTTTTCTAAGATGATAATACTAACAATAGTTACGACATTCTCTTAAACCAGTCACCTTTCAATGAAACCAGTGAGACGAAGTAAATAAATCTTGCCAAAGCTTCCCTCTTATTAGGGCGACCAACCTGTGCTAGTTTGCCTGGGAATGTCCTGGTTTTAGCACCGAAGGTCCCACATCCCAGAAACCCTTCAGTCCTGGGCAAACTGACACACTTTGTCACCTCCCTCTAGTGAACAACAGTAATGGTCATGTGAGCAAGCACCTCAGGGAAACTGATGCAAAGATCTAAACTGTGTACTCAAAGAAGAATCTTATGAGGTGAACAGGTCCAAGGGATGAGTCTGAAAGGAGGCTAACAAGCTGAAGACCAAAAGTGGCTTTTCAAGCACGCGCACACTGTACACACTGGCTTCTCACTGACCACTCCCTGTGCTCACCTCTCTGCTCAGTGCTCGCTAACCCAGGGCTCAGCCACAGGCCCTCTTTTCCTATCCACACTCATCTCATCCAGCCCAAGACTTTAAATACACCTCTATGCTGATGACCCCCAAATCTCTCGCTAGCTTTCCCATCTCTCCAGGTCCATACAACCCATTGGTGACTTATCCTCACTGGGGGTGTAACTGGTGTTTAACTTAACATATGTTAGTTTGCTAGGGCTGCCATAACAGAGTGCCACAGACTGGGTGGCGTAAACCACAGATATTTACTTTCTCACAATCCTGGTGGCTAGATGTCCAAGATCAACGTGTAGGCAGGATTTTTCTTTTAAGCTCTCTCTCCTTGGCTTGCAGATGGCCATCTTCTCCCTAAGTCTTCATGTCTTCCGTGTGTGTGTGTGTGTGTGTGTGTGTGTGTGTGTGTGTGTGTGTCCTAGTCTTTCTTTATGAGGGCACCAGTATTGGATTAGGCCCCACCCTAATGACCTCATTTTAACTTAATTACTTCTTTAAAGACTCTCTCCAAACACAGTCACATTCTACAGCACTGGGGGTTAGGACTCTCATATATGAATTTTGTGGGAACACAGTGCAACACATAACACAGAACTCTGATCCACCAACCCACCTCCACAGTACCTCCTCAAGATACCCCTAGGTTTCTCCAGCTCAGAATAAAAGACATCACCATCCACCAAAGCACTATATATAAAAACCGGAAATCATTCCTGAGTCCCCTCCCTCCTTCAATTCCCTCCTTATTTTAAGCCATCAGGACCGCACATTGGCTCTGCCTTTTCTCTACCTCCATTACAACTACGGCTCTTTTCAAGCCACTACCATAACTATTTTTTTTTTTTTTTTTTGCAGTACGCAGGCCTCTCACTGTTGTGGCCTCTCCCGTTGCGGAGCACAGGCTCCGGACGCACAGGCTCAGCAGCCATGGCTCACGGGCCTAGCCGCTCCGCGGCACGCGGGATCCTCCCGGACCGGGGCACGAACCCGTGTCCCCTGCGTCGGCAGGCGGACTCTCAACCACTGCGCCACCAGGGAAGCCCCTACCACTACTTTTAAAACAAAACCTAATCAGTCTTGCTGCTTCATCTCCTACCCTCTACAGTCAATTCTTTTTTTTTTTAACATTTTTATTGGAGTATAATTGCTTTACAATGGTGTGTTAGTTTCTGCTGTATAACAAAGTGAATCAGCTATACATAAACATATATCCCCATATCTCCCCCCTCTTGCATCTCTCTCCCACCCTCCCTATCCCACCCCTCTAGGTGGACACAAAGCACCAAGCTGATCTCCCTGTGCTATGTGGCTGCTTCCCACTAGCTATCTATTTTACATTTGGTAGTATATATAAGTCCATGCCACTCTCTCACTTCGTCCCAGCTTACTCTTCCCCCTCCCCGTGTCCTCAAGTCCATTCTCTAGTAGGTCTGCGTCTTTATTCCCGTCTTGCCCCTAGGTTCTTCATGACCATTTTTTTTTTACATTCCATATATATGTGTTAGCATATGGTATTTGTTTTTACTCTTTCTGACTTATTTCCCTCTGTATGACAGACTCTAGGTCCATCCACCTCACTACAAATAACTCAATTTCGTTTCTTTTTATGGCTGAGTAATATTCCATTGTATACATGTGCCACATCTTCTTTATCCATTCATCTGTCGATGGACACTTAGGTTGCTTCCATGTCCTGGCTATTGTAAATAGTGCTGCAGTGAACATTGTGGTATATGACTCTTTTTGAATTATGGTTTTCTCAGGGTATATGCCCAGTAGTGGGATTGCTGGGTCATATGGTAGTTCTGTTTTTAGTTTTTTAAGGAACCTCCATAGTGTTCTCCATCAAAAGCAACCACTTTTAAAATGTAAAAAAGAATATGCCATTTTTCGGTGTAAAGTTCATCAATAGCTTCCCACTGCCCTTACGAAAACTCCAAACGCACTGCCCTGGCTGCCAAGCCCCTGATGCACCTGGCAACCTCAGCTTAAGCATTTCCCCTTTGCCTTCTGGGCCAAACACTCTGACACATTGACCTCTCTGCTCCTTCCCCACATCAAGCTCATTCCCATCTCCGGGCTTCTGCACGGCTCTTCCTTCATCCTGCACTGTTCTTTGCCCTGCTATTCTCATGACGTGTTCCTTTTCATTAATCGTAATTAAGTTTCAATCCTATTTTCTCAAAGAGGTTTTCCCTGAACTTCCAACAAAATGTGGTGCCACCATCATTCTACTCTGAGCGGTCATAAAATTCGACTTTAATTCTACTTTAATTAGAATTCTACCTCTAATTCTCTTCAGTTCTACTTTAATTCTATTTTCTTGAGGGTAAAACTCTTGCCTGTTTTTGGCACCCCCATATTCCTAGTGCCTAGAAGAGTGGATGGCACAGAGTAGGTACTTTGTAAATATCTGCTATTTCTATTGAAGCCAATTAGTTACACATCCAAGGCAGGCGCCACTTTTCCTCCAGTGTGATTTAGGGAAAAGACACACCAGACACAATGGACTGGTTCTCTGGTGACTAACCTGAAAACACGGACATAGCCACAAGTCATGGATGTGTAGGGATTTGAGAAGATTGGCTTACCTAAGCTCCATAGTCTTAGCTTACATAAGTCACAGCTTACCTGAGTCCCATAGTCTAAGACATTACAAAAAGGTAAGACTAAGAATTAGGAACTGGGACTTCCCCGGTGGTCCAGTGGTTAAGACTCTGCCTTCCAATGCAGGAGGCATGGGTTCAACCCCTGGTTGGGGAACTAAGATCCCACATGCCGTGGGGTGCAGCCAAAAACTTAAAAAAAAAGAATTAGGAACCAAATAGGAACTAGCACAGGGGAAAAAATGGGTCCATTCACTACACCTAACATTCATTCATACCACACTTGACAGCCCGTATTTCCCACCTATTATTTCACTCACCTGCATAGCAAGCCTGTGAGCCAAGGTCCTTAATCACAACCAGGGGGCCCCAAACCTGTACCAACCCCAAGGATGACTAAGTGCAAGGTGATTTCATTATCTCTTGCTGTTGTATTTGTGCCCTCTCTTGCACAATATCACAAGATGTTTATTCCATATCCCTTACTCCTGTTAAGACTGACACACAGAGATGCTATTTCAACAGAAGTTGAGTCAGTTGTGAAGGCTAAGGCCAGAAGTTCTGGATGAGGCTGGATACAGCTTATCTGATAGCACCCACCCTCTGGCAATAGTCAATAACCTCTTTTCAAAGTACCTCCTTATTCTGAATTCTACTCAATACTCTGTCATGACCTATACGGAAAAAGAATCTAAAAAAGAGTGGGTATATGTATATTTATAACTTATTCACTTTGCTGTACAGCAGAAACTAACACAACACTGTAAATCAACTGCACTCCAATAAAAATTAAAAAAAAAAAAAAGTACCTCCTTACTCTGGACCCTCATCAACTTATCCCATTATTTTTACTACTGAAACCTTAGTCCTCCTGCTCTTTGCCCCAACAGGATCTGCAGCCCTGACAGGTACATAGGTCATTATTTCCAAATTTAAAATTACAGCATAATGAGCCTTCGCGCTATCTCTCTCTCTTCTTTTCTTGGGCCACACCCCCAGCCCCACCCCCAGACAACACAATTCAGAATGCAATGCAAAGACAGGGCCACAGAACAGGCTGTGCACTGCAGGATTTCAGAGGACGCCATTCACATGATGTGAATGGTGCTTCCTACACAGACCTCTGCTGTACCCTGGCAAAGGCATGTGGTGTTAAGACAGTAAAATAAGTATAGTCTGTGCTTGGGGTAGGAGTTGGAGGCAGGGGATGAATACATCTAAGAAAATCTGCATTTAAATAAGGTCTGAAGAAGACTGAGAATGAGAAAGACTGGGATGACCTCTATTCGTCCTCCTAGGTGCCTGGAGGTGCCTGTGTTCTAAATGAACTAGGCTCTCTTGCCGTCTGGCTTCTCAGTGGGTTCAAGCAATGGGAACCCAATGGGAATCAAGCACAGCAGAGATGTGAGAGAGGTCAGGATGAGAGAGAGATTGGGGTATTCATCCTCCCCATTTCTTCCCTACCAGGCCATCGTTTGACAGTAGTGCATCCCTCTACCCAAGGCCTTGGCTCTTGTCAGGTCTCCCTCTCCCACAGCCACTGTTCTCTCTGATTCCAGGAGCTATTCCTCCCATTACTCCTCTAGGTCTGAGGATTTTAACAACTTCCAGCAGTTTCTGGCCCTAAGGTGCCTTGTCATTCCTCAGTGGTTTCCCTTGACCTTGCTGACACCCTATAAATAATTCCTTAATTAAACTCTCACCAATCATTAACTGAGCAACTCTGTTAAGGCTTGTGTCAACCAAAAGAAACAAAGATGAGTAAAACCAGTCCTTCCCTATAGAGAGATTTCAGGACACCTAAATGATGTCCTGCGCACCTTTCTTCTTCTTCTGACACCAGCCCTGTCCTTCCAATGAGGAACCCATCTCAAGCACTTGGAATTTAACCAACCATTCCCCAGCCCCTGACACAGTGATGGCTGTGGGACTCAAACCTAGCCAATTCATCTCCCCACCACGATAATTGGTTCAGGGATGATCATATGACCCAGGCCTGGCCAATCACTCATTACTCCTCCACCTCAGTAACTGGCTCAGGGATGAGCACATGACCCAAGACTAACTTCATCCCTCTCTTGTAATTTTGTCAGAGCTTCTGTAGAAAAAGTCTCTCCTTTTTCTAGGGTTGCTAACTGCCAGGGTGATGTATTCCTGGAGCTGCTGGCAACCATGTTGGCTTCCACGTGGAGAGAGCCTGCTGAGAATTAGATTAGCACAGATGAAAGCAGAGATGAGTAGAAAGTGTGAGAAAGACAAATTCCTCAGATTCTTTGAACATCATAAATGGGTCTCAATTCCACCCCTGGAATTTTCAGTTAGTTGCGCTATTTTGCCCAATTTAAGTTCAGTATCTGTCACTTGGAAAAAAACAGTCCTGCGTAGTAAAAATGGCCTGCGTTGCTAAATCCATGCTCACCAATAATCCAAGGCACCTAAGACTTATCATAGGAAAGTCAATTCCTTAGAATCATTACAAACATCTTTGGGGGGAATGGGGTGGGGGCAGGTGGAAAGAAAATTAAACTACAAAACACTTAGATGAGACAAGAATCTTGGATTTTAACTTTTAAGGGATTTCTCCTACATATCTTAAAATTTAAATGTATTAGTTTTAAAACAAGTAAATAGGAAGACATTGATCCTTATCAAGAGACAGTAGGTCTATATTAAGATACAAAATTTGTCCTTGAACTGTACTTTAATAGTTAAGCCAACTTGAAATTTAAAATGTGCCCCCCCCAGAAAAATAAAAAGGAAAAGGGAATTCCCCAACCGTCCAGTGGTTAGGACTCGCGAGTCCATTGCAGAGGGCACGGGCTCAATCCCAGCTCAGGGAACTAGGATCCTGCAAGCCACGGCACTAACAACAACAGCAAATAAAAAATGTGCCCACACACATTTACACTCGCGTGTTTTCTTTTCTTTTTTTTTTTTGGCCGCACTGCACTGCATGCGGGGATCTCAGTTCCCCGACCAGGGGTTGAACCCGCGCCCCCTGCAGTGGAAGCTCAGGGTCTTAACCACTGGACTGCAGGGGAAGTCCCTGGCGTGTTTTCTTGAAACTGCAAATACATTGAAAATAATAAAAAATAATTACAGCAGAAATTTACTAATTCAGATGAAGGTTTGCTGTATTAGTTTAAAAGTCTAGGTTATAAAACATTTTAAAGAAATGCAATCATAAAGTTTTCAAGAAAATTCTAAAACGAGCCAGGCTCTAAAACAAATCTTACGTAGTAGGACAGGAGCTATGAGGGTCCAGCTTTAATGAAGAGGATTTGTGATTTGCATGTCAAATTATTTGTAAACTCGTACGTTTCATTTTCTGTAAGTACTTGAAAGCAATTTGTTTTCTTAAAGAGTTTAATGTTCTCTGCACAACATTAGTTGCACTCTTTTTTTTTTAACACCTTTATTGGAGTATAATTGCTTTACAATGGTGTGTTGGTTTCTGCTATATAACAAAGTGAATCAGCTATATGTATACATATACCCCCATATCACCTCCCTCTTGCGTCTCCTCCCACCCTCTTCTATCCCACGCCTCCAGGTGGACACAAAGCACCGAGCTGATCTCCCTGTGCTATGCAGCTGCTTCCCACTAGCTATCTATTTTACATTCGGTAGTATATATAAGTCCATGCCACTCTCTCTCTTTGTCCCAGCTTACCCTTCCCCCTTCCAGTGTCCTCAAGTCCATTCTCTACCTCTGCGTCTTTATTCTTGTCCTGCCCCTAGGTTCATCAGAACCATTTTTTTTTTAGATTCCACATATATGTTAGCATATGGTATTTGTTTTCCTCTTTCTGACTTACTTCACTCTGTATGACAGACTCTAGGTCCATCCACCTCACTACAAATAACTCAATTTCATTTCTTTTTATGGCTGAGTAATATTCCATTGTATACATGTGTCACATCTTCTTTATCCATTCATGTGTCGATGGACACTTAGGTTGCTTCCATGTCCTGGCTATTGTAAATAGAGCTGCAATGAACATTGCGGTACATGACTCTTTTTGAATTATGGTTTTCTCAGGGTATATGCCCACAGATGAACATAGATGCAAAAATCCTCAACAAAATACTAGCAAACAGAATCCAACAGCACATTAAAAGGATCATACACAATGATCAAGCAGGGTTTATCCCAGGAATGCAAGAATTCTTCAATATACGCAATTCAATCAATATGATAAAACATATTAACAAACTGAAGGAGAAAAACTGTATGATCATCTCAATAGATGCAGAGAAAGCTTTTGACAAAATTAAACACCCATTTATGATTTAAAAAAAAAACCCTCCAGAAAGTAGGCAGAGGGAACTTACCTCAACATAATAAAGGCCATATATGACAAACCCACAGCCAACATCATCCTCAATGGTGAAAAACTGAAACCATTTCCACTAAGATCAGGAAAAAGACAAGGTTGTCCACTCTCACCACTATTATTCAACATAGTGTTGGAAGTTTTAGCCAGGGCAATCAGAGAAGAAAAAGAAATAAAAGGAATCCAAATCAGAAAAGAAGTAAAGCTGTTACTGTTTGCAGATGACATGATACTATACATAGAGAATCCTAAAGATGCTACCAGAAAACTGTAAGAGCTAATCAATGAATTTGGTAAAGTAGCAGGATACAAAATTAATGCACAGAAATCTCTGGCATTCCTATACACTAATGATGAAAAATCTGAAAGTGAAATTAAGAAAACACACCCATTTACCAATGAAAGAAAAAGAATAAAACACCTAGGAATAAACCTACCTAAGGAGACAAAAGACCTGTATGCAAAAAATTATAAGACAATGATGGAAGAAATTAAAGATGATACAAATAGATGGAGAGATATACCATGTTCTTGGATTGGAAGAATCAACATTGTGAAAATGTCTCTACTACCCAAAGCAATCTACAGATTCAATGCAATCCCTATCAAACTACCAATGGCATTTTTCACAGAATTAGAACAAAAAATTTCACAATTTGTATGGAAACACCAAAGACCCCGAATAGCCAAAGCAATCTTGAGAAAGAAAAACGGAGCTGGAGGAATCAGGCTCCCGGACATCAGACTATACTACAAAGCTACAGCAATCAAGACGGTACGGTACTGGCACAAAAACAGAAATATAGATCAATGGAACTGGATAGAAAGCCCAAAGACAAACCCACGCACATACGGTCACCTTATCTTTGATAAAGGAGGCAAGAATATACAATGGAGAAAAGACAGCCTCTTCAATTAAGTGGTGCTGGGAAAACTGGACAGCTACATGTAAAAGAATGAAATTAGAACACTCCCTAACACCATACACAAAAACAAACTCAAAACGTATTAAAGACCTAAATGTAAGGCCAGACACTATAAAACTCTTAGAGGAAAACATAGGCAGAACACTCTATAACATAAATCACAGCAAGATCCTTTTTGACCCACCTCCTAGAGTAATGGAAATAAAAACAAAAATAAACAAATGGGACCTAATGAAACTTCAAAGCTTTTGCACAGCAAAGGAAACCATAAACAAGATGAAAAGACAACCCTCAGAATGGGAGAATATATTTGCAAATGAAGCAACTGACAAAGGATTAATCTCCAAAATTTATAAGCAGCTCATGCAGCTCAATAGCAAAAAAACAAACAACCCAATCCAAAAATGGGCAGAAGACCTAAACAGACATTTCTCCAAAGAAGATATACAGATTGCCAACAAACACACGAAAAAATGCTCAACATCATTAATCATTAGAGAAATGCAAATCTAAACTACAATGAGATGTCATCTCACACCGGTCAGAATGGCCATCATCAAAAAATCTAGAAACAATAAATGCTGGAGAGGGTGTGGACAAAAGGGAACACTCTTGCACTGTTGGTGGGAATGTAAACTGATACAGCCACTGTGGAGAACAGTATGGAGGTTCCATAAAAATCTACAAATAGAACTACCATATGACCCAGCAATCCCACTACTGGGCATATACCCTGAGAAAACCGTAATTCAAAAAGAGTCATGTACCAAAATGTTCATTGCAGCTCTATTTACAATAGCCAGGAGATGGAAACAACCTTAGTGTCCATCATCTGATGAATGGATAAAGAAGATGTGGCACATATATACAATGGAATATTACTCAGCCATAAAAAGAAACGAAATTGAGTTATTTGTAGTGAGGTAGATGGACCTAGAGTCTGTCATACACAGTGAAGTAAGTCAGAAAGAGAAAGACAAATACCGTATGCTAACACATATATATGGAATCTAAGGGAAAAAAAATGTCATGAAGAACCTAGGGGTAAGACAGGAATAAAGACACAGACCTACTAGAGAATGGACTTGAGTACATGAGGAGGGGGAAGGGTAAGCTGTGACAAGGCAAGAGAGAGGCATGGACATATATACACTACCAAGCGTAAGGTAGATAGCTAGTGGGAAGCAGCTGCATAACACAGGGAGATCAGTTCAGTGCTTTGTGACTGCCTGGAGGGGTGGGATAGGGAGGGTCGGAGGGAGGGAGACGGAAGAGGGAAGAGATATGGGAACATATGTATATGTATAACTGATTCACTTTGTTATAAAGCAGAAACTAACAAACAAAAAAAAGAATTAGCTTAAGTCATTTAATCATTTTAAGTGCATTCTGAATCCTATACAAATAAGTTTGAGAAATTTAAGAAAATTGTGTTTCCTTAAGTTTTGCATATCTTTTGTTATGCCATGTAAATTCCCTTCTTTTTCATATGATTAAAGAAAAGTTATGGAAAAAATAAATCTAAAAACAGAACTGCCATACGACCCAGCAATCCCACTACTGGACATATACCCTGAGAAAACCATAATTAGTTGCACTCTTGATTTCAAAAAGTTATGTCCACAACTGCCTTAGAGCGAAATGCTAAATAAATATCAGCAATGCAAATTCTGGCCCAGTGCCTACCTAAATAACCAAAATTCCACGTTGACATCAAGTTTTTGTTCTCATAATAATACAAGGGAATTTTCATATGCCTATGTCAGATAATAACATTTAGGCTGATGTTTTCATTAAGAAAGAACAGATCAACAATAGTACTCTCTCAAAAAGAGGAGCAAAATCTTTTGACCTTTCCATTTAGCACTCAGTGGGAAAAATTTACATGTTTCCTAGCTTAATGCAATCTGAAAGTTCAGAAATAAAATCTAAATTATTTTTATATTTCTCATCAGCACCTACAAGGAAAAGGTCTCATTAGCATACACAGCACACCGAAGCAATATGAACAAGCTTCGTTCAGATCAAGAAAACCAAATACATTGCAAATTTCTTCCTAAAACAGGAGTTTTCGTAGCGAAACTCAAGACTAAACAGATCACAAAATGTTAGTTACAGGTATTTTTATTAATGTGACATTAAATTTTGAAAATCCCACAGAAACTACTTTTTACAATTTTAAAAAACCTAAGTCATTTTCATGCGATGGCTTGAGGAGTTTTCACTGCTTCTCCAAGAAGTTAATTCATTAAGCTGAAGTCAGTCCCTTGCCTTGAGGAGACCAGTGAAAGAGAGGAAAGCTGGAGCAACAAGAGCATAGTGGGGAAATGGTCAAGAAAATTGTCCAAACAATGCAAATGCTTAAGGGACTCAAACAGATATTTGAACACCCATGTTCACAGCAGCATTATTCCACCAAAATGGGGAAGCAACCCAACTGTCTACTGACAGATGAGTGGATAAACTATGGTGTATTCATACACGGAATACTATTTAGCCTTAAAAAGGAAGGAAATTCTACATGGATTAAACTTGAAGACATTATGCTAAATGAAATAAGTCAGCCACAAAAGGACAAATATTATATGATTCCACTAATATGAAGTACCTACAGTAGTCAAATTCAGAGAGACAGAAAGTAGAATGATAACTGTCAGGAGCTGAGGGGCGGGGAAATGAGAAGTTGTTGTTTAATGAGTAACAGAGTTTCAGTTGGGAAAGATGAAAAAGTTTAGGGGATGGATGGTGATGATGGTTGCACAATAATGTGAAGTACTTAATACCATCGAACTATACACTTAAGAATAGTTACGGACTTCCCTGGTGGCGCAGTGGTTGAGAATCCGCCTGCCCATGCAGGGGACACGGGTTCGAGCCCTGGTCCAGGAAGATCCCGCATGCCGCGGAGCAGCTGAGTCCTTGCGCCACAACTACTGAGCCTGTGTTCTAGAGCCCACGAGCCACAACTACTGAGTCCGTTTGCTGCAACTGCTGAGGCCCGTGCACCTAGAGCCTGTGATCTGCAATGGGAGAAGCCACCGCAATGAGAAGCCCGCGCACCGCTTGCCACAACCAGAGAAAAGCCCTCATGCAGCAACGAAGAACCAACGCAGCCAATAATAAATAAATAAATAGTCAATTAGCTACAAAGTGGGAAACTCAGGATTAAAAAAAAAGAATAGTTAAAATGGTAAATTTTATGTTACGTATATTTTACCTTTAAAAAAAATGCAAATGCTTACAGGGGCAGGCATGCCTGTGGGTGAGCCGAGCAGGTCAGGGTTCGTGAAGGTAGGAAGAGTGGAGATTCACAGCGGTGAGTGTGCAGGTGTCCTCGCTAAAGAGAGCAGGTGCTGCTCAGCTCGCTGATTGCAGCCATGTGCCATTTTCCCGGCAGATATTATTTTTCAAGAGAAGCTTGAGATCCACATTTTTGAGACATATTCTACTTTCTTTAAATTGGCAACAAATTTTAAGTTTTAAAAACACTACAGGTCAAATAAAGCATGTCTGCTGGCCTCCAGAGTGCATCTTTTGATTTAGAAAGTGAATTAACAGCATTCTTTTTATATACAAAGGCCACGCTTGATGCAGGGGAGCAAGCCGAGTCCTGAACAGCATCTGCTGGAGCACAGGAATTATTTCCAGTCTGTGCTGCCAGCCTATGCATTCAGGAAGGAAGGCATACGAGTATATCACAACCATAACCTTATTCTAGGAAATTACTAACAAGTGGGAAAGGGGTGTTTCTGTGTGTGCTTTGCTTTGCTTTTGTGTATCTGAAATGAGAACCTTTAGAATTCTTGCGCATGTGAGAACAGGCTGTCCACTTTGGGCCAGTATAATAGATTCCCATGTTTAGTCTCAGACAAGAAATGAATCCTCCATTTACAAAACAGTCAAATAAAGATGTGAGCAGCATTTATCCGAATCACATGAAGGATGACTTTGCAGTATTAACACCCCCAATTCTTGTCAATAAGGCTGTGGGAAGCTGAATTCTAAACGAAAATTCATGTTTTAATTTTCTATCTCATGAATTTGGGGAGGCAGGGGGTGATCATTTCAAAATGATAAAACATCCTAGAATAAACTAACAAGAGTCATTATTAAATAAATGCAACTCTGGAACAGAACTAAGAGCCTTCATAATACATGTTTTGTTCTTCAAAATAACCAGTTTTATTTTTCATTTTTGTTTATCTTATTACTATTATTCTGTAGATGAGGCAAATAATGTCTTTAGTGTAAGAATGTAATTTGAATTAATTGGTTATTAGGCAGTAATATTCAATTCAATTTAACAAGTGTTTATTGAGCACCTTTCATATACTCAGTGATGTGATGGGCATAGTGAACAACACATGAGAATTATGTCCATCCACTTTCCCCACCAACAACACCCCACCTACACAACCTAGCTTCATTTCAAATGGACCAACAAGGAAAGCAAACATGAAACCATCAGAGGGCAGGAGAGGGTAGAATCTACCTGTAGCTCCCCTTGGTTTCCACATGGTAGAAAAATATTGTGCCATAATATCCTCAACCCTTGTTGGGAGTCATCTTGTCAGGGCATGAGTACTAGAGCCAGAAGAGAAACCAAGACGGCTTTCAGTCATGTTCTGCCTTCAGTAGGGAAAGACTTTATCTCCATTACACAGATAAGGCATGTGAGGGTCAGTTAAGGGATTCGTCCAAAGGCACACAGTAAGTGGGAGAAGAGACCAGGACGCAGACTCCTGCTTGCAGGGCACGACTCTTCCTGCCCCAGTCCACTGCCCATTGCATCGCCAACAGCGAGTACTTCCTTAGCCCAACAAGCATTTAATGGGCTTCTTCCTTTGGCACACTATGCTCTGCCCAATCCCACCAGACATTTGGGGTTAAGTTTGTCACACTGTTTAAAAGTTTAAAGGCTAGAGTAAGGCGGAAGAGAGACAGTGGTGGGCGAGTTCTCTGCAGCAGGGCCTCACAATGTCTGCACCTCCAAGGGGTCACTGCAGGTCCAACGTCTGGTCTTCAGTTCTGCACATTCAGGAATTTGATTTTATCAGTTCCCTCAGGGATGATGAGACTCTGGGGGACTGAGTCACGCCAACCAAATGCTCAAGACACTGACTGATAAACCATAAGGCCAATCTGCTCATGTACCACGAGAAACATTATCAGGCAGGCCAGAACATGCTTCTATGCTGCTTCGAAGCCCCTTTCGGGAAATCTCTTCCAAGAGGAGACTCCTTGAAAAACACAGACTCGGAAAAAGGGAGCCTTGGTGAACTGGGCTCCAGACAAACCACACAGCTGTTCACCAAATGCATGCCACGTCCTCCCTCTGTTGCTCACACACTTCTTCAGCCTGTGATTACCACCACTCTTCTCCCCAAACACACCTTACCCCATTCTCTGCTGCTTAAAATAATATTAATAACTTATTGAATGCTTACTACAAGCTAAGCACAGCTCTAAATAGTTTCACATGCATTGTCTCATTTAATCTCCCCAACGTTGTGAGATAGGCACTCTCATTATTCTCCTTTTGAAAAAAAGGAAGGCTCAGAAACACAGAAAGTTGGCTATCCTAAGGACACCAGCCAACAGCAATCCAGAGACCTTCAAGATGGTGGAGGAGAAAGACGTGGAGATCACCTTCCTCCCCACAAACACATCAGAAATACATCTACATGTGGAACAACTCCTACAGAACACCTACTGAATGCTGGCAGAAGACCTCACACTTCCCAAAAGGCAAGAAACTCCCCACGTACCTGACATGTGGCTGACAGGGTCTTGGTGCTCAGGCCAGGTGTCAGGCCTCTGCCTCTGAGGTGGGAAAGCCGAGTGCAGGACACTGGTCCACCAGAGACCTCCAAGCTCCACATAATATCAAACGGCGAAAGCTCTCCCAGAGATCTCCATTTCAACATTAAGACCCAGCTCCACTCAACAACCAGCAAGCTCCAGTGCTGGACACTCTATGCCAAACAACTAGCAAGACAGGAACACAACCCCACCCATTAGCAGAGAGGCTGCCTAAAATCATAATAAGGTCACAGAAACCCCAAAACACACGGCCGGACACAGTCCTGCCCACCAGAAAAACAAGATCCAGCCTCATACTCCACAACACAGGCATCAGTCCCCTCTGCCAGGAAGCCTACACAACCCACAGAACCAACCTTAGCCACTGGGGGCAGACACCAAAAACAACGAGAACTATGAACCTGCAGCCTGTGAAAAGGAGACCCTAAACACAGTTAAGTTAAGCAAAATGAGAAGACAAAGAAACACACAGCAGGTGAAGGAGCAAGGTAAAAACCCACCAGACCAAACAAATGAAGAGGAAACAGGCAGTCTACATGAAAAAGAATTCAGAGTAATGATAGTAAAGATGATCCAAAATCTTGGAAACAGAATGGAGAAAATGCAAGAAATGTTAACAAGGACCTAGAAGAACTACAGAGCAAACAAACAATGATGAAAAACACAATAAATGAAGTTAAAAATTCTCTAGAAGGAATCAACAGCAGAATAACTGAGGCAGAGGAATGGATTGGTGACCCAGAAGATAAAATAGTGGAAATAACTACTGCAGAGCAGAATAAACAAAAAAGAATGAAAAGAATTGAGGATGGTCTCAGAGACCTCTGGGACAACACTAAACGCACCAACATTCAAATTATAGGGGTCCCTGAAGAAGAAGAGAAAAAGAAAGGGACTGATAAAATATTTGAAGAGACTAGAGTTAAAAACTTCACTAATATGGTAAAGGAAATACTCATCAAGTCCAAGAAGCATAGAGACTCCCATACAGGAAAAATCCAAGGAGAAACACGCCAAGACACATATTAATCAAACTATCACAAATTAAATACAAAGAAAAAATATTAAAAGCAGCAAGGGAAAAACAACAAATAATATACAACGGAATTACCATAAGGTTAACAGCTGATCTTTCAGCAGAAACTCTGCAAGCCAGAAGGGAGTGACAAGACATATTTCAAGTGATGAAAGGAAAGAACCTACAACCAAGATTACTCTACCCAGCAAGGACAGAGATTCAACAGAGCAAATCATTCAGAATGATTTTCTGAATGATTCAGAATCTCATTCAGATTCGACGGAGAAATTAAAACCTTCACAGACAAGCAAAAGCTAAGAGAAGTCAGCATCATCAAACCAGCTTTACAACAAATGCTAAAGGAACTTCTCTAGGCAGGAAACACAAGAGAAGGAAAAGATCTAAAATAACAAACCCAAAACAATTAAGAAAATGGTAATAGGAACATACATATCAATAACCACCTTTAATGTAAATGGATTAAATGCTCCCACCAAAAGACACAGACTGGCTGAATGAATAAAAAAACAAGACCCGTATATATGCTGTCTATAAGAGACCCACTTCAGACCTAGGGACACATACAGACAGAGAGTGAGGGGATGGAAAAAGATATTCCATGCAAATGGAAATCAAAAGAAAGCTGGAGGAGCAATTCTCATATCAGACAAAATAGACTTTAAAATAAAGACTATTACAAGAGACAAAGAAGGACACTACACAATGATCAAGGGATCAATCCAAGAAGAAGATATAACAATTGCAAATATCTATGCACCCAACATGGGAGTACCGCAATACAAAAGGCAAATACTAACAGCCATAAAAGGGGAAATCGACAGTAACACAATCCTGGTGGGGGACTTTAACACCCCACTTTCACCAATGGACAGATCACCCAAAATGAAAATAAATAAGGAAACACAAGCTTTAAATGACATATTAGAGAAGATGGATTTAATTGATATTTATAGGACATTCCATCCCAAAACAACAGAATACACTTTCTTCACAAGTGCTCCTGGAACATTTTCCAGGACAGATCATATCTTGGGACACAAATCAAGTCTTGGTAAATTTATGAAAATTGAAATCATATCAAGTATCTTTTCCGATCACAATGCTATCAGACTAGATATCAATTCCAGGAAAAAAATCTGTAAAACATACAAACACATGGAGGCTAAACAATATACTACCTAATAACCAAGAGATCACTGAAGAAATCAAAGAGGAAATCAAAAAAAACACCTAGAAACAACTGAAAATGAAAACACGACGACCCAAAACCTATGGGATGCAGCAAAAGCAGTTCTAACAGGGTAGTTGATAGCAATACAATCCTACCTCAAGAAACAAGAAACATGTCAAATAAACAACCTAACCTTACACCTAAAGCAATTAGAGAAAGAAGAACAAAAGAACCCCGAAGTTAGCAGAAGGAAAGAAATCCTAAAGATCAGATCAGAAATAAATGAAAAAGAAATGCAGGAAACAGAAGCAAAGATAAATAAAACTAAAAGCTGGTTCTTTGAGAATATAAACAAAATTGATAAACCATTAGCCAGACTCATCAAGAAAAAAAGGGAGAAGACTCAAATTAATAGAATTAGAAATGAAAAAGGAGAAGAAACAACTGACACTGCAGAAATACAAAGGATCATGAGAGATTACTGCAAGCAACTCTATGCCAATAAAATGGACAACCTGGAAGAAATGGACAAATTCATAGAAAAGCACAATCTTCTGGAACTGAACAAGAAATAGAAAATATAAACAGCTTCCATAGTGTAATGGTTAGCACTCTGGACTCTGAAAATATAAACAGACCAATCAAAAGCACTGAAATTGAGACTGTCATTAAAAATCTTCTAACAAACAAAAGCCCAAGACCAGACGGCTTCACAGGCTAATTCTATCAAACATTTAGAGAAGAGCTAACACCTATCCTTCTCAAACTCTTCCAAAATATAGCAGAGGGAGGCACATTCCCAAACTGATTCTATGAGGCCACCATCACCCTGATACCAAAACCAGACAAAGATGTAAGAAAGAAAGAAAACTATAGGCCAATATCACTGATGAACATAGATACAAAAATCCTCAACAAAATACTAGCAAACAGAATCCAACAGCACATTAAAAGGATCATACAGGGCTTCCCTGGTGGCGCAGTGGTTAAGAGTCCACCTGCCGATGCAGGGGACAAGGGTTCGTGCCCCGGTCTGGGAAGATCCCACATGCTGCCGGGCGGCTAGGCGCATGAGCCATGGCCGCTGAGCCTGCACGTCCGGAGCCTGTGCTCCGCAACGGGAGAGGTCACAACAGTGAGAGGCCCGCGTACCGCAAAAAAAAAAAAAAAGGATCATACACTATGATGAAGTGGGCTTTATCCCAGTAATGCAAGGATTCTTCAATATAAACAAATCAATCAATGTGATAAACATATTAACAAATTGAAGGAGAAAAACCATATGATCATCTCAATAGATGCAGACAAGCTTTTGACAAAATTCAACACCCATTTATGATAAAAAAAAAAAACCTCCAAAAAGTACGCACAGAGGGAACTTACCTCAACATAATAAAGGCATATGACAAACTGACAGCCAACATCATCCTCAATGGTGAAAAACTGAAAACATTTCCACTAAGATCAGGAACAAGACAAGGTTGCCCACTCTCACCACTATTATTCAACATAGTTTTGGAAATTTTAGCCACGGCAATCAGAGCAGAAAAAGAAATAAAAGGAATCCAAACCAGAAAAGAAGAAGTAAGGCTGTCACTGTTTGCTGATGACATGATACTACATAGAGAGAGTCCTAAAGATGCTACCAGAAAACTACTAGAGCTAATCAATGAATTTGGTAAAGTAGCAAGATACAAAATTAATGTACAGAAATCTCTTGCATTCCTATACACTAACGGTGAAAAGTCTGCAAGAGAAATTAAGGAAACACTCCCATTTACCATGGCAACAAAAAGAATAAAATACCTAGGAATAAACCTACCTAAGGAGACAAAAGACCTGTATGCAGAAAATTATAAGACACTGATGAAAGAAATTAAAGATGATACAAATAGATGGAGAGATATATCATGCTCTTGGATGGGAAGAATCAACAATGTGGAAATGACTGTACTACTCAAAGCAATCTACAGATTCAGTGCAATCCCTATCAAACTACCAATGGCACTTTTCACAGAACTAGAACAAAAATTTTCACAATTTGTATGGAAACACAAAAGACCCTGAATAGCCAAAGCAATCTTGAGAAAGAAAAACGGAGCTGGAGGAATCAGGCTCCCAGACTTCAGACTATACTACAAAGCTACAGCAATCAAGACAGTATGGTACTGGCACAAAAACAGAAATATAGACCAATGGAACTGGATAGAAAGCCCAGAGATAAACCCACGCACATATGGTCATCTTATCTTTGATAAAGAAGGCAAGAATATATAATGGAGGGCTTCCCTGCTGGTGCAGTGGTTGAGAGTCTGCCTGCCGATGCAGGGGACACGGGTTCCTGCCCCGGCCCGGGAAGATTCCACATGCCGTGGAGCGGCTGGGCCCGTGAGCCATGGCCGCTGAGCCCGCATGTCCTGAGCCTGTGCTCTGCGACAGGAGAGGCCACAACAGTGAGAGGCCCACGTACCGCAAAAAAAAAAAAAACTAAACATAGAACTACCATACGACCCAGCAATCCCACTACTGGGCATATACCCTGAGCAAACCATAATTCAAAAGTCATGTACCACAATGTTCATTGCAGCTCTATTTACAATAGCCAGGATACGGAAGCAACCTAAGTGTCCATTGACAGATGAATGGATAAAGAAGATATGGCACATATATACAATGGAATATTACTCAGCCATAAAAAGAAACGAAATTGAGTTATTTGTAGTGAGGTGGATGGACCTATAGACTGTCATACAGAGTGAAATAAGTCAGAAACAGAAAAATAAATACTGTATGCTAACACATATATATGGAATCAAAAAAAAAAAAAGGTTCTGAAGAACCTAGGGGCAGGACAGGAATAAAGACGCAGACGGAGAGAATGGACTTGAGGACACGGGGAGGGGGAATGGGAAGATGGGATGAAGTGAGAGAGTGGCATAGACATATACACACTACCAAATGTAAAACAGATAGCTAGTGGGAAGCAGCCTCATAGCACAGGGAGACCAGCTTGGTGCTTTGTGACCACCTAGAGAGGGGGGATAGGGACGGTGGGAGGGGGACGCAAGATGGAGGGTATATGGGGATATATGTATATGTATAGCTGATTCACTCTGTTATAAAGCAGAAACTAAAACACCACTGTAAAGCAAGTATACTCTACTAAAGATGTTAAAAAAAAAAAAAAAAAAAAAAGGAAGGCTCAGAAGGGTTAAGTAACTTGCCCACAGTCTCACAGCCAGCAAGCCAGCACAAGGATTCAAACGCAGGAAGTCAGACCCCAGAGCCCATACTCCTAACCACGAAGCTACCCTGCCTGCAAGGCACTCCAACTCCTTCAATGCCCATTTCACATGGCACTGCCTCTGATGCAGCCTTTAATGACCCCTGATGATCTGTGTTCTCACCCTCCTCCAGGCCCCATTGCTCCTCTAGCTTTTGCTGCATATGTAACTACCATCCTTACCTTCCTATTTGGGATTTAAGGCAAATGGATCCATAGTCATCTGCTCAGGCTGCTGTAACAGAATCCCACACTCTGGTGACTTAAACAACAGTTATTTATTATCTCACAGTTCTAGAGGCTATAAGTCCGAGATCAACTTTTCAGTAGAACTGGTTTCTGGTGAGGCATTCTTCCTAGCTTACAAACAATCACCTTCTCACTGTGGCCTTTTGTCTGTGCATGCAGAGAAAGAAATAGCTCTTGTATCTCTTCTTTTTCTTAAAAGGACACCAGCCCTCTCAGATTAGAGCCCCACATTTATTTAACCTTAACTACATCCCTAATGGACCTGTTTAAATATCATCACACTGGAAATGAGGGCTTCAGTACATGAATTTGGGGGAGGCGGAGGGGACACAATTCATCTAATAATGAATTATATTGTAAAGCAAACCATGTTATTGGAAGTTCCACTGAATAAAGCTTCCATTTGCAACTAATAATATTCATTTCCTGGTTATATCAGGGGCTTAGCTGTGGCAGAGACACAAGTAAATCCCAATTCCCTCACCAACACTGCATAATTCATCTTTGTAGGAGGCAGAAGGACTGTGTTGAGGGCTCATCAGAAGTCCAGCCGTCTCTCTATCACATACTACTGACAAGGAAAACCCTCAAGTCAGAGAGCATACCTGGCTCCAAAGGCAGTACTGCACAGTGTGTAGAAAAGCAGACTCTGGAGCAGACCTGGGTTTTAATCACTTACAGGCTGTGTGACTTTCGGCAGGTGGGTTACCTTCTCTGAGCATCAGATGACTCATTTTTGGTTTTTTAGACCAGTTTCCTGCCTTCATGCAGGGAACGGATGGAGACTGATTTAGCTGATACTGATGAGGCAACCAAGGGCAGTAAAGAGGTGGGTGGTGGGAGGTTTACATTCAATGAAAAGTAATGAAACTCCTATATGGCATTAGGCCAGGGGGTTCCTTCCTGCGTTCATTCAAATTGTACTCAGTAGGAAACAGCCCTACTGTTAGATGTCAGTCACTATTTTAGAACAATAAGGTATACAGAGGTAAGTGTAGTAATTTGTCATATTTTGTGGCCAAACAGCATTTTTTCGAATACTCCTCCCACATTTGAGAAACTTCCTACCTTCTGAGTCCATATCTTCCAGAGAAGTCAGGAATTTGAATCCCCAGCTTACTTTACAGGCAAGTGACCTGGGTTCCACCGATCAGCAGCAACCATGCAAAGATTCTTCTCAGAAGAGAGCAGGCGTACAGAAGGAGTCACCACACGGGATTCACTGTGGTGGAGATGTGTGGAGCATGGCAGAGAGACGCCCAGCCTGCAGAAGCAACAGCAATGGGGTCCCCACATAAGGACTCACTTGATGGTATCAGCAGAGGGACCTGTGCTCTGTGGTAGCCACACCAAGGTCTCTACTGGAGCCACCAGTGTTGTAATTTGTGTAGTGTTCCTGGCTGCATGGCCTCCAAGTCTGACCCTGGTCCTCCCAGAAATTCTGTGAGCTCCTTAATATCCTTTTAAAAACTCTCTTTCTGTATAAACTAGCCAGAGTGGGCACTATTGTTTGCAATTGAGAACTTCAAACCAGTATGAAACCAAGTAATAGTTGCACTACTAAATTAAAGTCAAGAGAGAAGAAACACATTTTGGCATATCACGGAACTTTTTTAACCCCATTAATATACTTTTTTTTTGGGGGGGGGGCCACAACTTTCAGCTTGCATGAGCTTAGCTCCCTGACCAGGGATTGAACCTGCAGGCAGTGGAAGTGCAGTGTCACAACCACTGGACTGCCAGAGAATTCCCTAAAATTTTAAATAAGTACAAGAAATTAAGGCAACTATCTGTGAAACTTTAATAGTTAAAAGCAGCTGATCATTTGTTCCAGTGGATATCTGGGACCACTGCAGTAGGTACAGTAAGCAAGAGATATGGCAATTCTGTCAGCACAAAGTTATATCTATATACACACACACACAACACACAAACTACTCAAGACTCGAGGTTACATAGATTCAACCTGTATCTGTTAGCATGGGGACTTACTAATTTAACCTCCCCTGGCCTTGAAGTTCCTGATTTATGAGATAGTTAAAAACCAAGCAATTATTTCCCAGTGGGTTTTAAGATCATGGATATATAGACAGGACAATTTAATCATTACCTCAATAAACTGGGTCTTAAATCCTAGGCACAGCTAAAGGTTTACACGAAGGCTTTATGTAATTCACCAAAGTCATTTCAATGCTAGAACAGCTTGGACTTTAAATAGAGGGCACCTAACAAGAGCCCTTAAAGTCTTATCCTCCTACTTAATCAAAAAAAATGGAGACAAGACCACCCTGCTATTGGTTTTCTCAAAAAGATGCAAGTCTTTTTTTTAATTTAATTTTATTTATTTTTTATACAGCAGGTTCTTATTAGTTATCTATTTTATACATATTAGTGTATATATGTCAATCCCAATCTCCCAAAAGATGCAAGTCTTAATAACAACTTTGTTTGGTTTAATAGCATCATTTTTCAGGACTAATGACTAAAAAAACATAGGTGATCTAGGCCTTTCCAAACATTCTGGACTTCATACGTCTTTGGATTTGTCACATACAAAAAAGATAAAGTCAGTGACCCAGACTGCTTACCCTGAGCCCCAAAATCTTGATTATGGATATCCAGTTATTTATGATATACCTGAAAATGTTCCAAAGTGGACATGGGTTATTTTTGTCTGGACAGCATCCATTCCCATTTCTTCAGGTACTAACATCCCAATTGTCTCTGGAGACTATACTCCCCTATACCCTGTCCATGTGTTTTAATAAAGAGGTGGTTTAACCCCTCTCCAGGGGTGGGCAGTGACCCAGGCCTGACCAAGCAGCCTGGCTGCCATGTTTGGTTGAGAGGCTGGCAATCCAGAGCAATGAGAATCAAACCTGGGAATTCTGCTGGGACTACTGAGAAAGAGAAGCTCTCCACGGGGCAGCTCGGCTAACAGATAAGCCTGGAGCTTCCAGTGGTGTCTTGAGGTCATGAAGGGAGGGCCTGCCTGAGGATGAAACCAATTCAGATGAATGCAGAGCCAAGCGATGGCAAGAGTCTGATTTCCGAGGTTATTGTTTAAGATCTGGATCCAGCCAAGCTTCTGCCTACGCAGTTACAAGAACCAATTAATGATTTATTTAGATGACAGTCAACCTTAAAAGTTTTTAAAAACAGTACTTCTAGAATAGAAAAACTTGCCAGGTTAGTCATATGTTGCATCTATTTTATTTTCAATTCTAGGAGAGTTATCTTTAATAAATTTGGGGTAGCCATCTTCAAAAAACAACAAAAAAAGAGCCAATTAAATTTGATATTTTTCTAAGTTCCTTGAAATTCAGTTTCTATCATTCACAACCTGAAGAGTCTTAACAGATATAGATACTTGAGACTTTATAAACATAGCAAATGTGTTATTTAACTTTAAAAGTATTAAAGTATAATATGAGCTTATACCAGATGTTAATTTCCTGCTCTGAACAACTTCCTAAGTCTTGCCCACAATCCCCTGCTTGGGAGAATGGTGCTGGAGAAGTCCGTGCATGAGGCAACCACCAAAGGAGCTGGGATGAACAGCCAACCCAAAGGCAGCTAATCTTTTTCCTAGCCAGGCTCTAATGGCTGTGTAGCCTGGCTCAATGAACTAGACCAATAGGAAACTCTCAGTTACAAGTTTGAGCCAGAAGATACTGAGGTCCCAGGCTGCAGCCTTATGGGCTGGCCATTCAGGGACCATATGTAAAATGAAGCAACAGAAGAAGGCAGGAGAGAAAAAGGGAGGGGCCCACTGAGCGAGACCACATGACCTCTGAGAAAGGTAATGACTCCATTCCTAATTTTAAAGTCCTTTGTTTTGGGCTCCATGAGACCCAGCTGTTCTTTGTTTCACAGGCTCAGAATCCTTTGAAGGGGCAGCGCAGTAGAGTGGTTAGAGACTATGGCTCCCAAGTGACCACCTGGGTGTGAGTCCGGATTCCCACTGACCACCCACATGCTTAGGACACATTCTCTAAGGCTGCTCCTCCTCAGTAGAGTGGGGTTAATAACACTCTACCTGGAGTCCATGTGACAATACACTCAGAACAACATAACAATAGAAGTAGTCATTGTTACAATGAGCTCCTTGTACTTAAACTCATTTGAGTGACATCCTAGTCCTTGGCCACTGAGAGGGCCCAAACTGATGCAACAATTTATTAAGTGATTAACTTAAACAAAAATATAGTCTTAAACAATACATACAGTACTGTCAGCCTATGGATATAACTACAGGGAAAAATCCTCTTTAACGGGAAAACCTGAGCCATGGGTAGCACGTGAAAGTGGACACCCCGTCCCTGTCTTTATCCTGTAATGTGCCCTGCTCCTCTTGGGTCCCACGCTGACCCCTCGGGACCAGGTCATTCCATGTACCAGGGCTGATATGCCAACTTCCCAGACTCCTCTTCCTCCGTCTGCAACTGCTCGAAGCTTAGCCTCCTCTTCCAATGCATTCTACAGCTCTAGCTATTCCTGTGGCTCCTTGTTCTTGTCAGGCAGGTGCCCATGTACACTGCGTGTGCCAGGAAAAGATACCAATGCTGAAGAAGTAGGAGAGTGTCTGTAGACTGCCCTGGCTTTCAGGATGAAGAAAACAGCTAAGCCAAATCCAGAGCCTTCTCTCATTACTCAAACCGCTGGCCTGTGATTACTTCCTGTTCCGAGTGGGCCCACCCCTTCTGAGGTCGGAAAAAAAATTCACCTACAGGCTGGGGGGTTTTACTCTGTAACTGTTTTGTCCCTTCTGTGAAAATTACACAAGCAACTGGACAGATTTTGTTCCTTTCCAAGTAAGTATTGTTTAATCATTCCGAACTGCTGATCTATGCTTTCCAGCCTTTAAAAAAACAAAATGGATTTTGCTACAGAAAGGTGATAAAAAAAACACATTTCAAAGAACCTCTTTAGAAAACAAAAATTCTCTATTTCCCCGGAAAAAAAGATTCACAGATATATTCTTCAAATCTGTTCTCCAAAATGTATTAAGAATGAGAAGCTGGGCTTCCCTGGTGGTGCAGTGGTTGAGAGTCCGCCTGCTGATGCAGGGGACACGGGTTCGTGCCCCGGTCCGGGAAGATCCCACATGCCGCGGAGCAGCTGGGCCCGTGAGCCATGGCCGCTGAGCCTGCGCGTCCGGAGCCTGTGCTCCGCAACGGGAGAGGCCACAACAGTGAGAGGCCCGCGTACCGCGAGAGAAAAAAAAAAAAAAAAAAAGAATGAGAAGCATACAGGAGTCCTGAGAAAGGAACAGAAATTTTATTTCTTTAGGAAAAAAATAAGGGCCTTCCCCAAAGGCCCTGGTGTATTTGGTTTTGTATTCTTTGCGAAAAGGCAATAATCAAGGAATTAAATCTATATTCCCGAGGTCTTTCTCCCTGCCTCATTTTGGTAGAATCAGGATGTAAGTTTTTTAGTGCAATTACTACTCTAAAAATTGGAAGACTAATATATTCTGACAGCTACAGAAGAGGGCTGGGGGAGAGAAGGGCTAACACACTCCAATGTTTCAAGCAAGGGGCCACTCCCATGCCGGGATAAGCCACTTTTTGACCTTAAAGCCAGTCCCTCAACTTACAGGCTGATCATGTTCTAAGTTTCTTCCTAACCTGGAATTCTTAGAATCTAGAAAGTATTCTCCCCCAAGAACAATGTTCTAAGCACTGACTTATGTCACTCTAAAAGAGCCATCCTCACCTCAGATTTCCTTAAGAATCACAGAATTTTGTCCTATGGGCCCTGCACACTCCAGACACAACTCGTACCTTCCTTTTTGGAAATGCATTCAGAACTCCAAATAAGACACAGTGCTTCTGACCCTACAGCACTGTCACCAGTGCCAAGATGTCAGTGATGGCCAAGGCCTGCCTTCCTGGGGTGAAGAGACTCGCCTCACCCACGGTGACCAGACAAGGGAACCGAGAGGGGTTAGGGTAGGGGCAGGAGGGGTCCTTCCTGTCCCTCCTTGTGGTCCTCACTTGGCCACCAGTAGAGAAGGCAAAAGCAGGAACTTGAGGCTGGCAAGGCAGACCCCAGGGCCACAGAGTGCAGGAATGCGGGAGGGAAGGAGAATTCTCTAAGGCTTCAGCTGGCCAGTTCCTCCAGCTCAGCCAGGACTGCCTGTGCTCTTAACTTTCATTTCCACTGTTGGTTGCTAAGTGCTATACATAATGTAAAAGTAAATAGTAACACAGCACAGTTTGGGAGACACAAAAACACACATCAATCAGCCAAGGGGGAAAAAAAAAACCTCTCAAAGTTTCTAGCTTTATTTTTAGATCCTGGTTGACCAAATGAGTAACCTAAGTACCCAAAGGAAGAGAAGCTGGGACGGAAAAGTGTAACACAGATGCTGCAGATCTCCAGGCCCATCTTAGCTGATAAAATATGCATCAGTCAAGTCCTCAAGTGTTTTAAAGTACCTCACAGTAGTGCTTTGACTAGGGTACAACATCCAATGCACTCGACTCACAAGACTTGCTGGATAGAAAAAAACATCACCCCCTGGGGTTTCCAGACTGTGGAGCAAGCGCAACACAAAATATTGATACCCTTTAGTAGAGAATGCAACTTAATAAAAGTAACTAAAACAATGCTAAAGAAATGAGTGTAAATCCATTGAGGAAAGGAAGAGTGTTTTATTCACCTTGTATTTCCCACAACATCTGGCATATTGCCTTGGACAGAGTAGACATGCAACAAATGTTTTTTTCAAAAATAATATTAATAATAATTATGGTCCTGGAAGAGCCCTCATTTCTAAGCAAAACTATCATTATGACCTTCCTCAGGTTCCCTACATGGTGATCAAACTAGACCTGAAGTTTCAAAGATAAATTTATCACTTTAAAAGGAAATCAGAAGGAAGAGCAAAACAAGAGATAGAATAATATAAAAGAATCAACCACCAGACTGGAAAGCAGGAATAACCCTGAATGAGTCTTTGAGATTTGCTTGGCTTCTTCACCTGTAACACAAGATTATATTTGTGGCCCTACACCTCAGGGCAATGCAGCAGAGATGGATGAGAAATCATTAGGGGCTGCTCAGACTACACTCACGAGCAGCATCGTGATGGTCAAGTTACAAGGCAAAGATCTAGGATCCAAGGGGACCAAGTTACTCTCAGTGGAACTACCACGTAAATGCAAAATCTTCTTTCCCTTAGAAAAGACCCTTCTGATTATAATACCACTGTTTTAAGTTGGGAAAAAAATGCACAAATAAGAAAAGACACTTGCTTTATGGAAAATTAAAAAAATAAAAAACACCATTCAATAAAGAGTGCTAGGACATCTTTTACCTTTTTAAATGTTCAAAACGTCAATCTATTAAATCCACTAGAAATATATCCTAGGATATAATCTTGCATAAAGTAAAAGTTACTGTACAAAAATGATAATAGCAAAAAAATTATTTAGATCTGTTATCAAATGACCAATCATGGAATGGCTAAGTAACCTGAGGTATATCCAGTCAATGGATTCGTTTATGCCCAATTACATATTATCTACAAAGAATATAAAATAAAATGGAAAAGTCCTTTAAAGTAAAAACTTCCATTTCTTTTACTCTCAATCCTTCACTTCTGACACCAATGCACAAGGGTTTTTTCCACACCAACCAATTCTCTAACTCTCTGGGCACCAACTGGGTGTCCTATAACTCCATTCTTACTACTAACTACCTGGTGTTAATGCAGACCCCTCAGGTTAAGGGCTCAGTCCCACAAGACTGCTGTCCACTTCAGACACCAGTTCCAAGTCCTAGGTTGTCACCTGTACTTCTGACCAATCAGCTACAGATTGGGGGTTCCTGAGACCCCCTCCTCAGGTTCAATAATTTGCTAGAACAGCTCATAGAACTCAAGAGAATAGTTTACTTAGTAGAGTATCAAACTGTTACAGAAAGATACAACTCAGGAAGGCCAGTTGGAAGAGATGCATACAGCCAGGTATGGGGGAAGGGGCATAGAGCTTCCATGCTCTCTCCAAGCGTGCCACCCTCCCAGCACTTTGATGTGTTTGGCAACCTGGAAGGTCTCCAAACCCTATTACTTAGGATTTTTATGACAGTTCCATTATGTAGGCATGTGTTGATTAAATCATTGGCCTTTGGTGACTGAATTCAATCCCCAGCCCCTCTTCCCTCCCTGGAGGATTGGGGGAGACGGAGTGGGGGGGAGGGACTAAAAATTCCAACCCTCTATCTTACAAGAGTCACTTAATTAGCATAAATTCAGATATGGCTGAAAAGGGCACATTATGAATAACAGAAGATGCTCCTCTTATCCCTATCACTAGAAACTCCAAGGGTTTTAGGAGCTCTGTGCCAGCAACTGGGGGCAAAGACCAAATATATATTTCTTATTATATCACAATATTACAGCTTGCAGTACAGTTAAATGAAAAATAATTTTTAAATTATATATAAATATAACTATGTAGCTAAGAAAAAAATCTCTCATAAAAATAATGAAATGTTCCAAATATTAACCTTGTTTGCCTTTGAATATTTGGATTATTTTTTCTTTCTAGTTTTCCATAATGTTCACATTTTATTTCATGATAATGCCTTACTTTTATAATGGTGAGGATTAGGGTATGAAGGAAACGGCACCCAAGCTCTGGGGAACATATTCTTTAAGTGTCTGGATTAGAAAAATAGAAGGCACAGTCTTCCTGTTGCTTTCCCAAGAAACTTCAGAGGCCAGAATTGACTTCTGATTCTCACTGCCTGCCTTTTGGTCTCACATGGAAAAGGCTGTCATGTCTTCCAAAGGGTGAGGTGGTGGGAACTCAACATCACAGACTTCCCACATCCCGATCCTCCCCTTCCGACCAGTCACAGAGCAAAATTCCATCAAAGAGCTCTTACTTTAAATATCCTATTAGAAATTTTAGGTCACAAGCCTAAAGAAAATGTGTGCGTGTGTGTGTGTGTGTGTGTGTGTGTGTGTGTGTGTCTTTCTGTCTGTCTGTACATCGATTCCTCCCCCCTTCCTCTATCTTCAAGGGCAGCAAGACAAACTCCAGGGCAATGATGCAGCCATCTGCCTCATTCGCCAAATCTGATAAATCTGAGTGATAAATGATAAATCTATTTATTAAAATAAAATGACAATGCAAAAGAGTGAGAACCAAAGGAACCCCAGCCACGTTAACACTCCAATATTAAACAATTTTAAATAACAACAGATTAAAGTCCATCCCTCCTCGCAACCTTGCCATAAAATCCAAATTAATAATCTCGGATCCCTATGGGCAGTATTCCGGACCCTAATACTGAATTAGGCTAAATATTTCCCCTTCAAGTGCATACAACAATGAGATAAACATTCAAAATCCCTTACATAGCACTACAGAGATATATATCATATATACCATTACATAAATGGTAAATTATGTAAAAACCCAATTATTAACACTGGCTCCCTTTGAATTATGGGTAACAATACTACAGTTATGTTCCTAAAAGTGTGGGGTAAATTAGAGATTTTTAATTTCAAAACTACTAAAAGTACACCCAGTGGTGTGTTCACCATTGAAAGAAATTCTCTGAAAAGCTTATTAAAACAAAAAAATTGTAGCAAAGAAAATGATCCCTCGAATTTATCTCTTTAGTAAATTCAAGTATTGGCAACTTCTTGTATGAAATGAAGGTGGTACAATTGTACCTTGGATATTAAAGAGCAGCTCCAGCAGCAGCAGGAGTTCTCTATGTGAGATGCTGCACCTCGTGCCCACCTAACCTTCTCAACCTTCACAGCAGCCCCATGAAGCAGGTCCATGTATTGTCCACATGTCACCTGAAGATGCAAGTTCCAGGAGCTCACACAGCTACTAAGCAGCAGCACTAAGACTGAAGCCAGCTTAATCCAGCTCCAGAGGAGATGTGCTCTTTCCACTCTGGATCTACAGATTGCCTCTGCACCCCTTTTTCCTCCTACCGAAATTATCCACGCTCAGGCTTCCCTGGTGATGCAGTGGTTGAGAGTCCACCTGCCGATGCAGGGGACGCGGGTTCGTGCCCCGGTCTGGGAGGATCCCACGTGCCGTGGAGCGGCTGGGCCCGTGAGCCATGGCCGCTGGACCTGCGCGTCCGGAGCCTGTGCTCCGCAGCGGGAGAGGCCGCGGTGGTGAGAGGCCCGCGTACTGCAAAAAAAAAAATCCACGCCCAAGCTTGGCTTGGACAACATTTAGGAAAAACAACTGGTATCCACTAATCAAAGAGATCATCAGGGACTTTCCTGGTGGCGCAATGGTTAAGAATCCGCCTGCCAATGCAGGGGACACGGATTCGAGCCCTGGTCCGGGAAGATCCCACATGCCATGGAGCAGCTAAGCCCATGTGTCTCAACTACTGAGCCTGCGCTCTAGAGCCCATGAGCCCCAACTACTGAAGCCCACGCGCCCAGAGCCCGTGCTCGGCAACAAGAGAAGCCACTGCAATGAGAAACCCACGCACCGCAATGAAGAGTAGCCCCTGCTCGCCGCAAGTAGAGAAAGCCCGCGCGAAGCAACAAAGACCCAACGCAGCCAAAAATAAATAAATTAAATTAAATTAAAAAGAGACGATCAATAGTAATGCTGAATGAAGAAGTTACTGAATTATTATGTCAATTTTCAAAAAGTTAATCAATCCTCAAATTAGAACTAGAGGAAGGAAGCTATACATGGCCTTCCAATAATGAAAACAGAAAAAATAAACCAATTACCCGGTCTGGTGGGGAAAAAGAAAGGTATAGAAGGGCCTAAAAATAGATGCCATGTTATCTCCACTTTAATAATAGCAGATTTGCACACATTCTCTTGGAAATGTCACCTAGGCAACCAGAAATACAAAGACAGAGATGTTTGGAAAAATATATGTATATGAATCTATTTTGCCATCTTCTGAACATAAATGATCACTATTTCAAGAAAAGGACGAAAACTAGGAGACTAAATAGTGGGGGAAAGGTAGGTACAGGAGAAAGTTTTGTAAGCAGGTGCCCAGTATAAAGAAGGGTAATAAGGTATAAAAGTAGGTCTCTATTTGTATAAGAAACCCTGACCTATTGCCTCAAATTTGGGTCAAGAATCTGCTAGGAGTGTTAAACATATTTTTTCTATGTTGTTGAAATCTCAAGTTTTTATCTAATAAAACAAAGGCAGACTAATACAAAAAAGGGTAGCCTGGCAAACTTTAAAACACATTTGGAAAACTATCTTAAGTCCCACTTAACTAGGGGGACCATATGTCGCTCTTCACCTGGATTGCCTAGGACATCCGTGTTTGTGCCTGTTGTTTTGTTATAATCATTAAAAAGCTCTCCTCCTTCACACTCAAAAGTGTCCTGGTGTGAACAATAAATTATGTGGTCACTATATTTAGCCAAGACATATTTCTTATCCGCTTAATGATGTGCTAGCTACTAGGTTGGGAACTTAGATTAGCACCAAGACAATTCTGAAGATAGAATCTCTGATCTCCAAAACACTACAATCTCGTTGAATAGACAAAAATAACACCCAAAACGACAGTGAAATAATGAAAACCTGATAATCATTGGTGTACTCTAGGCTGTAAGTGCCTTGGTTCAGATCAGAGACAAAGTAGACAGTGTATCCCCTCAAGTGGGGCACTACAGAGAACTAATGGCAAATGCCACCAGGCTTTACAAGCACTTACTGCATAGCAGGCACTGTGCCAAGCATGATGCCCACATGACGTCAGTTCATGCTCAAAACAACCCCAGAAGCGACGAACTATCATTATGCTCATTTTGCAGATGAGATGACTCACCCAAAGTCATGCCGGAGAATTCAAATGCCCAACTCCAAGCACACGTTCTCCACCACTGCGGTGTGGACACACTGCTTCCTGACTGCCAGCTTCTCCAGGAGTTGGTGCAGCAGTCACGCGTTAGCAGAGCCATCAGCTGCTCTTTCAGCTCTGTAGCAGTGCAAGCTGTGGTCAAGCTCTGGCAGAGGGTTGCCAGATCTGTTAGGGCCCAGGCAAGCCCCAGAGGTCTCTGTGATCCTACTGAGGATCGAGGCTAGTGAGAAGACGGCAATGAGGGGTTTAGGAAAGCAGTGAAGGCTCCGCTCACAACATCAGGGAGCATTACCACCCTAGGCCTGAGGGCTAGAGGGGAAGGAGTGGCTAAAGGAATGCAGAGAGGATGGCTGCAGGCAGAGGATGCCTGGATGGAGCTGTGGCCTTCGGGCAACAGACAAGCCAGCCTGCAACATCCAACCCAGCAGGAGGGCACGGAGGAAATAACTACCCTACCTCACTCTCCTCCCACCCTCCCAACAATGGCTGGACCCACCATAGGCTGAATTACACTAGAAATCAGAAGACAAAGATGGACATTGATGCTGATGGTAGAGATCAGCCTCTCAGGGCACAGAGCCACGTGGATAAGGGAGGAAAGAGACACGGAGGACACAACAAGAGATGGCCAGCCTGCTCGCTGTCCTTGTCCCTACAGAAGAGTGTGCTTCAACTGCAGCACAGGAAACTGGCCTAGTCGCTCTTTGGGGGTCAAGAAGATGCCAGTAAGTCAGAAGACGCCATCCTCAGCATCTATGTGACTCCAAGGCCAGCTTCATGGGCAAGTGACCTGTGCAGTTACACAAGGCACTATGTTCAGAAGGGCTTCCTGCTTGATCTAATGCTCACTGACACCATCTTGAAATTCTTAATAACTTTTTTAACAGGGGCCTCACATTTTCATTTTGCACTGGGCCTCCTAAATTATGTAGCCAGTCTTGTGCAAGGCAAACCATTTTCTTCAGCTGGTGAGACTAAATTTTCTAAGCATCACAGTATGCCACGTATACTATTCAAAGCAAACAGACCCAAAGTTAATATTAACCAGAGTAACAATGTTATAGCAGAATATATAACATAATAAAGTGAAGGGACATTTTACCTTTTTTTTTTCTTTCCTCTTTCCCTTTTGAAGTCAAACTGCAAAGTGGCTGAGAAACCAAAATTAGCTGGCCCCTGGAGAGAAATGGACCTTAATTACAACTGCCTCTCCATAGCACAGAGGGAATGGATGTTGGCTCTTACCCAGTTAATGTGATCAACACAGACAAACAGAATAATTTACACCCTGGGGTGGACTCTCTTGATATATTCCACTTGATGAGTTGCAGCCATCAAATTAGCCAGGTAATTGCCAAAGCTACCCTTGACCTTGTCTTGTGTGCCTGATGTACACAGGCCCCAGTTTGGGACTCATTATTGAAAACACACGCATAAAAGTCTTGTTGATAGGCTGGTAACATTTACAAACCATATTTCTAAGCCAATGCTTTCTGAAGGACTAAAACTTGAGACTTTACTGCTTCTGCTTCATTTTCCTGAAAGACTCTAACATCTTTAGCCTTCCTCTGAGTAATTACAGTTTTAAAAGCATCTAGCAACCCCAGGTGAGAAGCCAGAACAGGAGCAGTGACTGCCCTTCTCCCATTCATTTCCTCCAAGCACGGGACAAAGCAAAGCACAGAAAACTTCCAGCAAGGCAGAGACCGAACTGGTTTTTGACAGCCTTTTTCACTCACCCCTTCATTTCAGAAATAAGGGATGGCAGATTCTAAGAATTTTGTTTGTTTGTCATTTAAAGTTAAAATAAAATTTCAATAGATCAAATCAAAAGCATGTACAAGACCTATACTCTATCAAGGAACCTATAGCCCAGGTGGTAAATCAAATCTATGGGCATCATGACAGAATCACAGGATCAAGGACTGCGGTGTACACTCATGAGCTCTGTTGTGGGTTGAATGGTGGCCCCAAAAAAGATATGTCTGCATCCTAAACCCAGGAACAGGCAAATATGATCTTATTTGAACAAAGGGTCTTTGCAGATATAATTAAGTTGAGGATCTTGAAATAAGACCATCCTGTAAAATGCAACTTAAAACCACAACGAGATAGCACCTCACCACTGTTAGAATGATCATTGTTAGAAAGACAAGAGATCACAAATGCCAGTGTGGATGTGAAGAAAAGGAAACCCCTGTGCACTGTTGGTGGGATTGTAAATTGGTACAGCCACTATGAAAAACAGTATGGAAGATCCTCAAAAAATTAAAAATAGAACTACCATATGGTCCAGCAATTTCATTTCTGGGAATATATACAAAGGAAATGAAAACACTAACTCAAAAAGATATCTGCAACCCCATGTTCATAGCAGCATTATTTACAATAGCCAAGACATAGGAACAACCTAAGTGTCCACTGATGATGAATGGATAAAGCTGTGGTATATATACACAGTGGAATGTTATTCAGCCATAAAACAATGAGAAAATCCTACCATTAGTAACAACATGGATGGACCCTGAAGGCATCATGCTAAATGAAATAAGTCAGACAGAGAAAGACAAGCATTATATATCACTTATATGTGGAATCTAAAAACAAACAAATCTTAAGAACCCCACCAAACTCATAGAAAAAGAGATCAGACTTCTTGTTACCAGAGGCAGAGGACAGGAGAAGAAGGAATTGGAGGAAGATGGTCAAAAGGTACAAACTTCAGTTATAAGATACATAAGCAGTAGGGACGGAATGTACAATATGATGTTATAGTTAACACTGCTGTGTGATGTATGGGAAAGATGTTAAGAGAATAAATCCTAAGAGTTCTCATCACAAGAGGAAACATTTTTTTTTCTTTTTGTGTTTCTTCTTTGTTTATTGTATAAATATGAGACGATGGATGTTAGCTGAACCTTTGTGGTAATCATTTCACACTACACGTAAATCAAAACATCATGCTGTACACCTTAAACTTATAGCGATGTATGTAAGCCTTTCTCAATAAAACTGGGGGGAAAATTATCTAGAATTATTATCCAGGTGAGCCCTAAATCCAATGACAGTTGTCCTTATAAGGTACACACAGAGGAGAGGAGGAGGCAGGAGTGGGAGTGATGCAGCCTCAAGCCCAGAAATGCTGATAGCCACCAGAAACTAGGAGAAGCAAGCAAAGAATTCTCCTCCAGAGCCTCTGGAAAAAGCCTGGCCCTGCTGTTAACTTGATTTCAGACTTCTGGCCTCCAAAATCGTGAGAAAATAAATTTCTGTTATTTTCAGCCACCCAGTTTGTGGTATTTGTTGTAGAGGCCACAGGAAACTAATACAAGCCCTCAGCCACATCTCTCACCTGTGGCCTCAGCTTCACCTCTCAGGGAATGGAAAATATGAGGCCTTCCAAAGCAGCCCTTCTGCTTTCACAGTGAGCCTAGTTCTGGCCCCAGAATAGGTCTTTTCCGCAATGCAGTACTACATGTATTTGGAGACCATAATAATCAGGCTCCCACAGAGCTTCTTCTGGCTACAGAGCCCCTCATGTCATGCCTCAGGGGAAATGAGCTCCACCTCCCACACACTAGACCCCGCCCTGTGCATTCCCCCCAGCCAGAATAGCAGGGAGGGAACTACCATCTCCTTTGTCCTCAACACTCTTCTCCTTCCAAGGTGGCCAAGTCTCATTAATGTTTAAGCAGCCAGGTTACGCTATAAACTCTTTTGAAACTTTGAACTAAAAACAAAACAAACTTACAGCTTTCTCACGTGTGTTTCACGGACATATCATCAACTATACAAAAAAGATTTTTTTATTGAAACATAACCAATCAGCTATGAAACATATCTAAAAAATGCCTGTTGTTGGGACTTCCCTGGTGGTCCAGTGGTTAAGAATACATCTTGCAATGCAGGGGATGCCGCAGGGCAACTAAGCCCGCACGACACAACTAGAGAGCCCATGTGCCGCAACTACAGAGTCCATGTGCTCTGGAGCCCACGTGCTACAACTACAGAAGCCCGGGTACTCACAGCAACGAACAAAGAGCCCGTGCACCACAATGAAAGATCCCGCGTGCCACAACTAAGACCCGACGCAGCCAAAAAATATTTAAAAAAAAAATACACACTGTTATTTAGAGAAAAGGGGGGGGGTGATTTCTGAGCAGTCACTTACTCTAAATTTTGACAGCCTAGCTAAGTTTGCACAAATCAGGTTACTACCAAAGAATCAAAACACACAGGTTTCTGAAAAACCTAACATTCCAGATCCAACTAGATGTACAGAAGAAATGTTCCTGGGTTCAAATCCCAGCTCCACAACTTACTAGCTACTGACCTAGGGTAGGTCACTCAGCCTCTTGATGCTTTAGTTCTCTTACCTGTAAAGGATAATCGTAAGGCTCTCTCTTGCCGGATTCTCTCTGCTTTGCCCTCCAGATCCAACCTCCTCCCTTCCCCACCCTGCTCTCAGCCCTGGGAGGCTGACTTCTATAGAAAAAAAGGTAGTCCCTGCATTTCTTGCCCTCTGGCTTCTGGTTGATTTGGCCAATTGGAAGACACCAGCAGATTAGAGGCGGGGAGAAAAGAGTGGCTGGGGACTTACTCACCTGGTGCCTCCCGGCCAGACCATACCTAGGCAGTAGCTGTATTCTTCTACTGAAGGGCAATTCCAGAAACTGCTCTTTCATGTCACCCTTTCAGGACTGCACACTCATCTAGCCAGTGTGGGTGACTTCCCTTAATTTGCCCACAACTTTATGAATATGGTAGTCCCCCATTATCCATGGGGAACACATTCCCAGCCCCCCAGTGGATGCCTGAAACCACAGATAGTGCTGAACCCTATATATACTATGATTTTTCCTATACATATGTAGCTATGGTAAAGCTTAATTAATAAGTTAGACACAGTTAGAAATTAACAACAATAACAAAATTGAACAGTTATAGCAATATACTGTAATAAAAGTTATGTGAATGTGGTCTCTTTCCCTCTCTCAAAATATCTTAATTGTACAAATGTAACGCCTTTTCCATCTTAACTAAGCATTTATCATTCACTGGGGCCGTAACTTTTTTTTTTTCTTCAGAAAAAAATGCACCCATGCACAAATTTTGCACAGCATTTCAAGGGGGACTCACGCCTTCTTGGAGCCCAACAGGGACACCGTCCGTGAGGGTCGCAGGGCCCAGGTTAGGGGCTGTAACTTTTGCAGTTTGAGATATGATAGCAAAACTAGCACAGCACATATTTCTTTTTCCTTCTTCACAATTTCACGGATAGAGGATTCGTTCTTACCGTAAATCTCAGCAACCTCAGCATAAGGCTTTGTTTTCTTCCCTCGTTGAGAGCTTTCACCTTTTCACTTAAAGTAAGCACTTTACAGCTTCTCTTTGGCATATGAGAATTCCCAGCATCACTACCCTTGCGCTTCTGGGCCGTTATTAAGTAAAATAAGGATAACTTGAATACAAGAACTAAAATACCACGGAAGTGGATCTACTAAGTGACTAACGGGCAGGATACGCTGGACAAAAAGACGATTCCGTCTTGGGCGGGGCGGAGCAAACTAACGCGAGATTTCATCACTACTCAAAATGGCGCACGATTTGAATTGTTTATTTCCAGATCTTCCACTTATTTTCGGACCATGGTAAATGAAACCTTAGAAAGCAAAACTGAGGATAAGCGAGAACTAGTATAGTCTTTTCATTAAACTTTCTTCAGTTGTACCCTTTTTTTGTGTGTGTGTGTGGTACACGGGCCTCTCACTGCTGCGGCCTCTCCCGTTGCGGAGCACAGGCTCCGGACGCGCAGGCTCAGCGGCCATGGCTCACGGGCCCAGCCTCTCCGCGCCATGTGGGATCTTCCCGGACCGGGGCACTAACCCGTGTCCCCTGCCTCGGCAGGCGGACTCTCAACCACTGCGCCACCAGGGAATCCCTTCGGGCTATTTTGAGTGATGCCGCTGTGAGCATAAACCCTATGAAAGGTTTATCAGCCACGGTCCTACAGGGAGGCAGACAACACACTCAAAAGAGTATAACTGGGCTTCCCTGGTGGCGCAGTGGTTGAGAGTCCGCCTGCCAATGCAGAGGACGCGGGTTCGTGCCCCGGTTTGAGAAAATCCCACATGCCGCGGAGCGGCTAGGCCCGTGAGTCATAGCCGCTGAGCCTGCGCGTCCGGAGCCTGTGCTCCGCAACGGAAGAGGCCGCAGCGGTGAGAGGCCCGCGTACCGAAAAAAGAAAAAAAAAAAAAAAAAAAAAAGCCAAAAAGTAGAAGCAACCCAGGTGTCCATCAGCAGATAAACGGATAAACAAATGTGGTATATGCATACAATGGAATATTAGCTTTAAGAAGAAAGGAAATTCTGACACGTGCTACAATATGAATAAACCTTGAAGACATTACGCTAAGTGAAATAAGCTAGTCACATAAGGACAAATATTGTATGATTCCACTTATATGAGGTACCCAGAGTAGTCAAATCCGTAGAAACAGAAAGTAGAATGAATGGTGGTGACCAGGGTCTAGTGGGCACGAGGAAATTAAAAGTTTTTGTATAATGGGTATGGAGTTTCAGTTTGGGAAATTGAAAAAGTTCTGAAGATAGATGGTGGTGACGGTTGCACAACAACGTGAACGTACTTAATGCCACAAAACAGCACACTTAAAAATGGTTAAAATGGTAAACTTTATGCTATATATATTTAACCACAATTTTTAAACGTATTTAAGAAATATTAATTGCTCACCTATTACACAAAGCACCGCACTGGGGATACACAAACTGGAAGGTCACTGTCTCCATCAAGGGTGCTCAGCTCCTGCACTTCCCCCATATACCCCTCATTCCAGCAATCTGTTCCCTAATTATGTCTTGCACTTTCAAGCTGGAATACAAATTCCTTCAAGACAAGGGACTAGATCATACTCATCCAAATCCCTAGAACTTAACAAAATGTTGAGCACATCCTCAAAAATATTGGTTGAATAAGTGAGTAAAAATCTAGCCAAAGAAGTCTATGTTCTTTTTTTCCCAAGTCTTCTAGCCAGTCAGTACTTAACATTTCTTGAAGTTAGTTACCTATATTTTCAGAAATGAAAAGAGTAGAACCTCACGCTAAACTCACTTTAAATTGTTCTTTTGACAAACAATCCTACTAATTGCATAAATTGTGGGTTTTAAATCAGAACTCCTTTGTTTGCTAGCCATGTGTCCACGGACAAGTTATTGACTGCCCCTAAGCCTGTCATCTGTTAAGTGGGAATGCTGACATTACTATAGTGGACATCTATTGCTTTGTAATCCAAAATCTATTGGCCAATCTCCTGGTGACAGTATAACAATGTTGTGCTGGAGAAACACCCTTGCTCCTACTTCTTAGCCTATGGCTCAGGGATGAAACCCGCAACCAAGCCCAAGCCCTAGACTAGTGTAGAACTCAGGAATGCTGGGGTATTCTATCATGGTGATAGAGACAGAGGGACGGTGAGGACCAAGCCTGGCTGTCATTATTGCCTAATCCCAAACCCTGACAGACATCACTAATTGACCACAGCACTCGTTCCTACTGAGCCTGGACCCAGCCTTGGATTCCTCTTCAACCCAGCTCTCCAGGCAGCCACTACCAATCAAATCAGTCAAAGATGACAGGCAAAATGAAACCAATTGTCTTAGCTCCAGAACAGCAGTTGGCAGTTTTTATGTAAAGTACAGTGTAGTAAGTATTTTAGGCATGGTCTCTAATATATATTCTTCTTTGTGTTTTGATTTGTTGTGTTTTCAGCCCCTTAAAAATGTTAAAAAGCATTTTTTGATCTTTCAGCTTACCAAACCCCCTGCTCTGGAGCCTTGAAATCAGACTCTGGGGCTGTCCCAGAGATCCAGGCACCATCTTATCTCCCTCTGCAGGACTCCTGGGAGCTCAGTACTGGAGCACTTGGAAATGCCACCTCAGTCAGAAGTGCACACACAGAACACACTGAATTGCCTGAAAAGTACAGAGGAGCTTTGATGACAGGAGAGTTTCTGTTCTTATCATGCCAATCCCAGGGCAAGCTGACACCCACACTCTGGGGGAAGCTACAATCCAAGGGAGAGCTACAAAGCCCATGCACGTGCTGACCTTCACTTCTACTTCCAGAAGCAATTTCACCGCACAGCCCCTCAGACAGCCGAACACACTCATTCCCCACAGCCAATGTGAGGAAAGCAAGAGTTCAAATCACTACATTTCTCCATTGTTAGTCTAACTCCTTACAATTAAAAAAACACCTCTGAAATTGTTCCAAGAGACTGTGCCACATGTCTTTTGGCCAACCTTTGATTCCTTATTTATTCCTTATTTCCCAAAGCTTTTTTTTTTTAATTGCAGAGTAGTATGTATAAAAGTTGGTTTGGTCCTCCTCTTTATTATTTTCCTTGTTTCTGGTTTTAGTGGAAAGGAATGAACTTTGCTTGACTGATGTTCATTCATTCATCCAATAAACAATTACTTATAATCCCAATCCACCTCTCAAGGCACTTGCAGGTAGGAAAGACAATTGCAGATGATAATGCAGAGTGATAGGAGGGGTAGGTGCAGGGTAACATTCCAGCATGAAGCAAGGGCAGCTCAGTCAGCTGTGGCGGTGATGAGTACCAGGAGGTCTGCTGGAAGGCAGTGTCACTGCAGCAGAGCAGGGAAGAATGCATAGGGGTTGACCAGACAAGGAAGGATGGGAGGATGGCAGGTGCTGAGACTCAGTGGCCTGAGTAAAGGCTACACATGGGGTTTGGGGGCAGAGGGAGTTGGGAGATGAAGCTGGCAAGGAGACCAGGGTAGGGTCATGAAGGCCTTGGATTCCAAACTCTATCCTGAAAGCCACAGAAAGCCTCTGAGGGAACTAAGCCGAATGACTGACTTAAGATTTTTATTTTCAAAACAAGCATTCTAGTTGCAGTTTGGAGAACCCACTGGAGCAAGAGAGTCCTGATTTGGAGCAAGGAGCCCAGTGTGAAGGCAACTGGAGCAATTCAGGCAAGAAGTGATGAGGTTATGAACTAAATCAGTGACAGCAGGAAATGAGAGAAGGGGGAAGACATCAACAACAACAAAAATAAGAGCTCACATTTATGCAGCACTTTCTAATGACAAAGCACTGTGTGAAGTGCTTTTTGTGTATTAATTCACTTTATCTTCACAACAAGCCTGAGATAAGTTTGGTACCTATTGTCAACCACAGATCAGGAAACCCAGAGAGATTAAGGAGCCCAAGGTCTGAGAGCTATTTGTGTCCCAACCAGAAGTCACATCCAGCAGTCTGGCTGCAGAGTCCACTCTCCTCACAGCCCACTCTCCTAAGCACACCCACAGAGAGTGGATATTCGAGATGGGCGCTGAGTGGTTGAAATGGGGGAGACTCCAGGGCAATCTCCAGGGGCCTGGCTTGGGTACCTGAACATTTGGATTTCAGCTTCTTGAAACTCCACTTCTGAAAGAAGCCCCATCCCCAAGTCTATATTTAGCCCTCAACCAGCATTCCCCATACACCCACACTCTCCCCATCACCCCACCACCCCTTTCTCCTTTGCAGTCCTTGCAGGCGCATTTGGAGTGAAAAACCTCACAAGCACTGCCAGTCAGGTCTGAGAAACCCCGACATCAAAGTCTGCTCTTGGTAATCCAGAGGCTTAGGTCTATTATTTTCAAATCAGTCAGAACTGGGAAAACTTGGAGCAAGCCTGTGTGGTATCCTTCTCAGCAAGCAAGACCCTGGCAGCCCTACCTCTGTGTTTCCCACTAGTTGCCCTAGAGAGCAGAACGTGTACCATTATTTGGCGCCAGCGCTTAACAGAAGCACGTTCGCCTGGCCAGCAGCCTCAGACCCGCAGGAAGAAAGTGGCCCTGGCGGGAAGACCTTCAGAGAGCCAAATGGCTTCTTTCTCCAGGCATGAGAGTTAAAGCAAGCATCTGCAGCAAGAAACTTGTGTTATTTCCTGCGGACAAGGAGACCTCCTGCCCCACCCGGGCTGATCCAACCCACTTTGCACATCCTGCTTCTCTGGGAGCTAAAAATAAATCGGTATGCACTGAAAAACACTCAAACACATCTCCCCAGCACACCCCTTCCCGAGTTCCCGAGGGCAAGAGACCCAAATCTTTCAAGTCCTGAGTCCAAAATGCAGACCACTTCCTCGTCTGCGTTCCACTGGCGCCTGTTGGGGGTTCCCAAAGCCCCCTCCCCACGCGCCCACCCCTCGCAAGTTACTCCTGCGGCCTCTGAGGGCCGACTCTGAGGCCCGGGAACCCGCGAGTGCCCTCGACCCCCACCTCCTCCCCCGACACCGGGAGGGATGCTTCCGGTGTCCCGGGCCACCAGGCGCACCAACGCCCCCTTCCGACCCAGCACGTCCCCTTCCGACCCAGCGCGGCCCCAACCTGTCTGCCCTGTGCGCCTCTGCGCGTCCCTCTGCAAAGTTGCTCTCTTTTTCTGCCACCATCTTCAGGGTCTTTGGTTTTGTTTTATTTTCCCTCAGAGGCACTGAAGGAAGGACGGAGGAATTGACAGGATGAGCTGCAGCCGGGAAGGGCTGCGGGGACCAGGTCTCCGGGACCGCGCGCTCCTCGCGCCCACCCCTGCGCCCGCCGCGCCCCGAGCGCGCCGGTCCCCCTAGCAGCCGCTCCCGGTGCCACCACCCCCGCACACCCGCCAGGCTGCAACTCCGACTACGCTCTCGCTCCGGAGAAGCGGACGGAAGGCGCTGCGACTCACCGCCTCGGCCGCTCCCAGCGTCTGTGCCGCCGCGCCTGAGGCGGCGGCGGCGGCGGCGGCGCCTTCCCTCCGCCCGCCTCCCCCGGGACAGCACCGCCGCCCGCCGCGCCCCCCTCCCCAGCCTGGCTCGCCGCCTCCCCCCCTCGCGGCCGCCGACCCACCTCCCCACTGCGGCCCCGCAGGCAGCCTCTCCTGGGTGGGCGGACGGCTGGGGTGCAGAGGGCCAAGCTGAGGCGCGCGCGCGGTTTGCAGGTGCAGTGGACGCCCCGATGTTGTGCTGGTGCAGCCGCTAGGCTTATTATCCCCGTTATACACGCTAGTCCTAGCCCACCGCCAGGCTTCTAGGCAGTCTCACTGCTGCTTTCTAAGCGGTGCCATTTGTTTAGGGTCGTGGGAAGGTCAGATTCAACGTAGAGCACCTTCTTCCAGGCTTCGATTGGGAGACCCTGGGGTCCCTGCTACGCAGCAGTGAAGTTCAAGGGAGTCTTGGAAGGACGAGCCCGCAAGGAGGGACGGGCTGCTTTGCCTCATCAGTGTTTTCTTTACCAGAGCTTAGCAAAAAGCTGGGAAGAAGGACATCTAAGGGATCTCTTCCCCCCTCGTTTCCCCCACCTCCTGTAGCCCACCGCAGAATGTCACCAAATCTTCCATCTCCACTGGAGATGATAAGAGGCAAATGTCTTGACAATTTATTCAACCAATATTTATCAAGTGACTGCCATCACATGTTCCTGTCCTGCTGCGTTGGCCACTCAGGACCTCTCAAAAAGCTACTGTAACTTCCTATACTTGTCAACTGCAGCAACATTTCCAGAACCCACAGAAGATCTCAATAGCAAGTCAAATTCACTGATTAAAAAAACTTGCTGGTAAAAATAACAAAAAGGCACCATGTAAAGCTGTAAAGGCACCATGACTTGTCCATGCTTGTTATAATGATTACAAAATCTTTTAATATGACTAGTAGTTGTAGAAATGACCGTCACATTTAGGTTCATACATCTGCCAACTCTGATTTGAAAATCACGGAAAATGTTCCCCTGACCAAAGCCATCCTCTTAGTTCTTAGTTCTGCCTTCCATTTCCACATCATTTACTCCTTCAGGCAAAGCTTACAAAACCAAAGACATCTGAGAGTCCATTAAACCATTTATGGGATACTAAAATTTGTTCCAGATTGGATTAGCAGATTAGCTCAGTGTTTTTGCCTCTCTGGGTACACTTTGGAATCACCTAAGGAGTCAGATTTTTTTGTTCGTTTTTTAGTGGTAGGCCTCGCCCCACACCCATAGATTCTGATTTAACTGCTTGGGGTGCAGCCTTGCTTAGGGACGCTTTACAAGGGCCCCAGGAGATTCTGATGTGCAGCCAGGGTTGGAAATCCAGGGATTAGCCAATCATCAAACTGAGCCTGAGGCAATGGGATGACAAACCAAAAAGTTTTGACGCAAGGAAAGGTCTGAGCAGGTGCTGCAAACCTCAAACGTCCCTAAGGGATTAAAAAGAAATAACAAGTGACTTAGCCTGGTTGCACAGGGCCAAACTGGCAAGGACTTCAAGGACATAAAGCACAGTCTCTTTTTTCCACATGGGAAATGCAGATCCAGTGTGGCCACTCAAGTTGGGGATTTTTTCATTTTGTTTTGTTTTTCCTCCACAGAGAAGCCAAAAACCTACATTTAATGTGAACTCTTTTAATTTTAAAATGTTGGTAACTAATTAAAAAAATATTTTTAAAAAGAAGAGTTTATAGGCCACAAGGGGTCCCTAGGTCATCATTTTGTCACCTGTGGCCTGCACAGTTTAGACCTGGTCATTGCCTACAGACTACAGGAAGAACCCTGGTGAGTAGAAGGTGGCAGTGCTTTGGGTGGAGGTGTCTCTGAGAGAGAATGATTTAAAAACCCACTTTATTTTTTTAATTTTGCTTTAATGATCTCTGCTTTTTAGAAAAAAAAAAAAAAGCTTTGTTAAAATATAACTCATACATACAATTCACCGATTTAAAGTATCCAATTTGATGTTTTTAGTATATTCATAGAGTTGTACAACTATCACCATAATCAATTTTAGAACTGATTTTGATCACCCCCAAAAGAAATGCTGTGTTTATTAGCACTCATTCCCTTTATTCTCCCAACCCCCAGCCTCTGGCAACCACTAATCTACTTTCTCTATAGATTTGCCTATTATGTACATTTCATATAAATGAAGTCTTCATACAATATGAAGTATTTTGTGACTGCTTTCTTTCACTTAGCATAATGTTGTCAAGGTTCATCCATGTCATCAGTACTTCATTCCTTTTTATGAACAAATAATGTCCCATGGCATAGATATATCATATTATGTTCATCCATTTTTCAGCTGATGAACATTTGGGTTGTTTCCACTTTGGGGCTATTATAAATAATGTGGCTATGAACATTTGTGTATGCCTTTATTGTGTGGATGTATGTTTTTATTTCTCTTGGGTGTCTATTTAGGAGTGGAATTGCTGAGTCACATAGTAACTCTAAGTTTGACATTTTGAGGAACTGCTACACTGGTTTCCAAAGCAGCTGTACCATTTTACATTCTCACCAGCAGTGTGTGAATGTTCCAGTTTCTCCACATCCTTGCCAACACTTGTTATTTGCCATTTTTCAAGTTTATACCATCCTAGTGGCCATGAAGTGGTATCTCATTGTGGTTCTGATTTGCATGTTCCTAACAGCTAATGATGTTGGTCATCTTCTCATGTGCTTATCTTCTCTGCAGAAATGTCTATTCAGATCCTTTACCCATTTTTTTAAAGTCAGTTATTTGTCTTTTTTACTCATTATTTATTATGATTTATTATTCAGGTATAAGTGTTCTTTATATAATCTGGATATGAGTCAGATATATACTTTGTAAATAATTCCTCCCATTCTGTGGGTTATCTTTCCATTTCCTTTGAAAGAAAAACGTTTTCCATTTTGAAGAAGCATGAATTATCTATGTTTTCTTTTGTTGCTTGGACTTTTGGTGTTACATCTAAAAGGCTTTGCCTAATTCAAGGGCACAAGATTTATGCCTAAACATTGGACCCTACTTTTTACAATGCTCTTTAACGGTGTGATATTGGAAACTGGGAACACTGAAACAACTGGCCTTGAGCCCATGGTCAGAGTCTCCCACTTCCAGAGTTTTAATGTGCTGGGACTGCTCTCACCATGGCATTTGGTCAACTTTGGGCACTTAATTGCAATTTTTTGTCAAGGAAGCAACTGAGTGTGTAAATTTGGGGCTAGCTAGGTCAATAGTGGCATGCATTCATTCATCTACTCCACAAATATTTCCTAAGGGCCTCCAATGTGCTTTAAACTGTTCTAGGTTCTCAGGATATAGCGCTAAACAAGGCAGACAAGATTCATGTTCTGGTGGGGCTTCTAGCTTAATTAGATAGAAAATAGATGACAGATGATAGATACATAGATAGAGCACATAAGATCCATAGCAAATGAGTGCTATGTCAAGAATTCACATAGAGTGATAAGCTGGAACAACTAGGGAAAGAGCCAGGCAGAGGAAACAGAGTGCCAAAGATCTAATTTGAGGGGAGAAATACACAGCTTATTCTGGGAACACAAAGAAACCTAACGTGACTGAAGCTTATTGGGTGTCTTTGGCTGAACTACCTAGAAAGTCAGGCCCAAGCAAATGGCTAGGTGACAAGACTATAGGGAAGTGAAATCTCAGGAAAGGATGGAGAGAAAAGAGGAGTGAGTCAGGAAGAGAGGGAAAGCAACTTCAAAGAGTTGTGTTACACAGCTGGTGATGGTTGCCAGAGTCGGCAGGAAGCACCATGGATTTGTAGGAGGCGGCATGGAGGTATCAGTGGATAGGCTAAAGAAGGATTCAAAAGGAAGATGCTGATTTCTGGTCTACAGAGAAGCAGTGTAATGCTTCTGAAGCTTCAAACATCTGTCGGGGGTCAGGGGAAAGAGTTCTGGTGTGGTAGAAAGAGAGAACATTTATTTGCAGGCTCCTTTCTCTCATTGCTCAATGTTAACTGATCGGCACTTCTGGTTGCATGTGAGTGGTCACCAAATAGGTGTCTGGGCAGACTAGGGAAGTCCCAAGGTGGAAGGCAAAAGGCATATGGCAGGAGGTGCAGCACTGTTGGGCTGTACCCAAGAGCAACTTGAGAGATTCAACCCAAGGTAGTGACAGAAGTAGCAGCAACCTGGCTCCATGACCACAGTCATAGCACAGACCATTGCTGGATTTGCTCTAGGAAATTGGTGTCTCATCATCCATTGAGTTGATGCATAAAATGAGTTCAATACAGCGGGCAAGGGGGAGAGTGAGGGACAATGTGGTCAGAGAGTGGCAGGACCAGGCCATGCACTGCTTTGCAGGTCAGGATAAAGAACACAAAATTTATTCTAGTTTGGAATTTACTCTAAGAACAATACAAAGCCATTGAAGGCTCTTTGTAAATTTATTTTTTAAATATATGTACAGTAAAAGTCACTTTTTAAAGGAACAGTTCAGCAAATTTTGACAAATCCATTACCACCATCAAAATTCAAAATGGTGCCATTGCTCCAAATATGCTGCTGCCCCTTATAGTCAAGCCCTCCCCCTAACCCTAACCCCTGGAAACTACTGATGTGTTTTTTGCCTCACAGTTTTGTCTGTTCGAAATGTCGTATCAGTGGGATCATACAGTATGTACCCTTTCAAGATTGGCTTCCTTCACTGAGTATAAGGCATGTGAGATTCACCTGTGTTGTTGAGTCCATCAGTGGTTTATGCCTTCTTATTGTATGAATGTACTACAAGTTATTTATCAACTCACAGTTGAAGGAAGTTTAGGTTATTTCCAGTTCAGGGAAGTTATGAATAAAGCAACTGTAAATATTGGCCTACAGGTTTTTGTGTGAATAGAAGTTATCATTTCACTTGGGTAAATACGTAGGACTGGGTTTGCTGGTTCCCACAGTGAGCGTATGTTTACCTATAAAAGAAACTACCAAACTGCCTTTGACATTGCGTTCCCAGTAGCAATATACGAGGGTTCAGTTGTTCTGTATTCATTCCAGGACGTGATACAGCTAGGTGTTTGTTTCTTTGTTTTGTTTTAAACCATTTTAAATGGTGTGTAGTAGCTTTAATTTCTATTTCGCTAATAATTAAGACGTTGAGCATCTTTTCATGTGCTTATTTGCCACCTATTTAATTCCATTGTAGTATCTTTTCAAAAATTTTCTATTTCTTAATTGGTTCATTTGCTTGCTTTTTGATAAGTTTTAAGTATCCTTTATATATAGTGGATACAAATCCTTTGTCAGTTAGGTCCAAATATTTTTCTTCCACTGGGCAGAGTATCTGTTCATCCTCTTATCATGATCCTTCACATAGCAAAAGTTTTCATTTTGATGAAGTCTAATTTATCAATTTTTCCCTTTATGTATCATACTTATGGTATCATATCTAATAACTCTGCCTAATCCCAAGTCACAAAGGTTTTCTCCTAAAAGTTTTATAGTTTTAGGTTTTATATTTATGTCTATGATCCATTTTTAGTTCATTTTTGTACAACATATAAGGTATGGGTCAAGGTTCATATTTTTGCTTATGGATATCCAATAGTTCCTACACTATTGAAAAGACTATGTTTTTCTCCATTTAATCACCTTGCACCTTTCTCAAAAATCAATTAACCCTATCTGTGTGGATTTAGTTCTGACTCACAATTCTGTTCCAATGATCCATGTGTCTGTTCTTTTGCCAGTACCACACTGTCTTGATTATTGTGGGTTTTTAATGAGTCTTGAAATCAAGTGATACAAGTCCTCCAACTTTGTCCTTCTTTTTCAAAACTGTCTTAGCTTTCTGATTTATTTTTCCTTTTCACATACACTTTCGAATCACTGTGTCACTATCTACAAAATCCCTACTGATATTTTTATTGTGATTGCATTAAAACTATAGATCAATTTGGGGAGAATTAACATCTTAAAAATGTTCAGTCTTATAATCCATGAACATGATAAATATCTCTATTTAAGTCTTCTTTGATTTCTTTCATTATTGAGTATAAACATCCTGCACATTTTTGTTAGTCTTATAACTGTATTTCTTTTCCGGTGTGCTATTGAACATGTAAATTTCAATCTTCAATTGTTTAAGGCTTAACATGTAGAAATATGATTGGTTTTTGTATATCGACTTTTATCCTATGAATCTGATAAACTCACTCACTATTTCTAAGAATTTCTTTGTCGAATCCTTGGGGTTTTCTATGAAGACAATCATGCATTTGTGAATAGTTATATTTCTTCTTTTCTAATCTCTATGGTTTTTATTTCTTTTTCTTATCTTTTTGTAGTTTCCAGAACTTTCAGTTCTATGCTGAAGGGGCAAGAGCAGACATCCCTGCCTTACTCCTGATTGTAGGGGGAAAGTATTCAGTCTGATTAGGAGGGTACTTTAGGTTGTGTCTCATGAAGGGAATAAGTGGTGTATCCTCTATGTATTCTAGAATCAGTATCTTAAAAGGAACCCACACATACACTCCACTGGTGATTCTGATGTCCAGATAGATTTGGAGACCACCAATCTGGAGACCACTAGTCTCTTTGCACACTTCTGTCTCTTAAATTCTATGAGACCAGCTCTTTTATTCAACAACGAATATTTTTTCAGTGTTTTCTATATGCCAGGTGGAGTTTTAGGCCCTCTGCACACAAAAATTAAAGCTCGGTATGTGCTCTCACCACCTTAAGTCTTATGGGGAAGACTCACACGTCTGTCTGTGTTACAATGCAGTGTTAATGCTCTAATGGAGGTATATGCTTGCTCTACCTGCTCTTAATTTCCTAGATCCTTGAAGAAGGAGAGAACACCTGCCTACTGAGATCTAACTGACGCTATATTCCTCATAGCCACCTAAGAGCCAGTCTTTTCTGGATTTTACCCACAGAGGAGTCTTCCTCTTGTTATAAAGCCTGAAAATTTGTGGATTCCCCTTGAGATAATTTGAGCCTGTCATCTTAATTAGGCTTTTTAATTTGCCCTCAGAACTCTTTTTTCCTCTTCAACAAGCTCCGTAAAAGGATCTTATCTCTTTTAAGTGTCTCTTCCTTCATTTCCAATCAGGGTGATCACATCTTTACACCTTATATCTAGATCATGTTTTTTAACTCCTACATGTGTGTTTAATAATACATCTTCATTTAATTATAGCTCATGCGCACTAGCTAAGGATATGCTTATATACCCCAGCAAAATCACAGTATCATTGGGGGGAGGGAGGGTATAAAAGTTTTTACATTAAAATGGCTTATTCACTGCTGCCAACACAGTATTACTTCAGTACTACACTTCATCTCCAAAGTACCTTTGTGAAAAAGTAGGCTAGTAATTTTTTGACAGTGGTAGCTGAATGATCAGTTATTTTCTAAATGCTCTCATTAATAATGACTTTCTAAAATAAAAAATTTTCATCAATTGATACATTTAATAATACTATTTTTGTTTAGTCTAAAAGTGTCCATAGAAAACAAACAGTAGGATGTCCCAAAAGTTTGAAGCAAATGTTATGGGAGAAACTGACGCAGTTGAGAAAACTTTAGTGTGAACTTTTGTGGTTTTTATATGATTAGGAAAAAACTCATTTTTCACTCTTAATGGTAACACGCTTCAACCCAGTCTTTTACTGGGAAGCTTCTTCTGTGCCAGACATGAAGGAGTTACTAAGATATATAAGCTAGTCCCCCTACTGTCAGGGAACTCTGTTTAATAGAGGAAAGAGACACATAAACAGATGGTGACATTGCAATGTGGGATGTGCTATGGTCCAGGAAGGACAGGCTTCTGTGGGAGTTCAAAGAGGGTTCTCTAATCCCGAGCCAAGGGGAGCAAGCATAAGTAAGGTCTGAAATAAAACTAGCTAACATTCACTGAGTATTTGGCATGGGCCAAGCACCCTTTTAAGCACATGGCACATGTTAGCACATCTAATCTTCACCAAAAGCCCATGAGGAAGGGCTATTACCCCACTATTACCCCACTATCTAATGAGGCTTTTTAAAAGGTTGGTGACTTGCCCAAGGTTACATAGCTCTGAAGATACAGGGTTGGAATCCAGAATAAGGTCATTAAGCATAATAATGGCCCCTCGAAGATGACCACGTCCTGGGGCTTCCCTGGTGGCACAGTGGTTGGGGGTCCGCCTGCTGATGCAGGGGACGCGGGTTCGTGCCCCGGTCCGGGAGGATCCCACATGCCGCGGAGCGGCTGGGCCCGTGAGCCATGGCCGCTGAGCCTGCGCGTCCGGAGCCTGTGCTCTGCGATGGGTGGGGCCACAACGGTGAGAGGCCCGTGTACGGCAAAAAAAAAAAAAAAAAAATGACCTAATCCTCAGGACCTATAAATATATAACCGTACAGGGCAAAGGGGAAGTAAAGATACAGATGGAATTAAGATTACTAATCCATAGGCCTTAAATAGGGAGATTATCCTAGATTATCCAGGTGGGCCAATATAACCACAAGGGTCCTTAGAAGTAGAAGAGGGGGAGCAGAAGAAGAAGCAGAGGGAGATCTGAGCTACAGAAAACAGTCAGACAGAGATGCAGCTCTGCTGGCTGTGAAGATGAAAGAAGGGATCCCAGAGTGGAGGAATGTAGGTGGCCTCTAAAAGCAGGAAAAGACAAGGAAACAGATTTTTCCCTAGAGCCTTTGGAAAGGAAAACAGCCCTGCCAACACCTTGATTTCAGCCCAGTGAGTCCCATTCCAGACTTCTGAACTCCAGAACTGTAAGATAATAAATTCGTGGTTTTTTAAATTTATTTATTTTTAGGCCACACCGTGCATCATGTGGGATCTTAGTTCCCCAACCAGGGATTGAACCAATGCCCCTGGCATTGGGAGCATGGAGTCTTAACCAGTGGACCATCAGGGAAGTCAGTTTATGTTGTTTCAAGCCACCAAGTCTCTGGTAATTTGTTACAGCAGCAGTAGGGAACTAATACACAGGCCCGGGTCTTTCTCATTTAAGAGCACAAGGCTTTGACTCCAGAACCCTTTTCCTGAGATTTAACTTAGAAGAATGTAAGCCAATATTTTTGCATGTGTAGCTTGGAATATTGGGCCCTAAATTCCTTACCTCATTCTCATCCACTATTAGAGGCAGCACCCACCTTCCGACCCTCATTCATGGCCCAGAGACCCTCCTTGTACTTTCTCCCTATCCCCTTGGCATTTCTCAGAGCATCTTTAATTCATCTGCAAACTACAAAGATTCATTGTGTACTGATTTTCTCCTAGAACATGACCCAAACTGCCAAAGGAAAACCATACGCACAGTGCCATGATCAGAGGGGAGAAATGTGTTCATCAAACACCATGACTAATCCTATCAGCCAGGATGTCACTGCCCGGACCTGCAATTTTTGTTTAGGGTGGAGGAAAACCTAAGAAGTACCTAGTAACCTTGACAGAAGGCAGAGGTTTGCTGCATTCAGTTATACCTCAAAACATACTTGGTTTCGTTCAAGGCAAGTATACCAAAGAAAGAAGAAAATAGCTTCCCTCCCTGCATGTCCAGGCTGCTACCTTGCCCTGCCTGCAGCTCTTCAAGAATGAGTGAAGAGGAGAATCCAGCTCAGGGTACAGGAGACCATGTTTGCTGTCTATTGTTGGCTGCACAGATGCCAAGACCATGAGAGCAGGTGAAATGGAGGCTCTCTCCTGACTGCTTACTCAGGCATCAGCCAGTGATCATTACATCATCTTTGCAGTTCATCTCCCAGTCTTCAAAATGTTCTCTGGGTCTCTTGTCAAGGGGCAACCAGAATGAAGTGCAGTTCACTGAGAGGATCCTTCTGACAAGGCAGCCGAAGATGATGAGCACCAATGTTGAGGTCACAGCTGTGTGCTGGAGTCGTGAGAAATGACTGATAATAGGAACATGGCAAGGCAGTGGAAGTATTTACACAACAGAAGTAGACAAAGGCTACAAATCAGGCTACAAAACAGGACACCAAAGGGTCATGCTGGCTGTATGCATTTTGAGACATTATGTCTATTTACTTGCTTTTGAAAACCAGCACCACAGATTCATGCCATTCAGCCTGTAGACCATGAAGACAGAAAACAAAGGACAGTCAGTCACCAAGAAAAATACAGCGTCCACGCCCAAGCACTACTCTTCAACAATTCCTTAAATCTCCATGGGAGTTTGGAGTTCAAGTACCAAATATCTATAAAAGAATTAAGATAAAAACCTAGTATGTTACACTAGAAGCTCTCCCTGGGGTTCAGGGGAAAGAGAGGCTATTTGGTAAAAATCAGAGAAGTCTTCATGAAGGAATTGATTGGGGCTTTATTCCTTATTTTACCGTCAATTACAGAGCACTTCCCATGGGCAAAACCCTGTTCTAGTTTCTGTGGGGACACAAAGATGAATCTGGATGTGGGCCCTCTCCCAGAAAAGTTTGACTTTGAGGGACCTCCAAGAAGGACCTCTGGGCATCGAGGCTCTCATTTGGGAGCTGTGCCAAGATGGTTTTCCTTGATTCCTGCTGCTCCCCCATTTTCAGTTTTTCTCTCCTTGGCACCCTAACTTGACCTTTGTTTCTGTCTTCTCAGATTTTTGGACTTCATATCACATGCCTAAAGACTTCCATGCTCTCAGCTCACATGCCAGCCCCTCACCACACCCTAAAGCAGCCCCCATTCACACCATTCACATAAGCACACAGAGGTACAGATACACTTTATCACATCATTCAATTTATTTCTTTTGTGGCAGTTATCATAACCTGTACTTCGGTCATTTACTTGTTTACTTTTTTATTGTCTGTTCTACCACCACCACCTGCCACTAGGTAAGTTCTCTAAAGGGCAGGGACCTTACCACCATAGCTCTAATACCTATTGCCACGCCTGTGCATTCAACAATAAATCTTTAATTAATCAATACAAATATAAATGAATTGCAATGATTGGACCTCAGAGGAGGGGGTGGTTACATCCAACCAGAAAGACTTTATAGAAGAAGTAGATTTTGAGCTGAACCTTGAAGGATGGGTAGGATTTGAGAGGCAGAGGGTACAGAGTGAGTAACAACGTGCAGCAGTAAACACAGAGAGTGGAAACCAGCAGAGGAAGAGATAATGAGGTTGCTCCGAAAAGACTGGACACCTAGCCATTGCCATCAGTTCAACCATACATTCAAAACCTATGATTCTGGAAAGAGAAACATTTTATAATTTTTCTCTACTTAAGACTGATTTCAACATTGAGCTCTACAGAATCCTCTTCCCACACAGCTTGGCTGGGAGTGGGGTGGAGGGATGAATGTTTATTTGGATTTACCTTCCCCACCTCCCTCCCCCTCCCACCCCCACCCTCAGTCAACCAGAGCAACTCTGCTTTAACCTATTCTATCTGTCTGTGCTTTTATGTAAGCTGTGATTTAGGGAAAAGATCCCATCTTTCTTTCTTTATCTTCCTGTACAATGAAAATATTTCTTTATCTTCTATTTTCAACTCTCATGGAAAAATATACACTTCTCTATTTTTCCTTCTTAAATAAGACTTTTTTCCAGAGATTTAGATCCCTTACCATATATAGATTTTGCAGAGTAAAGATTCATTCTTTTAAGAAGATAACACTTTTGAAATATAGATTCTTTCTTCTTTCCTATGGATCCTATGAGCCATACATAGATCTATTTGGAAAGTATGTTTAGGACTATGTTGAAAGACAGGACTATATCATGGACATGTTTAAAGAAATGGAAATGGAGAAAATATATTTAAATATCTAGGTAGAAAAAATTGTCTTCTGGGTCCTGGGACAGTGTGCCAAATTTTAAGGGTGAATTGAAATAAATGGAGTAGCTGTAAAATATTCTGAACTGCATTCAAAAGATAATCATTAAAATTCAAAGTACACTTATCAGCTCTGACACTTTTATGTTGCATTCTGCCTCTGACAGGTTTAGGTCTTCTAGTAATTTATTTCAAATCAAAAGGAGAATCAATGCCCACCCCCCTTCTTACCCTATGATTCAAATACCAATTCCTTCACAGACCACATCTTTTGTTTCCACTTAAAAAGCACCCCTACACAAACCTTTATATGCCATGACCTGATCAAGAAACATGTCATTTTATCTTGACTGGTATTAAGAACTTTGACATCCAAAAAGATTTAGAAATACTCCTATTGATTAATCCTTGCATGGTATTAGCAGTTGAATCCCTGCTACAGTAAATTCAGGGTAATTAAAATTGTATGATGATAAGTCTCATCCACCTAGTAGCCCATTTATTTCAAGAAATTCTAATAAACGAAATAATTTGGAGTTCAATTACAATGAGATTTGGTCAATATTTTTAATATCTTGGTGAAAAGTATGGGAGTAAAACTGATGGTCTGACACAGAGACACAAAATTTAGGATTAAAGGTCATGATATTTTGAGGATTCTCTTGTCCCATCAAGTTAGACAATCTCTACTTCTGGTGCTGACCTTCATATTAGAATGCCTTAGTTTCTAGTTCCAGTATATTATGAAGTGCAGCAGTGGATTCATGCCCATGAAATCCATGCACACCACCACCCAGAAGCATCTGGCTTAATAGGATGGTGGAATGGCCTGTTGAATACTCAACTGTAGCACCAGTTGGAAAACAAAACTCTGAATGAAAAAGACAAGATGCAGTTATGCTTTAAGTTAACAACCAAGATAAGGTGGTGTTTCCTCGATAAGCAAAATATACAGGTCCAGGCTGCATAGAATGAAATTTTGCCACAATATGAAATTTGCAACAATATGAATGAACTTGGAAGGTATTTTGCTTAGTAAAATAAGTCAGACAAAGAAAGACAAATACTGTATGATATCACTTATATGTGGAATCTAAAAAATACAACAAACTAGTGAATATAACAAAAAAGAAACAGACTCACAGATATAGAGAACAAACTAGTGGTTGCCAATGGGATGAGGGAAGGGGGAGAGGCAAGATAGGGGTAGAGGATTAAGAGGTACAAACCACTATGTAAAATAAATAAGCTCAAAGGATATATTGTACAGCATGGGAATATAGACAATATTTTATAATAACTATAAACAGAGGGAGTATAACCTTTAAAAATTGTGAATCACTATGTTGTACACCTGAAACATATATAATATTGTAAGTCAACCATACCTCAATGAAAAAAGATTTTAAAAAATTGATTCAATGACTTTTGGAAGTTTTTATTTCTTCATTTTGGGGAAACAGTGAGGAATGTCTTTGGTTGTACAAAATTTAGTTGCATTTAGTTAGGTGAAAGCATAAAGAAGTTTTTTGTTATTGTATGGAAGTATGAACATGTAGGAAAGATGGTTATAAATACTGAGTAGCCAATGGAATGAACTATGTCAGTTATTAAACTATTGCCTCTCAATTCAACCCACTCTCTATACTCTGCTGGAGACTACAACACTCTTCTCTCAGTAATTAATAAAACAAAATCATAGGCAGAAATTCATCAAGAATATAGACGTCCTAAAAATAATACTATTGACTTGACCTAGTTGACCTAGAACACTCCACCCAACAACAGCAAAATACACTTTTCAAGTGTATATGGAACATTAACTATAATAGACCATATTTTAGGGGCTCCCCTGGTGGTGCAGTGGTTGAGAGTCTGCCTGCTGATGCAGGGGACAGGGCTTCGTACCCCTGTCCGGGAAGATCCCACATGCCGCGGAGCGGCTGGGCCCATGAGCCTGCGCGTCCAGAGCCTGTGCTCCGCAACGGGAGAGGCCACAACAGTGAGAGGCCCTCGTACCGCAAAAAATAAATAAATATATAAAAATAATAGACCATATTTTATACCATGAAACAAACTTTAGCAACTTTAAAAGAACTGAAATCTTACAAAGTGTGTTCTCTGCTCATAACAGAATTAAACTAGAAATCAACAGCAGAATGATCTGGAAGATCCCAGGTATTTAGAAATTAAGTTCCCAAATAACTGGAAATTAAATAACACATTTCTAAATTACATATTGGTTAAAGAAGAAGTTTCAAGGGAAGTTAGAAATATTTTAAGAGAGGAGTGTTGGTATCTCTGACTATAATTGTGGATTTGTCTATTTGTTCTTAGAGTTCTCTTGCTTTTTGCTGCATGTATTTTGAAGCGCTGTTACTAGATGCATAAACATTTAGGAGGTTTGTGTCCTCTTAAATGACCAGTTAATCATGATGAAATGATTCTCAGTATCTCTGGTAATAGTCTTTGCTCTGAAATCTACTTTGTCTAATATTAATGTAACCACTCCAGTTTTCTTTGATTAATAATAGCATGGTATATATTTTAATTCTTTTATTTTTAACTTATTTGTATCTTTAAAGTTGGTTTCTTGTAAGCAAGATACAATTGGGTTTTGCCTTTTATCCAATCTGACAATTGTTGCCTTTTTATTAGAGTGTTTGGGCCATTTACATTTAACGTGATAACAGATATGTTTGGGTTTAGAACTTAGAAGCAGGAGTTATTCAGTCATCTTATCCCTATTCAGGGAGAGCCTAGCAGAGAATAAAACCAACATAGCAGAAATCAGAGCTATGAGATGAAGAGAAACCAGGTCCTGGTGACATTATCTGAGCCACTGAATCTGGCTGTCCCTATGGCTGCAGTAACCCTGGATCTTCAACAATCTCCATAAATCACCTTTTTGGTTAAGTCAATTAGGGTTGAGTTTCCTATTCAACCTTAACTTCTACCTGAAGGAGCCCTAACTGATATAAGAAGTTTTCTCTCTGGATAGGAATGAGTTGAACATGTTTGTAGGTTAAGAGGAGCCTAGTTGAGTAGAAAATTATTTAGGAGATGAATAACATAAGAGAATAATACACCTTTATTTATTTATTTAGCCAGGGTAATACAATAGTTTCTTATATTTTATTTTTGTTATATGTACATGTCTGTTACCATCCAGAGAAAGTGCCTCTGAGGCAAAGTAAGAGCTCAACATCCAAAGAATGATTATATGCCATGGTCTACTTACTAAAAGCAAAACTCCTTCTAGAATACCTTTTGAATTCCTACAACTCCCTCAACCCTCATTTATTTATATGGCTAGCTCCCAGTTAGCCTTCAAGAATTAGTTCAACAGTGTCAAACTCTGGAAGTGTGTCCCTTTAATTTTTCCTCAACCCTATCCCACTCCTAAGCTAAATTAGGGTCCTCTCTTTGATGTCGCATAATGTTTCCTGCATATGGGGATTAGAGCCCTTTTAACCACCATGTAGCCACTTGATTGCCAGAACCATGAGGGTACCTCCTGACTGTGGTGAGCTCCTTTAAACCATAGGGAGGCACAGTAAATGCAGGGAAATGAGAGTTGGGAAGAAACTAGGTAACTGCTACTGTCTCAGACACCCTCTATTCAACTCCGTGTACACTAATGAAAGAGTCTGTAATTTGCTGCTCTGATATAATGAAAAGCATCAGAAGAGACTCATTTTTTCTTAATGTCTAGGGTCTGCTTCTACTAACAGCCTTGTTGGTCTGGCTATATTTACCAAGCTTTGAGACTAAAGGGAAAATAAATTGCACCTAATTTACATGAAGTTAGAAGCTTAGGAAGAACGGTTTTCATCTGACTGCACACAGTATCGTGGAAGGAGAGAAACAGGCACGTACATGCAATTATTTTTCTTCTAGGCTTCCATTAATTTAAGGGCAAAAAAGCCCTGCCACATTTCTGAGTTCTTACTTCTACCTGGTGTGCTGCTGAAAATCAGAATTGATTAGAGAAGGAAGGGGTCTGTGCCTTTCTTTGTCTGTGGGTTTCCCTTTCAACAAGTCCCCTGATGTTTCACTGGACTGAACAGAGGTGGCGCAAATTGCAAATCGCCATGGCAGGATGGTGAGATGGGATGCAGGCAAAAGCTTTTCCTGGACCACACAGAATTTAACTCAGTAAGTGTGAAAATTGTCCATTTTTTAAAGGTATTTTAGCTCCCTACAGCCAGTTAATGTGAACAACAAACAAAGCAAACTGCCAACTCCATATTCAGTCATTTCCTTCAAATTGATTCTTTCCTTAGTCATTCAATTTTAAAATCCATTTCCTTTAGCATAGAGTTTGAGAAACTGAGGGAAGATGTTCAAAACATGACAGAACATGACACAAGACAGTATGTGAAATTGGCTACATGAATTATCAAAGGTGAGCCATGGTCAAACTTGTTATGCTAAAGTATGGTCCTCAGAGATCGTTAGTTGAGATGGACACTTAAAGCAAAGATAAACCACGAGTGCCATCTCTCTTAGCCCAGGCTCTCTAGGAAGATGAGCCTGAGGCAAGGATTAAAATATGGATGTTTTCTTTGAGAGGTGCAAAGCCCAGGAGGCAGTGAGGGTGGAACTGCAAAGAGCTGGTTATTCAACAGTTTCATTTGCTGGTGCTATGGAACTTCTCTAGAAGGGCTGCAAAAAGGAACTGCATCTCAAAGAATTCTATAGAGGGAAGAAAGGAAGTGGGATTTATCTGCCCAGCTCACTTCCATTTCCCATTTCCGGTTAGTTAAGGTCTATCCCCCTGCATCAACTTGTTGTGTCATCCAGCCCCCTGGTGGCCACTGGGAAAACAAAATTCCACATCTGCAGGATAGCACTCCATCCAGATCTGCAAGTAGGAGTGACTTGGTATAGATGAGCTCTGTATGCAGGGTATGTGGTCCACAACGGTCTGGGGCTTCAATTTGGGGAGCCCTGCAAAGACTCTCACTACTTACCATTGAGATGTGCCCCTGGTCAAGGCTGTATTGGGGCAGTTCAATTTGGAAAGCATGCAATCAAAAAATAATAAAGGAACACTCATCAGAAATTTGGTATTCAGCTAGGCTCTGTAGAGGATACAAAGATGTTTATAACTCAATCCTTGCCCTTAAAATATCCAAACATACACAAAGATTTGAGTTCTGGGCTACTAAAGCCATTGGAATTTCCAGGGCAGGGTACCTGAGAAGAGGGAGCTGCACAGAGGAGGGGCCCCAGAAGTATAAATAAGCATTCACTATACCTCCTTGGCCAAGGGTTAATGTATTAGCTGTCCATTTCTTCTTAACCCCAACAGTTAGAAGCTTAAGACAACACACATTTATTGCAGTTTCTGTAGCTCAGGAATCAATCCATTCATGGGCCTCTCTTTCAGGACTTTCATAAATTCACATATCTGGTTGTTGGTAAGATTCAGTCCCTTCAGAGCTGTTGGACTGAGGGAATTATTCTTTGTTGGCTTTAGGCCAGAGGTTACCCTCGGTTTCTTGCCACTTGGGCCTCTTCAATATGACAGCTTGCTCATCAAAGCCAGCAAGTCTGCTAACATCTAGAAGTCATGACATGCTACAACCTAATCACAGAAGTGATATGTCATCTCTTTTGCTGTATTTTATTGGTTAGAAGCAAATCACTAGTTCCAGCCCACACTCAAGGGGAGAGGATTATATAAGGGTATGAATATTAGGCAGTGGGGGACCATTGAGGGCCATCTTAGAAGTCAACCTACCATATTTGGACTGCACATGTTCAAGACAAGATCTATAAGGCCCTGCAGAGATTGAATCTTAAAGGGCTAACAGCTGGGAAAGCTAGAATGGAGCTACCTTACTGATAACTAGAAAAGCCCCAAGTATTAGGAAATTAAACAGCACGCTTGTAAATAGCCCATGGAAAAAAAGTCACAGGGAAAATTAGAAAATATTTTAAACAGAATGGTAATGAAAATACAACATATAAAAATCTGGGGGCTGAAACTAAAGCTATAATTAAAGGGAATGTTATAACCTAAATGTTTATATGAGAGAATAAGATTTAAAATCAATGACACCTAAAGAAAATAGAAAAAGACAAGCAAATTAAACTAAAATAAGTGGGAAGACAAACATGATAAAGATACAACAGAAATCAATGAAATAGAAAAACAGACAATACAGAAAATTAATAAAACCAAAAATTGATTCTTTGAAGAGGTCACAGCTGATGAACCCCTAATCAACAGAAAAATAGAGAAAACACAAATTACCAATAGCAGGATTGAAAGAAGGGCTAGCACTACAGAAACCACAATACTGAAAGTATAATAAGGGAATAATATCATCTTTATGCCAAAAAATTCAATAACAGATGAAAAGGGAGAATTCCTTGAAAAACCCATACTTATCAAGTAATGGAATTGGTACATGACAGAAGCTTTCTTGGCCCCTGTTTGCCACAAAATCTTAAACAGCAAAGGGAAAATTACAAGAAATGCTAAAGGAAGCTCTTCAGAATAAAAGGAAATGACACCATGTGTTAACTCAGATCTACAGGAAAGAATGAAGAGCACCACAAATGGTAGTATACGGATGAATATTAAAACTATGTATTTTTCTTTCTCTTCTCTTAATTTATGTAAAAGTCATATTTGACTATTTAAAGCAAAAATTATAACAGTATTGTTGGGTTTAAAATGTATACAGATACATTATTCCATTTATAAGAAATGTCCAGAATAGGAAAATCTAGAGAGACAAAAAGTAGGTGAGTTGTTGCTGGAGGCTGGGGGTAGAGGGGAAACAAGGGAAGCTCCTAATGGATATGGGGTTTCTTTTTGGAGTGATGAAATGTTCTGGAATCAAACAGTGGTGATGGTTGTACAATTTTTTGAATATAATTTTAAAAATACTGAATTGTACACATTAAGGGGGTAAATTTTATGGTATGTGAATTGTATCTCAAAAAATATATATAGATGTAATATACATATGGTAAAAATAGCAAAAAGAAAGGGGGAAATGCAACTAGACTATTGCAAGGTTTCTACATCTTTCTTGAAGTAATTCTACATAAAGTCTAAGAGAATTGTGATAAATTAAAGAGGCACAGTATAATCTCTAGAGCAATGAATAAAAACTAAACAGAAAGAGCACAGGACAGTGGTCCATGAGAAAAGGGAAACTAACAACCAGGCCCTGTACTTATCCCAGCTTGTTGCCTAGAGGCAATTTCATAGTCACTGGTACAGCTAGGTGGAGTCAAAGAGAACATTTTGGCCTCACTGAAATAGATATGGAGTTGGAGTTTGGGGAGACCAAGGCAGCTGGGAATCGTGGGCCTGGCATCTGGACTGAAGGGAAAAATGCAAGAAGACTCAGTAATTTGCTTATGGGTCTGCCTGAGTCTTTGATGAGTGCTGGGTTAGGTGTGCATAGAGTAGAATTTCACAGAGAGGCAAAAAATGACCAGACAGTTGTAAATATAAAGTTCCCCAAATATAGCCAATATTTTGTAATAACTGTAAATGGAGTATAACCTTTCAAAATTGTGTAATTAATTAATTTAATTTAATTCCCCAGAGCTCACATCTGGTGGAAAGACAAGAGATCTGACCAGCGATGGTAGAAGGGCCTCAGTGATCATCCAGGGAATCCCTAAACACAATAAAATAGGATCTCAACTATAGTACCTTGCTTAGTGGGTAAACCCTAGACATGCAGCAAAAGAATATCAGTGCAAAGAGTTTCCACCTTAAGAAACAAGATCTTTCTTCTTTTTTAATATATGGAAACTCTCATACATTGCTGGTGGGATTGCAAAATGGTACAGCAACTTAAGAAGACAGTTTGGTGGTTTCTTACAAAACCAAATATATTCTTCTCATACAAGTAATCACACTCTTTGGTATTTACCCAAAGGAATGAAAACTTAGGTCTACACAAAACCAACACACAGATGTTTATAGCAGCTTTATTCATAATGCCATAAGTTGAAAGCAACCAAGATGTCCTTCAGTAAGTGAATGGATAAATAATCTGTGGTACATCTAGACAATAGAATATTAATCAGCACTAAAATAAAATGAGTTATCAAGCCATGAAAAGACAGGGAAAAACCTTAATCATATTACTAAGCAAAAGGAGCCAATCTAAAAAGACTGTATACTGTATGATTCTAACTATAGGACATTCTGGAAAAGGCAAAAACTAACAAGATCAGCGGTTTCCAGGGGCTAGCAAGGATGGAACAGGTGAAGAGTCAGAGAACAGAGGATATTTAGAGCAGTGAAAAAACTCTGTATGGTACTATAATGGTAGATACACGTCATTACAATTTTGTCCAAACCCATAGAATATACAATGCCAAGTGTGAACCCTAATGTAATCTCTGGATTTGGGGGGACTATGATGTGTCTATGTAGGTTCATCAATTGTAACAAAGGCTCTACTCTGGCGGGGAACATGGATAATGGAGGAGGCTGTATGTATACAGGGGCAGAGGGTATATGAGAAATCTCTGTACTCTCTGTTTGATTTTGCTGTGAACCTAAAACTGCTTTAAAAAATAAAATCTGTTTTTAAAAAGTTCATTTATTCTCTGATCAACAATAGCATTAAGAATTTATCTCATAGGGCTTCCCTGGTGGTGCAGTGGTTGAGAGTCCGCCTGCCAATGCAGGGGACACGGGTTCGTGCCCCAGTTCGGGAAGATCCCACATGCCGCGTAGCGGCTGGGCCCGTGAGCCATGGCTGCTGAGCCTGCGCGTCCGGAGCCTGTGCTCCGCAGCGGGAGAGGCCACAACAGTGAGAGGTCCGCGTACCGCAAAAAAAAAGAAGAATTTATCTCACAGATATACCTCTCTATGAAAACAAAAAAAAATTTCCAGGGAATTTTATTGCAATATTTTTATAGCAAGAGCCTGGAAACATTCTTAATATCCATCAATATAAGATTGGTTAAATAAATTATGGTACATCCATACAATAGAATATAAAGGAGTCACTTAAAAGAACAAGGCATTGTGGAAAACGTTATGGCAGTTCCTCAAAAATTAAACATACATCTATCTAGCCATATGATCTATCAGTTCCATTTCTGGGTATATACCTAGAAGAATGGAAGCAGGGACTCAAATGGATACTCGTACACTCATGTTCATAGTAGCATTATTCACAGTGGCCAAAAAGTAGAAGCAATCCAAGTGTCCATGGACAGGTGAATGGATAAACAAAATGTGGTATATACACACAATGGCATATTATTCAGCCTTAAAATGGATGGAAATTCTCATACGTGCTATAACATGGATGAACCTTGAAGACTTTATGCTAAGTGAAATAAGTCAGCCACAAAAGGACAAATAATATATAACTTCACTTATATGAGGTATTGAGAGTAATTAAATTCTTAGAGATAGAAAGTAGAATGATGATTGCCAGGGGCTGGGGGAGGGGAACATAGGGCATTAGTGTTTCATGGGTATGGAGGTTCATTTGGGAAGATGAAAAATCTGGAACTGGACAGTGGTGATGGTTGCACAACAATGTGAATATACTCGATGCCTTTGAACTGTACAATGAAAAATAGTTAAAATGTAAATTTTGGCTATGTATATTTTGCCAAAATTTAAAAAAAAATACTACCTCAAACTGAAATCATTTGATGATGCAACAGAAATAAATAAAAGCTTAAGTTCAGAAACAGAAAAAAAGATCGGTTCTGTGCATACTGATACAGAACAATGATGAGTATTTTAAATTTAAAAAAATGAGGGTAGAACAATGTGGATAATATGCTACCATTAGTTTTAAAAGAAAAGAATATTCTTGTGTGTGTGTGTATATAAGTGAAATATTTATAAATACAGGATATAAACACACATATGACTGTATATAACTGTCAGGATGCACAGGTAGCTGATAGAATCAAGCTCCTGGGGTGGAGAATTGGTTGGTTAGTGGTTGGGAGTCTCAGGAAAGTCATTTTCAAATATGTATCCTCTTCTGACTTCCCTGGTGGCGCAGTGGTTAAGAATCCGCCTGCCAATGCAGGGAACACAGGTTCAAGCCCTGGTCCGGGAAGATCCCACATGCTGTGGAGCAACTAAGCCTGCGTGCCACAACTACTGAACCTGTGCTCCCCACGAGCCACAACTACTGAAGCCTGCATGCCTAGAGCCTGTGCTCCGCAACAAAAGAAGCCACTGCAATGAGAAGCACATGCACCACAAAGAAGAGTAGCCCCCGCTCGCTGCAACTAGAGAAAAGCCCGTGACCCAACGCATCCAAAAAAATAATAATAATAAATAAATGAATACATTTATACAAAAAACTAAAATGCATATTACTAACTGAAAGAAGCCAATCCAAAAATGGGCAGAAGACCTAAATAGACATTTCTCCAAAGATATACAGATTGCCAACAAACACATGAAAGCATGCTCAACATCATTAATCATTAGAGAAATGCAAGTGAAAACTACAATGAGATATCATCTCACACTGGTCAGAATGGCCATCATCAAAAAATCTAGAAACAATAAATGCTGGAGAGGGTGTGGAGAAAAGGGAACCCTCTTGCACTGTCGGTGGGAATGTAAATTGATACAGCCACTATGGAGAACAGTATGGATGTTCCTTAAAAAACTAAAAATAGAACTACCATACGACCCAGTAATCCCACTACTGGGCATATACCCTGAGAAAACCATAATTCAAAAGAGTCATGTACCAAAATATTCATTGCAGCTCTATTTACAATAGCCAGGACATGGAAGCAACCTAAGTGTCCATCAACAGACGAATGGATAAAGAAGATGTGGCACATATATACAATGGAATATTACTCAGCCATAAAAAGAAACGAAACTGAGTTATTTGTAGTGAGGTGGATGGACCTAGAGTCTGTCATACAGAGTGAAGTAAGTCAGAAAGAGAAAAATAAATACCGTATGCTAACACATATATATGGAATCTTAAAAAAAAAAATGGTCATGAAGAGCCTAGGGGCAAGACAGGAATAAAGACACAGACCTACTAGAGAATGGACTTGAGGATACGGGGAGGGGGAAGGGTAAGCTGGGACAAAGTGAAAGAGAGGCATGGACATATATACACTACCAAACGTAAAATAGATAGCTAGTGGGAAGCAGCCGCATAGCACAGGGAGATCAGCTCGGTGCTTTGTGACCACCTAGAGGGGGTGGGATACGGAGGGTGGGAGGGAGGGAGACACAAGAGGGAAGAGATATGGGGACATATGTATATGTATAACTGATTCACTGTGTTATAAAGCAGAAAGTAACACACCATTGTACAGCAATTATACTCCAATAAAGATGTTTTAAAAAAAAAAAATGGGCAAAGACCTAAACAGACATTTCACCAAGGAAGACATATAGATGGCCAAGAGGCACATGAAAAGATGCTCAACATCACCAATTATTAGAGAAATGCAAACCAAAACTATAATGAGGTATCACCTCACGCCAGTCAGAACGGCCATTATCAATAAATCTAGAAACAATAAATGCTGGAGAGAGTGTGGAGAAAAGGGAACTCTCCTGCACTGTTGGTGGGAATGTAAATTGATACAACCACTGTGGAAAACAGTATGGATGTTCCTTAAAAAACTTAAAATAGAACTACCATATGACCCAGCAATCCCACTACTGGGCATATATCCTGAGCAAATCATAATTCAAAAGGAGTCATGTACCACAATATTCATTGCAGCTCTATTTACAATAGCCAGGATATGGAAGCAATCTGAGTGTCCATCGACAGATGAATGGATAAAGAAGATGTGGCACATATATACAATGGAATACTACTCAGCCAGAAAAAGAAACGAAGTTGAGTTATTTGTAGTGAGGTGGATGGACCTAGAGTCTGTCATACAGAGTGAAGTAAGTCAGAAAGAGAAAAATAAATACCGTATGCTAACACATATATATATGGAATCTATAAAAAAAAATGGTACTGATGAACCTTGTTGCAGGGCAGGAATAAAGAGGTAGACATAGAACATGCACTTGAGGACATGGGGTGGGAAGGTGAAGCTGGGTGAAGTGAGAGTAGCATCAACATATATATACTACCAAATGTAAAATTGTTGGCTGGTGGGAAGCAGCAGCAAAGCACAGGAAGATCAGCTCCGTGCTTTGCGATGATCTAGAGGAGTGGGAGAGGGAGGATGGGAGGGAGGCTCAAGCGGGAGGGGATATGGGGACATGTGTATGCATAAGGATGATTTGCTTTATTGCGCAACAGAAAGTAACATGGTAGTGTGAAGCCATTATACTCCAATAAAGATTTATTAAAAAAAAAAAACAACTAAAGTGACATCTCAGTGACATCACACTACACGCCCATTATGAGTCAGCTGGGGGTTCTACTCTGATTTCTTCTTACTCCAACACCCAGGCTTACAGAGCAGCCCCCATTTGGAGTGTTGTCAGGCAGTGGGCCAGAAATAAAAAGAGTGATGAATTGTGCATTGATTTTTAAAGCTTTCATTCAGAAATAACACACATCAGTTTGAATCACTTTCATTGACCAAAGCAAGTTACATGCTTGGGTTCAGTCATAGAGTCAGCACATATTGAATTTAATTAGGTTTGGAATATGCCAGGTGGGTGTGATGGAGGAACAGAGCCAAGGGAGGAGTGTTTGAAATAATGGACTTCTGTGTCTGACCTGGATAAGAAAAGAAGTGAGGTCGTGATGGGATGTTTGACAGCGATGGGGTCAATGAATTGGAGACCTCTGTAAGACTGAAGATGAATGGTCTTGGGAGGAACTTCATGTTTATTGGGAATGACACATGTAAAGAGGGTTTGGTGGGGGGTACAATTCAACCCACAACAACTAACTGCCTTCTATTTTTCTTATTTATTTAAATATATGTATATATTTTTTAAAAATTTCCCCCTGCTAGAGTGTAAGCTGCAGAAGAGCAAGTACTTTGTCCTATTCACCATTATATCCACAATGGCTAGAACAGAGCCCAGAATGAGTAATGGGTGTCTTTTCTTTCCACAACACTCCTGAGAAAAGCTGATAAATGATCCCATCACCCTGGCCTGATAGACAGACTCCAAAGATGATATCATTACTTTCTCCCCTCCCTGGGCCTTTCTTCCACTGAGCAGTGGAGTTTATTTTTCCTTCTTTCTAACCTAAGAAAAACCTAGGACTGCTTTGATGAACAGAATGCAGTAGAAACATATTCTGGGACCCCTCAGCCCAGGCCTTAAGGCTAGAAGCTTCTACTTCCTTCCTCTTGGAACTCAGTTGCCATACTGTACAAACGAACCACATGGAAAGGCTATATGGAGGGGAACCAGGTCCTCTGACAGCTACAGCTGAGCTCCCAGCTGACAGCCAGCACCAACTACCAGTCATATGAATGAACTGTCTTGGACGGTCCAGCCCAGTCTAGCCTCTGCAGCCCCATAACACCCCGTGGAAGAAAGCAACCTCCCAGCTAAGACCAATCAACCACCAAATTCACACACACAAAATACAATGGTGGTTGTCTTAAACCACTAAGTTTTGGGGTGATTTTTTGAATTTTTACACAGTGATAGATAACTGAAACAAAAATTGGCACCTAGTAATGCAATGCTGCATAAGCAAAACCTAGAACATGTAGAACTGGCTTTGGGAGCAGAAGGTGGATAGAGGCCTGAAGACTTTCAAAAAGGCTATTAGTGAAGGCTGGCAGAGCAGTGAGGAGATTGCTACTGATTGCTAGAGCAAGGGGTAAGCCATGTGTATACCAGAAGAGATTTTATTGAAACTGTTGCCTGGGGTAACAACACAAATAGAAAGGGTGCCTCATGAACTTGTGGATCCGGCTAAGGAGATTTCCAGGCAAAATGTTGAAAGTGTCAACTGGCTTCTTTTAGTTTCCTATGCTACGATAAAATACAAGAAGAAAGGAATGAGCTAAATAAAGAACTATTTGAGCAGAATTTAGAAGAAATATAGACAGTCCAGGGAAACCTTCTAGGCAGCAAAATATTTTCAAATTAAGAAATGGCCTTAAGGCAAAGATCAAATCTAGGGTGTTGCCAGTAAAACATAGCTTCAGTGTAAAATTCATATCAAAGGTGCAGCTCCAAGATCTTTTGCAAAGACCTTGGAAAGATTTAAGTTGTACCCGAGAGACCCTTAAGCCAGACAAAAAATACTTCTAAAAATTTTAAGGGCATGACTTGCAGACCCCAACAAGAGAGCTTCTAAGAATGTTAAGGTTGTTATTCCACAGCACCTCAAATCAACTTTGATGCCACTGTATATCTAGTAAACTAGCAACAGTAAATAAGAATATTAACAATCCAATGCGGATGTAGCTTCAGGGAAACGTATTGTTGGTGATGCTGTAAAACTCTTTCAGTCTTTTTGTAAAAGCAATCTGGCAACAGGTAACAAAATGTTCATGTGTTTTTCCCAAAGAATTCATCTTTAGGAATTTAGACCTAAGGAAATGACCCCCAAGAGATAATTTTAAAAGCCACTGGTCTAAACAAGCCTTCACAGTCACATTGTTTATAATAGAAAGAAACTGGAAACAGCCCAAATGTCTAAAAATAGAGCTATGAATGAGCAAACTGTGGCATATTTACATGATGGACTGCTCTAGAATCATTAAAAAGACAAGTTTATGGATTGTGTTGACTCAAGGTTATGTGGGTTTGAAATATTATTAATAAAGAGGAAAGTACAAAATGATAAGTGCAAAGCTATTTTAACTCCATAAAAATAAGTACTGTCTATTTTTCTTTTTTTCTTTTGCGGTACGCAGGCCTCTCACTGTTGAGGCCTCTTCCATTGCGGAGCACAGGCTCCGGACGCGCAGGCTCAGCGGCCATGGCTCACGGGCCCAGCCGCTCCGTGGCATGTGGGATCTTCCTGGACCGGGGCACGAACCCGTGTCCCCTGTATCAGCAGGCGGACTCTCAACCACTGCACCACCAGGGAAGCCTGTCTATCTATTTTTAATAAAATAAAGAAAATATGCACATAACAATTTAATGTTTGGTATGTTTTAAACTTAAAGTGCTTGATATCCTAGTTTGAAAGGGTAAAGAGGATACTTTTGGTAATTACTAGGAAAAAAGTTAAGGGAAGTTAACATGTGTATATATATGTGACAGGGACCTGCCTTATACTCAGCCCTTTGACACAACAACAGAACTAAAGAAGAGTACGATATTATCCCTGGGCTCATTAACATTCAAGAAACAAACAAACAAACAAAAACAGGGTAGATTATAGCGTAGATGAATTTTTTTTGTTTGTTGAATTCTGTGGAAAAGACCAAAGGGATTTTCTTTTTCTTTCTTTCTGGCCGCGCCTCGCGGCTTATAGGATCTTAGTTCCCTAACCAGAGATTGAACCCACGCCCTTGGCAGTGAAAGTACAGAGTCCTAACCAGAGTGCCAGGGAATTCCTCAAAGGGATTTTCAAATTGTGTTTTTAGAAATTCTAAGTTTTATAAAAACTTGCTACAGTTCTGTATTTTGTAAATGGAATTAGGCTTTAGGTAATATTGTGAAATTATACATTTTTAACCTATCATTTTTATTAAAAATGTTGATTTTTAACTATTGTCTTTGTTTTAAAATGTTCTTTTAAAACGCTTGAGCAGGGCTTCCCTGGTGGCGCAGTGGTTGAGAGTCCGCCTGCCGATGCAGGGGACACGGGTTCGTGCCCCGGTCCGGGAAGATTCCACATGCCGCGGAGTGGCTGGGCCCGTGAGCCATGGCCGCTGAGCCTGCATGTCCGCGGCGGGAGAGGCCACAACACTGAGAGGCCCACATACCGCAAAACAAAACAAACAAAAAAAAAACTCTTGAGCATTATGGGAAAAAACAAAGGAGAAAGTAAAAAATATATATATCACCTAAAATCAATCCTACCTCTGAGAAATAATCATTGTTAACATTTTGTAAACATCATTTCAGCCAGGTTCATTTAGTCAGGGTTCAACCAGAGAAACAGAACGAGTAGGAAGATATTTTCATAGATTTATTGCACAGAAATTGTTTACACAATTGTGGTGGCTGATTACACAAGTCTGAAATCAATAGGACAGGCCATAAGGAAGGACAGGATGGAACTCTGGGGCACAGGCTGAAGCAACTGCACACAGGCAGAATTTCTTCTTCCTGAGGAAACCTCAGCTCTGCTCTTAAAGGCCTTTCAGCTGAATCAGACCCACCCAGATTATCTAGGGAAAAATCTTTAAACTTAACTTAAAGCCAACTGATCATGGATTTTAATCATACCTAAAAAATACCTTCACAGCAACACCTAGATCAGGGTCTTATTGAATAACTGAAAAGTTTAGCCTAGTCAAGTTGACATGTCAAAAACACCATCACAGTCCAACCCTTGTCAACATGGCACCCATACGCACCTCTTTAAACCATACTTAATCTCCAGATAAAGACAGTAACACGTCATACTTCTTGACATGATATAATTATCACGTGTACAACCAAAATCACACTAATCCTTTCTCTAGAAGAGCATGCAAAGTCCTTAGGTATTGTTCACTCTTCTCCTTTGATATTCTATACTGTGATATAGATATTCTATTCTATACTGTATATCACTATACTGTGGTATAAATTTACCTTTCACAAATACATCTTATGTTTGATGATAAGGGGATAAGAGAGGGAAGAAAACAAAATATTTGCTTAACATATGTACAACCATATTCATAAAAATTAAGGAAGAAGTACTTATCACAATTAGTCCTCGTTTCTGCATCTAGTCACCTGGTCATAGTATTTACAACTACATTCTTCTACTTTTCATTCCATGTTCTCTTTGCCCTCAGCAAGCACCTCAACCAGACATGGTTCTTTACCTGGTAGGGTGACCCAGGACTTCTTTTCCAAAGAGGCTGGGACATTAGCAGTCCAGCCTGAATGGGGCTGTTGTAGTTTTCCATCGACTTTAATCACTGAGCATGGTAGTACAGAGAAACACCCTTGAGGGATTTCCTGATTCCAGGCAGACTCTTCCTCACTGCCATTGTGTAATGGATGCCCAGTTTCTCCTTGGTAATCAGGATCACTCATCCTTCTTTGCCTACTGATTTGCAGAAATGAGGACCCCAAAGTGACCAGGTGATGGTCTCAACTTCCATCTCAATGGAATCATTGTTGTGACTCCTGGTAGAACTATTCCTCCCTTTGGAATTTACATCTCTAGACCAGCAAAGCCTAAAGACACAGGGATGGAAAGAAAAAATTTGCTAGTAGAGTACCAGCCACTCACATTTCTACCCTTTGATAGACTCATGAATCCTGGCTACGGGAGACATAGCCTCATATATTGGATGCTGATTTAGAGCACATACAGAAACCTAGAGGTCATTTCCTAACCCTGCAAGGTATTATCAAGTGAGTCTTCAGAAGGCCATTCCACTATTCTATCAAGCCAGCTGCTTCAGGATGATGAATATTGCCAGCAAAATGGTGGCACTTAATCTCCAAAGGTAGGGTAGACATGGTTACCATGATGGACAACAGAGGAAAAGCAGTAATCGGAAGAGTCTGACTCACAGAGACCTATGGCTTTGATTAGTTAACCCTGGGGTCCCAAGTAGCACATCAGTAGTTGCCAGAGAGTGGAGGTGGCCAGAGAGTGACTGCTAATGCATGCAGGGTTTCTTTTGAGGGATGACAAAAATGTTTCTGGAATTAGATAGTGGAGATGGTTGAAAAAGTACTTACAAAAATCCCTAAACCGTGCATTTTAAAGGGTAAATTTTATGGTATGGAATTTATGATACGTGATAAAGTAAATAAAGAAATCATTTACTATGCCTTTATTTTTTTTCAAAAAAAGATATATTTCATATAGGCTCGTTTTAGAAAATTAGAAAGTACAAATAACACAAAAAAGGAAAATGAAATCACTTGAGAATCAAAACAAAGAAATAACATGAGACATGGTTTCAACTTTGAAGGGACTTGTATTTGGGTACTCTATATCTTGATATACAAGCTAAAGGCAATATGATATAAAAAGTACTATTGGGGAATTTCCTGGCTGCCCAGTGGTTAGGACTCCATGCTTTCACTGCCGAGGGCTCAGGTTCAATCCCTGGTCCAGAAACTAAGATCCCACAAGCCGCTGGCATGGCCAAAAAATAATAATAATAAATTAAAATTTTTAAAATAGAAAAGTGTCCTTCAAGTCCACTCCCTGGCCCCTTAAAGAAAAAAAAAAGTACTATTAAACTATGACCTGGGGGCTTCCCTGATGGCGCCATGGTTAAGAATCTGCCTGCCCATGTGGGGGACACGAGTTCGATCCCTGGTCCGGGAAGATCCAACATGCTGCAGAGCAACTAAGCCCATGCACCACAACTACTGAAGCCCGCACGCCTAGAGTCCATGCTCCACAACAACAGAAGCCACAGCAGTGAGAGGCCCACACACTGCAATGAAGAGTAGCCCCCACTCACCACAACTAGAGAAAGCCCACGTGCAGCAACGAAGATCCAACTCAGCCAAAAATAAATAAATAAATAAAATAAATTTATTAAAAAAAAACAAAAAACCTATGACCTGTCTACTGCAGGGATTAAGTATTTCTGGACGTTCTTTACCCAGATGGGAAAAATTGCCTGTTAGCTTCCCCCCACCACAGCCATGCATTATAATTAATGGAGAAGATGCCAACAGACAGTTGGTCCTGTCTCAGGAAGAAAAGCAGATCCACTCTCCGGCAATGGTCCATGCCGTAGGTTGGCTCTCGGTGCGGCTGCTAACCTGTAGGTGATCTGGCGGAGAAGACTGAGCCAAGACATATCGATGAATCTAACTCTAGTCAGAGGACTCTACTAAGGCATTTTGGCCTTTTGTCATTTTTGTTACTTCATATACGGTGTTCAGCGATCCCCACTGCTTGTGTTTGCTGCTACTACCGTGCTCTGGGGGAGCTCCGAGAACAAAGTGCGAAGTTTGACAGGACCTCCTCCACCTTCCTAGGTATTCACGGCCCACCTGGCAGCTCTCCTGCTTCAAGGCACTTTAGCGAGACCTGTGGAGTATCCACCATTCTCCAGGAAATCTAATGACACCTTTCACGGATGGGGTCAAGTCAAACGTCCTGCTAGGTCACCTTAGAGACTATTGTGAAGTCTTTTTCCAATAAGAAAATGAGATGTTCTGGAGCTTCAGAGACTTCCTCTCCGGAGAAGCTGAGAAGTGACTATCTGTAATCACTTTTCTCTCTTTTCTGCGTCCTCTGCGTACTTTCTTCAGCTGGCACGAAGTCTCCCAGCAGCTACCACCACGTCTACCACGCAGGAGGCGGCCTGGAAGCCGTTCCCTATCGAGAACCTGATCACTTAATTGTGCATTTTCAATAGAGGATGCTATGCTCACGATTTTGTTTTCTGATTCACCCTGCTTTCACTTTTGTGGTACAAGAACACATCCCTTCCTCTGTTCCTTGAAACAGTGTTTTGGTTCTGATGGATCAGCTAAGTGCAAGAAGAATTAACTGGCTTTGCATCATGCCAAACTGCGTTACAAAAATCTTAACCAAGTATAATTTGGAGAGAGAGAGAAAAGAGAAGTGGTGTGGCAACACTGTGGGAGGAGGGGGAAAGGGACCAAACCTCCAGGCTTCAAAGCCCTATTTCCCAGTACTCACTTCCCACTCATTGCTTTAAATAACTATTCTTTTGTGTTTCTGCATCCTTGTAATCAGTTCTTGTCAGTAGGAATTGTATTATGAATTCACACCTTTAATTCCTAGTTCTATGGCTGGATGAGTTTATAGAACCTAAAAGAACAACCTGAATAAGGTCCTAAGAGGAGAGATGGGGAAAAAAGGGAAGTGAAAGACAACAAGGTGGTTCTCCCCGAGGAAAGGAAAACTGAACTGCTTAGCACCACCACAGGCCTGGGAGAGGGTTGAGTATTCGATACCCTAAATAAAGTTAGCAAGTAGGGTTTGTTGGGGCCTCAGTTACACGCTGATCCCACAGAACTAACAAGGCATTATGTTCAGAGTAGGGGTACAGGCAGTCAAATCAGACCTACTCTTAGTCCAAGGGGTCCAGTGACTGGACTAGTTTGCATCAGAATCCCTGGCACAGGGCTTTTAAACTTCACACACACACACACACACACACTCCAAGTGATTCTAGAATGGGTCCTGGTACAGAAGGAGAGCTAGAGTGGTTTGCAAATCTCCCTGAGTTATTCTGCTACATGACTTCATTCACGGCCCAGCCATTTCCCTGGCTTAACCTGCGAAGCCACAGGAAACCCTCGTTTCCTTCTCACCCACAAATGCTGCTTCCCTCGACATGCCAGTTACCACAGTGAGCACGACCCACACTGGCTTAAAGAAAGACTCGGGATGCAGGCTCACATTAGTGCGTGGCTCAGGTGCAACTTGATCTAGGACTCAAACGATGTCACCACGTTTGACATGGTTCCCACTCCCTCCATTTCTGTCTCCACTTCCTTGGTCCTAGTCTGACCTCTGACCCCAGGGGTCACAGATGGCTGCAGCAGCTCCAGCAACTACATCCTTATTCTTTCATGTCCAGCAACGGGAGAGAAAGAGTCTCTTCCCCAGGATTCTTAGTGACTGTATCATTGCACATCATTGGCTCATTTCTGAACTGATCATGGAACCGAGAGAGTGTTATATGCTAATTAGCCAATCAGCCCTCAACCTGGGCTTTGAAGTCAATTCCATCCAAAGAACAAAGCTGGAAATAGGAGAGGTAATTTCTCACAGGAAATTCAGGATGCTTTTGTCAGAAGGAGAGATGGATGCTGAACATCGAATCACTAGTGGCCACTGCACTCCACTCCACCCTACTCCACTCTGAGTGCGCAGGTAACCAAAGTAAGCATCTCGGGAGTCGCGCAAAGCATTGCTAGATTGACTTCATCTGGTTGTTTTGTGTGATGCGCCGTTCCTCTGACACATTGATCTAAGGCTGACAGAAGACAAACGTAAAGAAGGCTTGGTCCCTGACCTCGAGCAGCTTACGTGTTTTCACCTTGGAAAGAAAAATGGAAAAAAATCTGGTCCAACTAACTGGATATTCCCTTTCTTGGAATTCAATTCTTAATGACCCAGCAAAGTTCTGAAAGTAAAAAAAATTGTTAAGGGGTTATTTTCTTCAACCAGGCATTCAACCTCATTCATTTCAAATCATCCCTCTGAGATTGCCACCTGTTAAAATTATGTGAGCCACCTCCACAGGGCCACCTGATGCACTCACTTTCATTTGAGGACCTCTAGTGATGAGAGCAAAGAGCAGTGAATTAGGAGGCAGAAGACCTTGATTCTACCCACTTCTCAGCCATCACTAGTGATGGGATGCTGGGTAAGTGGCTTTGTTCCCTAACTAGGAAAGGGTTTTTAAAACTTTATAACAATATTGGGAATTGTTGTTCCCAATTAAGGGAATATTGTTCCCCTGTAGTAACTAAGCTTTTGCAGTTTACATTTAAAGGAGCTACAAAAAGAAAGGACCTTCCACTTTCAGGAATATAAAGAGACTCGTCAATATATAACTAATGAGCACCCACTAGGTGCCGGCACAGTGCTGGGCTCTAAGAATAGAAAGATACAAAAGGCCCAGCTGCTGTACTGGATGAATGCCCAAGCTGGTCAGGGAGATAGACAGGTAATCAACAATTACAGTGCAATGTGCTCCATGCGAGAACTGAAATCTGCACAGGTTGCTATTCAAATTGAAAGGCTGGACATAAGTCCTGATGGTTGAGAATGAGTTTATTACGTGAACAAGGGACAGGAAAGGGGGTGGGGTCAGGTGAGCCTTTCAAGCAGAAGGAAAAGCAAGTGCAGAGGCTCACTGACGAAGTGCAGTGCATATGCTGACATTGCACTGCCTCTCCAGATCCACTTTCCACCCCTGTCTACTCTGCTCTGTGGCCTGGGACTGGCCTCTGCAGAATGCATCTTCAGGGCTCCCTTGCCTTCTGACTTCTAATTGAGTTCAGCCAAACGGGATACAGCAGGTGCACAGTGGAGGGAAGTAGGAGACAAAGTTTCCATATTCAGCCCCCCAGCTCCCTCCCCGCACAGCAGCAGGGAGGCCATAGCTCCAGCTCTTCAGGATGACCCATCTCATTCTAGGTCCTGGGAACAGCTCCCTCACATTGGCCCTTCCGGCCTAGAAGCGTAATGACCTTCCATTCTTATTCCCCTTAAACCCTGTCCACACCTTTGTAAATAGTCTAGTAAACTCTTCAGTTACCCCTTTTGTGTGTATCATCTGTTTCCTCCCAGCACCCTGATTCACAAGTGTGCGGATTATGTGGAAATCGCAGGGCTAGAACACAGCACTTACGTCTGCACGTGGTAAGAGTGATGAAGACAGAAAGTTGGCAGGAACTGGGTCTTTGAGGGCCTTGGATTGCCTGTACAGAGTGAGTGGAGACTTTATCTTGAAGGTAATGGAAAGCCATTTTCTGAATCATTAAATTACATTTAAAAAAAGTTATTTGTCATCATTATGGGTAACACATGCACTATGCACAATTCAAAAGCAGCTACTTGCATGTTACTAGGCCTTAGCTGAGACAGAGTATCTCACCTTCGTAGAGACGGAGCATGGAACAGCAAGTGACTGTGCAGACAGAGCTGCCCATTGTGAAACAGGTTCTTTCAAAGGTGAGCAATCCATCCTAAGGGAGAAGGACCAGGCAAAGCAGCAAGGGGTACAAGTAAGCAGCAGAGACAGAAGGCCCAGAATCTCTCTACTTCAGTTCATGTGTGTGGCTGCATGAAGGAAGAGGGGAGGCTTATTACCAGCTGGAAGAGGAGGGAAACAGGCTGATCTTGGCTCATGGGTGGGTTGGCTTGTGCTATGGACTGAACTGTATCCTCCCCCAAATTCATATATTCAAGCCCTATCCCCCAGTGTGATGGCATTTAGAGAAGAGGCCTTTGAGAAGTAACTAGATTTACATGAGATCATGAGGGTAGGGCCCCCATGATGGGATCGGTGCCCTTATAAGAAGAGACATCAGAGAACTTGCCTGCTCACTCTCCACCACGTGAGAAGGGAAGAAAGCAACTGTCTGCAAGCCAGGAAAGCCTTCACCAGAGCCTGCCCATGCTGGCACCCTGATGTCAGACTCCCAGCCTCCAAAACTGTGAAAACAAGTTCCTATTGTTCAAGCTACCCAGTTTGTGGTATTTTGTTATGGCAACCTGAGTGGACTAACACAGCTTGGTATGTTGGTGTGAGTCTGCCGCTGATTTATGTCACCACTTAGTAATGGCTCTGAAAGATAGGAAAGTGCTCCCACTGTGCAGCATTCCAGACAATGTACCCAGTCACCCACTGTATGTGGAAAAAGAAGGGACCTGAGGTAAGAATATACATGAATCCATAGGGAGTGGCCACAGCTTGGCTGGTTGGTCAGGGAACTGGAAAGAGAAAGATTAGAGTAGCAGGGTCAAAAGAGCTCAGAAAGAAACATATGGGCTTATGGGAATGAGTAAAAGTATCAATGTATCATATGCTAACACCTGACAGAGATCATCTACAATGGAAAAGGAACTAAACAACCAAGCAGACAGAATGACTGGCCACGTATCATTAGCCAGCCTCCAACATCATCTGTCCCAGTGCTGACACAATGGGCTCATGACTGACAGCCATGGTGGCAGGGATGGAGGTTCTGCCCAACAGCATGGACTTCCATTTACCAAAACTGATCTAGCTACTGCCACTGCTGAATGTCCAACCTGCCAGCATCAGAGCTAAACCCCCTGAACTGACACCATCTCTCACAGAAAATGACTATTTTCACCCTGAAAGAGGCAGCAATTTACATTGACTGAGATCAACACTTATTTTGGACATAAGTTTGTCTTTCCTTCCTGCAGAGCCTTGGCCCAGAATCACCAGCCAAGGACTTGCAGAGTGTTTGATTTACTGGAGTGTTGGGATGCCACATAACATTGCCTCAGAATGAGGGATTCAGTCTCCAGAAAAGAAGGTAGAGCAATGGGAACATAACCATGGCATCCATTGGTCTTTTCACGTTGCACACCACCAGAAGCCATCAGCCTGAGCAGCAGAATGGCCTCTTAAAGACGTAGCTGAGGTGCCACTTAAGAGAAAATAAACTGAAAGGATTGAGTGCCATTCCAAATCAATGACCACTGTGTGAAGCAATGTCGCAGTTGTAAGAATACATGGGTTCAGGAGACCAAGGGTTGGAAGCAGGAGTAGCCCCACTTATCCTCACACCCCAGAACACAAGACCAACCAGAATCCCATGAAAGCTGTTTTGAAGTGGGGCAAACTTACTATAAGAAGCAAGTCAGGGACTTCCCTGGTGGTCCAGTGGTGAAGACTTCGCCTTCCAATGCAGGGGTTGTGGGTTCAGTCCCTGGTCGGGGAGTTAAGATCTCACATGCCTAGTGGCCAAAAAACCAAAACATAAAACAGAAGCAATATTGTTAACAAATTCAATAAAGACTTTAAAAATGGTCCACATCAAAAAAAAAGTTTTTTGAAAAGAAGCAAGTCAATATGAATGGTGCAAGGGTTGGCTGCAATGGGTTCTACAGCATCTGACCCAGATCTCCTCTTGGGGGCCATTCCCCCAAGCACCAGTGCACTTATTCCCCCATCTGCTAGTATCAGCCACTGGCAACTCACAGTTGTGTCCCTCACTGAACATTGTCCCCAGCCACAGGGTTATGCCTTGCTCAAGGCTATGCCCCTACCCAGAGGGCATCCCACAGCCATGACTGGTTGATGCAAGGTTATGAAGGCCGGCCGGACCTTTTGCCTCCATGTGATATAATTATGAAGGGCTTTCCCACCTCCAGGGCTCCTCAAGCGATGAGCTGAAGCCTCAGCTGCAACCATGTTGCTGGTTAGCTTCTCACTCTAACCAATCTTGTCTTCCTCAAGGGCAAGTGAGTCCCAAGACAACCCCCCGCAAATCCTTTTGCATACAACTCCTTGTCTCAGAATCTGTTTCTAAGGGAACCCAATATAAGATCTGGGGCTTCCCTGGTGGCGCAGTGGTTGAGAGTCCGCCTGCCGCTGCAGGAGACGCGGGTTCGTGCTCCGGTCCGGGAAGATCCCACATGCTGCGGAGCGGCTGGGCCCGTGAGCCATGGCCGCTGAGCCTGCGCATCCGGAGCCTGTGCTCCGCATTGGGAGAGGCCACAACAGTGAGAGGCCCGAGTACCGCAAAAAAAAAAAAAAAAAAAAAAAAAGATCTGAAACTTCCATTCATTCTAACAAAGTAAACACAGTTGAAAAGAAAACAAGGAATTATTTTAATTGTACGTTAGTACTAGGCGCAATTAGACTTTCATTTCAAATTTAGGCAACTTTGTTGTTTTTTAAAGGGAAATGTTGTGCGTAGTGACTAAAATTTTCACAGCCACCTCCACCAGTCCTTCCTTGGCATGTCAGGCACCCATTAATGTTGTTCAAGCTACCCCAAAGATGGTATTTTGTTATGGCAGCCTACTCAAAGAAATATAGGCAGCCCAGAGACTGGCCCGAAGGGCTATGAGAAATCCCCAGCATGGAAAAGAGGGCTTGTGTTCTAGCCAGCAGGAGAGAAAAGAAGGTTGAGAGTTTGTAATCCATATGGGTTTTATTATATCAAATTCTAAGTCTACTGTTTATCACCACTAGAAATTTATTATGTGGCTGCCTCTTCCCTAGAGAGTTTTGCAGTGGCAAATGGGAGTGGGTGAGTATCAGTCATGATAGGCGAGATTATACTGTGGCGGTAAATGGCTCTAAACACCTCAGTAGCTTATAACAACAAAGGTTTGCTTCTCCCTTATTTCTACTTGTCCAATGAGGGCCAGCTACTGTTTTGACTCAATTTAACTTTGGGTCTCAGTCTAATGGAGAAGTCTCATTGTGGCACTGTGAACCACACAAGCTGGCTCTCACAGCCTCTGCTCAGAAGTGGTCCACATTAGATTGGCCAAGCAAGTCACATGGCCCCTTCTGAGTGCAACAGGGCAGAGATGTTTAATCTTCCAATAGACACAGACACCGTACAGAGGAGCACCAAAATTATGGGTAAACAGTAATATAGTCTACCACAGTAAGGTAGTTTCTTTTGCTCCTTAAAGAGGGGTCCATATACTCAGAAATCCAACTAAAGTAGGCCTATAACTATAATGATCTATATTCCTGGGACGGAAGAATTAACAATACAGACATTTAATCTAAAGACACCAAATTTTTTTGGATGTATGGTAGATATCCTATGATCTTTCTCCTAAAAGAGCATTCTTTTATTGTCTTAGCATATAATAAACATATTTTTATTTCTAATAATCAGAATCTCAAAATTTGAAATGTAAGGGGATAAGTTAGATGAATATACATATTTTTTCCTGTAACATCTCTCTATATAATAAATACATAAAGAGAGGGAGGAGAAGAGGGAAAGGGAGGGAGGGAGGAAAAGACAGAGAAAGAGAGGCCTAGCTAGAAAGTCAGCACCATGTCTAACACTGGAAAGTCCTCATATGGCTTGAGAGTTCTTCAAGGAACCACCATGGATAATTCTCATGGTGGGCTTCTGCTGCAGAGAAAATGACCATGTTTCTAATTGTTGAGAGCTGTGGAGTTCTGGGGTAAACTAGGTATATCACCTTTCCAAGTAGGTTTACTAGGTTTATAGCTAGGTTTATCGTCTTTCCAAGTAAGAGGACCATTTGAGTCATTGAAAGTCACCTGCAGTATCTAATAATACAAATATACTTGGGATAAAAACAAGGTATTTCCAAGTCGTAAGGATTTTGGCAGGGTTACAAACACCTCTGTATCTTCAGGTGTCAGAGAAATGCCTGAAAGGTGATCCTGACAAGACAGAGGAAAATAAAAAGATCTTTGTCAGTGATCCTGTCTTGGCCGTGTCCCTGGAATCAACATGTGAGATTCAGTCCTGTGAGTAGCTCAAAAATGAATACAAGCTTGTGGAGTTGCATGACTCGGTCTAGCAAAGTCTTTGGTGTCAAGCATACCTGAGTCTGAATGCTGTCTCTGTCACTCATTAGCCATGTGATCTTGAACTACCTAACCTCTCTGAGTCTTGGATTCCTCATCTGTAAATTGGGGATAATAATAGCTCTTATTCATAGGACTGTGGTGAAGATTAAATGAGATAGTATTCCTGGCACATGGTAAACCCTTAATAAGTTGTAGGTATCTTTGTCAATCATCATCAAGTTCTTCATCTTCATAGCATCATGATGAGCCAATCCACAGAAAGAATTAGAGAGGTACAAAGGCTTGCTCAATCATGAAACATTCCACAGGCCGGGGAAGTAATGTTTGCTTTCACAAATATGTTCCTACTGTAATTACAAACCCTAGATTTCTGATTTCAAAAACATTATGATACTAAGTGTCATGGACAGATGAATAGATAAAGATGTGGTTATATATATAGAGATAGATAGATAGATATGTATGTATATATATATATATATATATATATATACACACACAGTGGAATACTACTCAGCCATAACAAAGAATGAAATAATGCCATTTTCAGCAACATGGATGGACCTAGAGATTATCATACTAAGTGAAGTAGGTGAGACAGAGAAAGACAAATATATGATATCATTTATATGTGGAATCTTAAAAAAAAAGACACAAATGAACTTATTTACAAAACAGAAACAGACTCACAGACATAGGAAACAAACTTATGGTTACCAAAGGAAAAAGGTGGCGGGAGGGATAAACCAGGAGTTTGGGATTAGCAGATACACACTACTATATATAAAATAGAAAACAAGGTCCTATTGTATAGCACAGTTCACTATCTTGTAATAATCTATAATGGAAAAGAACCTGGAACAGCATATATATATATGAATCACTTTGCTCTATACCAAAAACTAACACAACATTGTAAATCAACTCTACTTCAATTTTTAAAAATTGTGATAAATCTCATTAATTAACTGGTTAATGATTGAATGCTCTATTTAGAAAAATCTGGGTATTGCAATCCTGTTTTTCCCATTAAATTTAGCATCAACCACTATACCACAAAAATGAGCGTCTTCATAATCAAACTATTTCCATTCTCATTAAGAAGTGTCTGATGTAGAGAATGGACTTGAGGACATGGGAAGGGGAAGGGGAAGCTGGGACGAAGTAAGAGAGTGGCATGGACATATATACACTTCTAAATGTAAAATAGATAGCTAGTGGGAAGCAGTTGCATAGCACAGGGAGATGAGCTCAGTGCTTTGTGCCCACCTAGCAGGGTGGGATAGGGAGGGTGGGAGGAAGATGCAAGAGGGAGGAGATATGGGGATATATGTTTATGTATAGCTGATTCACTTTGTTATACCACTGTAAAGTAATTATACTCCAATACAGATGTTAAAAAAAAAAAAAGAAGTGTCTGAAATTTGTGATTTCATGAACTGAAATGATTTCTTTGTCCTCATTCAGAAAGAGAAAACATCTGCTCAATAATAATGCCATGGAAAAAATTACCACAGAAATTAGTCATTTTGTATTTCCTCCTTGCAAAACTTCGTAACTTTGTAGGGTTCCCTCAAGGGAAAAGACAAATTTAAATTCATAAAAAATATTGCCTTCTAAATTTAATCACTGTTAAGCTATTTTATTTGCGTATTCAAACTGTACTGGGTGAAGCACAATTTGTAGGATGGTGTTTTTCAGAAAGGCACAGTGGAGAAAAATTAATCACAGAGCTCCAGAATTCATTCACCCAAGCACACAGAAAATATACATTAATAAGTGACGAAGTAGAATCCATAGGAGTGTATTTGCCTTCTTGAGATAGGAATGAGTTTTTCTTAGGTGCTTTGATAGCCAGGGGCTCTATAATCGGGATACAAACTATAAATGGACAGGTCATTTAGGTTTCAGAATGCCATTCTATGTCAGTCCTCTGTGTGGCCATTTCACTAAGGGTTTAATTTAATTTAAAACTTATTTCCCTATTTGAAAAGACAAAAATTAGAGATGCATCCCTCTTTAGCTCCCCTCTCTTACCATAATACCCCAAGAGAGTACTATCTATAAATGGACTGCTCATGAAAGAGAAAATATAGCTAGAAAACAAACAAAAAATTCTGAGGACATATTCAAAGAAAAGCAAATTTTAGAAATTGTGATTTTACTTACTTGTAAATTTATCATGTTTAAAACAAATAACCAATACTGGCAAGAATGTTGAGAAATAGGTACCCTTATCCACTGTTGGTAAAACTGTAAACTGATACAAACTTTTTGAAAGGTTGGTACAGTGTCTCCAAAACCAAGAATCTGGAAATCTTATCAAAGGCAGGTTAAGACCATGGGCTCTAGAGTTGGAAGCCTGCCTTCAAATTCCTTCTCATTACCTGCTGTGTGACTCTGGGCAAGTTTCTCAACTTTCCTGAACCTGAGAATCCTCATTTATAAACACTGGAATAATATCATAAACCTCTTAAGGCTGCTGTGAAAATCAACTGAGATAATATCTGCAAAGTATTTATTACAGAGAATATTAGTTTTCTATTGCTGCATAACAAATTACCACAAAGTGTGCTACTTAAAACAATATATATGTCTTATCTCAGTTTCTGTGGGTTGAGAGTCTAGGCATGGTTTAGCTGAGTCCTCTGCAAAACTTTAATCAAGGTGTCAGTCAGACGGTTTCCATCCAGCGGCTCAACTGGAGAAGGGTCTCTTGTTGGCTTTTGAATGGCAGTTATCCTCACCTCCTAAATACTTCCCTTAGCTCCGTGCCTCTTGGATCTCCTAATATAACCACTTACTCTTTCAAATCCAGCAAGGGAGAAAGTGTCTAGAATGAGTCTGCTAGCAAGGGTGAGTTTTATGGAATGTAACATAATCACATCCCATCACCTTTGTCGTATTCTATTGGTTAGAAGTAAGTCACAGGCCCTGGTCACACTCAAGACAAGGAAATGACACAAAGCCATCAATACCAGGACCAGGGATTATGGGTGCCATCTCAGGGTATATCCACCACACAGAGCCTGGTAATAAATGTTAGTTGTGTCTATATACGTGAAGAAGTTCAGCACAGAATTGTTTATGGCATTGAGAAATGTGAAAACAACTTAAATGGCCACCATTTAAGAAAAGCAAGCTCAAAGTGGCCGGAGCATACTGTGTGAAATGTCTATATACGTGAAGAAGTTCAGCACAGAATTGTTTATGGCATTGAGAAATGTGAAAACAACTAAAATGGCCACCATTTAAGAAAAGCAAGCTCAAAGTGGCCGGAGCATACTGTGTGAAATGTCTATATACGTGAAGAAGTTCAGCACAGAATTGTTTATGGCATTGAGAAATGTGAAAACAACTTAAATGGCCACCATTTAAGAAAAGCAAGCTCAAAGTGGCCGGAGCATACTGTGTGAAATGCATGAGGGTAGTGGAACTACCGAGCCAGAAGGAGCATGTCAAAACTCTCCCAGCTCCCCCACTAATGTTTTCAGACCACAAAACACATACTATTATCTGGAAGTTGGCCTTCCAGATAACATACTATTATCTGGAAGTTGTTTACAGTGGTATAACAGTAGCATACTCGTGATAGTGGTAACAGTAGTAGTAAGAGTAGAAGCAGTAATAGTAATATAAAAACAGCTCTTTTCACACACAGGTTATACCTGTCTCCTTCTCTCCTTGTCACTGACATCAGATCTCTCTTTCCATCCCCGCATTTCCTGAGGACAATGTCAGGTGCCAGATTTCTGCTCTCCAGTTCCGTGCTATTATTATCCTCGATTCCATCAAGATCTAAGCAAACTACCCATCCAATATCCTGGCTTCACCAATCCTTTGATTCTCACAACCCACTTCAGCCATCCTTACTTATGGCCATGCTTTCAATTCTGACAGAATCTTATAAACTCTAGATTCCATCTTCCTCCCTAAGCATACTGTTTGATCCTTCCAGCTCCTTCAATTTTTCACTCCCATTTCATCAACCTTCTCCTCACTAAGGCCTCCAGAGCCTGGACCTCTACTTCATCTCCTACTGCATTAGATTCTTTCTATCTCTGTATCTTTCCCAATCCAACCAGATCCAGTGGCCCATCCCTTTGGATACTGTCTCAACTTCTGACTTTCTTATTATTTTTATTTTCATATTATTATTATAAAAGATGCATATGCGCACTGGTTATTCTCCACTCCTGCACCTGCACTTCCAATCCCCAACCCTCCCTGCTCTGCTCTTGTCCTGGGAGGCCGACCCCTGTGGATTGAATTTGCCAGGTTCCCTTGTCACCTGGCTTCTGGCTGGGTTCAGCCAATGGCAAGCACCAGCAAAAGACTGGTTGGGGGAGGAAAGGAAGATCACACTACCTCCCCATACCCACCCCAGCTCTGACACTGTGACTCTAGGAAGAAAAACATAAAACCCTGCCCAGATCCTTCACCTCTCCAGACTAAAGCCTTAAGTGACTAAGTGTGGGGCAGCAAACTCTGTTGCCCCCAAGGAACATGCGAAGATCCACTGTAGCTGGGGAAAGCATAAAAGAAAAAGAACGCTTCCCTGAGGGAAGGACAGGAAACAGTCCTGGGCCCAGGATACCATGTCGATACAATTAAAGGTCTCCTATCACTGGTGGAGAAGTAGGAAACTCCCTCCCACACAAGATCTGCCAGACATATAAGACAGGGTTTGTCTTCCTTGGGAAGGAGTAGGATGACTGAATCTCCAAGCTAAAATGCTGACACAGAAGACCTAAGACCAGAAATAGACCAGGATAACAGAGGAAAACTCCTGACTCCGCCCCCCACCAACTAGCAAGTATCAAGTAAGAAACAACCGTAGTCTACCACTTAGGGAAAAGAGCATGAAGAGAGACCCTTTGTGGCACAGGTGCACAAGGAAATCAGAAAGCTAAAAGTAGAGCAGGAACATTGAGGAAAACTCTCTGGCACCACAGCTCCCACCCTAGGAAGGTTAACACCAGAGGAATTTGAAGTTGATGGTACTGATACGTAGAACATAATAATAGCAACAAAAGCACTTAAATTCAGCTCATCTCCTAACTAAACTGACTCATCCTTCCCAACTCACCCCCCCAACACATACATACACTAATGGTCTAGCAGAAGAAATTGTGTGCCCATTTTCAGGCACGAATACTATATACCTCATGCTCTACTGATCTACATACAATGGGCAGCATTCAATAAAAAATTATGAGATATATAGATACACACAAAGGCAAGAAAAAAATCTACTGTCAAAAGACAAAGTAATCAATAGAACCAAACCAAGAGGTGACCCAGACAGGGAATTAAAATTACTGTGATTAATATTTTAAAGGCTCTAGTGGAAAAGCTAGATGGCATGCATGAACAAATGGAAAATTTTATCAGAGACATGGAAATGATAAGAATAATCAAATAAAAATACTTAGAAAGTAAATACACCCACACACAGTAACAGAAATGAAGAGTGCCTTTGATGATATCATCAATAGAATTGAGAGTCAAGGAAAGAAAAAGGTGAACTGAAAGGTAAATCAGTAGCAATTTACCCAAACTGAAACATACAGAAGAAAAAGAATGAAACAAGCAAACACAACAGAGCATCCAAGAGGTATGGGACTATATCAGTGATCATAGATAGATAGATAGATATAGATAGATATTTTAAAATCCAGGAGAAGAGGAAATGAATATAATAGAAGAACTATTTGAAAAAAGAATGGCTAAGAATTTTTCAAAAATAATGAAATATATCATACCATAGATCCAAAAATCTCAGAGAATTCCCAAGCAAGATAGACACGTCCCCAAAAGCACAACAGACACATCATATTGAAACATACTGAACCAAACAGAAAAAGAAAATCTTGAAGGTAGCCAGAGAAAAAGGACATATTTCATGCAGAGAAACAAAGGTAAGAATTACAGAGACTTCTTGTCAGAAACTATGCAAGCCAAATGGAGATATATCTTTAAAGTACTGGGAGGAAAACCCCTCAACCCAGAATTTTACAGCCAGCAAAATATCTTTCAAAATAAGAAGTAAAATAAAGACTTTTTTTCAGATAAAAAGTTCTGAACATGAAAGAAAGTTCTGTTCTGAACATGAAAGATTCAAAATTAAATAAGAAAAAATCTCTGCCCTCAAAAGATCATGGAGCCAATTCAGCAAACTATACTGATTAAAAGAATTTAAATATAATGTTGCAAGTGATAGGGAAGATAATGAGTTCCATTTGAATGGCATCTGGGTCTGCTGGGTATCTAGTGAGTAGATGGAAAGGTGGATCTGGAGTTCAGGAGAGAGGAAGAGTATCTGAGAGTCACCAACATATGACTAGTAAGTAGTTAATACCATGGAAACAAATGAAATCACTCTGCGAGGGTATGCAGTGATGGAAGAGAAAGAAGGTGGTCCAAAGGTGAACACTGATACTAGAAAATACAAAGAGGGAGAGCTGTGCTGGGCCCCATTTTCATCTGCTTTCTTAAAATGTCCATGCGCCTGGATGGACCTGGAGGGTATTATGCTTAGTGAAATAAGTCAGACAGAGAAAGACAAATACTGTATGATATCACTTATATGTGGAATCTAAAAACTAAAACTAACGAATGAATATAACAAAATAGAATCAGACCCACAGACATAGAGAACAAACTACTGGTTACCAGTGGAGAGAGACAAGGGGGGAAGAGCAATGTAGGGGTAGAAAATTAAGAGGTACAATGAAATAGATAAGCCACAGGGATATATTATACAGTACAATATATACATAAGTTACATATATTATACATATATTATATATTGTGTATGTTGGGAATATAGCCAATATTTTGTAATAACTATAAATGAAGTATAATCTATAAAAATATTGAATCACTATGCTGTATGCCTGAAACTAATATAATATTGTAAATCAACTGTACTTCAATAAAAAAATTTATATCCATGTGCCAAGAAACAGGGGGAGAGAGGCAGATGAAAGGGAGAGGAAAAAAACCCACTGATTGAGCTCTCAGTAATGCCAGGCATCATTCTCAGTGCTTTACATGTATTATGTTATTTAATCCTCACAGCAGCCTTGTTTTTATTCCATTTAACAAATGAGGCACAGAGGTTAAATAATAACCCCAGTGTCACACAGTATAAGCGGTAAAGCTAAGATCCCAAGCCAGATGTTTGGCCCAAATTCCTTCTTCTTTCCACTATGCTGTATTACTTCCAAAGAAGGGAGGAAAAAATAACAACTGTATCCATAAACACTCATCCCTCAATCACAATGGAAGTCTAAAACCTAAAGGAGCAATAAATGTCCCAACTTTTTCAAAAGAGACTGGCAAGCGTTCCAGATGGAGGGTTCGTGGCATTGACTTTTCATGCGATACAGGCACTCACGTGCACTGTGGGTGTCCAAGCCGGGCCCAGCTCCACATCTGGTTTCCTTCTAAATGGCTACGCTGGCCCTAAGGTCATGTTTCCTCATTCAACAGCATCTTGGTGCATATCTATAGAATTTCCCTTACAGAGTAGTACAAGTAACCTAGGAAGATGGGATTATTCATAAAGCTTTAAAAAATAATATGTCATTTCTTTAGCCATAAACATAATTTCTATCAGTTATAGAGAGCAGAATTTGGCTCTAAACACTGGTTCTGAACAGACAGAGGAGAAAGTTTATAAAAGGAAACAATAGGGCCTTCCCTGGTGGCGCAGTAGTTGAGAGTCCGCCTGCCGATGCAGGGGACACGGGTTTGTGCCCCGGTCTGGGAAGATCCCACATGCCGCAGAGTGGCTGGGCCCATAAGCCATGGCCGCTGAGCCTGCACGTCTGGAGCCTGTGCTCTCAACAGTGAGAGCCCCGCGTACAGCAAAAAAATGAAAATAAAAATTAAAAATTAAAGGAAACAGTAAAATATAATAAATTTAGTTTGGTGGGAAGAGGGACAGTCTTCTTAACAATGCTCTGTCTCAAAGATATTTTTTCCTGCCGAAGATGATAGGATCAGTGTGCTGAATGTGTAGAACTAAAGAATAAACAGAGCTTTGTCTTTTTAAATTTTATATTAACCACTACACAAGGGGAGACAGAGAACTGGTGTTTCACATACCAGAACTTAGAACATGGTTTTGAGAGTGTTAGAACAGGGAACTTAGCTTTTGGCAGGAACAGACTTTAAAACTCTTGGGAAGGTTTAAGTTCAGTTATATCCAAACTGACTAACAAGTACAGTTAACCATTATTACCTCCTATACCAGTCATGTTTTGTGACTTCTTATAATTACCTAAAACATACTTCATGGTTCCTGAAGGGCACAAACACATGGTAAGTTTACATATCAGATGAGTAAGTTTGACATCAAGAGACTGCTTACCATTCTACACCGAATGACAAAGAACTACCACCTAGAATAGTAAAACCAAGTTAATCAAGACCTTGTCTCCATCTGAGTAATGAGTAAATATTTAGCTCTTGAAGGTAAAAAATATATTGGATCCTTTGGTTCTTCTTATCAGCAAACAGAAAAGAAAGCAATTTACAAGTGGTGCTGAAATAAATGGTTCGAGTGTTTCCTTCAGAGTTTTCCTATTTAAACTGATTTCCTTCTTAAAGGGAGACTCATATTCCTGTTTTCTATTTTTCTTTCTCAAAGACAGAACTTGTATTACTCTGTTTCCAGAGAAGATAAACATACCAACAGACAAATGGGGAAAGGCAATTAGAATAAACTGTAGGTATATGACCAGAAGGGTAGGAAAAAGAATACAGATTCCTGATCAGTAGGTCTGAGTGTGACCTGAGATTCTGCATGACCAACAAGCTCCCAGGGGACGTCTACAGTGGTGGCCTGGGGCCCACCCTCAGAGTAGCAAGGGTACAGGCCGTGTGAAGCCAGAGCTGGCTGAGAGGCTAGGCTGAACGGAGTGGGACAGCAGAGTCCACTGCAGTCAGGGAGGTAAGCGGGACCAAAAAGAGCTAGAAAACCAGCACAGACATTAAGCTCATAGCTACGTGACCAAGGCAGGCTTGCCTAGAGCAGAAGATCCCTGCAAGGGAACCCTAAGACACTGATCCCTCAGTCTTCAAGTGGCTGGAGCCCTGAGCTAGTCACCCGCATCCTCCGCTGGGCTCCATATCTACAGTGGGAAACAAAAATATCATTTTCTTGGTGTTCTATGATTAGTAAAAGGTTGGGATATACTTCTTTAGAGATCTGAAGGCTGAAGATTTGGCTTTCGTGAGCAGGTGCCTAAGAAAAAGCCTTCAGAGGCCATGCAGAGGGCAAAATATGGAAGAAAATGTGAGCAAAAGCAAGCCCAGAATGGAAAAGCCTGAGGCCAAGAAAAGACAAGGCCAGAGTAGCTGCATAAGACTGTGCCGCAGAGGCTTCCCTGGTGGCGCAGTGGTTGAGAATCTGCCTGCCAATGCAGGGGACACGGGTTCGAGCCCTGGTCTGGGAAGATTCCACATGCCGCGGAGCGACTGGGCCTGTGAGCCATGGCTACCAAGCCTGTGCGTCTGGAGCCTGTGCTCCGCAACAAGAGAGGCCACGACAGTGAGAGGCCTGTGCACCGCGATGAAGAGTGGCCCCCGCTCACTGCCATTAGAGAAAGCCCTCGCACAGAAATGAAGACCCAACACAGCCAAAAAAATAAATAAGTTAATTAAAAAAAAAAAAAGAATGTGCTGCAGCATGGTGGCCTTGAGAGGTAAAGATCAGTGTGAAATTCTAGCAGTAAACACAGGCCAGGACCAGAAGGGCAGGATTTGGAAAAAGTGGGCTAGAATCAGATTTGAGATTAGGCACTCATGGCTAGAAGAGTTTGCCAAAATCTTGAGAAGGAATTGATATTTAAGCAAAAACATCTGTAACGTATATTATATTTCTTATTCACATACATGTGAATGCTCTTTTTTTTTTTTAAGCAGACTGTGTATCACTCATCCATAGCTATGTTTTTGTCCTCAGCTAATTCCTTTTGTTGTTTTCAAAGACTGGAGCATTAAAAAATGTCTTCAGATATCACAAACCAGTCCTAGGTAGTGAACCTTGGGCAAATCCAGCCAAGCACCTGGTGTTAGTCTTGATGTCTTATGTAAGGGCTCCCTTTAATTAGGTTAGCCACATACCCAGTGTTTACGAGGGATCTCAGTATCTGGTTGCCAGCAGCAAAAGAACTAAGTGCCAGCAGTTACATTCTCCTTGCAGACCTTTCCTCAAAGTCCTCTACCAAATAGGATATTTATCAACCCACCAGTTCCCACAATGAAGATGATGGCCTTGAGCCATGATCTATATTTGTTATGTTTAGTGTGACAATTCCATTCCCTAGAGAACCTCATCTTCACTCTCCCAGCAACATCAATTGGGCCCTTTCCAGGGGTCCAAGTTTATCTCCCTTCACCTGGAATCCATTGCTTGTAATTCTTCAACTTAAAAAAAGTCCCAGTACATGAGTTAAACCTGTTTGCTATTTTTCTGATATAGACAATTGTTCAAACCTGTAGGGTAAATTCATTCAATTCAACTCACTTAATATTTCTGTCTCTCCTTTCTTCCTCCTTCGTACGTTAAATAAGCACAAATTGAGTTGCAATCAAAACGCAACTTTATTTTTGTCACACAATGACATTTTAAAATTAATTTCATGAGCATACTATTTCCCTGCCCCGGATGAAAACTTTTTTATTCCTTCTTGAGTTATACACTCTCCTAGTGTCCATAAGTTGCAAATACAAATCAACTGAATGATTTGAATGTCCAGTCCAAGATATTAATTAAAACTTTTAACTTGATTCAGCATAAAATACACCAAATATACCTCCTCCCCCCGACATCCCCCAGTTCAAATCTATTTTCTTACGGTGGCAAAAAGCGATGTGGTTGGTTTTGTCTCAGGATCATCATTTACGATTGTGCAAACTGGGTGCTGAACAACGTTGGGGGGAGGGCCGCCACTCACATTCATAGCCTTTTCCCTAATTTTCACGAAGAAGCTGTTGGGCAGGGCGCTTCCGGCTTCTTCTCTACCTCTCCTCCTGTACAGGGCGGTGGTGTGGTAGCGAACAGGAAATCGCTTCCTGAAACTGGCTCTTCCCTCAGCTAGACTGGCAGCTGTTTAACACTGGTTCTTTCCTTTGGGGGGTCTTCTGAAGACTTGGGGAGGGGTCCCCCATGGACGACTACAACTGTAATCCCACAGGGTAAAGGATGCAGTTTTCCTCTATCTGGCAGCTTTCAGGCCCCCTCGGCTTCTGCTTTCCTGGGGGTCCACTCCACACATATCCTCACTGTTGGAGTGCCCTTCCTTTTGGCAAGAGCCATCTTGGGTAGGATTCAGGCAGATCCAAGCCAGCTCTTTCTCCCTGGTTCATGGGAATTCCTGCAAGTTCACCCCAGCACAACCACTTCAGTTCTGGGCCACAGCACTTGCGTTCTCTCGCTTGTGAACACAGATACCTCCCCTATGTTTCTCTAGGGCAGGGAGAACAGGTCAAGCTCGCCAGTGGGTGCAATGGAAGCCCCTCGCTAGATTTGAAATGGAAGTACCTTCACCTCTCCCCGCAAAAGAGGGGGGCTCACAACAAAACAGCATTTCTCTCCAAAGAAATCCATCCATGGTACCTCCTCATTCCACTCCAACCCCTATTTATATCCTTAATCTAAAAGGCCCAAGCATCATGCAACAGTTCTGCACAATTTCCTATCTTAATGCTGCCTGTGGGGAAATTGATCTTACATTCATTTTGGCATCTGATGGCCAGATCTGTGACCTTTGAAATTAAGCCCCAGTTACATCCATTTTAGAGTCACTCCACTCTTCCCTTCCCTTCCTAACAAAAGCATTGAGACCAAACTTTCAGAGAAAACCATGATCCATCTTCTAGATTCAATAGTAAAGACAGCAGCAGAATTCACTGGGTAGTGAACTTTGTCCAGATCCCTACAGGACCTGGTGGTCAGCCAAGCTGAAGGTCAGTGTGGGATTCTCTCAGACAACAGCCCTATGAGAGGCAGCCTGCCTTCGGGTCCAGTCTGTGATGATTCTATCAAGTTAGTAATTGTCCCAGGGCTAAAGAACTAAGTGTTAATACATCAAGTTGGAAAAAAAACACACACACACAAAAAAATCAAAAGCCCTATGAGTGAGAGATGCGTACGCCAAGACACTTAGCTATGCAATGAAAACGAATTCTTAGAATTACATTTTTACTTACCATTTTTAAATGTCCTGCTCAGACTCTCCCTGCTAGCCACAGAACTATCTCTAAAAAGTACCTCTTCTCTGGTGGGCCGAACTTCAGCATCAAAGGGCTCCAAAGATGCCATCTGTGCTCAGAACACTGTGATCAACCTTCTTGGGTGGAACTGAGTTTGCAGAGCAAAATTACCAGCTGTTCTCAATTGCAAGGGGGCTCTATAGGAAGGAGGGAGATCTCTGTGGCTACTGAAGTCCTGGCTACACCACTAGACAATGCACTGGGAAATCTAAAGTCAAAGACTTTGTGTTCCTGCCCTGAAAGGCTCTAATAAACTTAGTGTCCAGCATGTATTTAAATATCAGGATGTCCTAGTTTAGTTCCAACTGGAATCTGGATCCTTGAAGAACTCATGGGTTAGGGTGCTTATCTGCACGGGTTGGTAGACCTAAGGGGCATTTGTGTGTGTGGTTGGTGTGTGTGTGTGTGTGAGAGAGAGACAGAGAGAGAAAGAGAGAGAGAGAGAAAGAGAGAGAGAGAGAGAGAGAGAGAATATGTACCCAATCCCCAGGACTATTTTTAAACCCCTCTGAAGAAAAATTTGAGGCAGATGCTGGAGGAACTGTTTTCATGAGGGAATTTGAAAGACATTATGCATACAGAGCACTGCTTTGGGACCTTGGTGATGAGTAAGGTGCAAAGTTGGAGATGGAACTATTCTCCCCACCTCTGCATTAAGTCCAGAGCCAGGAGATGACACCGTGACACAGACACTGGTGTTTTCACACTGGGCACCACTGGAGTCTCTTGTTGAGTGGAGGACAGTGTCAGGGGGAGCCAGGGACAGAGAGGAAATGGCAACAGACCCCTGTGGTGGCTGTGCCTGGATCACGAGCCACGAGAGGCAACCTTTGCCAGCCTCTCAAAATACCTGGGGCTGCGGATTTCACAGGAACAGGTGAGGGCAAGAGCAGGAAATGTGGAAGATTGACTTTAGTGGGGCTTCATTTGTGCCCACAAACTGACTCGGCCATGATTTCCTGACAGCCAAGAAGAAGCATTTACAAAATGGGGGCATTTACAATAACAGCTGAGCCTCGTTACAACATGACTCACATTACATGGATTATTCCGGGGCAAATCCTGACTGGAATTAATCTAACACCTACTCAAATCTTGGGGGGTACATAACGAATTACTTCCAGATTCTCTCCAAGCATGAGAATTCTGGGACCACCCCCAGAAAGTGTAAATGAGCAGATATAAGGTGGGGCCCAAGAATCTTCTAGCAGGTCCCTCAGGCACTTCCCAAGCCAGTGAACTAAGGCCCAAGCTTTGACAAACACTGGCTTACAGTAATACACCACCAGGCTTGCACATATAGCCAAAAGTTGGGGATATTTTAACTTCCACGCTGAAAATAAATCTGCATACCATGACTGCCAAGGCTCACTGTCCAGGTCCCTCTCCTCACACAAGTTACCTCTGGTAGCAGGAATAACCTCTGAAGAAAATCTTACTGCTGCTAGTCTCAAAGGTAACAAAAGTTCCACCTCCTCACCTTCTCATCTGAGGGCCTCCATAACTCTCCATATAGTTGCACTTTGATGAGAATGAGATCAGTAGTGAAAGGATCCTTGAACAAATGAAGTAGGCAGATAAGCCAGGTGCCATTGCTCTGAGGGTTGGATGAAGAAAATGTGGGTTTCCCAATGACAGGGAAGACACAAAGGAACCATCTCCAGTGATGGGAACTCCAGTGCAATCATTTCCATGCGCTTGTAAGAGAGAACTAAATGTTCAAGATGCTGAGCCTCCAAGATTTCAGAGACACAGAACCAAAATCTGGAGTGATAGGTAGGAGGAAGCTATCTAGAGTACAGTGTTACCAAACTGAGGTGGCTGGTAGCTTCCTCAGCCTAGGAAAGAGCCATAGTGCATGAAGGGCCAGGAAGAGGGAGAGGGGTTGAAGAGCGAGCCAGGCAGAGGCCCAGGAGCTCTAGGGGGCCGGGGCAGGGCCCAGGCAACAGCCCAAACAGGCAGCCCTTGCCAAGATGCCAAGCTAAGCCGGGGTTGGCATTCTAGGTGCAACATGTCTGACTGTATTGCCACTGACTTATTTCCTACCGTTATTTAGCTAATATTCCAACATTCTCTGACAGACGTAAATTACTGCTTTAACTCTATTCCATAGTCCAGTGGTTCTCAAACTTGGGTGTGCATTAGAACACCTGGCAGGCTTATTAAACCACAGATCTATGGACCCCAACCCAGGTTTTCTGACTCAGTAAGCCCGGGCAGGGCCAGAGAATTTGTGTTCTCACAAGTTTCCAGGTAATGCTGATGTTGCTTATCCAGCTACCACACTTTAAGAACCACTGATAGAGCCCATCCTTCCCTCAAACAGGTGAAAAGAGGAGGATGGGAGGAAACTGGAGAAAGAAAGAGGAGAAAGGGGCCTGGGAAGACACAATATGTGACAATGTGGGCAGGGCAGTTTACTCCGTGGATACTGTGATTTCAGTGGCCATGGAAGAGTTAAGAATAAAAAAAAAAAAAAAAAAGGTTGGGGCTTCCCTGGTGGCGCAGTGGTTGAGAGTCCGCCTGCCGATGCAGGGGACACGGGTTCGTGCCCCGGTCCGGGAAGATCCCACATGCCGCAGAGCGGCTGGGCCCGTGAGCCATGGCCACTGGGCCTGTGCGTCTGGAGCCTGTGCTCCACAACGGGAGAGGCCGCAACAGTGAGAGGCCCGCGTATCGAAAAAGAAAAAAAAAACAGTTTGTACCAGCTGATTGATGCAATAAATTTCACATGCAGAATTTACTGCACTGATTTGAGAGTAAATGCTTCTGAGAGAAAATACTCATAGGTCATCAGCCTTTTACACTTTATTCTGAACAAGTTTAAAAATTCATATCTAGGGCTTCCCTGGTGGCGCAGTGGCTGAGAGTCCGCCTGCCGATGCAGGGGACGTGGGTTCGTGCCCCGGTGCGGGAAGATCCCACATGCTGCGGAGCGGTTGGGCCCGTGAGCCATGGCCGCTGGGCCTGCGTGTCTGGAGCCTGTGCTCCGCAACGGGAGAGGCCACAACAGTAAGAGGCCCGCGTACTGCAAAAAAAAAAAAAAAAATTCATATCTATATGTAAAATTGTCAACTGCAAAAGAGATAGTTTCACTTCTTCCTTTCCAATTTGGATGCATTTTATTTCTTTTTCTTGCCTAATTACTCTGGCCAGAACTTCCAGTACTATGATGAATAGCAGTGGTGTGAGTGGGCATCCTTATCTTGTTCCTGAGTTGGGGGGGAAGTTTTCTACTGAGTATGAGGTCAGCTGTGGGAAAATTCATAGTTGAGAAAGTTTGGAGAGTAAGGGGAGGTGAAAGGGCACCAAGGGTGGGGATTGCCTGAAATTTATTCATTTTACCCTTGGTGGGCTGAAAGTTTTAAAAGCCAAGCTATCAAGGAAGATTTAAAATTAAAACTGATTGCCTAGGTCTAGTTCCAGTTGCTATTGCTCTAACTTGCAATAGCTATGGAATCTTGGGCAAGGTTCTTGACTTTTCTGACCTTAGTCTCCTTCTCTATAAAATAAACCTGCAAGTGGTTCTCCTGAGAGTAACACAGCTTTAAGAAAGGCCTGGCCTGACCACAGGAGAGTCAGCTACCACTTTAAACTATTTAACAATTAAAACTCCCCAAGACCAGCTCAGGCACAAACTGAGACCTTACTCCTGTCTCCACTCACTCAGCACTCTTCCCTTTGTACACTCAGCTCAGATCCGGGTTCCTTATTTTACTGAAGTGAACTGCTCACCTCATACTCTTTTAAACCTCAAATCAAAAGGCATCCCCATTTTACAGATAGAAAAACTGAGGTTCAGAGGGGTTTAAGCCACTCACCCAAGGTTACATGGCCAATAAATGGTAGAACTGAGATCTTTCTCATCTGTCTGACCATTGTATTTCATCTTTCCACCTTACTGCTCTCTGTGACTCCCAACCCAGTACTGTTTTCACTGTGCCACATACTGGTGCCAAATGCACCTGCAGTATCTCCACCTGAGCCTCTGCCACACCCCCTTCCACTCTCTCCTCAGGTATTGAGCCCGAAGCCAGGAAGGGGGCATTCCTTATCTGCCTGCCCCTTCCCACCCAGCATGAACACGCACTTCCACAGTCTCCCACTAGGCTGCCTGTGAAAGGTATGGGCTACAGGATAGAATAAGCCCTGTAATTTATTCCTGTCACAGGAAACTTGAATATTAGTTAAATCACAACAGAAAACCAGCCATTCAGGGGTAACACAATCAAACATTTCTCTCAGCCCAAACATACCTGTGGAAGGGAAAACGAATCCAGCTGTCTTTGAATCTGAAAGAATCCCTGAGCTCTTTGTATTCCAGGCACGAGCGCCTTGTGTACTATTTTCAGAACAAAGCTTCCGGTTTGAACATTAAGCATTTCTAACATGGTCTCAGTTAAAAGGCAGTAGCACAGAGATCCCATCCACTGTGGCCCCTCCTCAGGAAGGAGGGGTGCTGGGGTTCAGTCCTGAAATGAAAAGCAGGCAGGGCAGCCCCGTAGCAGAACCCAAGAGTGCCTTGGACACCCTCTCTTGCCTTGCTGCCATGGGGAATGGGGAGCTGGGTGGACGGCAGGGTGAAGCCACAAGGAAGGCAGCTGACTGCTCAGGGTTACCTTGTGTCCTCTGCCAAAAGGTGGAAAAGCCAAGCTGAACCAGGGCTAGGTGGGAATGGACATTTGTGAAGGATGCCAGAATTGCTGAAAAATGGACCTGGGTGTCTTAACATTTTTAAATGTTTTGTAAAGAATGTAATCAGAGTGGGAGTACTGAAACTACGCTATGGGTGAGGGATGCAGGATAAGAGAAGGATAATGATCTCATTTTGAATTGTTTAAAAAAGGGGAGCATGTTTCAATTAAGATGCATTTGTTATAAGTAATAGAAGCCATGAGTAAGAATAGCCCAGGTAATCTTGGTACTTATTGTCTCATGGAACGGAAAACAGGAGGTAGGAGTTTCCAAGGCTGGTCTAGCCATATAACAGTATCTTCAAAACCCAGGCATCTTTTGCCTTTTACCTCTTCCCATCATCAATATCTTGCCCTTTTTGTTTCTCCTCATGCTTGTTGCCTCATGGTCACAAGATGGCTGCCGCTGATCCAAGGATTACATCCTCACACAACTCTTTGAAGGCAGGGCACAAAGGAGCATTTTTGGGAGAGATTTTCTTTTCATAAGACTCACTCTCAGCAGAGAGGAAAACTTATTTCTCCGTAAGACCCCAGCAGGTTTCCTTCACGTTTTATTAGCCAAACTGGGCTGCTTAGCCACACCTAGCTACAAGGGAATCTGGGAAAGCAAGTGCGTGGCTTTCCCAACTTCTGTCATTGGAAATAGGCAAGGGTTGGGGATGGCTTTGGAGGTCACTGCTAAGCATATCTGCCATAGGAATAGAAATGTGGCCAAAACAAAAATAAAAACAAAAATTCCTCTTCTGAGGCCAAAGAAAAGGTTTTAGAATATATCTAGTTTTAGTAAAAAGAAAGTTTTATATATAAACATCTCTATTATTTTAAACTTTTTTTTTTTTTTTTTTTTTTTTTTTTTTTTTGCGATACACGGGCCTCTCACTGTTGTGGCCTCTCCCATTGCGGAGCACAGGCTCCGGACGCGCAGGCTCAGCGGCCATGGCTCACGGGCCCAGCTGCTCCGCGGCATGTGGGATCTTCCCGGACCGCGGCACGAACCCGTGTCCCCTGCATCGGCAGGCGGACTCTCAACCACTGCGCCACCAGGGAAGCCCTCTATTATTTTAAAGAAAAAAAAAAAGACAGACCTGTCTTTGTATGCATATTTTACTTCCATACATAGTTTTTTTAAAAAACAGGACAGCTTCAGAATTCTGCAATCCTTTGACCCAATTTGTCCCAGGGGAAAATCATGGAAACGTATAAAGTTGTATATGGACATGTCTATGCGTGTGTGTGTGTGTGTGTGTGTGTGTGTGTGTGTGTATTTACAACAGCAAGAAGGTGGAACAACCAGGCACCCCCTTGCTCTGCCAGGCACCAAAGTCGATTACAAGATGGCTTGCAAAGTGGAATGGACCTCTCCTCTTTGTATTATCCTTGGTGTGGTTTGTATCCCAACATGGGCAAGGTTCTGTAAAACCACTCTTTCAAACTCTAGCTTCACCCTTGTCCTACCTGAGAGGGTTTGCACAACGGCCTCCATGCTACATTCAGAATCTCTGCCCCATCCAAGCACTTGGGTCAAACCCATCAGATCTGTCTCCTCCTTGCCCCAGAGTTGATCCTCTCCCAGGAGACCCCATGCAAAGAAACTTCAGTTGAGCCACCACACCAGTTCTCTCAAAATACCAGCCATGCCTGAATCCCAGTGGTGGTGCCTAGGCTCAAACTGAGGTCCCTACTGCAAATGAAAGCCAGTCTGAATCCCACCTTGTGCAATGAGTGGCTTTCAAGGCAGAGGAGCCACAAACCTGGACCCTCAAGCTCTCAATCCATTGTAGGAACAGCAGGATAATATCTACTGGGATTGAAGTTTCTTCTTAGAGCCACGATATATTGTGGCACTACAGCTACTTGACTTTGCTACCCATAGAACCAAATGGGAATTATTCATCATGAAGGCTTGTGATTTGTGCATTAGCCTTAAAAGGGAATGTTCGTAAAAACAGCAGAAAGCGATGTTACACCTTATAGATAATTACAGTGAACTGAATTTCACTTGCTCCTAATGTTGTAGGCAGAGTAAAGCTGTCTTATTTGCTAAGGAAACACACAAGTATATTTCCCAGCCAACTAAAATGCTAGATACTAAGACCATTTAGAAATTTATACTAAAAAATTGAAAAATCAGTCTGTAAGATGGAAATGAAACCTATACTATGATGAAATTGTTAGAGGTGACAAAGCCAGAGGCCCATAGCTCAGCCTTACAGGAACTATTGATTTTAAGGTCTCTCTAAACTAATGGGAGTGTTCCAGGCATAGAGGTAGAATTTTAGTGCTAGACAGAAGCTATAAGACAATAGCGTCAATTATTGAGTGCTTACTACGTGCTCAGCGCGCTTTTAAGTGTTCTGCATATTTATACAACAACACAAGAAGTCCACACTGTTTTTCTTCCCACTTTTACAGATAATGACTTGCCAAAATCCAGCCAGTAACTGGTAGTGCCAAGATTTGAATCAAGTAGTTTGGCTCTAAAGCCTGTGCTCTCCCACATCTCACAATAGCAGTGTCCCACATTTTGAGGTACTTTCTGTGGGTTGCAAGTGAGTTAACTGGGTCAAGACAGATTGAGGCTAGAGGGAGGATTCCACAATGGTACCTGCCAGTGGTGGGCTCCCAGGGGTGGCTGCCTCCAGTGTCTGTGTCCCCAGGGTGAGCTGCACTTGCCTCCTGCCTCTCCCCAAGACTCTCCAAGACCAGGAGATATATACCCAGGAGTGGAATTTCCAAATGCAAATTCTTGAGCTCATCCACACCAGCAAATCAAACACTGTGAGGCCCAGCACACTGTGTTTTAACAAGCCTGTAGCTGTGCAGCAGGTGTAAAGTGTTGCCAGTGGGGCCCTGCTCTTCACAGGGAATAATAATACAGGATTGGACACAGATTCACTCCCAAGTAATAGACCTAAAGCCTCAAAAATAAAGGAATTGTTAAGGAAAAAAGAAGATTTAGGCTTCATAGGATGAAGCATCTTTTAATGGCCCCTAACTCCCAGGAAACCTGCTTCCCATTTCCGAATTGTGAAAATACCCCCGTCCTGCCCCGACCACATAGATCACCCTCCTCAGACCAAGGCAGAGGAGAGCTGCAGGTATCCAGGGCCAAAGGAACTCACGTGACCTATTCAGGTACAATAGACAAGAGCTAGTATGTTCCCTCCATCCCCAGATCCTCCCAGAATGGACTAGAGGGTAAGCGCCAACTTTCTGCCATTTCTGACCCTCCCTCCCCTCTCCACCATCCCCTCTCCTCTCTACCACACCCTCCCTCCAACTCATGGAGAAGCCAAAGGGACTCTGCGACTAGTCCGAGGCTCTGATGTCTCACAAGGGTGTGTGGTTTGTCAGTTGTTTCATAACTGCTTGGCACCGTTTATGGAAAGAGGATCTTCCTCCTTCAGTTGGTGCTAAAATGCAGGGCTTCCTTTGTGGCACTGTCATCTAGACTTTCATCTCTATACAGTCAGCCAGGGGGTACGTTCCCTGTGGGCTTTTGCTGGGAGTTTGCCCTTCTAAAGGGCCAGTGCTGAGCGTGAATTCCTTCTATGTTTCCAGAGGCCTCACTCTGACCAAGCAGCCCAAGCTGGACTGGAAACAGTCATCTTTCTTCAAAATCTAACTCCTTAGCTCCACAGCAAAGGAGCAGCCTCTGGGCTTAGAAACCAGTGGCTCAAGGGCTCCACCATGAGGAAGTCAGGAAATGCGACCTCAGGCAAAACATTTCCAGGATCTTCCGGAGCAGGTACCACCCGCAGGAAGCCAAAGGCTTCCAGTAGTAGTAGGAATAGAAATTTGGGTATACTCAGTGAAAAAATGATGGGATTTAAATCCATGAGGGCTGGGTTGGAGTCCTGCCTCTAACTTTTACTCGTTGCATGGGCTTGGGCAAGTAACTTAACTTGTCTAAGCCTCAGATCCCTTATAAACTATTATTATGACACAGTAGTTCCTCATAAAATTAGGGAACCAATGAAATGATTGGAATAATATGATTGCAAAAATCACCTTATAAATGCTAAGGTATGTACAAAATATTATTTTGTTGAGAATTAAATGTTCAAGATACAGTGAAGCTAGACTTCCGGGAAGATGGCGGAAGAGTAAGACGCGGAGATCACGTTCCTCCCCACAGATACACCAGAAATACATCTACGCGTGGAACAACTCCTACAGAGCATCTACTGAACGCTGGCAGAAGACCTCAGACCTCCCAAAAGGCAAGAAACCCCCCACGTACCTGGGTAGGGCAAAAGAAAAAACTAAACAGAGACAAAAGGATAGGGACGGGTCCTGCACCAGTGGGAGAGAGCTGTGAAGGAGGAAAAGTGTCCACACACTAGGAAGCCCCTTCGCGGGTGGAGGCTTCGGGGGGCGGAGTGGGGGAGCTTGGGAGCCGCGGAGGAGAGCACAGCAACAGGGGTGCGGAGGGCAAAGCCGGCAGATTCCAGCGCAGAGGATCGGGCCGACCGGAACTCGCCAGCCGAGAGGCTTGTCTGCTCGCCCGCCGGGGCGGGCGGGACTGGGAGCTGAGGCTCCGGCTGTTGTCGGAGCGCCGGGAGAGGACTGAGGTTGGCGGCGTGAACACAGCCTGCAGGGCGTTAGTGCACCGCGGCTGGCCGGGAGAGAGTCCGGGGAGAAGTCTGGAACTGCCGAAGAGGCAAGAGACTTTTACGTCCCTCTTTGTTTCCTGGTGCACGAGGAGAGGGGATTAAGAACGCTGCTTGAGAGAGCTCCAGGGACGGGCGCGAGCCGCGGCTAAAAGTGCGGAGCCCAGAGACAGACATGAGACGTTAGGGCCGCTGCTGCCGCCACCGGGAGGCCTGTGTGCGAACACAGGTCACTAGCCACACGCCCTTCCGGGGAGCCTGTGCAGCCCGCCACTGCCAGGGTCCCGGGATCCAGGGACAACTCCCCCGGGAGAACGCACAGGCGCGCCTCAGGCTGCAACGTCTCGCCGGCCTCTGCCGCCGCAGGCCCGCCCCACACTCCGTGCCCCTCCCTACCCCCGGGCCTGAGTGAGCCAGAGCCTCCGAATCAGCGGCTCCTTTAACCCCGTCCTGTCTGAGCAAAGAACAGACGCCCTCCTGCGACCTACACGCACAGGCGGGGCTCAATCCAAAGCTGAGCCCCTGGGAGCTGTGAGAACAAAGAAGAGAAAGGGAAATCTCTCCCAGCAGCCTCAGAAGCAGCGGATTAAAGCTCCACAATCAACTTGATATATCCTGCATCTGTGGAATACCTGAATAGACAACCAATCATCCCAAATTAAGGAGCCCTGTGGATGAAAGGCTCTTGGTGCTGCAGCCAGGAGTCAGTGCTGTGCCTCTGAGGTGGGAGAGCCAACTTCAGGACACTGATCCACAAGAGACCTCCCAGCTGCACATAATATCAAACAGCAAAAATTTCCGAGAGATCTCCATCTCAACGCCAGCACCCAGCTTCACTCAACGACCAGCAAGCTACAGTGCTGGACATCCTATGCCAAACAACTAGCAAGACAGGAACACAACCCCACCCATTAGCAGAGAGGCGGCCCAAAATCATAATAAGTCTACAGACACCCCAAAACACACCACCAGACGTGGACCTGCCCACCAGAAAGACAAGATCTAGCCTCATCCACCAGAACACAGGCACTAGTACCCTCCACCAGGAAGCCTACACAACCCACTGAACCAACCTTAGCCACTGGGGACAGACACAAAAAACAACAGGAACTACGAACCTTCAGCCTGCAAAAAAGGAGACCCCCAAACACAGTAAGATAAGCAAAATGAAAAGACAGAAAAACACACCGCAGATGAAGGAGCAAGATAAAAACCCATCAGACCTAACAAATGAAGAGGAAATAGGCAGTCTACCTGAAAAAGAATTCAGAATAATGATAGTAAGGTTGATCCGAAATCTTGGAGATAGAATGGACAATAGAATGGACAAAATGCAAGAATCAGTTAACAAGGACCTAGAAGAACTAAAGATGAAACAAGCAACGATGAACAACACAATAAATGAAATTAAAAGTACTCTAGATGGGATCAATAGCAGAATAACTGAGGCAGAAGAACGGATAAGTGACCTGGAAGATAAAATAGTGGAAATAACTACTGCAGAGCAGAATAAAGAAAAAAGAATGAAAAGAACTGAGGACAGTCTCAGAGACCTCTGGGACAACATTAAACGTACCAACATTCGAATTATAGGGGTTCCAGAAGAAGAAGAGAAAAAGAAAGGGACTGAGAAAATATTTGAAGAGATTATAGTTGAAAACTTCCCTAATATGGGAAAGGAAATAGTTAATCAAGTCCAGGAAGCACAGAGAGTCCCATAAAGGATAAATCCAAGGAGAAATACGCCAAGACACATATTAATCAAACTGTCAAAAATTAAATACAAAGAAAACATATTAAAAGCAGCAAGGGAAAAACAACAAATAACACACAAGGGAATCCCCATAAGGTTAACAGCTGATCTTTCAGCAGAAACTCTGCAAGCCAGAAGGGAGTGGCAGGACATATTGAAAGTGTTGAAGGAGAAAAACCTGCAACCAAGATTACTCTACCCAGCAAGGATCTCATTCAGATTTGATGGAGAAATTAAAACCTTTAGAGACAAGCAAAAGCTGAGAGAGTTCAGCACCACCAAACCAGCTCTACAACAACTGCTAAAGGAACTTCTCTAGGCAAGAAATACAAAAGAAGGAAAAGACCTACAATAACAAACCCAAAACAATTAAAAAAATGGGAATGGGAACACACATATCGATAATTACCTTAAATGTAAATGGACTAAATGCTCCCACCAAAAGACACAGATTGGCTGAATGGATACAAAAACAAGACCCATATATTTGCTGTCTACAAGAGACCCACTTCAGACCTAGAGACACATACAGACTGAAAGTAAGGGGATGGAAAAAGGTATTTCATGCAAATGGAAACCAAAAGAAAGCTGGAGTAGCAATTCTCATATCAGACAAAATAGACTTTAAAACAAAGACTATTAGAAGAGACAAAGAAGGACACTACATAATGATCAAGGGATCGATCCAAGAGGAAGATATAACAATTGTAAATATTTATGCACCCAACATAGGTGCACCTCAATACATAAGGCAAATACTGACAACCATAAAAGGGGAAATCGACAGTAACACATTCATAGTAGGGGACTTTAACACCCCACTTTCACCAATGGACAGATCATCCAAAATGAAAATAAATAAGGAAACACAAGCTTTAAATGATACATTAAATGAGATGGAGTTAATTGATATTTATAGGACATTCCATCCAAAAACAACAGAATACACATTTTTCTCAAGTGCTCATGGAACATTCTCCAGGATAGATCATATCTTGGGTCACAAATCAAGCCTTGGTAAATTTAAGAAAATTGAAATTGTATCAAGTATCTTTTCCGACCACAACGCTATGAGACTCGATATCAATCACAGGAGAAGATCTGTAAAAAATACAAACACATGGAGGCTAAACAATACACTACTTAATAACGAAGTGATCACTGAAGAAATCAAAGGGGAGATCAAAAAATACCTAGAAACAAATGACAATGGAGACACGACGACTCAAAATCTATGGGATGCAGCAAAAGCAGTTCTAAGAGGGAAGTTTATAGCAATACAATCTTACCTTAAGAAACAGGAAACATCTCGAATAAACAACCTAACCTTGCACCTAAAGCAATTAGAGAAAGAAGAACAAAAAAACCCCAAAGTTAGCAGGAGGAAAGAAATCATAAAAATCAGATCAGAAATCAATGAAAAAGAAATGAAGGAAACGATAGCAAAGATCAATAAAACTAAAAGCTGGTTCTTTGAAAGGATAAACAAAATTGATAAACCATTAGCCAGACTCATCAAGAAAAAAAGGGAGAAGACTCAAATCAATAGAATTAGAAATGAAAAAGGAGAAGTAACGACTGACACTGCAGAAATACAAAAGATCATGAGAGATTACTACAAGCAACTCTATGCCAATAAAATGGACAACCTGGAAGAAATGGACAAATTCTTAGAAAGGCACAACCTGCCAAGACTGAATCAGGAAGAAATAGAAAATATGAACAGACCAATCACAAGCACTGAAATTGAAACTGTGATTAAAAATCTTCCAACAAGCAAAAGCCCAGGACCAGATGGCTTCACAGGAGAATTCTATCAAACATTTAGAGAAGAGCTATCACCTATCCTTCTCAGACTCTTCCAGAATATAGCAGAGGGAGGAACACTCCCCAACTCATTCTACGAGGCCACCATCACCCTGATACCAAAACCAGACAAGGATGTCACAAAGAAAGAAAACTACAGGCCAATATCACTGATGAACATAGATGCAAAGATCCTCAACAAAATACTAGCAAACAGAATCCAACAGCACATTAAATGGATCATACACCATGATCAAGTGGGGTTTATTCCAGGAATGCAAGGATTCTTCAATATACGCAAATCAATCAACGTGATATACCATATTAACAAATTGAAGGAGAAAAACCATATGATCATCTCAATAGATGCAGAGAAAGCTTTTGACAAAATTCAACACCCATTTATGATAAAAACCCTGCAGAAAGTAGGCATAGAGGGAACTTTCCTCAACATAATAAAGGCCATATATGACAAACCCACAGCAAACATCGTCCTCAATGGTGAAAAACTGAAAGCATTTCCACTAAGATCAGGAACAAGACAAGGTTGCCCACTCTCACCACTCTTATTCAACATAGTTTTGGAAGTTTTAGCCACAGCAATCAGAGAAGAAAAGGAAATAAAAGGAATCCAAATCGGAAAAGAAGAAGTAAAGCTGTCACTGTTTGCAGATGACATGATACTATACATACGGAACCCTAAAGATGCTACCAGAAAACTACTAGAGCTAATCAATGAATTTGGTAAAGTAGCAGGATACAAAATTAATGCACAGAAATCTCTGGCATTCCTATACACTAAGGATGAAAAATCTGAAAGTGAAATCAAGAAAACACTCCCATTTACCATTGCAACAAAAAGAATAAAATACCTAGGAATAAACCTACCTAAGGAGACAAAAGACCTGTATGCAGAAAATTATAAGACACTGATGAAAGAAATTAAAAATGATACAAATAGATGGAGAGATATACCATGTTCTTGGATTGGAAGAATCAACATTCTGAAAATGACTCTACTACACAAAGCAATCTACAGATTCAATGCAATCCCTATCAAACTACCACTGGCATTTTTCACAGAACTAGAACAAAAAATCTCACAATTTGTATGGAAACACAAAAGACCCCGAATAGCCAAAGCAATTTTGAGAACGAAAAATGGAGCTGGAGGAATCAGGCTTCCTGACTTCAGACTATACTACAAAGCTACAGTAATCAAGACAGTATGGTACTGGCACAAAAACAGAAATATAGATCAATGGAACAGGATAGAAAGCCCAGAGATAAACCCACGCACATATGGTCACCTTATCTTTGACAAAGGAGGCAGAAATGTACAGTGGAGAAAGGACAGCCTATTCAATAAGTGGTGCTGGGAAAACTGGACAGCTACATGTAAAAGTATGAGATTAGATCACTCCCTAACACCATACACAAAAATAAGCTCAAAATGGATTAAAGACCTAAATGTAAGGCCAGAAACTATCAAACTCTTAGAGGAAAACATAGGCAGAACACTCTATGACATAAATCACAGCAAGATCCTTTTTGACCCACCTCCTAGAGAAATGGAAATAAAAACAAAAGTAAACAAATGGGACCTAATGAAACTTAAAAGCTTTTGCGCAGCAAAGGAAACCATAAAGAAGACCAAAAGACAACCCTCAGAATGGGAGAAAATATTTGCAAATGAAGCAACTGACAAAGGATTAATAAAAAAAAAAAAAAAAAAAAAAGATACAGTGAATCACACATTTTTCCTCTTAGAGCTTGGACACTATTGTTACTGGTGAGACAATATCAAGAACATTCTCTTTGACCATTACTCACACAAACTGGCGATGCTCTCTTTCCCTATGATGTGTAAACACGCCAACTTGGAGAAACGAACAGAGCGCAGATGTGGTTGTGAGAGGTGGCGTACGGTTGCAGAAAGCCCAGATGCACAAGTCACCTGAAAAGGCCACGTAAAACAAGGACAGCTGTTTTTTTATTGCAGGATGAGTGTGCAGACCACGGACACTACATTCTTCTGTAAAAACCCTGCTCTTCTGAGACTCACAACTCAGCTCTACCTCCCTCCCCTACTCTTCACCTTGTCCTCCAGACAGTACTTCACTTTCACTGAAGATTCAAACACCCGGCTCTCAGGGTCCACCCAAGGTGCAATCCCTGGGCTCAAGGTGCAAACTCCAGGCTCTCAGCTCCTGGACTGATGCACACATGAACACCCTGGTTCTTGCCAATCACTTTGTTTTTGTTTTGTTTCCAGGAACCAATTTCTGCTTTTAGGGTCTTTTTGGTTGCCAATCAAGAAACTTAACTTGAACTATCTTAGGCAAAACGTAGGCATTTATTACCTTGACAATGAAAGGTTACAAAGAATTGGGATAAGATTGGACCTCAGGGGGAGTTAGAGGTAGGACACTTTCTCTAGTTTTGTTGTTAGAATAAAAGTGATCCTTTTCCTTTTGTTTCAATTAGAAAACCTTAGGTAAGGACCCGGCCCCGCCTGGATCACATGCCTCACACTTGTGCCCAAACATATGAAGTACACATTGTGCAGATGAAGTAGCATTGGCAGCCCTGCAAGAACCACATGGTGGGAGTGGGAGCAACAGCTTCCAGAATCAAGTGGCTGTTATTCCCAGAAGGGAGGGCAAAACAGATATTCTCCTTAATCACTCTGATTGTAATGACTGCACAGAACAGAAATCATGCACAGAAATTGGTATCTTGGATTCTACTGCCAAGTTCTTAGGTTCTAGATTTAGAACTCCTAAATTGTCAAAATTTTCTGCTGACTCTGAGAATCTCTCTGTTGTGCCCATAGTCCAAAGAGAAAAAAGAGATGATATAGGTTCCTCTTTGGGGAGTCAGGGTAGGAGCAGACAGAGGAAACAGCGTGAAAAAGCAATTGAGGAGAATGGAGAACAAGTTTACCAGGAAACTGTAGTATGATTGTCAGACAATGCTGATGGAGGTGCTATAAACCTAAATGTTTGTGTCCCACCAAAATTCATGTTGAAACCTAATTTCCCAATATGATGATATTTGGGGTGGGGCCTTTGGGAGGTGATTGGGTCATAAGGGCAGAGCCCTCATGAATGGGATTAGTGCCCTTGTAAAAGAGCCCTCAGTGAGCTCCGTTACCACTCCCTCCATGTGAGGACACAGCCAGTAGACAGCTGTCTATAAACCAGGAAGCAAGGTTCACCAGACACTGAATCTGTCAGCACCTTAACCTCAGACTTCCTAGCCTTAAGAACTGTGAGAAATAAATGTCTTGTTTAAGCTACCCTCTCTACGGTAGTTTTTTATAGCAGCCCAATGGACTAAGACAGTAGGTAATCATGAATGTATAGTAGATCCAATTTGTCTTACATGACTTTTTCTCTAGCAGTATTTGGCTGGTGGGGTGCAAACATGGAAAAACTGGATTGTGGCTTCATAACAGGGTGGAGGAATTTCTTTGAATTTTCTATGTAAGGTAGAAATGCAGATGAAGAACACAGTTCAGGGTATTGATAGAGAATGTTACGATTAGTAATAGAATAGATTGTAGAATCTCAGCTGGATACAAAGAGACACAAAGAAAGGCAGGCTCACGGATTGGGAGAAAGTAGATGAGAGAGAGCTGCGGGGGTTCCCACTTAGGTCAAAGAAGAGTGGTAGGAGGAATAGTTAAACATAGTAATACCAATATGTATTTATCTGTATACTCAAATAGAAAATATATACATTCCTTTACTAGGATAGCCCCTGCACTTACAAAGAAACATTCTTACTCAAAAATGACATACACAAAATGATGTAGCTATGATACAGTTTATTCTAACGTACTAAACTAATAAAATAACAGAACAACTCATTTCTCTGGGGAAAAAAACAAATTCTATATATGCAGGATTGGCTGGATTGACCATAATGTAAAATATATTAAAAATATTTAAGTACACCACACCTAATAAACCTTTCTATGTAAACAGTAGATACTAGCTTTGTTAAATGACCAGACATTTGGAAAAATCAAAACACGGTTGTAAAACAGATATGTAAGTTAAGGTTCCTGGAAACTTAGAAAAAGACTGAATTGTTATGCTTTTACCTGTACAAAAAACATTCTTCAGCCTTTCATTTTCACCTGTATTTTCTTTAACAGAATTAAGCCCCAAATTTAAAGGCTTAAATTCTTTTGTCCTAATGCCTCAGAAATATCAGATTTTCCTTCAAACCTGTTGCTGTCTGAACAGGAGCAGACCATTTGAAGGGTGGGAAAAACAAAGATATACAGATTTCACTTCTGTGCTACGCATGCAGATTTCTGCTGAGGAAGGGTTCCTGAGTTGGCTACCAGTTCACTCAACTTAGTTCAAAAACATAATAGCTGGTTACAGGATTCAACTGGCATTCTTATAGCAGCAGCAGCTCTCTTTATCACCGAAAGTCAGTTAGTGACATTCAGCCCTTAGCTTAATCTGCACAAATGCAATTTGGGAATTCTGCGGTATGACGTTTGCATATTTAAATGTAAAATGCAAAATTCTGAATATGAAAGAATTTATTTTTTAAATACACAAGTTGTTGTGTTTTCTCTATAGTTACATTTTCCATTAACAAATGAAAACCAAAGTGGCAAAAGGAGCTGAAAATTTTGCATGTTCCAAAATGAGAGAACGGGAAAAATTTCGTATATAAAGACATGACTGAGGTAAGCTTAAACTGTAAGAATAATTGTTTATTCTTGTATGTAACTGAACAGCAAAACAGCCGTGTCTGAAAGCACTGGATCAGTCTTCCTGAGTCCTTCCAAGTCATGATTCTACATGGCTACAAGGAAATATTTTTAATAAATGCAATTTGTCATCAAACAACTAGTTTTTACATTCTTAAATAACCAACTTTACTATAGCAATGATTTAAATACATGTGCTATTAAAACAAAAGTTATAAACATACTCTGAATTTTTTTCTTTGCCTGTCAGATAATATTAAAAAGAGATTCCACAACTTCTTGATTCCCTAAGAACTAAGAACCAAAACACTAAACATAATAAATAAATATGAAACCTGGAAGCCAGGAAAAGGGGATAGAATACTGAATATAATAAACCAGTGTATTAAAAATCCAGTATTTCAGTATTAAAATGTCATCTCAATACAGTTAGGTTTATTGCTACGATAAATAAGCTTCATGTTAAGGCACTTGTAATCACCTCCGAGAAAGATTTGGATTCAAAACAAAGGGAATATGCAATATAAAACTTTTTTTCTTGCATTCTGATGTCACTACCGATATGTTATCAATTTTAAATGTAAGTTTTTGTATGGCAGTAGATGAATGTCTTTGAACATATTTCCTGAATATAGTTAAAATGTTTATGATACTATGATACTTTAATGAATGTATATGGTACCTTAATTAAAGTATGTGACAGTTTAATGGAAAAATAGGGAAACCGAAGTGAAGATGGATGGCAAAGGACTAAATATCAGAAATAAGACAACTTCTAAGAAAAAAAAATATATTGTAGGGACAGTGAGTATGAGCAGATCTTGGCCAAGTCATTGAACTTTGCTGAGCCTCATTCTCTCCATCTATAAATTTCAATCCTGGGCTCCCCTGGTGGCGCAGTGGTTGAGAGTCCGCCTGCCGATGCAGGGGACGCGGGTTCGTGCCCCGGTCCGGGAATATCCCACATGCCGTGGAGCGGCTGGGCCCGTGAGCCATGGCCGCTGAGCCTGCGCGTCCGGAGCCTGTGCTCTGCAGCGGGAGAGGCCACAACAGTGAGAGGCCCACATACCGCAAAAAAAAAAAAAAAAAAAAAAAAAATTTCAATACTACCTGCTTTGTCAAGCTCATAAGGCTGTTGTGAGATCAAATGAGGTGATGCAAAAACACTCGGCAAACTATGAAGCCTTGAACAGATAAATGGTATTATTATAGGCCAAAATAGCTCAAGTTTCTGATATCCTCTCTAACAGATAAAGTTATGGCCTGTTCCTTTTGCATCCACTTGAAAACTCCCAGTTTTAATCCATTAGATAGTTGTGGAATGAATGGAGCAAAAATTTATGCAAAGAGAAAATTTCTAAACCTTATTAACCAGAATTGTATAAAATGATTTGCTGTGAGTGGGGAACCCCACTGCTTGCTTGGGTTCAGGCTACCTCTTGACAGTTCCCTACGATAGAGGGAGCAGACTTCTCAGATGCTGGCCTTTCCTCAGTCTCCCTAACCATCTGCTATCATGCAGCAGGCATCGTTCCATAAAAGAATTAAGTCTCATAACAGCATATAAGAGTTGTGGGAGTATAAGAAATATAGCTGGGGTCAATCACAGGTACATTCCTCAGCTTGGCACAAAGTTGAAATGGTTCAATAATCCCTACCAGGTTCTCCCTTGCTTGGTCCACAGGCCCTTCCTCCATGTATAGAACGGTTATCTAGGCCAGCTTTTTCCAACCTATGTTCTGAAGAACAATAGTTAGGTGAGATGTTAACAGGTGAAAAACAGATCTTTGTTAAGTAGGTTTGCAATATGCAGGGGCAAATCAGTTTATGTACTGCAGAATTTGTCAGTCTTTGATGTACTGACTATACATTCTAAAGAGGAATGGAGTGTACAATATTTCCCAAACTCATTTGACCACAGAATCTCTCTCCACCACCCCACAAAATATCTAGAGGGGCTAACAGCTTTTACAATACTCTTTGGGAAATGCTATTCTAGCTAATTCACCCTGGTTTTAAACATTCCAGGGCTATGTCTGGCTAAAATTACCCTTTTAGTTTCTGAAGGAGCAGAATCATTTTGCTTACAAGGTCAACTATCATGATAACCTCCTAGATTCCACTCCATAAGTATCCTGCCCGAAGCAACTTAGAACTAAATTTCCTTAACTACACACTGAGAAATTCAAAGAAGTTATTCTCATGTTAATGAAAATTATAATCTTTTTAAGGAAATCTTTATGTTCTTCCTAAAACCTTAAAAATACAAAGATCTAAGTCTAGATCTTAGGACCTAGAATCACAATTACTTTGAGGAGATGGGAGTATTTTATCACATCACTGCAATTAATACTATTACTAACAACAACAATAATAATAATAGGAGGGGGAGATGGAAGGAGGAGGAGGCTGCAACAGCAGCATTGGCTAAGAACTGATTTTGCATCTTAATCCTCATACACACTTTATGAATTTAGGACCTACTATTACATTCCTTTTAAAGATAAGTACACTGAGGTTTAGAGAGATTAACTGATTTACCAAGGGTCACACAAAGTAGGACAGAATCTCAAACTCTTATCTGACCCCCCACGCCATGCTCTTAACAAATATAATGCCATCTTTTATTTTAGCGATGAACAAAAGCATTTAGAGGTCATACTCTGACTGTTAAACAGGAAGATTAAAGCATATTTCTATAAATGCAACTTGATTGATATTTGGATTTCCTTTTGAGCAAAGTCCTGTGCCCTAAAGAAGATGTTTTAGGGTTTTTTTTTTTTTTTAAGCAGAGAAAAATAGACTGCTATTTACCAATGATAAGTTTAGATACGTATGGGGAGGGTTTTAAAAATCTGCATCTAAGGTGAAGACATTATCTGTAGTTTCCGCCATAACTGCAAAACGTTGATACTCTGAAACTCGTTTCTCAAAGAAATTTGTTTTCCCCTCTAAAGAAATGTTCTCCATAAAATCAAAGGGATTTTCTGCTTGAAAAACCTGAAAAGAAAAGAAATATTGTTAGACATTCTGAAGAAGCCAAATTATATCCCACAAGAAGAACAATAGATAACTCAGGTCTCCCAACACCTGTCTAGTCACCTTAAGATCACACTATTCCCTAGGGTCCTGGAAGCACTCAAGGCTGATACATTTTAAGATGACTAAGATCACCTATTAACCTCTTAAAGAAACTATACGAGCATCTCTGGTATTCAAAGAAGCAGAAAGAAAAAAAAAGACTATTTTAAAATGGAAATGAAAGATTTAATGCCAAACTAAAATGACTAAAATGTCTTCACAGCTTGAGAAATCTAAAACACCATAGGTATTATAGGCATTTTTCACAGGTATTACCATTAGATAGTCACATCTACATGATACTACAAAATATTAAATTACCAACAATGTACTGTGGACATAAATATGTTTCTTAGTTCATAAGAGAACATATAATCATCAAATTGATGTTAAGGGACCATGATTGGGGTAGACAGAATAAATGCTGTCCATAGTAACCCCAAACAAAAAGTGGCACATAAGTTGACAAAACTTTTTTACTGCTTCTGAATTCAAGAGGCAGGCCTGGAGATAAAGCTTGATGGAAATGGAGATATTTCCGTGATCCATGAAGAACAATAAAAGAGGATTTTTTAAAATTAGGAATATTCCAGCAGGAATTAGGAATACCACAGATAAGAATATATTCAAATAACCCAATTAAAAATGGGCAAAGGATCTGAATGGACAAACGTTTCTCTAAAAAAAGATATACAAGGGCCAATAAGCACATGAAAAGATGCTCAAAATCATTATCCATTAGGGAAATGCAAACCAAGACTACAATGAGATACCATTTCACACCTACTAGGATGGCTGTAATAAAAAAGACAACTTATTGTGGTCATCATTTCATGATGTATGTAAGTCAAATCATTATGCTGTACACCTTGAACTTATACAGTGCTGTATGTCAATTATATCTCAATAACACTGGAAGGAAAAAAAGATAATAAGTGTTAGTGAGGATGTGGAGAAACTGGAACCCTCATGTACTGCTGGTGTTAATGTAAAATGATGCAGTGGCTTTGGAAAAGAGTATGGTAGTTCCTCTAATGATTAAAAACAGAGTTACTATATGACCCAGCAATTTCACTTCCAGTTATATATCCAAGGTAAATGAAGACATATGTTCACACAAAAACTTATACATGAATGCTCATAGCAGCATTATTCATAATAGCCAAAAAAGCAAACCATCCAAATCTCCATCGACCGATAAATGGATAAATAAAATTTGGTATAATCATACAATGGAATATTATTTGGCCATAATAAGGAATAAAGCACTGATACATGTTAACATGAATGAAATCTGAAAACATTATACTGGCTTTGTATATACCATATACCAGTATATGGTATGTATCATATATTGTATGATTCCATTTATATGAAATGGGATTTATAGAACAGGCAGATCTAAAGAGACAAAAAATTAATAATGCCTAGGGCTATGGTGGGGATGGAGGAAAGAAAAGGAAATGACTGATTGCTAATGGGTATAGAGTCTCTTTGTGGGGTGATAAAAATATTCTCAAAGTGTTGTGATAGCTGCACAACTCTGCAAATATACTAAAACCATTGAATTGTACATTTATTAATAGGTGAACTGCATGTTCTGTGATTTATATCTTAAAAAAGCTATATGTATTTTTTTTCCAGAAAAAGTACATATGCTGGGCGTGGTTGAGCTGTGGAACTCTGTGAAATTGCCTGTCAGAAATACTGCTAAGAGGCAGTGAAAAGGTGAGTTATCACTCACAGCAGGATACAGTGGAAAGAGCACAGAACAAGTCATAGATTCACTGGATTTTAAAACTGGGTATCTTCCAAAAAATCTGATCCAAGACATTCATGTCATGGACAAAGTAACTAAGACCAACCTAAATTAAGTAGCTTGGTTTTGACACATAGAAGTACTCAAATATTTATTGACTAATCCAAAACTAAAAGAAAAGTTGAAAACAACATTAATGTGGCTTCTATTTAGAATTCTGTATAAATGACAACCATTTGCTAATTTAAATAATCTCTTATTTTACCAAAAACTAGCATTATAAGAATAATTCTTTTTGTAGTTGAGTTCAAAGTTTAGTTCATGTATTTTAAATTGTCTTGCTTTCTTAATAGACATTCAAGGCTACAAATTTTCCTCTGAGGATCTGTTTGGCTGCATTCTGCAAGTTGTGATATATAGTAATCTTAATGCCATTTAGTTTATATTTTCTATTAGTTTATATTTTCATTTTTACTCTCATTTTAAAGAATATAGTCTCAACTTCTAAGAAGATGGAACTTTTTGGTAATCTTTTATTGTTAATTTCTAATTTTATTGCATTAAATCTAAGAGGTCAGTATAATCTGCTTTTTGAAATTTATTGAGATATTTTGAAGGCCTGTGGAAAAATAATGTTTTATACTACATCCAGATTTTCTTCTTAGGAAGCATGTTTTATATATCTAGAGTTAGCAAGTTCCCAAAGGAAAAACTAGACTCAGGGGTGTGTAGTTTTCCAATAAGCAGGAGAATGTGGATGTGTGGGTGTGAGGATATGGTGGTGGGTTAAAGGATAGTGAGTTCACTTTAAGGTTTAAGTAAACAAATTAACTTTCCTATAACAAACATATTGTATAACTTAGGAAAAAAAAACAATTTCTTTTAATGCATAGTTTATAAATTTCAGAGATCATACTAATGTAATTATAAACTTTATTTCTCTCACTAATGATCAGTAAAAAGAGAGGATCTTGCAACTAAAATATATAAATAGTGATATTTTACAGTTTATAATTACAAAAAATCTTTGCCCCATCTGACTTTTTCATCACAGTATTTTTGTAGTTACCAGAAAATAAATGTATTACCAAGAAAGGTAATGATTACCTCAGCATCATGGATTTCATAATTCGTCTCATTAATTTAAACTTCCATTTCCATGCTGAGAAATCAAAACCTATAATTTCTAATTAACATATTATAGTACATAGTAAATTTCTGTGAATGTTCCACTTATGATGAATACAACATGACCATTTAGTGTTCATTTACTATATGTCTGACACTATTTTAAGTGCTTTAAGTATACCAACTCATCAACAATAATTTGTAGTAAGGATTATTATTATCTTCACTTTACAGATGAGGAAACTGAGACAGTTGTTAAGCAACTTGCCTAAGGTCACATTGCTAGAAAGTGGTGGAATCAGGATTCAAACCCAGGTAGTCTGGCTGCAGCCTCCACCTCTTAAGTCATGTGAAAAGCACACATGAAAATTCAGGTACATTATCTCTGATAAACAAAATGACAGAAATAACTTAAAGACAACTGAGTTCAAAGAGTCAAATTATGACAGTTAATGTCTTCCTAATAATGATTTCCTATTTAAAAGCATTAACCCCAAATTATAATATAGACACATGGGGATTTATCTGAGGGTAAACATATTTGCATATTGAATCCAATTACTTAAAGATAGTCCTGTTAAACAGATACCTACAATTATGTATTACAATGTAATTTATTGAGCTTATTAGTTCTAAGATTTATCAGCATGTACTTCTGTTATGAATTTCATTTAAGTTTCATTTAAGGATTTTGTAAAATCAATTTGTTGATGTAAAACAAGGCTGTTGTGGACAATTAAAAAAAATAGACTAGTATGTTACAAAAGCTTTCAGAGAAATATAGTACGTATTTTAGAGGCCTTACCTCACTATAACATTTTAGCTAGCAGTGATACGTTTTAAACACCTTACCTTTGAGAATCCAAGTTCTGAAAGCAATCTGTCAGCTACAAATTCAATATACTGTTTCATCAAAACACAATTCATTCCGATGAGGCCAACTGGCAAGGCTTCTGTTAAAAACTCCTGAGATATAAAGAAAAACAGAATAAAGTAGAAAGAAAGAACAATAAATTGTATGTGTTTTCCAAATAAAAAGAGGGTTCTAATTTTATTAATCTTCTAAGTCACTGATCTTGTTCAAGGAAAGTACACTAGGATAAATTCTTTCAACATGGCAAACAATGCTCATTTGCTTAAAAATGTTTGGGGTGTTACTATTCACATTATTATTTCACATTCTCATATAGCCAAAGTAAATTGAAACTATTACACTACCGGCGTTTTTTAAAGTAGCACTTACAGGACCTGAATTTTTATGCTTTCTCAATAGAAAAAAAGGAGATACTTTGTTCTGAAATACCCAGAAAAAGATTCACCTAAGATGATTGCTGTGGGGAACATGACTATGAAAGGGAACTGGGAAAGAGAGAAAGCTCAATTAATAGAGAAAATGAGAAAGAAATAGAAATGGATCTGGGAATTGGGAGATAAACTGAACGCCAATTATATTGAAACACAGTGGTAAAGTTTTAATAAAGAAAAAATAAAAACATATTAACCATTTGGATTTAGTTCTAAAAGTGATTCAAGATTTATGCCTTTTCTCTCTTCTCAATATGAAAACTATGGCTGTTAAAGTATGCACTATTAAAAAGAAGTTTAAAAACTTATTTTACTTTTCAACTAGTTGTTTAAAATGATAAAAGTACTCTAAGTGAAGCATCCAGGTCTTTCCAGTTAGAGATCTTTACATGCCCTAAATCATACTTTACTATTCACTAATTCATTTATTTATTCATTCTGTGAACATTTGATGCATGCTTCAAGCTAGATACCCTGCTAGTTTAAGAATACAAAACAAGAAACCATCACTGCCCTCTAGCAGCTAAAAACCTAGAGAGCTAAGATAATTAAAATAGTTTGTTATGGCATGAAATTTGACAGATCAATGAGACAAAAAAGTAGTCCTGAAACAAATTATAGTATACATAAGATCTTAATATATAATAAAGACTGACTTATAAACCAAATTATAAGTTGACATAATAACTGCAATACATCATCTATTGGTACTGCCAGGTTGACCATATAATATTGCTGATACCTATTTTGACCTACAAAATGGCAATTTCATGTGTCAACCTAATGAAATAATGGTACAAACATCAAAGAAAGAGAGATGTGCTAATTATGTAAGCTTTCCTGCTTACCTGCTCAATTTCAACAGCATTAACAATGATCTCCCTAACCCTTTCTTCTGAAGGCTTATTTACTAAGTATTGAAACATCAGGCAAGCAAAGTCACAGTGAAGCCCCTAAAATAGAAGAAAAATATCACTGTCAAAGGACATTTAATCAGCTATTTTCACACAGTGATGCATCAGGCATTATATAAAGTAGTTAGGAATGCAACACTGAACTTCTGGAAGACAGAAGAAGGATTAACAGGGTCAGGAACTTCTTTTCTTCAAGCCTTATTAAAATGCCAATTATAATAACCTATAATGAAAAATTTTCAATGCCAGCAAATCTCAGTTCATTAACATGAAAGAAGAATTAATTAACAACAAATCTGCAACCAAAAGCATTTTGGAAAGGAAAACAAAGAAGAATCAAAATGCAAATTCGCTAATTTTTAGTGTTTTTTAAAAAATTAAGAAATGATTGAAAAACAATTAAGTATTTAAAGAACAGGTGAAACTCACAGATTTCAAAAACACAAGTTATATTAAACAAGAATGGCTCAAGATAGAATTAAATTCAGTGTAATGAAAATGGAAACTGAAGAATTAAGGATACCATCTGAAGCTGTATAAAGCAGAAATGACATTGCAGATAACTCAACGACAAAAGAAAGCAAAATTGTGAAATACCTTGAGAACAGAATAGTTATGCAAATATATGAAGTGATATAGAAATTAAATAATTGGAGAACAGAATAGTTATGCAAATATATGAAATGATATAGAAATTAAATAATTGGAGAACAGAGCAAGGAGATTCAACCTACAATAATTGGGATTTCAAAACACAGAACAGATGGTATAAAGCTGAAAACAACAGACGAAAATTTCAAAAAAAAAACAAAAAGAGAAAGGTCAGAGACATAGAAAGATGATGGAGTTCTAAACAAAATTAACAATTAGAGACTGACAACAAGGCAGAGTCAATTAACATTTCTAAACTACAAAGAAAAAGAAATGAATCTGTAAGCCAACAAGGGAGGAGAAGGTGGAAGGACTACACACTTTAGAGGATTACAAATCAGAGCTGCTTAGCTTTTTCTAAATGAAACAACAAAAACCCAGACAATTGAAAGATAAGACTCAAATCAAGGGTTGTTTTCCAAGGATTATTTACCTAGTTAAATTGTCATTCCCAGAAGAAACCATTAGGAAAAAAACTCTTTAAATAGCTGATCTTAGAAAATTTACTAGTGAAACATACCCCCTCCACTTGACTCAAGAGGATATTTCAAATTACCAAATTTCAAATGAACTGCTGAAAGGTGACAACGTAGGTTGATTAGAACCGACAGCTAGCTACCTATTACAGAGATGAGTAAGTCAAAGGCAGGCACTTGTAATTGTTAAATCAATAAGGGAATAAAATTAATTTTGAGGTTTAAAGCGACTCTAATCAAAATCCTAGTGGGGTTGTTTTTAAGTTAAAAAATTAATCTGGAAGACTAAATGGGCAGAATCTTTTAAGAACACTTTAAAAATAAAAGTTATGAGATTTAGCCTACTAATTATCAAAACATAAAAAACTACAATAATTAAAATAGTTTATTATGGCATGATATTGACATATAGGTTAATGAAAAAGAAAAAGCCCTGAAACAGATTTTAGTATACTTGAAGTCTTAATATATAATAAAGAAGACATCACAAGTCAATGGAGAAGGAAGGATTACTTAAAGAGAATTGGAAAAACTTCCGAAGAGTGTGTGAAATAAAATTAAGTTACATTCTAACTTATCCTATGCTTTATTTATATTACATTCCATACTTGTACTAAAGAAATTTCAATGGCATTAAAGAGTTAAATGTTCAAAACCAAAGTATGTGTGACTATTTAACTCATCTCTGAAAGTAGATCCCACGAATTTCAGGGTTTTGTACATTAAAAGAACAAACAGGGGACACACAATTTTTGAGGGCAGGAGCCCACTGTGTCCCCCTTTGCCTGGCAAAGTAATAGAGCTATCCTCTTCTACTTCACCCAAAACTCTGTCCCCTGAGATTCGATTTGGCACGGGTATACAGAGAGGCCAAGCTTTCGGTAACAATTTTGGTGATCACCAAGGGACTGCCTCGGGGACGGTCGGGGGGGGGGTGTCCCTAGAAGCCAGATCACCTGGGACGCTTGCCTGGAGGCCGAGCCCCCAGTGATAACCCTGTCTGCCATCCTGGCAGCTGGAACTCTGAGGTGGGAATAGACAGAGGAAGAGGGACCGCCCTAGCAACTGCCAAGGCCCTTTTTGCCTTGAGGACATTCCTCCCTTCCTCTCTTCCTCCTGCCTGGACCGCCCTGGACGAACTACTCCTAGGAATTGTTTTGGGGAAGCAGAAAAGATAGCGTCTGATGTCGCAACACCTCTGCCAGAATCTGGGTAAGTCCCTGGGAGTGCACTCCCAGGCTCCTTCAATTTTGTCCCTCTGAAGAACTTTTGGTTCCATCTGGGGAACGTTTGGTTCCCATCTGGGGATTTTCTGTTTCAGAAATCCCATCTGCAAGGCGCAGCTTAGACTAAGGTCATGGGATAAGTGGACTTGGAAGCAACCACTCTGAGCTTTGTGCTGTCTGTTTTTTTCTGGCATAAGGCTTCCGTCTGCTGGCGAGGGTTCTGTTTTGTTTTCAGTCCGCTCATGAGTGTTCTATCAATCAAATATAGGAAGTGCTCCTTCTTTTTCTTCTCCTTCTTCTTCTTTTCCTTCTCCTCCTTCTTCCTCCTCTCCTTCTTCTCTGTTTTCTTTTTTTCTCCTTCTCCTTCTTCCTCTTCCCCTTCCCCTCCTTCTCCTCCTCTTTCTCCATCTGATAGCCCCCTGGGAAAAATCTTGGCAGACTCATCGACCTATAGTTCTAAACCTATAACTAGGAAAAAAATGAAATTCTATTGTAATTCTGTTTGGCCAACGTACATTCTTGAAAATGAGGAAAGATGGTCTTTGTTTTTTTTCGTTGTTGTTGTTGTTGTTTTTTGCGGTACGCGGGCCTTTCACTGTTGTGGCCTCTCCCATTGCGGAGCTTAAGCTCCGGACACGCAGGCTCAGCGGCCCTGGCTCACGGGCCCAGACGCTCTGCGGCATGTGGGATCTTCCCGGACCAGGGCACGAACCCGTGTCCCCTGCATCCGCGGGCGGACTCCCAACCACTGCGCCACCAGGGAAGCCCAAATGACGAAAGATGGTCTTTGAATGGTAGCCTAAATTATTATACTGTTCTCCAGCTAGAGCTGTTTTGTCATAGGAATAGAAAGACAGGAGAAATTCCATATGTTCAAGCATTCACGCAGTTACATAATAAAAGTGAGCAGCTAGTTAACAAGCTGATGGTACAAAGAGAAAGGAAAGTCATTTTGCCTAGAGCTGGTTGTTTCTGAAGGGAAAGGAAAATAAGGAAGACTGAGAAAAGAGTTGTACATGTTTTGTTCGTGGGACCATGTTTGTTGTAAGTATGCATGTCAGTACATTGACCGGTTGAGACGTCTTTGAATAACAGGGCTCACTAACAGGGCTCACGTGTGACAACACCAGGGAATCCGTCCTATTGTGTCTGGTTTTGCCTGTGGCAGAATGTTGGTTGGGATTTTCCCTTCTGGACTAGCCTTGTTATGGGTGATCAGAGCTCTGTTCCATCTTATAACACCCCACCCAGGGTATTTTTACAAAATTGGAAGATCTTCAGCTATTCCCCCATGAAAAGGAATTGTTATTTCTCTCCCCCTGTGCCTGGGCCCACCAGAACACTTATTTTATCTAGACCATCTCTAGTTCCTGAGAGTGAAGAAAAAGGCAGGGAAAGAAGGCCTTTTTAAACTCAAGCAAAAAAATTCAGATCTCTGGTTCAGTCTTCACATAAAAGTTAACTTGTAAATGAGCTCTATCTAATTGACTTAAAAGTAAACACTTACAAATTAAATCAAAATGTCTAGAAAAATGGCCAAGATAAATTTTAGGACCACATGATCTGGGAAATATTCAGTACTGAATTAATATCTGCTATTGAAGGTGGCTTAAGCTTGTTGGTTTGATTAATATAGACATGTCTTTAGACATGTCATCAGTGTTAAGTAATGCAAGTGAGATAAGAGCTTTTGGGTAAACTCTTTAGGAATAATTCTCCATAAGAAAGCACATGTTTTTAAAGTTGTGCATGATCAGGATTTTCAAAGATTGGGTTAAATCTATTTGGGTAAATGGATTTTGTTGGGAGTGGGCTAGGGCAAGACCAGATTCCTATTTGCCCTTGAAATCTTTTCACTTTGTATAAAATGAGTAAGTATTGTTTGGCAGTTTCTAAAGGTTCTTTTGATCTCCAGCTAACTTTGAGATTCTTCAGAGGGCCCCTGAGGCATCTCAGAGAGAAATATTTAACTAGGATTATTTGGTATGTTAAATTAAATGTAATCAGTCAAGTTAAATGTAATCCTGGTTATTGTAACCAAGTTTCTTTACCAATTACATTGCAGTCAGATGCTTAACTGAGCCCTTTTAAGTCTTTCTGCTGCTGTACTCTGATGCTTTTGCAAAGGTACTTCATCTTCAAGAAGACTTATGTGAAGGACCCCTTTTGACAAATACAGGTCTCTGATAAATTTCATATCATACAGCTGAGCTGGTTAAGAAATGTTAAAATCTTAATGGAGAATCTGATGGCTTCATAAAAAGTTAGCAAAAGGATTAGTTACCGAGTGGGCTGGTAAATAATGTTTATGGTTTTCCCAGACATAGGGAAGCCCTTCCCCTCAAGCTACTTATGACTTAGAACAATTGGGTAAATTACACCTCTGTAGGAAAAACTGAAATATTCTTTTCTCTCTGCCTAGTCCCTCCAGAAATTGGAGACTCTTGGGTTATGAAAATGGGGGTAATTTTAGAGAAAAGGATTATGTTTCAATAGATATGAAATTCTAGTTCTGTTAATTGAAGTTTGAATTTATGAAAGTTATTGTGTTAGTCACACTTTTGCCCTGATGTTTAGGAGGAAAGGAAAACTACCCAGTGAAGGTATCAGAGTGTAATTACTCATCATGTACCACTGCTTGTTTTATGTCTATTGCTGAAAGCACATGTACAATGCTTGTGTGACAATTGGGTATAAATGATAAAATGTATAGCCTATAAAGCATGTCCTCATTAACATACCTCTGTGCTTGTTCACTATACTTGATCAGTTTTCCCCCAATGTGGATTGACTAGGTAAATACAAAGGAGGCCTAGCACCAAGGGACATGATCTACACCTGGGGCAAACAGCTGAATCACCCTGGCACCAAGGGACAGATATTTTGATCATCAATGTCTTCTACTGAAAGACTTGCAATCAAAAGGGGAAATGAAAGAAAAAAATCTGCACATATTGAGGTATGAGGAAGTCACTCTGGTCTATACATGGTTTAACTTTAAAAAGCGGTAAAAAGCGGCCTGTTTTGTGGCCTTTCAGACGTGCATTGTACATCTGCTTTAACATTGACATGGGGAATGCATTTGAGAGTCAAAATGGAGTAATTATGATAAAACTACATGACCATTGTGGATGTGATTTCAGACACATTCATTCCTGTATTGTTGTAAACTTGGAATTTTCTGAGCTATGTCAAACTCAAGGATGCCACAAGGATTTAAAAATTCCCCCACCCTCTTCAATGAGATTTTGGCTGAAGATTTAAGAGGATCACACCTGGATCAAGGTTGAGTAGAAGCCTTTCCAGCCAGAAGGGAAAAAGTAGTAACAGTCAAAAAGAGAAACATCTCTAACACAGGAAGAAAAAAATTAAACAGTATGTACAACAGACTGGTCAATTGTTAACTGTATGCATGGATGAGTTTATGTTCCACAGGTCTCCCCCTCACCTGGAAGCTCTCTTGCATCCCCTCAAAGCAGGAGACAAGGTGCTGCTGAAAGTATGGAAAGAGCAAGGACCTAAGCAGCAGCTTAAAGAGAAACAGAAGGGATCCTAGGAAGGGATCCTATAACATTCTTCTTACTACTCATGTCTCTCTAAAATGGGATGGAGTAAAGCCATGGGTACATCACACCAGAGTAAGATTACCAGAGACTGACCAGCCAAGCCTGCCTACAGCCAGCGAGCAGACTCCCGAGAAGTGGACATCTCACCCTTCGGGAAACTTAAATATTTGTTCCGACAAGCGGAATGAAAATTCTGTTTTCTTAGCCTTTCTCATACCTTCTACCTATAGATTCATATGCTGATTCTTTTTGATAATTCTAATGGCTAGATATGTAGTCAGCTTCCTATTTCCAGGTCTTCAGGATTGCCTTGATGGGTTTTCACCATACAAGGGATAGTTTGGAAACAACTGGCTACAACAAGTCTCTCCTCAGTACCAGTTCCAAACTGGCCTTCAGACCTATCCTGAATTCCTAAGGGAATGAGATCCATTCTGTCTATTAAAGTTCCAGTCGTCACTCTTACCTCTAACTGGACCAAGGAATTGAGATCTTAATCATATAAGACTCGGATCCAGGATGTGGAACTCAAATATGTTTAATTTGGTATCTATTGCCCCAAAATTAGGCAGGACTATGCCCCATCTGAGCAGGAAGTAGTCAGAACAGTCATCACCCACTTCCCTGAAAGATCTGGGGAAAGATAAAAACCGAAGTAAGGATTAAAACCAATTCTTCCTAAAACAGGGTTCCTCCGTTTATGATTAACATCTCTATCCAAAATGATTGTTCCCTTTCTTGTCCAGTATCTGTCCTCAAGATTGAGGAATATCAAAGAAAAGGTGGAGTGAAACTGAGTGAGGCCCTGTGGTGTTCCCAGGCTTGGAGGCCCTTTTGTCCCCCATTTCTTGTAGGCAAGACTCCAGCCTCCATGACCTTCCCTGAGTTCCAAAGGGCAGATTCGAACAGAGAAATGTAGTTTTCTTCGAGGTCAGGAGCCCACTGTGTCCCCCTTTGCCTAGCAAAGAAATAAAGCTATCCTCTTCTACTTCACCCAAAAAAAAAAAAAAAAGAACAAACAAAATTAAAAAGCAAATGACAAACTGGGAAAATATTTGCAGTAAATATAACAAAATTCATATTTTATATTATATTCATGTGATAAATATAACAAACTCAATAAACAAATACTTATTGAAAGAGCCCAATCAGTTACTGTGCATTGGGAATATATACCGATGGTAATAAAAGCAAAAGACCAGAACAGGTAACTACAGAAAAAAAGACAAATGACTAGTATCACTATGAAAACAATGTTCAATCTAAGCAGTAATCAGATAAATGCAACTAAAACTAATAATGAGATACTAACTACTCCTATCAAATTTATCCAATGTTTAACAAGTAAATCTGGTAAGGGTATAGTAAGAAAAGACATTTTCATACATTGTTAGGCGGGGCTACAAATTGTTATCTGATTTCTGGAAAGAAATCTGCAAGTGAGTATGATGGCCTTTAAAATGTTCATGCCTTATACTCTAGTAGTTTTATTTCTAGGGAATATACCTTAGGAAAATAGTATGAAATTAAGACAAAGCTTATATACAAAGATAGTCATTTTGCATTATAGCAAAACAAACAAAAAACCAGGAAACGACCTAAATTTCTAATTATAGTCAAATAAATGATACATGTACTCATTAGGATATGTAATATATAATCTAACAAAACTGTTTCCGAAAAATGCTTAATGTCATAGAATAATGTTCATAATATTCTGCTTAGTGAAAAAAGATGATCTTAGCTCAAAAAAATATGAAAAACGCAGAATATCTCAAATTATAAAAATATGTTTGTATATATTTACATAGGTTTAAATGTAGAAAATTGTCCAGAAGGAAATACAAAATATGGAAGGTGGCTATCTCTGAGTGTTGAGACTGAATGATTTTATTCTCTTAATTCTCTATAATAATCATATATAACATTAATAATAAAAATTATTAGAAATTTAAAGACACAAAACAACACAAAGTAATTATACAAAGCATTTTTTTTTCTTTTGGCCATGCCATGCGGTTTGCAGGATCTTAGTTCCCCAACCAGGGATTGAACCTGCTCCCCCTTAGCAGTGAAAGCACAGAGTCCTAACCACTGGACTATGAGGGGATTCCCAAAAAGTACTTTTACATATTGTTTCATTGCATTTTAACAAAAGCCTGTTAAGGTGTATAACTGAAGAAACTGAGGCTCAGAGAAGTTAAGTAACTTGACAAGGTCACTTTAGAAATAAGCTGAGGAGCCAGGATTAGTCAATCAATGTGACCCAAATGGCTATAATGGTCTAACACTGAGAACACAAAGATAAATAAAAAGTTTTCTGCACTCAAGGAACTTGAGTCCAGTAGAGGAGAGAGACAAGAGTGCAATAGAAAACTACTAGAGCTAATCAATGAATTTGATAAAGTAGCAGGATACAAAATTAATACACAGAAGTCTCTGGCATTCTTATACACTAATGATGAAAAATCTGAAAGTGAAATTAAGAAAATACTCCCATTTACCATTGCAACAAAAAGAATAAAATATCTAGGAATAAACCTACGTAAGGAGACAAAAGACCTGTATGCAGAAAATTATAAGACACTGATGAAAGAAATTAAAGATGATACAAACAGATGGAGAGATATACCATGTTCTTGGATTGGAAGAATCAACATTCTGAAAATGACTCTACTACACAAAGCGATCTACAGATTCAATGCAATCCCTATCAAACTACCACTGGCATTTTTCACAGAAGTAGAACAAAAAATTTCACAATTTGTATGGAAACACAAAAGATCCCGAATAGCCAAAGCAATCTTGAGAAAGAAAAACAGAGCTGGAGGAATCAGGCTCCCTGACTTCAGACTATAATACAAAGCTACAGAAATCAAGACAGTATGGTACTGGCACAAAAACAGAAATATAGATCAATGGAACTGGATAGAAAGCCCAGAGATAAACCCATGCACATATGGTCACCTTATCTTTGATAAAGGAGGCAAGAATATACAGTGGAGAAAAGACAGCCTCTTCAATAAGTGGTGCTGGGAAAACTGGACAGCTACATGTAAAAGTATGAAATTAGAAAACTCCCTAACACCACACACAAAAATAAACTCAAAATGGATTAAAGACCTAAATGTAAGGCCAGACACTATAAAACTCTTAGAGGAAAACATAGGCAGAACACTCTATGACATAAATCACAGCAAGATCCTTTTTGACCCACCTCCTAGAGAAATGGAAATAAAAACAAAAATAAACAAATGGGACCTAATGAAACTTAAAGCTTTTGCACAGCAAAGGAAACCATAAACAAGACGAAAAGACAACACTCAGAATGGGAGAAAATATTTGTAAATGAAGCAACTGACAAAGGATTAATCTCCAAAATTTACAAGCAGCTCATGCAGCTCAATAACAAAAAATCAAACAACCCAATCCAAAAATGGGCAGAAGACCTAAATAGACATTTCTCCAAAGAAGATATACAGATTGTCAACAAACACATGAAAGAATGCTCAACATCATTAATCATTAGAGAAATGCAAATCAAAAGTACAATGAGATATCATCACACACCGGTCAGAATGGCCATCATCAAAAAATCTAGAAACAATAAATGCTGGAGAGGGTGTGGAGAAAAGGGAACACTCTTGCACTGTTGGCGGGAATGTAAATTGATACAGCCACTGTGGAGAACAGTATGGCAGTTCCTTAAAAAACTAAAACTAGAATTACCATATAACCCAGCAATCCCACTACTGGGCATATACCCTGAGAAAACCATAATTCAAAAAGAGTCATGTACCAAAATGTTCATTGCAGCTCTATTTACAATAGCCAGGACATGGAAGCAACCTAAGTGTCCATCAACAGATGAATGGATAAAGAAGATGTGGCACATATATACAATGGAATATTACTCAGCCATAAAAAGAAACGAAATTGAGTTATTTGTAGTGAGGTGGATAGACCCACAGTCTGTCATACAGAGTGAAGTAAGTCAGAAGGAGAAAAACAAATACTGTATGCTAACACATATATATGGAATCTAAGAAAAAAAAATGTCATGAAGAATCTAGGGGTAAGACGGGAATAAAGACACAGACCTACCAGAAAATGGACTTGAGGATATGGGGAGGGGGAAGGGTAAGCTGTGACAAGGTGAGAGAGTGGCATGGACATATATACACTACCAAACGTAAAATAGATAGCTGGTGGGAAGCAGCCGCATAGCACAGGGAGATCAGCTAGGTGGTTTGTGACCACCTAGAGGGGTGGGATAGGCAGGATGGGAGGGAGGGAGACACAAGAGGGAAGAGATATGGGAACATATGTATATGTATAACTGATTCACTTTGTTATAAAGCAGAAACTAACACACCATTGTAAAGCAATTATACTCCAATAAAGATGTTAAAAAAAAAGAAGTGCAATACATGTTATGGACTCTAAGGTAGGGACAAGTTCAGGTTTCAGAGGAATACATAGAACAAAGAGTGGTCAGTTTTACCTAATTGGGGTAGGAAAGTTTTAAGTGGCAACTTGTGAGAAGGTAATCAACAGATGAAAACAAAAATGGTAGAAAAGATGGAAAGAGTGTTGCAGACAGAGGGAGACAAGATTTAATGACTGACTGGATATAGCAAAAAAAAAAAAAAAGAAGCAATCTAAAATGACTCCCAAATTTCAAATTCGTATGACTGGGTAGAAGGTAGAGGCACTCAATGAGACAGAGAAAACAGGAAGAACACATTTCAGGAGAAAGATGATGAGCTTGATACTAGGTTTGAGATATCTGTGGAGCCTTCCAGGAGAAAACGTCTATCATGCACTTGAATTTATGGGTTTGGAGCTCAGGAAAGAATAACCAGGCTACAGATAAAGTTTTAATTGTTATGAGCATCTAGGTGGCAGCTGATTCCATGGGAATAAATAAGATCAGCCAGGAGGTCATGTATAGGGAAGGAGAGCGACCAAAGTGGGAACCCAGGAGTACATTGGTACATAAGGATGGGCAGAGATTGAGGAGGAACAGTAAGAGAGGTAGGAAGAAAACACAGTCTTAAAATCCAAGGAAGAAATGACTTCCTGTTTTATTTTAATTAACAGGATATTTGTGTCACCATAAGTATTTTCAGCAGAAGGAAAAATAAATGAACAGCAGCTATGATTACAAATATAAGTAGAAGAATACTTCATTCCTTACTTCATCTCTGCTGATGAGTTCATTGGAAAAAGTAAGTCCAGGCATAAGTCCTCTTTTCTTTAGCCAGAATATAGCAGCAAAAGATCCCGAGAAGAAAATTCCTTCTACAGCAGCAAAGGCCACCACCCTTTCCCCTGGGAGACAAAAAATAGTTTCACTTTCTGAAATATCATATACTGCAGACATTTTCAAGCTTATATATGTATAATATATACCTTTACATATATTTTTTAATAATAATATCACAACTGTTTTGCCAAGAAACACAATCAACAAGTTAGTGCTGCGGCCAAGTCTTCAGAGGAGGAAGTTTGCCACCTCTACCTACTAGAGCAGAAAGGTATGTCAACTTCAGGTCTTAGGTCCAACACTGGACTCCTGCAGGTCTTGGAATGTGGACAAAGGAGAGCCTTCCACACGCAAAAAAAGAGGTGATATATCTGTGCACCACACATGCCTGTGAGTGCAGGTACGTGTTTGTTTGGTTTTTTTTTGCAGGTACGTGTTTGTGAATGCAATATGTACATACATGTATGTTTGAACACTATGCTCTGTTGACCCTTTTGAAAACAAAAATAGCTCTTTAAACTAGTGACTTATTTGTTTTAGGATGGAGAGTTATCATTAATTTAACATAGATTACTATATTTTCATCTTGCTATTAATAAGATAATAGGTATAATTGATTCATTTTTAATTGACATAAATGTGATGTCATGTGAATGTTCATCTATAAGGGAACTAGACTATAATTTTATACAAACTTTGAATAAGAGGAACATTGTCATTTTAACTATTCTATGCATTCACATGAATGCTACAGAATGAAAATCATAACAGAAATAATTATAGAAGGCTATTCTTTTTGGAGAAGATTAAAGGATTATGAGCGTTAAATTTTACAAATTTTCAAGAATAGATGTGAGCTACAAATGTTCCAAAACGTTTCTTCTAAAAGCTATAATGAATTGTAAAGGCCTCATGATTTTAGAGATAGGAAAGTAGGATGTATTTTTAAGATACAGCTAACCTCTATGATGCAATGCAATAAGATTGTGTAACTCATACTTATTTTGATGTTTGAAATGTAATTTCATTACGTATATTAAGGTTGAATCTATATATTTAATGTTTTAAAGTTCTTTAAAGATATTTTAAAAAACTAAGCAGTATATCTCACTTTTTTAAAAAACTAAGCAGATTGTCACAGGATGACTGCCACCCTCCTCTATTTTCTCTATTTCTAGGTTACTTCTTTGGTAGTATCATGAAAGACATGCTTTCTGTGAGCCTGTCCATCATTTTCTATCCACACTAATCTTTTCAGTGCATATTGAACACCTTGACATTTCCCTTTGTTTTTCTCTAAAGCCAATGTTTCTCAAAATGTGCTTCTCAATCCACTTGTGAGAAAATCAGCTGGGTATAAAATGCAGATCACTCTCTGGTGAGGACCAGGAATTGGCAGGATTTTTCCACAAATTCTCCAGATGATTTTATGCACACTGAGAATCACTGCTTTTCTCATTCTTGAAATGAACTGAAAGCAATGCAGACATATATGTTTCTTCCCTGATACACTACATCTTGCCCATATCCTACACTATATCACTGGTTCTTGACGTGTGGTCCAGGGATCCCTGGAGATCCACAGACCCAGGAGGTCTGTGAAGTCAAAACTATTTTCATAGTAATAATAAGACACTATTTATCTTTTTTACCATCATTCTGTCATGAATATACAAGTGGTGTTTTCCAAAGGCTACACAACAATATTCACAACAATCTGAAAAGCCTGGTAAAATACTTCTCCTTTTTCTAACTACATATCTGAAGGAGGTTGGATTTTCTTTATATACTTCAACCAAAACAACATTCTGCAACAAATTGAATGCAGAAGCAGATATAATCCAGCTATCCTCCTATTAAGTCAGACATTAAAGAGATTTGCAAAAATAAAAAACTAGGCCATTCTCATTCCAGTGAGAATGGAATGGCCAAAACTAGGCCATTCCAATTTTTTGGGAAAATACAGTGTTTCTTTTCATAAATATACATTATTTATTTCAAACTGCAATGGGTTATTACTGTTAATTTAATATGCATTAATAATTAAATATTTTGAAAATTTCTTGGCTTTAATTTCTAATATGAAAATATCAATAGATATAACCAGTCCTCAATAATTTTTAAGAGTGCAAAGGAGTACTTAGACCAAAAATTTTGAGACCTCTTTCCCCACATGATGAATAAAACCAGAAAGTAAAGACAACCAATTGTAAAATAAATAAGAAAGGTACTTAGAGCTATTTAAATTAAATATCTGAATATTTTAATTAAATGTAATAAATATTTATATTATAAGAAACAATGTTAATCGCTTCCATAAAAAAATGTTATTGGATCTCAACTCACCCAAAAGGGTGTTTGCGTTTAACTTATCTGTGAAAAATAAGCCTGTTATTGCAAACTGTTTCTTGCCTTAGTTGAGTGCACTAATTTACATATTTGTTCCCTGAAAAATGTTAAGACTTTGATTTGCTTTATTTTAGGGAAAATAAACATTACTGAAAGCATATAGTCTTGCTCTAATATTCTTGTCAGAGTCTATGTGACTGATTCTTATTTACCTGTAATTATGCGCTGACATTTAACCTTTCAACTTTCAATTTAATAAACAGAATAGATAATAGATTTAGATTATTTTTCACCAGTTTCGAATTAATTCTTAGGAATAGTGATACTACACCATGTAAAATAGCATTGTATAACCCAAGGCTAATTTGATCATATATAAATTAAAGCTACATACCAAAAGTAGATTTTCTATCTGCTATCCATCGCAAGGCCCAATCTGCTTTTTTCTTAACATAAGGCATTGTTTCAATTGCATTAAATAAAAATTCCCTGTAAAAACAAAAGATTAATGGCAAAGTTATTCACTTGGTTTTTTGGTTTTTTTTTTTTGTTTTTATCTTTGGCTGCGCCACACGGCTTGCAGGATCTTAGTTCCCCGACCAGGGATTGAACCCGGGCCCTCAGCAGTGAAAGCGCCGAGTCCTAACCACTGGACCACCAGGGAATCTCCAATTTACTTGTTTTTAATCAGACTATATTTGATTCTATGCAATTCTATGGTATGCAACAGACCTGTAGTTTTTCTGTATTTTTGCATGTCCATAAAATATAGAAGTGAAAGTAAAACTCAAATTAGTGCTTTGGATCTGGTCTTATACAAAATTGACTAAATCAGAATATTTAATTTCTAAACAGAACAGTGTGTGAACAGTTTTTTAAGATATACTATCCAAAGATTTACTGGTCCTATACAAGTTTTTTTTAATCTAACACATTATTAAGCAATAGAAAATATTGTCCTCCTAAACTTCCATATTTGAATAATCTTTCCCTAATATTTAGTTCCTTAATATTAACATAATCAAGCAATAGGATAAACCTTTGTAAATAAAATCCCAGCAGTAATACCTTTTCTTAGGATCTCTGATGTAAGTGTCTATTAGCAAACTGTACATCTCTGAGTGAACATTTTCGATGAGAATTTGAAAGCCATAGAAACAGCGAGCCTCTGGAACCTGCACCTCCTGACTAAAGCGCTCCACCTAAGAAGATAAGGGAAACAAATATATCCAATTCTATGGGCTCTCATTAAACACTGCAAATCAGAATCTGGACATCAGAATTATCACTTAAAAATCACCTGTCATGCCACAGACAGGTCAGAAAGACCTTATGAATTATTTTAAGCAGTACTACTTAATCCATCAACCCTCCACAATTAGTTGCATACTATATTCTTAAGCAATTAAATAAACTGACCTATTAGGTGGAGATACTGCTTATAAAGCCAAATAAACTTTAGAACATCTACCAAAAATGATTATTTTGCTTTGTAGAATTGACCTTAATTAGATCTACTGAAGCCCCTACAAGCTTATAATGAAAGTTTGCATCTTCCCATTCTTTTTAATAAGAAAGCATGTCTTCTAACCAACCATAATAGAAGTTTAAAAATGGGAAGCCAGACCCAGTGCTCCATGGCAGAGCTCTGGAAAGATTATTAAGGTGCAGGTTCTCTATTAGGGTTACTATCTAAGGGTAAAATCAAACTCATGCTTATGCCTTGTAAGTAGTTTTGATTGGTACAATATGCTTGATTTCATGATATTTTGGGGGGTCAAATAACAGAAATGTATCCTTGCCTCTGACACTTCATCAGAAAAAATGTTCTCAAGAGTTAAGTTCATTTCTTAGACATCATTTTTCAGACTCAGTCTGATTATCTTACCACCATTACTGTCATTTAACTGCTGAATGAGAACAAAAGTGGAAACAAAAATCTTACCAAATTTTCATTCACAATTCCGTCACTGGCTGCAAAAAAGGCTAAGATGTGAGAGATAAAATACTTCTCTTCTGATTTAAGCTTGTTCCAGTGAGGGAGATCCTTTGATAAATCAACCTGAAATAAAAAGATTTTCGAAAGTTTTAACTTAAATTCTTCTCAAAGTATGGAAAACTGACTTCCATTTCAAAGTTAAGGTGGGACATCTCATTGGCAGTAAAATGTGAAAAAGAAAAAAATTTCATCATTCTTGCTATAGACTGAGTATTTGTGTCCCCGCAAAGTCCATATTGAAACCTAATCCTCAATGTGATGATATTTGGAGGTGGAGCCTTTAGGAAGTGATTAGGTCACCCTCATGAATGGCATTAGTGCCCATATAAAGAGACCTCAGAGAGCTCCTTTGCCCCTTCTGCCATGTGAGGACATAGCAAGAAGACAGCTGTCTATGAAACAGGAAGCAAGCCTTCACCAGATATCAAATCTGCAGGCACCTTGATCTTAGAATCACCAGCCTCCAAAACTGTGAGAAATAAATTTCTGTTGTTTGCAAGCTATCTACTCTATGATATTATTATAGCAGCTCAAACTAAGAAAATTACAAAGGAACAGAACAAAATTAAAACATTATGAAGACATCTATCTTCTAGCTAATTGAGAAGCTGGCCAGGATGTCCTTTCAAAATATTAAAATTAACCTATTCTCACCACAAAAAAGAAATGGTAACTATGTGATGGGATACAGGTGTTAGCTTATACTATGGTGGTAATCATTTTGCCATACATAGTGTATCAAAGCAATACGTTGTACACTTTATACCTACACAATGTTATATGTCAACTATATCAATAAAGCTTGGGGGAAAGCCAAAATCTGGAAGCAATTAAGGAAGGGGCAAAATGGGGAGAGAGTAGAAACAGTCAAGAAGGAACTGAGGTGAATAAACTAATGCCTTTCAGCAGCCATTTCTTTAACATATTATATATATTTACCATTGTGTTAGACAGATAACTAGGCACTTGTTAAGCAATTGTAGCTGCTACCTTACTGCTGACTAATCTACTTTTATACCCAGAAGTAATGTCAGGCACGTAACAATCTGGTTTTTAAAACAATTTATAGATATGGCTTCCTCTGGAAATAGAAATATTTTGGAAAATGTTTATTAGAACTAGTCCTTGGAATTAATAGAAATGTACTCTAGAGTTTGGTGAAATTTACAATTGTAAAATAGTCTTTAAATGTACCTTGTAGATATCATTTTGTCTCAGGAAGATCTCTTAAGTATGTTTCATAATAACCTCATAAACATTTGAAATATGTAATTGTCTTTTGTCCTTCTTTTATTTATTCTAACAAAGCCCTAATCTCTTTCACCATTCCAAAAAAAGACTAAAGTTTCATCCTTTCAATCATTTGTGTTCTTTTCCAAAGTCCTTTTTCTCATTACTTTATTTTTTAAATGTTTACTGAGCACCAACTACATGCCAGACACTGTGCTAAATGTTGGGGATACAATGGAGCAGAGAGGAAATATTTGTATACATCTTTTAAAATATGTAAGCTAAAAATCATGTCCTATTCTATTAAGAGTTCACTTGGGTTTAACTGACATCTTCCTGGTTTTTGTGTATTATACTCCTGATACTAAATTTTAATATTACAATATGCTCTCTCTTAAATATTAAACTTATCTACATTAGTCATTTTCCATTCCTAAAAGGTAAAACTTTTCGCCCAGCTTTATCTCATTTGAATAAATTCTCAATTTTACAATCTAAAGATTGATTACAAACTACTGGTTAACAGAACTGCCTGGGTAGCTTTGAAAAAAAAACCCAAACACCAGAACTTTATCTTCTGAATCAAGGCTTCGATGATCAGGCATATTTAGGAATAAAGCTAAATCACTGATAAAACAATGAAATCTAGAGTTGATTAAACTGTAACTTACATAATTTGTTTAAATGAATAATATGTGGAACTAAAAATGTGTTTGACTTCCCAATTAATTATGTATTTGAATCTTTCTATCAGCTGTCTATAAAACATGTACTAAATTTATATTTTAATTTTTAAAAATTAGTGTTTTTTAAGTCATAGTACTACACATATTACATTTCCTAAAAGATGTAAGAAATTTTTTGATGAATTAAAAAAACCCAGGTATCACAAGTACTTTTTTAACATGATGAATGAAAAAGCCACCTATGTACTCTGTTTGTTCTCTTAACCACATCTCACAAAAAACTTTCTAAAAACCACAGTTAGAGACAGTCAGGTGTGCCTAGCACTATGGCCCAATTTGAAAATGCTGAGTTTGGGTTTGGGTTGGTTTTTTGCTCTACATGCCAACTACAATATAACAAAGATGTTAATAACGTTAACAAATATAAAATAACAAAGATGGGTAGGTGGGTAAAATCAATGTAACAGAAGCTTCAAAAATTGGCGCCTTCTGATTTCTAGTATAAATCTCCCCCCTTCTGTGTAAAATAATAGCTTACATTTATTTAGTGCTTGCTAAATGCCAAGTAACATTCTACACATCTAATTAATCCTAACAGCCAGAACTAGGTACTATTAGCCCAATTTACTGATGAGGATACACAGAGAGGTTTCACAGAACAACTTTGCCAGTGGCACAGCTAGTACGAGGTAGAGCCAGGATTTGTACCTAGGCAGCCTGGTTCCAGAGTCTGCATTCTCAACAGCATATGTAAAGAGTCAATTTCTCAAAAAACAGATAAATAAACAGACAGATCCAAATATATCTAAACAAGTAGATATATCTATCTATATAGATAAACATGCACACACAGAGAACAGAGTGCTATACAGGTATCATCCATCGTATTCAAAATGAAGACAATGATTATTTGCAGACTATGGAGCAACCGCTTGCATGACCAACTGCCCTTTTACCAAACCAGCGAGGATCTTCTGATTTGCTGTGTTCAACTCATTTCCTAGGCGGAAATTGCCACACTACAGGAAAACATTCCACAGCTGTCCTGTCTGTTGGCACAGCTGTGCCAGGTTTGATGTGGCTGAGGGCAGGGCCAGGCTGGGAGGAGCACTGTGAATTCAGGCCAGCACCTCAGAAGCGAGTGCCCTGCCCAGGCAAACTCCCCATGTGACAGCTCCTTCTGCACCATCAGATAAGCCTCTCATCTGAAAGGAGGGTCTCTAAGGCTTTCACTATTTCATGCTTTAGCTATGGCTGCAATTTTATTTATTCCACTAACCGTAAGTAAAGACTAGTCTTATTTGGTCACAGCAAACCAAAACTCTGTTTAAAAATGGAAAATGTTCTGAAATATATTGGAGGTAAAATTCTGGCAGACTGAGATGACATTTTTGCAGCAGAAAACATGTTTATAGACAGTAATCTAAACACAAAACATTGCAGAACCCTGTATTTAGTACTATTTAGTACTAATAGTATTTAGTACTATTTAGTACTTAGTACTATTTAGTACAAATAGTATTTGTATTTCAAACATTATCTTATACAACTGATCTTATTCAATGTACCTTATAATGTAAGTTAAACATTTTTAATGTCCTGCAACAGAAAATGTGAACACTGCACTAGAGAACATGTTTGCTGATGACGGTGCTGCTACTTACCTCTTCTGCTGTCCAGAAGGAGGCCTGTGCCTGTTTATACATTTTCCAAATGTCAGGGTACTGGATTGGAAAGATGACAAATCGGCGAGAACTTTTTCTTAGGAGTGGCTCTTCATTTGACTTTGCTTCATTTTCGTTGGTATCTGAAGATAACTTCTGTGAAAAATAAAGTACAAGTACCCATTTTATGGAGAGATTTCCTCTTTATTCACATCTAAACACACATCTGGGGAACTTCGGGAGACAGCATCATTTTGGGAGCCAGTGTCCCCAGCTTGAATCCTTACTGTTATGTGGTAGCTGGTTAATGGTGTTTGCTTAGTTGTGTGGCTATAGGAAGTTCCTTAACTTCTCTGAGCCTTGGTTTCCTCATCAGTAAAATAATACCTACCTTAGAGGTTAATTGTGATGATTAAAAGTGTTTTAAACAGAGCCTGGTGCATAGTAATCTCTCAAAATATTATTGCCATTATTGTTACTTTGAGGATAAGTATAAAATTAGACCCATAAACGTCACAGTGGACAAATTTCTAAAGTTGTGGACAAAATGCCCCTTCAGTGCCTCTCACAGAGACAGAATGCTGGCATGAATAGGCTACTGTTATGAGCTACTTTTTAAATTTTAATGTTTTCTTTTCTAATATTAACTGAAATTATAATACTTACCTGAAAACTCCTTACCAAAAACTTAGTAGCCTTTGTTTGTCTGACCCTTCCCATGTACCAATTGGTTTTTGCTATTTACATGTTAACATTCCTTTACTGCAATATGGTCTCACTGGGGCTGTCTCAAAGCTCTATGGGATAAAGTAAGAAACACACACCTAAATACATACTGCTTGGAAAGAGGATGGCACTCTAAAACGGGACAGTGCCATATATGTGTGTGTGTGTGTGTGTGTGTGTGTGTGTGTATTTTTTTTTAATAATCAGCAAGAGAGCAGAGACCAGTTTTTATATATTGTGGTGTTCCCAGAGTACTGTGTCAAGTGTAACATCAATAAACATTAGCTAAGTAAGTGAATGGGCTGTTAATTTCTCTTTACCTTGTGCTCAGATTACCGGATACCTTTAGATTTTTAAAAATTTAACATAAGACCACAATACATTAGTGAAATAACCTAATAACCACTCAAAGCAAGCCTCCTCTGAGTGCCCTCACATCTCCTCCTCCCCCCACTACACCAAAGGCCTGGATTAGGTGCCTAACATAGCACATAGCTCACTGCAATTTAATTCCCTGTTACTTCTCTACAGTCTCTTCTAGACCGTGCTTCTTAACAGCAAAAACCAACTTTACACTTGTGGAATCCCTAGAGCCTAGCATAGTACCTGGCACTTACTCAATATTCATTCCACAAATATTTAAGCAAATTTTTGAAACGGAAGTGGTCAAGTTTTTTGTTTGTTTGTGTTGCCATTGAGGGCTCTGCAATCTCAAAAAAGCCGTAAGATCCTGACACTGCAGTTCCAGGCTCTAGAACAGGAGATACACATAAGACCATGTCCTCTGGGTCCGGTGTTGAGGCTGCTTTTGAACTGTCACCACACAGATGCTTTATATACCTTATTCTGCTTAATCTGTACAAGTCAGTCAAATAGTAACAGTATTCCCATTTTACAGATGAGACAACTAGGTCTTGAAGTACATAAATAACATACCCAGGATTCCACAAGTGGTAAGTGGCAGAAATAAGATTAGAACTGAGATAGGTCTGAACTCAAAGCCTTGCCTTAAACTACATCCATACATATGTATGGATGGCAGCTAGTAGGGCCAGCCTACATCTAAAAACCAGAATTCAAAACAGTGAGATAACTAAAGTTAAAAAGAGTAAACACTACAATTAACCCTTGAACAACACAGGTTTGAATTGCACAGGTCCACTTACATGTGAATATTTTCCAATAAAAACTACAATACTATTCCATCCACAGTTGGTTGACAATCAGTGGGTGCAGAACCATGGATACAGAGTGCCAACTGAAAAGTTATATGTGGATTTTCAACTGCACCAAGGGTCAGTGCCCCTAACCCCCAGGTTATTCAAGGGCCAACTGAAATATCTCCTACTAAGCAAAATTAATTTAACAAATGGTACTGATGTAACCAGTGAAATGACAGGAGGAGGAAATCACCAAATTTGATTTTAGGAAAAAGCAAGAAAAATAAAAATGATTTCATTATAAATAAAGTTGAAAGAACCAAAGTGATCCTTTGGTTCTTACCAGCCAAACCGATAAGGCTTAAAGCAGTGATTTTTAACTGGTGCAAGCTTCAGAAATCTCAGAGTAAAACTTTCTCAAAATGCATTCGCCTTCTCCTTTACCAGGTTAAAATCACTATGTATAATGAGATCATTGAAGTGTGCTGTTGATGAGGATGTATTTCACAGGTGAATGATAAGACAGTAAAGATAAGATTGAAAATCAACACTTTGGAAATTGCCGCCTCTACGGCAGAATGTGAACCAAATGACCATATTTCACTCTACACTGTTCATTAAAGTACAAAATTGTGTTCACTTACAATAAGCACAAAGTATTATTCATGTCTTTAGGCAAGTCATTTAATCTGATCATCATCACTTGTAATTAGGAGGGTTGTTAAGAAAAGAAGCTGAATTAGGAGATACTGCCACGTAAAGAGAGGGGCTTTCACGAACATAGATTTTTGAACTGGGTTAGAGATGACATATTGCTTATTTTCCTGAAGCTAAGAAAAATCCACACACATTTTAAAACAATGTCAGGAGAACCACACATCCCAAAGTTCTAGGCTCTGCAGGGTATTCTCTGTGGATGTGGGCTAAGAACCCATATTTTAGAAGAAAAAACAATATGAAAAAAGGCATGATGGCATATGACATTTTTAAGAATTGGAAGTAACTTTCTATATCTGGACTTTATGGTATGTGGAGGACGACAGAAGAAGATAAACCAGAAAGGCAGAAAACACTTCACAATGACTTTTCCAAGTGTGCTCTTAAGAACTATGTGGTTCCTCTAGTGTCACAAACATTAGATTTAAAATTTCACTCTAAAATGTGTTTTTACAAGGACCTACTGTATAGCATAGGGAACTATACTCAATCTCTTGTAATAACCTATAATGGAAAAGAATCTGAAAAAGAATACATATACATGTATAACTGAATCACTTTGTTGTACACTGTAAACTAACACATTGTAAATTAACTATACTTCAATTAAAAATAATAAATGTTTTTAATAATTTAAAACAGTAATAACAGTAACTGACAGAAATGTTTTATACCATACAGAAAGGTAGCCACTAATGCATGGACTTGTGTTTCCAGGTTGTCCTTTTTTTTTTTTTTTGGATGAACTCAGATGAAAGTTTCTCTAGCTATCTCTGCTTAACTGAAGAATAACACGAGATTAAAGACAGGCAGTTAAAAACAACAACAACAAAAACCCTGTAAACATTTGTCTCTATTTTTCAGGCGTGACCCAAGATTTTTTTTTCAAAACCAACCAAAAAGGAAAAAAACAATAATGCTAATAGTAACAATAACATAATAGTAGCTCTCTTGTTCGAAGTTAAGAACTGTTAGTTGAAAACTGGTTAAATTAAGGAATCACAAGAAAAGTATATATGCCTTAAACTATTTGATTTCACTTAAAACATTTACATTTATTTGCTAATCTTCTGCTATAAGGCCAAAACGTTGTCGTTGTCACACTGATTGGAGTCCCAAGACTTTCTGACATTACGACAGCACAACGCAACACCTATACTTTCTAGTTTTAACACACTTAGGGTAGCGCAATCTCAGTGCAAAATCCTTATCTCTTTTATGATTCTCCCCAATCTTTTTATACTTGTTTGCTTACATCTAATTCTACAGAATTTGTTAATAATTCATGTTTATTGAATTTTCCAAAGCTCTCAGTTTAAGTTTTCATAGAAAAAACTTTCTTTTCATACTCACATATTACTAGTTTCCACATATTTAATTAAATTACAGTCACTACAGGACTTCCCTGGTGGTCCAGTGGTTAAGAATCCACCTTCCACTGCAAGGGACACTGGTTAGATACCTGGTCGGGGAAGTAAGATCCCACATGCTATGGGGCAACTAAGCCCACGCACCACAACTACTGAGCCCGCATCCAGCAAACTACAGAGCCCAAGCACTGCAACTAGAGAGAAGCCTGCATGCCACAACAAAGAGCCCACGCACCAAAACAAAAGATCCCGTGTTCCGCAACTAAGATCAGACGCAGCCAAAAATAAAATAAATAAATAAATAAATAATTCAAAAATGAATAAATTAATTAGTCATTACAAAACAAGTACTACTGGTATAAACAGCACTGGAAATAAAGACAGCTGATCCTGGTGGCAACAGAAGTATGTGAGTGCATCAGACAGCAGCATACTAGCCATATGCATTTTGAATGCTACGGGTATCCACATATTTTACAGGGTTGATAAATCCACAGAATTGGCCAGTAGTGAATTAAGAGAACTTCTGAAAAATACGCGAGGTAATTCTTTACTAAGTTTGATATAAATCTTCAACTATCATCTATACACCAATTTAAAGTGATGGGTTCATCAAAACAGACTTACTATTCCATTGATTTTATAAGTAATGATAAAATAATATATATAATATATTATATATAATATATATGTTATATATATTAACTTAATTAACTTATTATATATAATAATATATATGTTATATTATTATTTTATACTTATTTTATACTTATTATTTATACTTATTATTTTATACTTATTATTTATACTTATTATATATAATATATGTTATATATAACTTATACATATTAATATATAATATATAACAATAATATAATATTATCATATTATATATAATTATATTAATTATATATATTAATTAATTAACAATTAATATAATTAATTATATACAATATATAATTATATATTAATTATTAATATATTTGATTATGTAATTAATTATATAATAATATATAATATTATTATAACTTATAAGTTATATTATTAACTTATATTATTATATAAGTTATATATATTAACTTAATTAACTTATTATATATAATAATATATATAAGTTATATATATTAACTTAAAAAATTATACTAATAAAATAGACAAAAGTCAATTTTATCAATTAGTGTTGTACTTATGATTTTGTTTGGAAAATTGGCCCAGGTTTTAAACCATGCAAGGGCATTGAATGTAAATATATATGAATTTTGCCATAGCTATTTTCCTGTCGCCATTTGATACAACTATTTTGACAATTTCTTTTTTACTCAGTGTCATCATTTTGACAAAAAGAAGCAAACGAAACATTTTTTAACTTTCAGCTGTTAAAATACGTACTCCATCTCCAAGCTTTATCTGAGGTTAAGGGGGATGCGCCTACTTTTTGCATTTTAAATGGATATTTAGATGTTGATTTTTTTGAAAATGTTGGAGCAGGTCAAAGTGGTCTGCTTTGATATATAACACTTTGGCATCTGGCCTTAGCATGCAGTCTACTGGGAGCAATTGAAAGTTTTTAATCAGGTAAGGAACAGAATCAGATTTGTTTTATAATCACTTTTGGAGAAATGTGGCTAGATTAGAAGAGAAATTGGAGGTGGAGATAACAATGAAAAGATTATTGCACTATCCATCTCTTGCCTGAACGAGGATATCAGCTCCAGAAACACAAAAGACTGATTTAAGGGATATTCAAAAGTAGATTTAATAATTCCTGCTAAAATTTGGATTCTGGACAACAGGATAAGGAAGAGTTGAAGATGCCCTTGAGGTTTCCAGCTCCAACAACTGGATGATCAAAATGAGAAATAAGAGACTCAAAGTGCTCAGCACCTGGAGAATAACTGAATCAGACAAAAACTCTTACTTCTCACATTAGATGTTTAACAAAAGCTTAATTTGAATTAACTCCCCCCACCAACCCAAGCCATAACAAGTTACAAACACAAAAGCTTTTTAAAAATCACTTTGGTCGGGCTTCCCTGGTGGCGCCGTGTCCGCTGCCGATGCAGGGGAAACGGGTTCGTGCCCCGCCGGGAAGATCCCACATGCCGCGGAGCGGCTGGGCCCGTGAGCCATGGCCGCTGGGCCTGCGCGTCCGGAGCCTGTGCTCCGCAACGGGAGCGGCCACAACAGTGAGAGGCCCGCGTACCGAAAAAAAAAAAAATCACTTTGGTCAATAAAAAAGATAATGGGCTCAAGTTTCAAGATATCCAGAAGGCAGCTGAAAATATAACACTATGGTAGTAGGCAGAGGCACTACCTCCCTCCTTCCTAATTCAGTGGAGATCTATGAGTAGTCGCCAAGAGGATGGATGTGATTATTCAGGGAGAACATATAGAGCAGCAGCAGCACAGCTGAGAATGCAGACTCTCTTCACAGAAAAAGGGCAGATGGAAGAAGAGCCAGCTGGGATTAAAACTGGCTGAAATGGTTGTAAAGCAAAGGTAGAAGTGACCTGACTTGGCTAAAGCAAGGATCAACAGATGAGACAGAAAGGATCTACACTGTGGATTTCAATTGGGCTAAGATGTTTGGAGTTTTCTGGGCCAAAGATTTTCAAATATCTGGGGGGCTGGGAGGCTGAGACTTCAACTCTCCTCACAGGCATTCATTGTGGAGCACAGTTTAAAATCATTCCTGGGAATTCCCTGGTGGTCAGTGGTTAAGACTTTCACTGCTGAGGGCTCGGGTTCGATCCCTGGTTGGGGAATTAAGATCCCACAAGCCCCGCGGCACGGCCAAAAAAAAAAAATCATTCCTATGGAGAGTCATGGAGAGTTTCTGGGTAGGAATTAACATGGATTGGGATGCCATGAGAAAGATAAATTGGACATCCCTGTGTAGGTTAAATTAGAAAAGAAAAAACATAGATTTTGGTAGCAACTATAGTGTCGATTTCAGAGGTAGAAATGACAGCCTGAATTAAGATGTGGCAGTTAGCGTGAAAAAGCTGCTTGAACAGGACTTTGCCAGTCTGAGGAGCTGGGCAGGTTTTGGTGGGAACTGAGACCCTTTTGGGAGTATTTATTTGAGTGGAGTGACACGGAGGCACAGGTTTAATGATGGATTAATTTGGCAGTGGTAAATAGGATTGGACAGCAGGTAAGACCGGAAGTAGACAAATAAATTTGTTGTAACTGCATAAGAGTTAAGTGAGAATGTGAAATAGCTTCTCATCGTCATTCCTTGGCAACATTCCACCATCTTTTTCAGAATGGTGCTTCCTGTTTCTGGTCACCTGGTCCCAAGAGTTACTAGGACATGCTAGGGCACCCATCCAGATCAAGATTCCCCAGCTAGCACTCACCCTGCTCTGATCTAGGCTGGCATTCTACACAGCCCCTCCCTCCCATCCACCTCCAATTTCACCACTTTCATTTGCTTGCCTTCACCTCTCTCCTATTCTTCAGGTGAAGTAGAATATTTGGATGCTGTCAGAGCCATACACTATTTGTAGGTGTTTTCATTTTCCTATTCCCACCAAATCTAGTAAAACAGATGGAATACTGGCCTAGGAATGAGAACTTGGTTTTAAACCTAGCTCTGCTACTGATTTGTGTGGTCCTGGGCATATCATTTCATCTTTTCTGGCCTAAACTTTCTTACCTTGAAAATAGGGACTATCAATTAGATTAATGATAGTTAATTTTGAGAAACTATAAAAACTTTGAACCCCCTTTATCAGGAGATTCACAGCTGCACATACAAAGTCTACAAACTTCAGGAGAGCCATAAACCCCCTTCAAGGTATAAACTCTTCAAGGCAGTGTTCTTAAAATATGTGTACCAGGATCACCTGAAGTGCTTGTTAAAAATGGAGTCCCAGACCCATCCCAAGAGATTTTGATTCACTACATCTGGGGCATAGGCCCAGTAATTTACATTTTTTACAATGTTTTCCAGGTGATTCTGCTGCAGGTGGCCCATGCTGCACCAATATATCTAGAGAAAAAAAGTACTTAAGGCACCCTTGCATTTCGAGTTAAAAACTGTGGAAGAGGTGCTCACTAAAATTATTTCTATATCTAAAGTACTGCCTCTGTCTTTGTGGGTCTGTATCAAGATAGGGATAATAAATAAAAATTAACTTCCAGGTCTTAAATCTCAATAAGTCTTGGTACTACTAGCACAAACAAAAATATCTGAGTTGTCCCATTACAGTGGGGAAATTGGTACTAAATATATTTGTTTCAAGAGGGGAAGAAAAAGTTTGAGGGCTATTTACAATTTGTTAACTAGCTACTAAATGTTTACAAAGTCAAAATAAAATAAAATCCCAAATCTGGAATCTACAACTTTCTGAAGAAATGTAGGGCCAAGCAAGTGTCTCTGTGAACTGAAACTCTATTAAAATAATCAGATACCACACACAGCAACAGGTTTAGAAGTATTTACAGAATAACAGGGTATGAAAATTATAGTGCAACAATTTGAACTACCCTACAACCCTACAATCTAATGAATCCCAGCTTATTTACTGTTGCTATATACCTCTACTAATATAGAAGCAGAGAAGGTGAACACGTTAACTAAGGTTTTTATTAAGCACCCACAACTTCTGTGGCACTTTGCATAAAGCATTTTACTTAATTCTCTGTGAAGGAAGTATCATTTCCACCATATAAACGAAGATAGTGATACCCAAAGATTCACAGCTAGTTTAGCCGGGTCTGAGAAAACTGGCCTCCTAACCTGATCATTTCATTGTTAATGAGGATTTCCCGACGCCATTCTACCTATCATCTCCACCCCATCCACCTGTGTCAATTTCCACAGGCATCCTTCCAAGTCCTTTTACCGATCCCAGAGATGGCATGCATTTCTCTAGCAGAGCCACCAGTCCTCGGCCTTTGCCTCAATTTCCCCGGCTAGGGCTCCAGAACAGGGAAGGATGGGAGGGGGGGAGCGCCTTGCCCCGGTCTGAAGTCTCAGAGCATTGCCTTTGGGTAGCCCCGGAACAGAGCAGTGGAGCAGAAACCCGGCTCGCTCCTCACCCCTCCCCGGGGACTGCCTCCCGGGCGCTCGAAAAGACGAAACCCGTCTGCAGCGACGACTCGAAGCCGGGCCGACACCAGGTTTCAGAAGGCAATGAATAAAATTTCTCACAGCGCTCCTGCACCTTGCAGGTCCCCGCCGCAACCCGCAATCTAGAGGCCAGTCGTGACTGGGGGCGGGAGAGGAAGCAGCAGCAATGTTTACCTCCTCCTGCTGGGGCCTGGACGCTTCCGGCCTTTCCGCGTCTCCCATCGCGCAGACTCCGCCAGAGCTACGAGAGCAGAGGGAACCAAGTGCCTCAGGCCACCTCCACCTGGGACAGAACCAAGTAGCCGGCGGGTCCTCTGAGTCGGCCCCGACCCCTCCTACTCCTGCCGGCCCCGCCCCGCTCCACTCTGTCGACCTCACTTTCTCGCCTGCCCATTGAGGGACAGTCCCAGCTCTGGCCTGGCCCCGCCTCCCCGGCCACAGGGACCCGCCTGCTCCGCAGGCCCCGCCCCACTCCTCTGCGCCGGCCCCACCTCCCGCCTGTTTAATGAAGGTCCCTCCTTGCGCCTGCCGGCCCCGCCTCTCCCGCCTCCGGGCCCCGCCCCGCTGCGCCGGCCCCATCTCCCGCCTGCCCAGTGAGTGATTCTCTCTGCGTCTGCTGGCCCCGCCTCCCACGCCTCCAGGCCCTGCCTCCTCCGGCAGCCCACGCCCCCACGCCGGCCCCGCCCCCTGCTCGCTCACTGAGGAACTCTCCCAGAGGCACCCCCTCGGCACGACCCCCAGTCTGTGGCCTGAGGGGTTCGGCTTTCGGCTCCTTCCGCGAGGCTGTCCTCTAGTCGCGCGGTGCAGGAGGTGCCCGGACCTGCCAGGTCATCTCTCTTGGTCGAGACTCTCCAGCTAGCTCTCGCCTTGCCTCAGGAATACGGTGTGTCGCGCTAACTCGGCCTGAGAGACCGCCAGGTAGCGGTCGGACCACACACAGGAGGAGCTAAAGAGGAGAGAGCGCTCTTCGCGTGTGGAGCGGTAGTGAGGAGAAGCCATGCTCTCGGTGAGAAAAGAGGACCGCACCGTTACACCACTGGTGAAGAGAGAAGGCTGCCCTGCTTTGTCCTGAAGCGACCGAGAAGAGGTAGGCGGAAGGTGTGCGGGAACGGGTCGGTGGGGCGTCGGGGTGAGGAGGGGGGCGAATGATGGAAGGCGGGGATGGGGTTTGAAGGCTCTGTGGATACTGGTTCAGCAAACTAAGCTTGTAGTGACACTTGCGCTTAGCAAGTGACGGGCGCCGTACCGCCCTGTGAACCGAGCCGCGGGGTCCCGCGACGCCCCTGTGCCGTAGACAGCGATGCCCCTCCGCTTACGGACCAGGAACTCGGGCTTGGGATAAACCCCTGAGGTTACCCAGCCCGAAGGCAGTAGGCTTCCAGGCTCCCTGCGAAACGCTCTTTTCAAGGCCGAAAGTCAGAGTGTGGAGCGGGGACAGACTCGGGGGCTGCCGATGGCCCCGCCTCTCAGAGGAGCTATCTAAAGATAACTGCCCACAGAAAGAAAAAATAGTTGGGTCCAAAAACTAGGAATGAGGTGAAAGAGAGATTTCCTTAAGTATTTTGAAGCTGGAATATTGAGGGAACCTTGTCGTGCCTTGAACAACATGCACCTGTTCTGTGATTAGCTGATGAGGGAAGTGTGGTTAAAACAGGGTAGAAGATTAAGCTTTGAAAACGATGAAAGTTCCTTCTCAAACCTGTCCTAGAGCTGGGGGATGAGAGATAGCCTTTCTTACTTAGGCAACTGCTAGGGGCCAAGTGCTGAGTAAAAACTTTTACGAATAGTAACTTTAAATAATAGTTAAATTAGTACTGTGAGGAAACTGAGTCTTAAGTTAGATAATTCATCGTAGGCCATGTGGCAAATAAACTAAGAGCAAGGATTCTACCATTTAAAGTCATCGAACAGTATGCTATATGTCAGGCATCATATTCGTATTGAAGATGCAAAAGTGAATGAGACTAGTGGAAAAGAACGTGGATCCTGGAGCCATATCATCCTGGGCCTGAATTCTAGCTCCCTTGTTTATTAGCTGTGCTACTTTGGACAAGTTACTTCGCCTCTGAGACTCAGTTTCCTCAATTCCTTCCTCATAAGATTGTTGTGTGGATTTACTAATATATTACTTGTAAAGCACCTATTGGGGTGGAAAATGACAGTGATAGCTTCCAAGTACACTAGTAATCAGGCCATCCTAGAGGTCATGGAACAGGAAGGCTCAATTGAGTCACTCGAATCACATGTTTTATTAAATTAATTGAAAACATACATTAAGGGGAAAGAGATGGAGTAGCTAACCTATTTAAGATAGGATGTGGGGAGGGGAGGGAGTGGAAGGACCATACTATTCAAATGTTAATCAGTATTCATATATCCTGTCTTTGTTGCATCAGCCTTCCTGGCTGGTGGTATAGTTACAAAGGCCAGAGTTGAGGATGAGCATGGGGTTCTCAGCAGTGGAGCCAACATACACTTGCTCTTTTGGAGGGATGCAGGAGCAAGTAGGCCTGGTCACAGCTGTAACTTGCCTAAATTAGCCTGCTGAGCAGCAATGAGTTTTATCTGTGTTTCTTGGGAAAAGCTTATGTGAGGCCAGAATAGATGTCACCAATTAGTGGTTGATTTAGCGGTAACATAGTTGTCAATCTGGAAGTGACATGATCCTTAAAGTATGAATGTTTAAGAATTACTTGGTTCTTGCAGCCCTTTCTATCTGTGACACTCTCATTTGTTCCATTATTTTTGTCTATGTTCAACACATTTATGTTCTGTTTATTCTATCTTTAACATGCCTCACAGGTTAATAACTTGTTTACTATTTATACTTAACATGTCTTACGAATCTCCTTATGTCTTGCAAGCTATTTGCTCCCATACTTAGTTTCTTTCCATTTTTATATTAGAATTGAATAATCTTAATACAGCAGAAACACATTTCAGTGCTTATTATATTGCCTGAAGCGTAGTAGGCAGTATGTATTAGTTTCCCTCAAGATGTTTAAAGTTAACAGGAAGAGCAAATGTAAAATATTATACGTGCAACTGAAAGATCTCTGGGAGTAGGAGGATTCTACATCTTCATAGATTCTGTGGCATATTATATTTTCCTAATATATTTGGAAAACATTTCTCATCCCAAACACTGTTCCCATCAAAAGGTGGAGTCTTTTTTTTTGTTTAATAAATTTATTTATTTATTTTTGGCTGTGTTGGGTTTTCGTTTCTGTGCGCAGGCTTTCTTTAGTTGCGGCGAGCGGGGGCTACTCTTCATCGCGGTGCGCGGGCTTCTCATTGTAGTGGCTTCACTTGTTGCGGAGCACAGGCTCTAGATACGCAGGCTCAGTAGTTGTGCCTCACGGGCTTGGTTGCTCCGCGGCATGTGGGATCTTCCCAGACCAGGGCTCGAACCCGTGTCCCCTACATTGGCAGGCAGATTCTTAACCACTGTGCCACCAGGGAAGCCCAAAAGGTGGAGTCTTATTCCCCTTCTGCTGTGTTCTGAACATTTGTGTCCCCCAAAATTCTTAAGTTGAAAACCTAGTGCCCAAGGTGATATTTAGGAGGTGAGGCCTTTGAAAGGTGATTAGGTCATGAGAGTAGAGCCTTCATGAATGAGATTAGTGCCCTTATATTGGATTGTTTGTTTTTCACTACTGAGTTTGTATGGGTTCTTTATATGTATTTTGGATATTAACCCCTTACCAGGTGTATGATTTGCAAATATTTTCTCCCGTTCAGTAAGTTGCCTTTCCATTTTGTTGATGGATTTCTTTGCTATGCAGAAATTTTTTAGTTTGATATAGTCCCACTTGTTTATTTTTGCTCTTGTCTTGGCTCTTGGTGTGAAATCTAAAAAGTTATTGTCAAGACCAATGTTAAAGAGCTTACTGCCTCTGTTTTTTATGATTTGAAATATATTTCAAAACTCAATATATTTTGAGTTAATTTTTGTATATGATGTAAGATAGTGGTCCAGTTTCATTCTTTTGCATGTGGCTGTCCAGTTTTCCCAACACCATGCATTGAAGTGACTCTTGTTTCTTCATTAAATATTCTTGGCTCCTTTGTCAAATTAATTGATGAAATATGTGTGGGTTTATCTCTGGGCTCTCTATTCTGTTTCATTGATATGTGTGTCTGCTTTTATGCCATACTACAATGTTTTGATTATAATAGTTTTGTAATGTAGTTTGAAATCAGGGAGCACGATACCTCCAGCTTCGTTGTTCTTTCTCAAGATTGCTTTGGCTATTTGGGGTGTTTTGTGGTTTCACATAAATTTAGGATTGTTTATTTTATTTCTTTGAAAAATGCCATTGGAATTTTGATAGGAATTACATTGAATCTGTAGATTGCTTTGGGTAGTATGGACATTTTAACAATATTAACTTTTCCAGTTCATGAGCATGGAATATCTTTGCATTTATTTGTGTTCTCTTCACTTTCTTTCATTAATGTCTTACAGTTTTTAGTGTTCAGGTTTTTACCTCCTTGGTTAAATTTATTTCTAGATATTTTTCTTTTTGATGCAATTGTAAATGAGATTGTTTTCTTAAATCTGTTTCTGATAGTTCATTGTTAGTGTATAGAAACACAGATTTTTGTATACTAACTTTGTATCCTGCAAATTTACTGAACTCATTTACTCTAAGGTTTTTTGGTGGAGTCTTTTGGGTTTTCTATATATAATATCATCTGTAAATAGTGACAGTTTTACTTCTTCCTTTCCAATTTGAATGCCTTTTATTTCTTTTTTATTGACTAATTGCTCTTGCTAGGCATTTCAGTATTATGTTGAATAAGAGTGGTGAGAATGGGTATCCTTGTCTTGTTCCTGATCTTAGACAAAAAGCTTTCAGCTTTTCACTGCTGAGTATGATGTTAGCTGTGGACTTGTCATATATGGCCTTGGTTATGTTGAGGTACATTCCCTCTATACCCATTTTGTTGAGAGTTTTTATCATAAATGGATGTTGAATTTTGTTGAATGCTTTTCCTGGATCTATTGAGATGATTATGTGGTTTTTATACTTCATTTTGTTAATGTGATATAATCACATTGATTTGCAGATGTTGAGCCGTTCTTGCGTCCCTGGAATTGATCCCACTTGATCATGGTGTGTGATCCTTTTAATATATTGTTGAATTTGGTTTGCTTATATTTTGTTGTGGATTTTTGCATCTATGTTTATCAGTGATATTGACCTGTAATTTTCTTTTCTTGTGGCATACTTGCCTGGTTTTGGTATCAAGGTAATGCTGGCCTCATTAAATGATTTTGGAAGCATTCCCTCCTCTTCTATTTTTGGAAGACTTTGAGAAGTGTTGGTATTAATTCTTTGAATGTTGGGTAGAATTCACCAGTGAAGGCATCTGGTACTGGACTTTTGTTTGTTGAGAGGTTTTTGATTACTGATTCAATTGCCTTACTAGTAATTGGAAATAGATTTTCTATTTCTTCATGATTCAGTCTTGGTAGGTTGTATGTTTCTACATTTATACATTTCTTATAGATTGTCAAATTTGTTGGCATATAATTGTTCATAGCAGTCTCTTATGATCCTTTATACTTCTCAAGTATTAGTTATATGTCTCCTCTTTCATTTGAGTTTGAATCCTCTCTTTTTTTTTCTTGGTGAGCCTAGCTAAAAGTTTGTCAATTTTGTTTATCTTTTAAGAGAACCAGCTTTTAGTTCCATTGATCTTTTCTCTTGCCTTTTTAGTCTCTGTTTCATTTATTTTCTCTCTGATCTTTGTTATTTCCTTCCTTCAACTAATTTTGGGCATCATTTGTTCCTCTTTTTCTAGTTCCTTGAGGTATAAAGTTAGGTTATTTGAGATTTTTCTTGTGCCTTGATGTAGGCATTTATTGCTATGCTTCCCTCTTAAAACTGCTTTTGTTGCATCCCATAAGTTTTGGTATTTCCATTTTCATTTGTCTCAAGGTATATTTTTTAAATTTCTTTTTTGATTTCTTCTTTGACCCATTGGTTGTTCAAAAGCATGCTGTTTAATCTCTACATATTCGGAAATTTTCCAGTTTTCTACTTGTAATTCATTTCTAGTTTCATGCCATTGTGGTCAGAAAAGGTGCTTAATATAATTTCAGTCTTCTTAAATTTGTTATAACTTGTTTTGTGGCCTAACATATGATCTGTTCTGGAGAATGTTCCATGTGCACTTGAGGAGAATGTGTATTCTGTTGCTTTTGGATGGAATCTTTTATATATATATATATATATATATATATATACACATACATACATACATATATGTATATATATATAAAAGATCTATATATATCATATATCATTTATATATATTTTATATATATTCATCCTTATGATACAATATGCCATTTAAGGCCAATGTTTCCTTATTGATTTTTCTGACCCAATGATCTATCCATTGATATAAGTAGGGTGTTAACATTCTCTACCATTATTTATTTATTATAAATTTATTTATTTATTTTTGGCTGCATTGGATCTTCGTTGCTGCACGCGGGCTTTCTCTAGTTGTGGCAAGCAGGGGCTACTCTTCGTTGCAGTGCATGGGCTTCTCATTGTGGTGGCTTCTCTTATTGCAGAGCACGGACTCTAGGCGTGCGGGCTTCAGTAGTTGTGGCATGAGGGCTCCGTAGTTGTAGCTCGTGGGCTCTAGAGTGCAGGCTCAGTGTTTGTGGTGTATGAGCTTAGTTGCTCTGTGGCATGTGGGATCCTCCCGGACCATGGCTCAAACCTGTGTCCCCTCCATTGGCAGGTGGATTCTTAACCACTGTACCACCAGGGAAGGCCCCCCCTACCATTATTTTATTGCTGTCTATTTCTCCCTTTAGGTCTGTTAGTATTTGCTTTATACCTTTAGGTGCTCCTATGTGGGAGTGCATAAAAATTTACAAATGTTATATCTTGTTGTTGAATTGACCCCTTTATCATTATGAAATGCCCTTCATTGTCTCTTATTACAGTCTTTGTCTTAAAGTCTATTTTGAAGATGTTAAAAATAGCAATTATGCTCCAATAAAGATGTTAAAAATTTTTTTTAAAATAAAGTCTATTTTGTCTGGTATAATTAGAGCTATCCCAGCTTTCTTTTGGTTTCCATTTGCTTGGAATATCTTTTTCTATCCCTTCATTTTCAGTCTGTGTGTGTCCTTACATCTGAAGTGATCCTTTTGTAGGCTGCATATAGATGGGTCTTTTTTTAAAAATCTATTTAGCCATTCTGTGTCTTCTGATTAGAGAATATAGCATATTAGTGCCCTCATAAAAGGCTCCAAAGAGCTTTCTCGCCCTTTCTGCCATGCGGGGTTACAATAAGAAGTCTGTGACCCAGAAGAGGGCCTTCACTTGATCATGCTCAGACCCGGATCCCAGATTTTCAGCCTCCAGAACTGTGAGAAATAAATATTTATTCTTCATATGCCACCCAGTCTGTGGTAGTTTGCTATAGCAACTGCAATGGACTAAAATACCTCCCTTTGGGGACTTCCCTGGTGATCCAATGCAGACTTCACCTTCCAATGCAGGGGGTGTGGGTTTGATCCCTGGTTGGGAAACTAAGATCCCACATGCCTTGCAGCCAAAAAACCCAAAAAGCATAAAACAGAAGCAATATTGTAACAAATTCAATAAAGACTTTAAAAATGGTCCACATCAAAAAAAAAATCTTAAAAAAAAACCCTTCCTTTGAATGTGAGCTATCCTTAGTGACATACTTTTTTTAAATAATTAATTTTTGGCTGCTTTGGGTCTTCATTGCCTGTGCAGTATCTCTAGTTGTGGCAAGCAGGGGCTACTCTTTGTTGCGGTGCACAGGCTTCTCATTGCGGTGGCTTCCCTTGTTGTGGAGCACAGGTTCTAGGCGTGTGGGCTTCAGTAGTTATGGCACGTGCACTCAGTAATTGTGGCTCGAGGGCTCTAGAGCGCAGGCTCAGTAGTTGTGGCACACAGGCTTAGTTGCTCCACAGCATGTGGGATCTTCCTGGACCAGGGCTCGAACACGTGTCCCCTGCAATGGTAGACGGATTCTTAACCACTGTGCCACCAGGGAAGCCCCATGACTTACTTTTTTCCCCCAGTTTTATTGAGATATAATAGACATACAACACAGTATAAGTTTAAGATGTACAGCAAAATGACTTGACTTATATAAATTGTGAAATGATTACCTCAAGTTTAGTTAACATTATTATCTCACATAGATACCAAGAAAAGAAAAAGAAAAACTTTTTTCTTTGTGATGAGAATTCTTAAGAGTTACTCTCAACTTTCCTGTATATCATACAGTAGTGTTAACTGTAGTCATCATGTTGTACATTACATCCCTAGTATTTTATCTTATAACTAGAAGTTTGTACCTTTTGACCATCTTCATTCAATTCCCTCTTCCCCCACTCCCCTGCCTTGGGTAACCACGTATCTGATCTGTTTTTCCACGAGTTTGGTGGTGTTGGGTTTGGGTGGTTTTTTTTGTTGCTTTGTTTGTTTTTATTCCACATATAAGTGAGATCATACAGTATTTGTCTTACTCTGTCTGACTTATTTCAGTTAGCATAATGCCTTCAAGGTCCATACATGTTAAGCAAACTTTTTTTTATAGCTGAATAATTATATGCCACAACTTCTTTATCCATTCATCTGGTAATGGATACTTAGATTGTTTACATGTCTTGGTTATTGTAAATAATGCTCTTATGAACATGGGGTGCAGGTATCTCTTCAACAAAATGTTTTCATTTCCTTCATATATATTCCCAGGAGTGAAATTGTTACTGACCGGACTTGGGTCCACTTACTTGATGCACAGCAAAGCCAATCTACTGACACCAGGTTGTGGTGAAGGAAAGTACAGCATTTACTACAGGGCACCAAGCAAGGAGGATGGGCATCTTGTGCACAAAAGACCCAAACTCCTCAGTGGATTTTAGGGAAGGGTTTTAAAGGCAGTGTGAGGGAGAAGGTCATGGGGTGTGTGATCAGCTTGTGCACAGTTCACTGATTGGTTGAGGGTGAGGTAACAAGGTGGTATTTCAGGGACCTCAATGATCAGTTTTCTGGCTCCAGCCAGTCTTGGGTCTAGTGCTGGTGGTCAGCATGTAGTTAACTTCCTTCACCTGGTGGAGATTTTACTCTCTGCAGAATAACTAAAGGATATGGCTTAGGATATTATCTATAGCCCTTGAGAGGAATGAAAGGTCCTTGACTGTTTTATAGCCAAACTATTATTATTTTGTCTTGCTTGACTGCTTTCCTTTTTTTCTGCATTTTTTCACATCTCTGATTAAATTTGCTCTTTGGAACTCAGGGAAGGCTTAGGAGGCTAAAGCTTTTCTACAAACAAGAGTCAGGGGTCACAGGGGTTCTGTCCCTGGGAAGACCCTGTAGAGTCCTGCTTGGTTTCAGAATTGCTGGATCACATGGTAGACCTATTTTTAATTTTTTGAGGAACCTCCATACTGTTTTCCATAGTGGCTGTATCAATTTGCAATCCCACCAAAAATAGCACACAAGGGTCCTCTTTTCTCCACATCCTTGCCAACATTTGTAATCTCTTGTCTTTTTGATGCTAGCCATTTTAACAGGCGTGAGTTGATACCTCACTGTGGTTATGCTTTGCATTTCCCTAATGATTAGTGACGTTGAGCATCTTTTCATGTACCTGTTGGAAAACTATCTATTCCGGTCCTTTGCCCAATTAAAAATCAGTTTATTTGCTTTTTGGCTATTATATGATTACTTTACATATTTGGGGTGGTTTGCAGATAATGTTTTCACATTCTGTGGGTTATATTTTCATTTTGTTAACGACTTCTTTTGCTATGCAGAGCTTTTTAGTTTGATGTAGTCCCACTGGTTTATTTTTTTGCTTGTGCTTTAGGTGTCATATCTGAAAAATCATTGCCAAGATCCATATTAAGGAGGTTTTTCCCTATGTTTTCTTCTAGAAGTTTGATGGTTTCAGGTCTCATATTTAAGTCTTTACTCCATTTTGAGTTAATTTTTGTGAGTGGTGTAAGATAGGGGTCTAGTTTCATTCTTTTACATGTGAATATCCAATTTCCCCAGCACCATTTATTGAAGAGACTGTCTTTTCTCCATTCAGTATTCTTGGTTCCCTTGTCAGATGTTAGTTGACTGTATATGCATGAGTTTATTTCTGGGCTCTCAATTCTGTTGCATTGGAGTGACTGACTTAACAAATAGAATCCATGGCTTTCAAGTCTAGTTCATAAAGGACAATATAGACAGCTTTTGCTTGGTTTTCTTTCTCTCTTTTGGAAAGTTTGCCCTTAGAACTTAGGTACCATTCTACAGGAAGCCAAAAACTAGCCCACAAAGATGACATGGAGAAGCCTATGTGGGAAGGAACTGAGGCACCCAATCAACAGGTAGTATCAATTTCTTGATGTGTGAATGAACAAACCATCAGAGGATTCCAGCTACCAGCCATCAAGTCTTCCTTCCACTTGAAACCCCCAGACATCATGGAGCAGAGACAAGCCATCATGATTGTGTCATGTGCAAATTCCTAATCCACAGAATCTGTGAGCATAATGAATGATTGTTTTATACCACTAAACTTGGAGATAATTTGTTACGCAACTGTAGTAACTGCAACAGCCTCCATTCCACTTACATAGATTTGTGTGGTAATGACTGAAGAAGGCAAATTAGCCTATGGTACAGAAAACTTATAATTTCAAGCTACTGGTGGCTTATTGTGTAACAATAAGATGGATAAATCCTCATTTCTCAAACTTGAATGATATCTCAAACTTTTTAAAAAGAATTTATTTATTTATTTTTGGCTGTGTTGGGTCTTCATTGCTGCACATGGGCTGTCTCTAATTGCGGTGTACGGCTTCTTTCTGTGGTGGCTTCTCTTGTTGTGGAGTATGGGCTCTAGGCCCACGGGCTTCATTAGTTGCAGCACTCAGGCTCAGTAGTTGTGGCTCATGGGCTCTAGAGCACAGGCTCAGTAGTTGTGGTGCACGGGCTTAGTTGCTCTGCGGCATGTGGGATCTTTCCAGACCAGGGATTGAACCCATGTCCCCTGCACTGGCAGGCGGATTCTCAACCACTGCGCCACCAGGGAAGCCCCTCAAACTCATTTTTTTTTTTTACATCTTTATTGGAGTATAATTGCTTTACAGTGGTGTGTTAGTTTCCGCTTTACAACAAAGTGAATCAGTTATACATATACATACGTTCCCATATCTCTTCCCTCTTGCGTCTACCTCCCTCCCACCCTCCCTATCCCACCCCTCTAGGTGGTCACAAAGCACCGAGCTGATCTCCCTGTGCTATGCGGCTGCTTCCCACCAGCTATCTGTTCTATGTTTGGTAGTGTATATATGTCCATGCCACTCTCTCACGTTGTCACAGCTTACCCTTTCCCCTCCCCATATCCTCAAGTCCATTCTCTAGTAGGTCTGTGTCTTTATTCCCATCTTACCCCTAGGTTCTTCATGACATTTTTTTTTCTGTAGATTCCATATATATGTGTTAGCATACAGTATTTGTCTTTCTCTTTCTGACTTACTGCATTCCGCATGAAAGACTCTAGGTCCATCCACCTCACTGCAAATAACTAAATTTCGTTTCTTCTTATGGCTGAGTAATATTCCATTGAATATATGAGCCACATCTTTATCCATTCATCCGATGATGGACACTTAGGTTACTTGCATCTCCTGGCTATTGTAAATAGAGCTGCAATGAACATTTTGGTACATGGCTCTTTTTCAATTATGGTTTTCTCAGGGTATATGCCCAGTAGTGGGATTGCTGGATCGTATGGTAGTTCTATTTGTAGTTTTTTAAGGAAAATCCGTACTGTTCTCCATAGTGGCTGTACCAATTCACATTCCTACCAGCAGTGCAAGACTGTACCCTTTTCCACACCCTCTCCAGCATTTATTGTTTCTAGATTAAAAAAATTTTTTTTTGTTTTTTGTTGTCCAAAATACCGATAATGATCTTTTCAGAAACTTTTCTCATGACATAGTTCCTTTCAGAACAAGTGAAATCAGTTCTGATTTTTTTTGTCTCCCTCCCTATCCCACCCCTCCAGGCGGTCACAAAGCACCGAGCTGATCTCCCTGTGCTATGTGGCTGCTTTCCACTAGCTATCTACCTTACTTTGGTAGTGTATATATGTCCATGCCTCTCTCTCGCTTTGTCACAGCTTACCCTTCCCCCTACCCATATCCTCAAGTCCATTCTCTAGTAGGTCTGTGTCTTTATTCCCATCTTACCCTTAGGTTCTTCATGACATTTTTTTTTTCTGTAGATTCCATATATATGTGTTAGCATACGGTATTTGTCTTTCTCTTTCTGACTTCACTCTGTATGACAGACTCTAGGTCTGTCATTACAAATAGCTCAATTTTGTTTCTTTTTATGGCTGAGTAATATTCCATTGTATATATGTGCCACATCTTCTTTATCCATTCGTCTGTTGATGGACACTTAGGTTGTTTCCATCTCTGGGCTATTGTAAATAGAGCTGCAATGAACATTTTGGTACATGACTCTTTTTGAATTATGGTTTTCTCAGGGTATATGCCCAGTAGTGGGATTGCTGGGTCATATGGTAGTTCTATTTGTAGTTTTTTATGGAACCTCCATACTGTTCTCCACAGTGGCTGTATCAATTTACTTTCCCACCAACAGTGCAAGAGGGTTCCCTTTTCTCCACACCCTCTCCAGCATTTATTGTTTCTAGATTTTTTGATGATGGCCATTCTGACCGGTGTGCGATGATATCTCATTGTACTTTTGATTTGCATTTCCCTAATGATTAATGATATTGAGCATTCTTTCATGTGTTTGTTGGGAGTCTGTATATCTTCTTTGGAGACATGTCTATTTAGGTTTTCTGCCCATTTTTGGATTGGATTCTTTGTTTTTTTGTTATTAAGCTGCATGAGCTGCTTATAAATTTTGGAGATTAATCCTTTGTCAGTTGCTTCATTTGCAAATGTTTTCTCCCACTCTGAGGGTTGTCTATTGGTCTTGCTTATGGTTTCCTTTGCTGTGCAAAAGCTTTGAAGTTTCATTAGGTCCCATTTGTTTATTTTTGTTTTTATTTCCATTTCTCTAGGAGGTGGGTCAAAAAGGATCTTACTGTGATTTATGTCATAGAGTGTTCTGCCTGTTTTCCTCTAAGAGTTTGATAGTTTCTGGCCTTACATTTAGGTCTTTAATCCATTTTGAGCTTATTTTTGTGTATGGTAGGGAGTGATCTAATCTCATACTTTTACATGTACTTGTCCAGTTTTCCCAGCACCACTTTTTGAAGACGCTGTCCTTTCTCCACTGTACATTCCTGCCTCCTGTATCAAAGATAAGGTGACCGGGCTTCCCTGGTGGCACAGTGGTTGGGAGTCCACCTGCTGATGCAGGGGACGTGGGTTCATGCCCTGGTCCAGGAAGATCCCACATGCTGCGGAGCGGCTGGGCCTGTGAGCCAGGGCCGCTGGCCCTGCGCATCCAGAGCCTGTGCTCCACGGTGGGAGTGGCCGCAATGGTGAGAGGCCTGCGTACCGCCAAAAAAAAAAAAAAAAAAAGATATGGTGACCGTATGTGCTTGGGTTTATCTCTGGGCTTTCTATCCTGTTCCATTGATCTATCTTTCTGTTTTTGTGCCAGTACCATACTGTCTTGATTACTGTAGTTTTGTAGTATAGTCTGAAGTCAGGGAGCCTGATTCCTCCAGCTCCGTTTTTCATTCTCAAGATTGCTTTGGCTATTCAAGGTCTTTTGTGTTTCCATACAAATTGTGAAATTTTTTGTTCTACTTCTGTGAAAAATGCCAGTGGTCGTTTGATAGGGATTGCATTGAATCTGTAGATTGCTTTGGGTAGTAGGGTCATTTTCACAATGTTGATTCTTCCAATCCAAGAACATGGTATATCTCTCCATCTATTTGTATCATCTTTAATTTCTTTCATCAGTGTCTTATAATTTTCTGCATACAGGTCTTTTGTCCCCTTACATAGGTTATTCCTAGATATTTTATTCTTTTTGTTGCAATGGTAAATGGGAGTGTTTTCTTGATTTCACTTTCAGATTTTTCATCATTAGTGTATAGGAATGCCAGAGATTTCTGTGCATTAATTTTGTATCTTGCTACTTTACCAAATTCACTGATTAGCTCTAGTAGTTTTCTGGTAGCATCTTTAGGATTCTCTCTGTATAGTATCATGTCATCTGCAAACAGTGACAGCTTTACTTCTTCTCCGATTTAGATTCATTTTATTTCTTTTTCTTCTCTGATTGCTGTGGCTAAAACTTGTTGAATAAGAGTGGTGAGAGTGGGCAACCTTGTCTTGCTCCTGATCTTAGTGGAAATGCTTTCAGTTTTTCACCATTGAGGACGATGTTGGCTGTGGGTTTATCATATATGGCCTTTATGTTGAGGAAAGTTCCCTCTATGCCTACTTTCTGCAGGGTTTTTATCATAAATGAGTGTTGAATTTTTTCGAAAGCTTTCTCTGCATCTATTGAGATGATCATATGGTTTTTCTCCTTCAGTTTGTTAATATGGTGTATCACGTTGATTGATTTGCGTATATTGAAGAATCCTTGCATTCCTGGAATAAACCCCACTTGATCATGGTGTATGATCCTTTTAATGTGCTGTTGGATTCTGTTTGCTAGTATTTTTTTTTTTTTTTTTTTTTTTGCGTTATGTGGGCCTCTCACTGTCGTGGCCTCTCTCGTTGCAGAGCACAGGCTCCGGACATGCTGGCTCAGCGGCCATGGCTTATGGGCCTAGCCGCTCAGCGGCATGTGGGATCTTCCTGGACCAGGGCACGAACCCGTGTCCCCTGCATCGGCAGGTGGACTCTCAACCACTGCGCCACCAGGGAAGCCCTGTTTGCTAGTATTTTGTTGAGGATTTTTGCATGTATGTTCATCAGTGATATTGGCCTGTATGTAGTTTTCTTTCTTTGTGACATCCTTGTCTGGTTTTGGTATCAGGGTGATCGTGGCCTCGTAGAATGAGTTTGGGAGAGTTCCTCTCTGCTATATTTTGGAAGAGTTTGAGAAGGATAGGTGTTAGCTCTTCTCTAAACGTTTGATAGATTTCGCCTGTGAAGCTATCTGGTCCTGGGCTTTTGCTTGTTGGAAGATTTTTAATCACAGTTTCCATTTCAGTGCTTGTGATTGGTCTGTTCATATTTTCTATTTCTTCCTGATTCAGTCTTGGCAGGTTGTGCATTTCTAAGAATTTGTCCGTTTCTTCCAGGTTGTCCATTTTATTGGCATAGACTTGCTTGTAGTAATCTCTCATGATCTTTTGTATTTCTGCAGTTTCAGTAGTTACTGTTCCTTTTTCATTTCTAATTCTATTGATTTGAGTCTTCTCCCTTTTTTTCTTGATGAGTCTGGCTAATGGTTTATCAATTTTCTTTATCTTCTCAAAGAACCAGCTTTTAGTTTTATTGATCTTTGCTATCGTTTCCTTCATTTCTTTTTCATTTATTTTTGATCTGAATTTTATGATTTCTTCTGCTAACTTTGGGGTTTTTTTGTTCTTCTTTCTCTAATTGCTTTAGGTGCAAGGTTAGGTTGTTTATTCGAGATGTTTCCTGCTTCTTAAGGTGGGCTTGTATTGCTATAAACTTCCCTCTTAGAACTGCTTTTGCTGCATCCCATAGATTTTGGGTCGTCATGTCTCCATTGTCATTTCTTTCTACGTATTTTTAAATTTCCTCTTTGATTTCTTCAGTGATCACTTCGTTATTAAGCAGTGTATTGTTTAGCCTCCATGTGTTTGTATGTTTTACAGATCTTTTCCTGTAATTGATATCTAGTCTCGTAGCATTGTGGTCAGAAAAGGTACTTGATAGAATTTCAATTTTCTTAAATTTACCAAGGCTTGATTTGTGACCCAAGATATGATCTATCCTGGAGAATGTTCCATGAGCACTTGAGAAAAATGTGTATTCTGTTGTTTTTGGATGGAATGTCCTATAAATATCGATTAAGTCCATCTTATTTAATGTATCATTTAAAGCTCGTGTTTCCTTATTTATTTTCATTTTGGATGATCTGTCCATTGGTGAAAGTGGGGTGTTAAAGTCCCCTACTATGAATGTGTTACTGTCGAATACCCCTTTTATGGCTGTTAGTATTTCCCTTATGTATTGAGGTGCTCCTATGTTGGGTGCATAAATATTTACAATTGTTATATCTTCTTCTTGGATCGATCCCTTGATCATTATGTAGTTTCCTTCTTTGTCTCTTGTAATAGTCTTTATTTTAAAGTCTATTTTGTCTAATATGAAAATTGCTACTCTAGCTTTCTTTTGGTTTCCATTTGCATGAAATATCTTTTTCCATCCCCTTACTTTCAGTCTGTATGTGTCTCTAGGTCTGAAGTGGGTCTCTTGTAGAGAGCAAATATATGGATCTTGTCTTTGTTTCCATTCATCCAATCTGTGTCTTTTGGTGGGAGCATTTAGTCTATTTACATTTAAGGTAATTATCGATATGTATGTTCCTATTCCCATTTTCTTAATTGTTTTGTGTTCGTTATTGTAGGTCTTTTCCTTCTGTTGTGTTTCTTGCCTAGAGAAGTTCCTTTAGCGTTTGTTGTAAAGCTGGATTGGTGGTGCTGAACTCTCCCAGCTTTTGCTTGTCTGTAAAGGTTTTAATTTCTCCATCAAATCTGAATGAGATCCTAGCTGGGTAGAGTAATCTTGGTTGTAGGTTTTTCCCTTTCATCACTTTAAATATGTCCTGCCACTCCCTTCTGGCTTGCAGAGTTTCTGCTGAAAGATCAGCTGTTAACCTTATAGGGATTCCCTTGTGTGTTATTTGTTGTTTTTCCCTTGCTGCTTTTAATATGTTTTCTTTGTATTTAATTTTTGACAGTTTGATTAATATGTGTCTTGGCGTATTTCTCCTTGAATTTATCCTGTATGGGACTCTCTGTGCTTCCTGGACTTGATTAACTATTTCCTTTCCCATATTAGGGAAGTTTTCAACTATAATCTCTTCAAATATCTTCTCCGTCCCTTTCTTTTTCTCTTCTTCTTTTGGAACCCCTATAATTCGAATGTTGGTGCGTTTCATGTTGTCCCAGAGGTCTCTGAGACTGTCCTCAGTTCTTTTCATTCTTTTTTCTTTGTTCTGCTCTGCAATAGTTATTTCCACTATTTTATCTTCCAGGTCACTTATCCGTCCTGCCTCAGTTATTCTGCTATTGATCCCATCTAGAGTATTTTTAATTTCATTTATTGTGTTGTTCATCGTTGTTTGTTTCATCTTTAGTTCTTCCAGGTCCTTGTTAAATGTTTCTTGCATTTTGTCTATTCTATTTCTAAGATTTTGGATCATCTTTACTATCATTATTCTGAATTCTTTTTCAGGTAGACTGCCTATTTCCTCTTCATTTGTTAGGTCTGGTGGGTTTTCATCTTGCTCCTTCATCTGCTGTGTGTTTTTTTGTCTTCTCATTTTGCTTATCTGACTGTGTTTGGGGTCTCCTTTTTGCAGGCTGCAGGCTCATAGTTTCCGTTGTTTTTGGTGTGTGTCCCCAGTGGCTAAGGTTGGTTCATTGTGTTGTGTAGGCTTCCTGGTGGAGGGGACTAGTGCCTGTGTTCTGGTGGATGAAGCTGTATCTTGTCCTTCTGCTGGGCAGGTCCACGTCAGGTGGTGTGTTTTGGGGTGTCTGTGGCCTTATTATGATTTTAGGCAGCCTCTCTGCTAATGGGTGGGGTTGTGTTCCTGTCTTGCTAGTAGTTTAGCATAGGATGTCCAGCACTGTAGCTTAATGGTCATTGAGTGAAGCTGGGTGCTGGTGTTGACATGGAGATCTCTGGGAGATTTTCGCCATTTGATGTTATGTGGAGCTGGGAGGTCTCTTGTGGACCAGTGTCCTGAAGTTGGCTCTCCCACCTCAGAGGCACAGCACTGACTCCTGGCTGCAGCACCAAGAGCCTTTCATCCACACGGCTCAGAATAAAAGGGAGAAAAAGTAGAAAGAATTACTACTTTTTAGTAGTAGGGAGGGAGGGAGGGAGGAAGGAAGGAGGGAAGGAAGGAAAAAAAGAAAGGAAGAAGATAAAGAAAAATAAAGTAAAATAAAATATAATAAAGTTATTAAAATAAAAAAATAATTATTAAGAAAAAAAGAAAACTTAAATTAAAAAAAAAAAGACGGATATAACCCTAGGACAAATGGTGGAAGCAAAGCTATACAGACAAAATCTCACACAGAAACATGCTCATACACACTCACAAAAAGAGGAAAAGGGGAAAAAATCATAAATCTTGCTCTCAAAATCCACCTCCTCAATTTTGGGATGATTTGTTGTCTAAAGGAGGGAGGGAAGGAAGGAAGGAAAGAAAGAAAGAAAGAAGATAAAGTAATATAAAGTTATTAAAATTAATTATTAAGAAAAAAAGTTAAAAAAACGGACGGATAGAACCCTAGGACAAATGGTGGAAGCAAAGCTATACAGACAAAATCTCACACAGAAGCATACACATACACACTCACAAAAAGAGGAAAAGGGGAAAAAACCATAAATCTTGCTCTCAAAGTCCACCTCCTCAATTTGGGGTGCTTCGTTGTCTATTCATGTATTCCACAGATGCAGGGTACATCAAGTTGATTGTGGAGCTTTAATCCATTGCTTCTGAGGCTGCTGGGAGAGATTCCCCTTTCTCTTCTTTGTTCTCACAGCTCCCAGGGCTCAGCTTTGGATTTGGTCCCGCCTGTGCGTGTAGGTCGCCAGAGGGCGTATGTTCTTCGCTCAGACGGGACAGGGTTAAAGGAGCCGCTGATTCTGAGGCTCTGGCTGACTCAGGCCGGGGGGGAGGGAGTTGCACGGAGTGCGGGACGAGCCTGTGGTGGCAGAGGCCAGTGTGACGTTGCACCAGCCTGAGGCCCGCCTTGCGTTCTCCCGGGGGAGTTGTCCCTGGATTCCGGGACCCTGGCAGTGGCGGGCTGCACAGGCTCCCCGAAAGCGGGGTGTGGATAGTGACGTGTGCTCGCACACATGCTTCTTGGTGGTGGTAGCAGCAGCCTTAACATCTCATGCCCGTCTCTGGGGTCAGCGCTGTTAGCCGCGGCTCGCGCCCGTCTCTGGAGCTCCTTCAAGCAGCGCTCTTAATCCCCTCTCTCGCCCCCCAGGAAACAAAGAGAGAAGAAAAATTCTCTTGCCTCTTCGGCAGGTCCAGACTTTTCCCTGGACTCCCTCCCAGCTAGCCGTGGCGCAGTAACCCCCTGCAGGCTGTGTTCACGCCACCAACCCCAGTCCTCTCCCTGTGCTCTGACTGAAGCCGAAGCCGAAGCCTCAACTCCCAGCCCCGCCCAACCCGGCGGGTGAGCAGGCAAGCCGCTCGGGCTGATGAGTGCCGGTCGGCACCGATCCTCTGTGCGGGAATGTCACCGCTTTGCCCTCCGCACCCCTGTTGCTGTGCTCTCCTCCGCGGCTCTGAAGCTTCCCCCTCCGCTATCCGCAGTCTCTGCCTGCGAAGGGGCTTCCTAGTGTGTGGAAACCTTTCCTCCTTCACAGCTTGCTCCACTGGTGCAGGTCCCGTCCCTGTCCTTTTGTCTCTGTTTATTCTTTTCTCTTTTGCCCTACCCAGGTACGTGGGGGCGTTTCTTGCCTTTTGCGAGGTCTGAGGTCTTCTGCCAGCGTTTAGTAGGTGTTCTGTAGGAGTTGTTCCACGTGTAGATGTATTTCTGGTGTATCTGTGGGGAGGAAGGTGATCTCCACGTCTTACTCTTCCGCCATCTTCCCGGAAGCCTCTGTTTCTAGATTTTTTGATGATGGCCATTCTGACCAGTGTGAGATGATATCTCATTGTATCTTTGATTTGCATTTCTCTAATGATTAATGATGTTGAGCATTCTTTCATGTGTTTGTTGGCAATCTGTATATCTTCTTTGGAGAAATGTCTATTTAGGTCTTCTGCCCATTTTTGGATTGGGTTGTTTGATTTCTTGTTATTGAGCTGCATGAGCTGCTTGTAAATTTTGGAGATTAATCCTTTGTCAGTTGCTTCATTTGCAAATATTTTGTCCCATTCTGAGGGTTGTCTTTTGGTCTTGTTTATGGTTTCCTTTGCTGTGCAAAAGCTTTTCAGTTTCATTAGGTCCCATTTGTTTATTTTTATTTCCATTTCTCTAGGAGATGGGTCAAAAAGGATCTTGCTCTGATTTATGTCATAGAGTTTTCTGCCCATATTTTCCTCTAAGAGTTTGATAGTTTCTGGCCTTATATTTAGGTCTTTAATCTATTTTGAGCTTATTTTTGTGTGTGGTGCTAGGGAGTGTTCTAATCTCATACTTTTACATGTACCTGTCCAGTTTTCCCAGCACCACTTATTGAAGAGGCTGTCCTTTCTCCACTGTACATTCCTGTCTCCTTTATCAAAGATAAGGTGACCATATGTGTGTGGGTTTATCTCTGGGCTTTCTATCCTGTTCCATTGATCTATCTTTGTTTTTGTGCCAGTACCATACTGTCTTGATTGCTGTAGCTTTGTAGTATAGTCTGAAGTCAGGGAGCCTGATTCCTCCAGCTCCGTGTTTCATTCTCAAGATCGCTTTGGCTATTCGGGGTCTTTTGTGTTTCCATACAGATTGTGAAATTTTTTGTTCTAGTTCTGTGAAAAATGCCAGTGGTAGTTTGATAGGGATTGCATTGAATCTGTAGATTGCTCTGGGTAGTAGAGTCATTTTCACAGTGTTGACTCCTCCAATCCAAGAACATGGTATATCTCTCCATCTATTTGTATCATTAATTTCTTTCATCAGTGTCTTATAATTTTCTGCATAGAGGTCTTTTGTCTCCTTATGTACGTTATTCCTAGATACTTTGTTCTTTTTGTTGCAATGGTAAATGGGAGTGTTTTCTTGATTTCACTTCCAAATTTTTCATCATTAGTGTATAGGAATGCAAGAGATTTCTGTGCATTAATTTTGTATCCTGCACATTTACCAAATTCATTGATTAGCTCTAGTAGTTTTCTGGTAGCATCTTTAGGATTCTCTCTGTATAGTATCATGTCATCTGCAAACAGTGACAGCTTTACTTCTGCTTTTCTGATTTGGATTCCTTTTATTTCCTTTTCTTCTCTGATTGCTGTGGCTAAAACTTCCAAAACTATATTGAATAAGAGTGGTGAGAGTGGGCAACCTTGTCTTGTTCCTGATCTTAGTGGAAATGCTTTCAGTTTTTCACCATTGAGGACGATGTTGGCTGTGGGTTTATCATATATGGCCTTTATTATGTTGAGGAAAGTTCCCTCTGTGCCTGCTTTCTGGAGGGTTTTTATCATAAATGGGTGTTGAATTTTTTCGAAAGCTTTCTCTGCATCTATTGAGATGATCATATGGTTTTTCTCCTTCAGTTTGTTAATACGGCATATCACATTGATTGATTTGCATATGTTGAAGAATTCTTGCATTCCTGGAATAAACCCCACTTGATCATGGTGTATGCTCCTTTTAATGTGCTGTTGGATTCTGTTTGCTAGTATTTTGTTGAGGATTTTTGTATCTATGTTCATCAGTGATATTGGCCTGTAGTTTTCTTTCTTTGTGACATCCTTGTCTGGTTTTGGTATCAAGGTGATGGTGGCCTTGTAGAATGAATTTGGGAGTTTTCCTCCCTGTGCTGTATTTTGGAAGAGTTTGAGAAGGATAGGTGTTAGCTCTTCTCTAAAATAGGTGTTAGCTCTTCTCTAAATGTTTGATAGAATTCGCATGTGAAGCCATCTGGTCCTGGGCTTTTGTTTGCTGGAAGATTTTTAATCACACTTTCCATTTCAGTGCTTGTGATTGGTCTGTTCCTATTTTGTATTTCTTCCTGATTCAGTCTTGGCAGGTTGTGCATTTCTAAGAATTTGTCCGTTTCTTCCAGGTTGTCCATTTTATTGGCATAGAGTTGCTTGTAGTAATCTCTCATGATCTTTTGTATTTCTGTAGTGTCAGTTGTTACTGTTCCTTTTTCATTTCTAATTCTATTGATTTGAGTCCTCTCCCTTTTTTTCTTGATGAGTCTGGCTAATGGTTTATCTATTTTGTTTATCTTCTCAAAGAACCAGCTTTTAGTTTTATTGATCTTTGCTATCGTTTCCTTCATTTCTTTTTCATTTATTTTTGATCTGATTTTTATGATTTCTTTCCTTCTGCTAACTTTGGGGTTTTTTTGTTCTTCTTTCTCTAATTGCTTTAGGTGCAAGGTTAGGTTGTTTATTCGAGATGTTTCCTGTTTCTTAAGGTGGGCTTGTATTGCTATAAACTTCCCTCTTAGGACTGCTTTTGCTGCATCCCATAGGTTTTGGGTCATCGTGTCTCCATTGTCATTTGTTTCTAGGTATTTTTTTATTTCCTCTTTGATTTCTTCAGTGATCACTTCGTTATTAAGTAATGTATTGTTTAGCCTCCACGTGTTTGTATTTTATACAGATCTTTTCCTGTAATTGATATCTAGTCTCATGGCGTTGTGGTCGGAAAAGGTACTTGATACAATTTCAATTTTCTTAAATTTACCAAGGCTTGATTTGTGACCCAAGATACGAGCTATCCTGGAGAATGTTCCATGAGCACTTGAGAAAAATGTGTATTCTGTTGTTTTTGGATGGAATGTCCTATAAATATCAATTAAGTCCATCTTGTTTAATGTATCATTCAAAGCTGTGTTTCCCTGTTTATTTTCATTTTGGATGATCTGTCCATTGGTGAAAGTGGGGTGTTAAAGTCCCCTACTATGAATGTGTTACTGTCGATTTCACCTTTTATGGCTGTTAGTATTTCCCTTATGTATTGAGGTGCTCCTATGTTGGGTGCATAAATATTTACAATTGTTATATCTTCTTCTTGGATCGATCCCTTGATCATTATGTAGTTTCCTTCTTTGTCTCTTGTAATAGTCTTTATTTTAAAGTCTATTTTGTCTGATATGAAAATTGCTACTCCAGCTTTCTTTTGATTTCCATTTACATGAAATATCTTTTTCCATCCCCTCACTTTCAGTCTGTATGTGTCCCTAGGTCTGAAGTGGGTCTCTTGTAGACAGCATATATATGGGTCTTGTTTTTGTATCCATTTAGCCAATCTGTGTCTTTTGGTGGGATCATTTAATCCATTTACATTTAAGGTAATTATCGATATGTATGTTCCTATTCCCATTTTCTTAATTGTTTTGGGTTTGTTATTGTAGGTCTTTTCCTTCTCTTGTGTTTCTTGCCTAGAGAAGTTCCTTTAGCATTTGTTGTAAAGCTGGTTTGGTGGTGCTGAACTCTCTCAGCTTTTGCTTGTCTGTAAAGGTTTTAATTTCTCCATCAAATCTGAATGAGATCCTTGCTGGGTAGAGTAATCTTGTTTGCGGTTTTTTCTCCTTCATCACTTTCAGTATGTCCTGCCACTCCCTTCTGGCTTGCAGAGTTTCTGCTGAGAGATCGGCTGTTAACCTTATGGGGATTCCCTTGTGTGTTATTTGTTGTTTTTCCCTTGCTGCTTTTAATATGCTTTCTTTGTATTTAATTTTTGACAGTTTGATTAATATGTGTCTTGGCGTATTTCTCCTTGGATTTATCCTTTATGGGACTCTCTGTGCTTCCTGAACTTGATTAACTATTTCCTTTTCCATATTAGGGAAGTTTTCAAGTATAATCTCTTCAAATATTTTCTCAGTCCCTTTCTTTTTCTCTTCTTCTTCTGCAACCCCTATAATTCGAATGTTGGTGCGTTTAATGTTGTCCCAGAGGTCTCTGAGACTGTCCTCAGTTCTTTTCATTCTTTTTTCTTTATTCTGCTCTGCAGTAGTTATTTCCACTATTTTATCTTCCAGGTCACTTATCCGTTCTTCTGTCTGTTATTCTGTTATTGATCCCATCTAGAGTATTTTTCATTTTATTTATTGTGTTGTTCATCATTGTTTGATTCATCTTTAGTTCTTCTAGGTCCTTGTTAAATGTTTCTTGCATTTTGTCTATTCTATTTCCAAGATTTTGGATCATCTTTACTATCATTATTCTGAATTCTTTTTCAGGTAGACTGCCTATTTCCTCTTCATTTGTTAGGTCTGGTAGGTTTTTATCTTGCTCCTTCATCTGCTGTGTGTTTTTTCATCTTCTCATTTTGCTTATCTGACTGTGTTTGGGGTCTCCTTTTTGCAGGCTGCAGGTTCGTAGTTCCCATTGTTGTTGATGTCTGTCCCCAGTGGCTAATGCTGGTGTTGAGATGGAGATCTCTGGGAGATTTTCGCCTCTTGATATTATGTGGAGCTGGGAGGTCTCTTGTTGACCAGTGTCCTGAAGTTGGGTCTCCCACCTCAGAGACACAGCACTGACTCCTGGCTGCAGCACCAAGAGCCTTTCATCCACACGGCTCAGAATAAAAGGAGAAAAAGTAGAGAGAAGGAATTAGTAGAAGAAGGAAGGAAGGAAGGAAGATAGGAAGAAAGGAGGGAAGGAAGGAAGAAGGAAAGAAAGAAAGAAAGGAGTGGGGAGGGAGGGAGGGACGGTGGGAGGAAGGAAGGACAGAGGGAAGGAAGGAAAAAAGAAAGAAGATAAAGTAAAATAAAGTAAAATATAATAAAGTTATTAAATTAAAAAATAATTATTAAGAAAAAAATCAAAAACAAAAATGGATGGATAGAACCTTAGGACAAATGGTGGAAGCAAAGCTGTACAGACAAAATCTCACACAGAAGTGTACACATACACACTCACAAAAAGAGGAAAAGGTTTGGAAAAAATCATAAATCTTGCTCTCAAAATCCACCTCCTCAATTTTGGGATGATTCGTTGTCTAAAGGAAGGAGGGAAGGAAGGAAGGAAAGAAAGAACGAAAGAAGATAAAGTAATATAAAGTTATTAAAATTAATTATTAAGAAAAAAAGTTAAAAAAACGGACGGATAGAACCCTAGGACAAATGGTGGAAGCAAAGCTATACAGACAAAATCTCACACAGAAGCATACACATACACACTCACAAAAAGAGGAAAAGGGGAAAAAACCATAAATCTTGCTCTCAAAGTCCACCTCCTCAATTTGGGGTGCTTCGTTGTCTATTCATGTATTCCACAGATGCAGGGTACATCAAGTTGATTGTGGAGCTTTAATCCACTGCTTCTGAGGCTGCTGGGAGAGATTCCCCTTTCACTTCTTTGTTCTCACAGCTCCCAGGGGCTCAGCGTTGGATTTGGTCCCGCCTCTGCGTGTAGGTCGATGGAGGGCGTCTGTTTTTCACTGAGACAGGACAGGGTTAAAGGAGCCGCTGATTCAGGGGCTCTGGCTCACACAGGCTGGGGAGAGGGAGGGGCGCGGAGTGCGGGTCGAGCCTGCGGCGGCAGAGGCCGGCATGACGTTGCACCAGCCTGAGGCCTGCCTTGCGTTCTCCCGGGGAAGTTATCCCTGGATCCCGGGAACCTGGCAGTGGCGGGCAGCACAGGCTTCCCGGAAGAGGGGTGTGGAGAGTGACCTGTGCTCACACACAGGCCCCTTGGTCGTGGCAGCAGCAGCCTTAGCGTCTCCCGCCCGTCTCTGGGGTCCGCGCTTTTAGCTGCGGCTCGCGCCCGTCTCTGGAGTTCCTTTAAGCAGCGCTCTTAATCCCCTCTCCTCGCACACCAGGAAACAAAGAGGGAAGAAAAAATCTCTTGCCTCGTAGGCACCTCCAGACCTTTTCCCCGCCTCCCTCCCGGCTAGCCGTGGTGCATAACCCCTTCAGGCTGTGTTTACCCCGTCAACCCCAGTCCTCTCCCTGCCTCTGATCAAAGCCCAAGCCTCAGCTCGCAGCCCCGCCCGCCCCCCGGGTGAGCAGACAAGCCTCTCAGGCTGGTGAGTGCGGGTCGGCACCGATCTTTTTTGCGGCAATCTCCCCGCTTTGCCCTCTGCACCCTGCTGCTGTGTTCTCCTCCGCGGCGCGGAAGCTCCTCTCTCCGCCACCCGCAGTCTCCGCCCGCAAAGGGGCTTCCCAGTGTGTGGAAACCTTTCCTCCTTCACAGCTCCCTCCCACTGGTGCCAGTCCCGTCCCTATTCCCTTGTCTCTGTTCTTTCTTTTTTCCTTTTGCCCTACCCAGGTACGTGGGGAGTTTCTTGCCTTTTTGGAGGTGTGAGGTTATCTGCCATTATTCAGTAGGTGTTCTGTGGGAGTTGTTCCACGTGTAGATGCATTTCTGGTGTATCTGTGGGGAGGAAGGTGATCTCCGCGTCTTAACTCTTCCGCCATCTTCCCCTCCTAGATAATTTATTGATTCATAAATTATATTTGAGCCAGGCACCATTCTAAGCACTGGGTTTAAAAGAAGTAAACAAGGATAGTTTCTGATGGTCTCTGCTCTTGAGGTCACTGGAGAAGTTAGACAACAAGCGAGTGAACTAGTTTCAGATAATGCATGGACCAAGAATGGTGGGAATTACACCTGTGCCTCTGAGCTTTAAAGGTAAAGTCATAGCTGTAGGAAAGCAATGGCTAGGAGTTCTTTGTTATTCTCATGAGCTTTCAGAAGTCTAAGGCATTGTGGTAGCGGAAAAGTGCAGAATGACAAAAATTGTATGAAAATCTTGGTTCTCCTCTTTCACTTTCCCAAATCACTTAAACCTTCAGCTGCTGTACCTTGAAATATCAGTAAGTTTTTGCCTCCCTTATTTAACGTTCCAAGGTAGTTCTGCTAAAATTTTATTTAAAAATTAATAGAATCTGTTTTACAATCTTTAAGATGCTTCCAGAAAGTTCATATGATCAAGAAAACTTACATACCTATCCAAGACAAGCTTGTCTCTATCTTGCTTTTACTACCTCACTAATTGTAAATAATACAGTAGTTCCTTATCTATTAGAAGCCTTTAAGGAATAAATTATTTCTTTCATTCAACACATATATGAGTGCTTACTTTGTTCCAGGCCCTGTATTTCAGGTTACAGAATTTCATTTGACATCCTAAACCTTACCAACTTTGTATCTTTTAAAACAAAATGCATGCTTCTCTGCCTTTTTCCAGTGTATACAGACATTTTTAGTGAAATGAATAGTCATCCTGAGCTGAAGTATTGATAAATGTTAGTCTTGGGGGCTGTTTTTGAATTGGATGGGTCTCCTGCCATGTCATCTGTGTAGCAGATACATTGTTTGCAGTATTCAGATTTTCAGACCTGGTACTACCAAATGTTTCTACATTAAATGGCTCCATTCTACTTTTTGAATGTTTGCTAGCTTCCTTGATCCTAATTTGCCATTTCTAATCTGTCGTGAAGCAGAAACCCAATGATCAAACATTCTAGGAATCAAAGCCTCTGCTTTCATTATTGTACTTAGATTTTGGTGCCTGTTTTTTGACACAGCCGTTAGCACTATTTTTACTCACTCTTCCCCACCCCAATCCATTTCTTGGTAATTGAGAGGATTCTTATGGTTTTTAGGTGGGCAGAATTCTTAATGAAACATAACACAAATTTAGGTATTTGTTATTTAAAGGTACTAAATAAATGTGTAAAAAATGATCACATAAGCCTTCCACTTCTATAAGCAGTAAACAGTACCTTATGATTTCATTACACAATCTGAAAATTTTTACCTGAGAGCTTGACACTTTGTTTACAAAGTTACTTTCCTAGGGCTAATTCGTAATACTCAAATGTAATCAGAACTATGCCATAATTTTGCAATAGACAGTGCATTTAATCTTCATAAATAGTCAAATTTCATCTTCCCCTTGAAGAAAGCATTTCAAACAGAAATACACAGCCTGCTCTTTTCCCCGAAGAGTTCCTGCATGTACCTACATGCACTACGTAAAAATGCAAACTATTGATTCAAAGAATCCAGTTCAGCAACTAGAAATAATCAAAAATACATTCTGAAAGAGATTCAGAAAATTATTTTACCCATGAAAGACATTTACTATTTTAGAGAAAGCAGCTCGTTTCAACTCATGAGAAAACTTGCAAACAAGAAATTAGTTTTTCATTATGTATGGTGCTTTTCATTTTTTAAGACTTAAAAGTAGGTACCATGGTTGATTTTAGAAAATTCACAGATCTTCAGAGTTCTTATCCTCAGGGGAAGTTACTAAAAGACAAAAGTTTTTCTTAGAAATCTTTAGCAAAAAATATATGAATCACTCTGCCTTTTCATAATCAGCCAGACTCTCATTGGAGTATTTCATTATTCTATGACTGATATTGTGATTTATAATAAGCAGTACATATTTGGTCTTTATTCCCTGTTTCTGGTGCAGAGCTCCCCAAACCCTCAGAATTTTCTAAGTGATGAGAACAATGTTGCTTTTGTTATGTTAATGAGGTGACTTTTGGACCACTCATAAGGATGGGGGCTGGTTGCCAGGGGAACCAACCTTGACTGGGTTGGAACTTTCAGTCCCACCCCCACCTCTATGCAGGGAGAGGGACTGGAGGTTGAATCAATCACCAGTGGTCAATGATTTAGTCAATCATACCTGTGAAATGAGGCCTCCATAAAAACCCAGATAGGTAGGGTTCAGAGAGCTTCAGCGTTGGTGAACACGTGTAGATGTAGGGAGAGGACATGGAAGCTCCACACCCTTTCCCCATGCTTTGCCCAGTGTTTATCTTCCATCTGGCTGTTCCTAAGTTACATCCTTTTATAATAAACCAGTGACCTAATAAGTAAAATGTTCGAGTTCTGTGAGCCGCTTCAGCAAATTAATCAAACCCAAGGAGAGTCATGGGAACCTCTGATTTATATAGCCAGTCAGAAGTATAGTTAACAACTTGGGCTTGCAATTGGCTTTTTTTTTTTTTTTTTTTGTGGTACGCGGGCCTCTCACTGTTGTGGCCTCTCCCATTGCGGAGCACAGGCTGCAGATGCGCAGGCCCAGCGGCCATGGCTCACGGGCCCAACCGCTCCATGGCATGTGGGATCTTCCCGGACCGGGGCACGAACCTGTGTCCCCTGCATCGGCAGGCGGACTCTCAACCACTGCGCCACCAGGGAAGCCCTGCAATTGGCTCTTAAGTGGAGGGCGGGTCTTGTGGGACTGAGCCCTTTACCTGTGGAATCTGATGCTATCTCCAGGTAGATAGTGTCAGAATTGAGTTGAACTGTGCATTGCTTGGTGGTATGGGGGAACCTCCCTCCATACACACACACCTACGTACTGGAATTGGGTGCTCAGGACCTTTAATAACCAACTCAATTATAATCGTATCTTCCACAAAATAGTGTAGCCCAATGTTCAGGAATGCAAGCTCCAGGATGCCTGGAGACATCTCACTTCAGCACTTAGCAGCTGTGTAACCTTGAGCAAAAGTTTTAATGTGTCGAGTTTCCTATCTGTGAGGATGGTAATAGTGCCTATCTCAGGATAAAATGAAATACAGTAAAGCACTTAACAAACTGCCTAACACATAGTAAATACTCAATAAAATTAAGAGAAACTTCATGTTTGCAGTGGTAACAATCCAGTAATTTTTTTTGAATCTCAGGAGGTAACATAAGATTCTTTGCTTATATTTAATCCAAGGTATTTTGAAATGAGTAAACATGTCACATTTAAAATACATTTCTACATTAATCAAACGGTGTTTAGAGAAGAATTAATCTCTATGTTCATACCTACCTACTTAGGTTAATGTAAACATTGAAAATATTTTCAATCACTACCCAGGCACAGGAGGAAGAACCTAATCCAGGAGTAGATGATTAACAGAATTACCTTTCCATAGGTTTTAAGAAGGAAAGGTTTGGCTCTGGGGCGTTTACCAAGAGGGGGCTTTATATTCATGAAAAAAAGGAATGCTCTTTGGGAAGTGTTTCAGAAATCACCTGGGATGCTGTTAAGAATAAAGATTTCTGTTCTCTACTTATGAGTTACTGAATCAGAATGTGATTGAGAGGATGAGCAAAGCTTACGAATCTCTATTAACAAGCACAAGAGAATCACATTCAGAAGCATAAGAACTACTGCCTCAAGGGAAGATCTCAGCTTGAGTTTAGACCTAGATAATGCTGACTACCTCTAAACACACAAAAATAATATATTTAGGAGAGAAATCGTATCTTCAGGGGCAAGTACTAAATAGTGAAATTATGCTATTTAAAAATCCTCTCAAGTATGCCCCAGGAAGCCATTTATACTGGGTAGTCTTGATATTCAGATAATTCAGGGGAAAGAAATAAAAGTAGCAAAACTTTGAAAACCTTCAGTAAAGTTCATTCTTGGTCTTCTATTCCTAAATTTGTTTTCAAGTCCATTAGATTTAATCACTAAACAAGACCAAAAGAGAACTTTATTTTACATGACTTTATTTTACATTTAGAACCATTTTATGCTTTACTTTAAAAAAAAAAAAAAAAAACCTCTGCTTTTAATATTTCTAAAAGCATTTTAACCAAAATTTTGATTTAGGAAGACTTTAAGACATTGTGCATTATTTTAAATACTTTCATTCTTTCAATAACTATTAAAAATAAGTTCACAATTAGGGTTTCAAATGTCCTAATCATATCTAGTTTGTTTTCATTTAATATTTTATCAATTCCGTCATGTGCATACAGTTTTTCTCTTTCAGACACATCGATGAAAATCAGCTCTTACTCTAATTACTATTTCATTTATTCAGAAATAGCATTTAGACATAAAAATCAATGTCTCATTTTGTAAAGTAACCGTTGGTTAATTTACACATCTCATACATCTTATGTTGTGTATGTTTTAAGTAATATAATGAATTTTACTACTGTCACTTTAGTTTTTAATATTTATTGTGTCAGCAAGGCTGAAAATATCACATGGTTCAGTCTTCTGAAGGAAGTTTTATATATATATATATATATATATAACATATGTAACATATATGTGTGTGTGTGTATATATATATATATATATATATATATATATAAAATAAAGCATAGTGCCTTTGAATGTGAAAAACATCCCAAAGGCCAGGAGTCCTATAAAGGAAATGAAAGGTAGGAAAGACTCCAGAGAATTTCTCTCCTCATTTTCAATATGTAAAGTGACTGGTTTAAGTCACTTTACTGAAGACATGGTGAAGAAAACAGTGTTCCTTATTATGCCATTGAATAAAGCTACTAAAACCACAAGAATTCAGAGATAATGGTCCTAAGCTACATAATTAATAGGTCATCAAAAAGAACCTCTCACTTAGTTATCAAATATAAGTGAAGTAACTTCCTATGCCAAGTAAGGCTCACTTTACTTCTTCCCCCATTTGTAAAAAGAAAAAGTGGCCTGGCCAGTGCCATTCAGGATTCTCTGCTAACTGTAAAATGTGGACTGATTTTCTTCTGTTTCTTATAGTCCATGTGTACATTCAGTTCTTTAAATCAAAATTTTTATGCACATAACCGTGTCGGTATATCGCCCTTAGTTTAAAAATGTACAACTACATAAATAAAAACTGTTTCTTCAGTATTACTTGACATTTCTTCTGTAATTTCTTTATTTAAAAAAGTAAATGTAACAAGATACTTAAAAAAGGCTAGATACAAAAGTAGTTAAGCTGCTCACGAACATTTAAAATTTTCCAAAATTTATCTTCAATAATCATGATCTTATAAAACATTTTACAGTTATCAGAAAGTGCCCAGGCTGAGTTTACATAACTGAAATGCCTTAGTACAAATGTCTAGTTAGAACTGAAGTGCAGTACACCTGACTTGACTGCTCATTGAAATAGGGATACAAAGGAAAAAGTTGATTGTGATAAAGTATTGTGCATTGGCCCCCATCATATGTACAAAAAAGTGCCCTCACTCAAATGAACAAATTACATGCAAAATATTAGTGATATCATTTAATATCCTAGAGCTCAATGCAGTCAAACCGCAATAGAAGTGGTTTTTATAGGTAAAAGTGATTCATCTCTAAGATCTGAATGTTCAGAACTTTTTTTTTACAAGTTCCATATACAGGATACACAGTTGCAGCCAACCACAAACTAAACACCATAAAAAAAGTTAAAATGAAAACACAGAACATACTTAATTTTTTATTTTGAAATTCCCTATTCCCGCTATACAAGAACCTTTGCTGAAACACTTTCCACAAAGGCAGCAGTGAATTTTCAGAACATTTTACATTTTTTCCCCTCAGCAAAAAGATAAATCACAGTGTAAATTATGTTGTTCTGCTGTCATCTTTGGCTGGGGTTAGACCCAGAAGTCGCTGACTAGCAAACCATTACAGTGAAATATTGCTAGTGCTCCTCAGGCCTTTAAGCTACAAACTCAGCAAGGAATGTTTGCATTTAATCTCTTTAAGGTACCACCACAGGGTGTGACAGCATTAACTTTCATAAACTTTTATAGACAAATGGAAAAAAATCTACAAAATAAGCTAGTAATATTACACAGCAGTACACACTTTTTATACTCTACACAAAACCAAAATTCTTGGTCTTAATGGCGAGTAGCAATTTCTGTTTGAGAATCTGTTTAGAGGAATAGAGTGGGACATAAAGTCGAGAAATGCAAGTATTTGCAGTAGGAAGATGTTGGTCATCTGGTGGTCTTATTGTGATGGAGGGCATAGGCTGAAATCCTTCTTCACTGGCTGGTAATGATGGACTTGATGTCCAAAAGTAAACCTAAACAGGAGTATAATAATTACAAGTTTGGCTTTTAAAAGATTAACATTCAACCCTTAACTCTGGCAATATATACATAGAGCCCCATTCTTGTGTTAAAACCTACGAAGGGGTATTATTTTGAACTGGGTTTTAAATTTATTTCTTGTATAAAAAAGGAAAGGTTCAGGGCTTCCCTAGTGGCGCAGTGGTTGAGAGTCTGCCTGCCGATGCAGGGGACACGGGTTTGTGCCCTGGTCCGGGAAGATCCCACATGCCGCGGAGCGGCTCGGCCCGTGAGCCATGGCCGCTGAGCCTGCGCGTCCGGAGCTTGTGCTCCGTAACGGGAGAGGCCACAACAGTGAGAGGCCTGCGTACCGCAAAAAAAAAAAAAAAAAAAAAGGAAAGGTTCAGGGTCAGAAGAGAAAAAAATGTCAGGTATGTAGAAAAGTGACTATGTTTCATTGCCTCAGTTTCTCATCTGTAACGTGAGGCTATTGGACTAAATGCTCTCTAAGGGCCTTTCCAGTTGCTAAGTTCCACAGAATATCCCTTAGTGTTAATAAGGTACAAGGTCTCCAAAAAAGGTTCAAGATTCACAGAGGTTATCTAAGTTATTTTGTATTTTATCTACTAGCAAAACAACCCAGGGGCTTCCCTGGTGGCACAGTGGTTGAGAGTCCGTCTGCCGATGCAGGGGACATGGGTTCGTGCCCCGGTCCGGGAAGATCCCACATGCCGCGGAGCGGCTGGGCCCGTGAGCCATGGCCGCTGAGCCTGCGCATCCGGAGCCTGTGCTCCACCACGGGAGAGGCCACAGCAGTAAGAGGCCCACATACTGCAAAAAAAACCCCAGTATTTTCAGTGGTCCATTGTGATACATAATAATTTTATAATAGTAATTAAGTGTTCGACAGCATCTACTGTACATCAAAATCCATGCAATAAGCCATGTTAACATATCTGGGGTTTTTTTAAGATTTTTTTTTTTGGTGGGGGATGGGGACCATTTTTAAAGTCTTTATTGAATTTGTTACAATATTGCTTCTGCTTTATGTTTTGGTTTTTTGGCCCCGAGGTATGTGGGATCTTAGCTCCCCGACCAGGGATCGAATCCGCACCCCACACACTGGAAGGCAAAATCTTAACCACTGGACTGCCAGGGAAGTCCCAACATTGAGTTTTAAAAATGCATCTAATTTGTGTAATATACCATAAATTACTTTTTCTTTAAATATGATAACCAAAGATATACTTTCCTGAAATATTTTCATTAATACATACCATTCCTCTCTTAAGGTAAAGCTTTTAAAATCTTGCATTTATAGTGTACAACTAAACAGACAAAATATATTCATTATCCCAGAATGACTAGGAAACCTAAACTATTTCCTGAAGCATAGTTTTGTGAGAAATCTCATCTAGAATTCTACAGAAGGAGGCAGGAAAAAAAACCTCTGTGTCAGGGTCTCCAAAATCTTCAAAGAACTATAAAAGAGCTGGAAGGTACTGTAGAGGTAGAGCTGGCCCAATCTACTCATTTTACAGGTAAAAAACAAACTTAAAGTGTTTCTCCAAGGATAAATATGATTAACCAGACAGATGACTACATCGCTGGACCTCCAAGAAGTTAGAGGAAGAGAAATAAATACCAGAGGACTTCTCAGAACTTTTACTAGTGACCTGTGACTCTCCAAGAGGGAAATAAACTATGTAGTCTTACCCCACAATCCTGGGACTAATAATTCAAGGGAAAACAGTTTAGGAAACGCTGTTATATTCTGTCCTTGAGACACATAAGGAAAAACCCAACAATATGTGAAGGATAACCTCCCAAAAGGGGAAGGGGAAGAGGAGGAGGTAAAAGACACCTTGGTATAACAGGAGTTTAAAGAGTAAAGCTCACAAATTAAAGCTACTGCTAAGACATTTTGAGGCCCCTACAGAGGGAAATTCTCTCTCATAAAAGACTGAATAGTTAACAGCTTTCTCTTCCAGTAGAAGGCAGAAAAATGCAGTGAGACTTAACTTGACCGACTGCACTGAGGATGTATTGGTTTTGCTCTGAATCCAAAGATTGACTCAAGAACCCTAATTACATTATCAGGTACTCCTAAAGCCAACAGGGACAGATATGGTATTAGCATTAGTAGGGACTTTGGGGTTGGTCCACAAGATCGGGAAAGTCAAAGTACATGGAATTATATGGAATCAACCTAGGGAGCAACCTAGGAAACTACCATATGGCTAAGCCAAGAACAAAACCCAGCTGACAGCTAGGACTGCTGGACAACCTGTCTTGCTATAGTGGAGAAATACTGGAAGGCTCTTGGGGCCATGTCAAGATGAAGGAATGCTAAATGCACGACCCCTTCCCCACAAAAAAAAATCAATAAGTTACTGCCTGAATTACAGGTAAATTGGAAACAGCAAGTTTTGTGCTTTCATGCACAAGTAACTTATTTCTCCCTCTCAAATGAAACTGGGGGATATATCTAGAAATTGGATCATTTTTATACATTCCATAAGAGGTCTGGTTTAGAATATTGAGAACTAAGGCTGCATCAACAGGGGAAATGTCACAGGGAACTATGAGGAATATGAATAGAAAGGATCTCATGAGATTTTCTGGGTAAGGAATGTCCCTCAAATTTCTACAGGAAAGTCTAGACTGCCTTTCAAGGTTAATGGACAGGTTGACTTGGATATACTCAAGGTTGGACATAGGTTCCACAGACTTGACAGACTTTTCAATATAATCAAAGTTTATATCATCTAATTTATGATTCTAAGTTAATAATAAGATTAAAAGCAGATATGTAGTACTCATAATTAAGCTATTCTATTCATAGTATACAGAGCAATTAAGATACTATTCAAAAATTTTGCAAAGATTTGCTGCTAGGCAAAAAGATTAAGGATGTACAAAAGAGGCTGCTAGCATATATAAGCACTATAGGGGAAAAAACATGTCTCAACAATAAGCTAGTATTATCTTCTGGGACTAAGGATGGCATTTTAATAGCTAAGATGTATTTCACTCTGCTTACAGTTTTACTCATACTTCTGTTCTAGAGTAGAGAAACAAAACTGCCTTTTATTTGACCTTCAATAATTTTCTTAGCCAAAATTAAAATGACCAACCATTACAAATTGAAAACAAAACGCCGTCATACATAGTATTTAAGGTTTTTACATTTTCTTCTACAAATCTTGTGAAACTTAACTTACAAGATCTTGTCGTTCTGTCATGCTCATCTTCTCTACAATTGACCAGAACCAACGCTTGAACTGCAAGAGCTTCTCAGCATTTTCTCCTACAAATGAATATAAATTCAATAAATATACTATATCAGTTGTAAAGCAATTATACTCCAATAAAGATGTTAAAAATATATACTATATCAGTTGTATTTTTAGAATATTACTTCTTATAAAAGTAGGTATAAAATTAAAATGGGGGGGCACTAACCCTAACAGAGGAAGTTAGGACCACTTACATAATGTGAAACCTCTAGAGTTCATTAATCAATCCTAAAGACCAAGATGACCAAGACAAGAAAAATGAACCACCAGCCTCAAAAATCACATGACTTTAATTCCACCTGTAAGTCATGAGTTTTCTTATGATCTTAAACCAGTGCTTCTCAAAGTTTAATGAGTTCACAAATCCCTTGGATCGAGATCTTTTTAAAATGCAGACTCTCATTCACTAGGTATGGGAGAAGAAAGGGGAAAGGAACCAGAGATTCTGCATTTCTAAAAAGCTTCCAGATGATGCTGATGCTGCTGATCTCAGGATCATACTTGGAGTGTCTTTAGGTATTTTTTTCCCGCTTCTAGGTTTCTGGTTTGTAAATAAGCCAAGTTCTTATCTCCCAAGTATTGAAAATTATATTAATAAGTGGCACAAAAACTACTACACAATGATCTATATACGTTGCCAAGCATGAGGGAAAAACAAGAAAATTTATCCAAATTTAACTTACTATAATTTGGCTGAAGCTGTTTGCAAAGTATGAAAAATAAAGGGGAAAAAACTGGTATCTTCATGTATGCAATAATCTTGGACTAGAGTTATAATAGTCCTCTCAGGAATTTCTTGGAGCCTCCAGTGTTTTATTGTGTAGTCACAGCTAAAAAGTCTACTCCTAGAATATGGGACTTGAAAAGGAAGGGTTGCAACAAATCAAGCACTAAAGATGAATGTTACTCTAGGATTATCACTACCTCTTGTTATTCTTTCTAGATTCTCCATGTGTTTGTGTGCTCTTATGTCTTTCTAAGTGTGCTTTGGATCCGGTTCTACAAAGCAAACATCATGTAGTCAAATTCTTTAATTAGAGTTTAAGGAACATGAATAGGGAAAGGCCAATAGAACTGTCACATGGATTATTTTTTCTTAATTATTAATAGTATATAAAAGTCCTTTTCACACAGTTGCTCACCAGGAATTTTTACTTGTATCATACTAAACCATGCATTTGTTAAAACCTAGAAAAATTAAACAATAAAAGAATTAAGAATGACCTAATGCTATCATAGTTCAAACATATCTTAAAATATATATAAAAACACCTGAGTGATACAGCATTTCCTAAGCCCCTGTAAATATGTAAGAACCAGAAACTCAGAAAACTGACCAAATTATCTATGTAGTTTATTCCTTAAATAAACATTAAAAAAATTTCATACCTGATTCATCATTGAAAGAGGTGAAACTGATCAGCATTTGCACATTAACTTCACCACAGCCATTTACCAAAAGCCTAAAATCTTCTGCTGTTAAGTCTTCTAATGAATTTTTTGGAAGCACATCCAGTAGACCTTTCCTCATTGCCTAGAGGATTTCAAAAATAACCTGTTTATTACTATCAGTACTTTATTTTCTACATAGCATTTATTATTGCTAAAGTCCAACATCTAATTTTAGCAGCCTAAGAGTACTAAATAATTCTAAATAATACTAAAAAATTAAGTTCTATATTTTGAGTTTCTTATTAACAGATTCAAAAGAGTGGCAGAGGGAAAAAAGGGCTACAGGTTCAAAAGTGAAGGAGTACTGTTACATATCAGGAGTTAACAAAAATAATTTTTTAAATTATGTTAATAGCAAACAGGCTAGTCATTAAGAATAGCTTCAATCTGTCAAATGTGCTATCCTGTCAACATCCTAGGAAGAGTATGATAATGACAAAAACAAACATCCCTGACACAAACCCAAAATCTAGAAGCTTACTGAGAAATTACCATGTGCCAAGAACTGTTCTAAGCACCTTACATATGTTAATTCATTTAATCCTATCCTCATTTTGCAGAGGAGGGAACCAAGGCACAAAATAGTTAAGTAGTTTGCTAATGTCATACAGCTAGAGGGGGCTGCAGCCATGATTTGAACCCTGACAGTATGATTCCAGAGCCCACACAATTATTCCCAGCACAGGGATCAGAAACACTTCATAAACATTCTTCAATAGGAGAAAGAGCAGGCCTGATGTTGCTCTTTAATAGAGCCTGATTGGAGGAATGGTCCTTGGTTTTTAGAATTTTCCTTACATTACTAACTGATGTGGCTATTTTGAATGCCTGGGACAATAAACCCTGCTGTACCAGCTTGCCTAGATTATTTGTGCAAAGAAGGTGATTTATGATGAACATGTGTTTTTCCTCTGGGGGTCTGAACTGCTTACAGGACTGGCCTCCAATAAAAACCATGGGCACTGTGACTCTTAAGCAGGCTTCCCTAAACACAAACACTGCACATACATTGCTGTAATTCACTGCTGGAGGAAGACGTATGTTCTTTGTGACAACTCATGCCCCCAGAGAGAGAACTTTGGAGCCTGTATCTGGATTCCTGCAGACTCTGTCTGATGTACTTTTTTCCCCTTGTGAGAGTCCTTTTGCTATAATAAACCATACCGATGAGTACAACTGCCTTCAAGTCCTAGGAGTCCTTCTAGTGAGTCACCAGAGGTATGGGTGGTTGCAGGACCCCCAAAACAGTAGTCATTTCAGTCCCACAAAGCATCCTTATCAAATCTACTTTCGGATGATTACATGGTTTTTCCAAGTAGTTTTATCCAAAAGAAAGGTCTGGATTCATGTGTAATTTACATTTTATGTAAATTCATTTTGGTTTAAAATTTTTGACCTTTTATAAGCAGGCTGAATACACTGTGAGCTAGTTTAAAACACAGAAGACACACATAGCCTCATCAGATCAAGTAACATTTTCCAGAAAACACTTACATGTAATGGCTGTTCCGCAACTACCAACATTCTGTGTTCAGCATACTTCCGCACATACTCATACACGTTCTGAGGAGTGACTGGTATATTTACACCATTAGGAATAAGTTCCACCTGTGAAAAATTTAGTGCCGTTTAAAAGCAATTTTGTCAAAGCAGTAATAAGTTAACAGTTCATAAAACAATTTCCTAAAAATTTAAAATCTAAAGACAATTCTGTATCTGACAAGTATCTAAGGGATGCAAACATCTAGGCCTAAGTAACTATAAACTCTTCGACCTCTCAGTCTGTCTCACTAACTCTCCATCCATTCATCTCTTTCTCTCCATCTCCTACTGTGTCTTTTCTCTGTGTGTGTGTGTGTGTCTCTTTCTTGGTCCCTATTTATCTAAATTGTTTTTCTATATGTCAAGCACAACAGACTAACCAAATTCTCCTGCCAGAATCAGAAAACCACACGTTTGCTTTACCTGTCCTCCACCCTCTTCTTTACACAGGTCAATTGCAAATGCCAAATCCATCGCTGAGAAAACAGCATCAGCATCTGAACTCTGAGAAGCAAGTATTAGTTGCCGCAAACTCTCATACATCACAGGGTCAAAAAAAGCAAAATCATGCCAATTGACCTAAGAAAGTAATCATATGAAAATCAATTATGAAAGAAACATCTTAACTGAATTCATTAGTAAGCTGAAATCTATGATAAAGAATTTTATCTAATTTGAAGATTATTCTTTATCAGCTTATCTTCCACTAAATATAACTGATCTAAAGAGGTAAAATTTTAATAAGTCTTTGGCTCTGATAAACACATTTAATTTTCAAAGCATGAAAAATATGCATTTTTAAAAAATTTAAAACCAGGAGTATACTAGTTTTTAAGTTGTAAAGTAATTTATTTGTAGAAACCAGCACTAATTATTGCAAAGTGATTATGCCGAGCAACTGGTCCTAAGCTAAATACACATCCTGTTTAGCCTTGACAATAATCATAAAATACAGATTATTAATTCCAGATGATAAATCTGATGTCAGAAGAATCCAGTAACTTGCTGAAGGTCACATCATTGGGTTAAACTTGAGTCTATTTGATTCCTTAATCTTTTCCATAAACCTTGTTAAAGGCTCAACATTTCTATGTTGCTGAGCTTTAAGTCCAGTTCTTTCTCTGCACAAGAACATTTTAGCTGGAACACTTTAAGAGGTCAATAGAGTCAGAGTTTAAAAAGAAAAAAAAAGAAGAGGAAAAAATATGTATCATAGTATGATATGCTGTAATAATAGAAAATAATATTCACCAATGGGTTTGAGTAAAGAAAATTAACAGACCACAGCTTTAACAATGCCAATCATATCCGATGTGTGTTGTGCATCACTAGAAGAGACTGTAAAATATTTTGTTGTTTTGTGATTATAATTAGTATTATGCATTAATTTAAAGGATGTCGTTTCTCTCCCCCAACCCCCTGTCGTAAAGGAATGTACCAGCTGTCAAACTATCAAAACACATAAAGAAAATACCTAATTCTGTCACCCAGAGATAATTATCAAGCATACTATATTTTCTTACATCCTTTTGTCCCTCTAGCCACCTACATCTTGTGTATATTTTTGAAACTGGGAATGCTCGTTTCAATACAATACTACTTCTATTGCCACTACTTGTTAGAACTTACTGAGCACTATGTGCCAGGCACTATACTGTTTTCTTTACCATTTTATTTATTTATTTATTTATTTATTTATTTTTTGCAGTACGCAGGCCTCTCACCGCTGCGGCCTCTCCCGTTGCGGAGCACAGGCTCCGGACGCGCAGGCTCAGCGGCCATGGCTCACGGGCCCAGCCGCTCCACGGCATGTGGGATCTTCCCGGATCGGGGCACGAACCCGTATCCCCTGCATCGGCAGGCGGAGTCTCAACCACTGCGCCACCAGGGAAGCCCTCTTTACCATTTTATAAATGGGGAAATATGCCATAAATGTCAAGAGATTTGTCTGCAACAGGATCCAGGTCTGTCAAACCCTCCAAACCCACCTGTGTGTCACCCATTCTTCTATGCGCTCTCCTCCATGTATTCAGATATTCCCCATGCCATTAAATGTTTGAAAATGATTTATAATGGCTATAATGCTTTAAAATTTAACACTAATTTAATGCTATATGTTTAATTATTTTATGAAACAAATTTTTTGCAATGTAAAAGCAGTTAGGTTCATTAAAATCACTTACTTTCCTACCAAGCAACACTTTAATCACATGTCTATTCAATGTGATAGGACATAGTTCATTCTGTAACAGACACAGTCCAAGAATCCTAAAAATAAAAAACAAGCAAATAGTATTTAAATTCAAAAATAACTCTAGAACACATAACGCCCCACACATACATAATATACATAAAATATGTTGAGAAATTTTTAAAGTAGAACATATACACATTTTACAAACTAATATATTTTAGAAAGTCTCATAAACTGAAATTAAAAAAAAATTCAAATACAAGATTATTTTACCTGCCAATGTTTCTGAAACAATTCAACCTTGCTTCTGTGTTTTTGCCAGGCCTTGGAGTGTAAAATCCTCTTTTTCCAGGTTGGTAAAATAAAGGGGCATTGTCATCACCATCATCTGTGTCATCTAAATCCATATCTACTACACTTCGACTAGAACCATGACGCTTTCGGTTTTCCTAATGATAGAGTATCAGAGATTAAGCCCCAAGATTGATTTTATTTATTTGTTTGTTTATATTTTAGTATATGTGTCTACAAGAAAAGGATTATTTTTTATTAAAAAATGCCATTACAACTCTCTTTAAAATTAACAATAATAATAATCCAGATACCCCCTCCAAAAAAAATAACAGTAATATTTTTGACATTACCCAAGATTGATTTTTAACAGCAAAACATATGAACTGGTTCTCTAAATTACTTAAATGTAAAGTTTGATAGGTAAAGCCACATTCATATTTAAATGTAAATAAACTTTAACTCATTCTTTCAGAATTGTGATATACAAAGCTTGTGCCTGTTAACTTCTCTATCCATTTAAGAAAAACTATTTAATGAAAATCTGGTAGCTTCTTTCACCTTGATTCCTTAAATATATTTTCCTTGGATATAGAATTCTGGATCGACAATTCTAAAAGCACTTTAAGGATGATGCTCTGTTGTCTTCTGGCCTTCACAGTTTCTGATAAGAAATCCACTGCCTTTCAAATCACTGTTTATCTATATGTAAGGCACTATTCTTTGCTTCCTTATTAGTTTTACAGCAGCTTGATTATGTATCTAGACACAGTTTTCTTTCAGTTTATCCTTTTTAGGGTTCACTGACCTCCGTGAATCTATAAATCTATGTCTTGCATCAAATTTGGGAAGTTTTCAGCTATTATTTCTTCAAATATTTTCCTGTAACAATCTCGTTCTCCTCTTCTGGGTACTCCAGTGACATGCATGTTTGATATGGTCCAACAGGTCTCTGAAAACTGTTGTTTGTTTGACATCTTTTCTCCTTCTATTCTTCAGAAGGGATAATTTCTATCTATCTTCAAACTGACTGATGAATTTTCCTCTGTCATCTTTGTTCTGCTATTGACCTATTCAGTGAATTTTTTCTTTCATACATTGTATTTTCTAAAATTTTCCCTTGGTTCTCTAGTTTCTATTTCTGAACCTCTACCTTTCCATTCATTTGTGTTTATTTACCTTTATCTCACAGAACATGAGATAATGTCTTTGATAATTCAAACAAGTGGGTCATCTCAAGGCTAGCATCTATTGGTTCTTTTCCCAGGAGAATTAGTGAGTCTCTGTTGGTTCTTTGTATGTTGAATAATTCTGGAGTGTATCCTGGACATATTGAATACTAAGTTGTAAAACTCTGGGTCTTGTTAAAATGACATGGAGAATGTTGATGTTTTTTGGCTTTGGTAGGCAATAACCTGGTTATGTTCAGCTTGGAAGTGTCATCTTCTGTGTGCAGTGGTTCCATTACCAATTAAGTTTTCAAAGCCTTTTAATTATACTATTGGGTCTGCCCCGCATATGCACCATATGGGATAGTCTGGGACTTGGACAGTGATTTATACTATAGTTTATTTCTTAAAGCATGTACTACCTTCCAGTTAAGAAGGAGTAATGGGGACGAGTTTTACTCTCCTGCCTGAAACAACGCTTCAAAATAACAGTTTTTCAAATTTTGACTTCCCTCCTATCGGTGTGCTGTTGTTTACGTTTCAGAATCCTCAAGCAGTTCCTTTTTGTATTTTGTCCAGAGTCTTTAGTTGTAGTTCGTGAAAGAGATAAGATTATATCTTGGCTGGCACTGAAATTCTCAGGTAGCTTACAAATTGAAATGCATCATGCACTTTAAAAAAGCCTTCTTACTGCTATACCATATGTCACATTTTCTCTGGATCTCTGCTGCTTACTGGAGGAAGGAGACCTAGGAATCCACAGGACTGCTCTCCTTCTCTGATATTAATTAATGACATCTCTAATTTAAGCTTAATTCAGCCTGTGCTCAAGTGGAGGCAGCCAGTGAGTGGGGTTACACTGAACCCTAACTCAACCAGTCTTGATTCTGTATATGACACCTTTATACTAATCTTTGCTTTTTCCTCTACTGTAATCAAGCATTTTACTTACAAAGACATAGTTTCTTTGTAAATATGCTTTCCTCTCCCTTCTGTAATTTAAATTCCAAGTGCTTATTATTAGCACATGTACAAAACATCCCTTACCTGTACCTTTTCTGAGGAGTCTAATAACCCAAGATCCAGGATACTATCAGCTCCATTTTCCCTAAAAACAAACAAACAACTTTCACATTTCAGATAAATGGAATTCTAGAATTTAGTATAGAGAAAACCATACGCATTTAAATTTATAAGAATATATAAATACATTTAAGTTTTGAAGTAAAAAAATATCTAGGACACTTACTAGTCTTAATGCAGTTCTAGGAACAAAAATGTCAATAATATACACAAAAACACAGGATGCTACATGTATGATGCAAGACAATGAACTAAAGGCTACCTGATTTAAGACAAAATAAATGCAGTCTTCATAGGGGAACTGAAACTTGAGCTCAGGGGAAGCATTGTAAAAGAACAGAAAAATGTTCAGAAAGCAACCACAATAGGAATCAAATGCTCTAGGGTATTTAATTATTCTAGAATACTAATAAATCCACTGTTCAATCCATAAAGCCAGGTGAAAGCGGTCAATATTATATTCTTTTTTTTTTTTTGCGGTATGTGGGCCTCTCACTGCTGTGGGCCCTCCCACCGTGGAGCACAGGCCCTGGACGTGCAGGCCCAGCGGCCACAGCTCATGAGCCCAGCCGCTCCACAGCATGTGGGATCCTCCCAGACCGGGGCACGAACCCGTGTCCCCTGCATTGGCAGGCGGACTCTCAACCACTGCGCCACCAGGGAAGCCCAATATTATATTCTTGCATTCAATAGAAAATACTTCTAAATTAGCAACCCTTACATATATTTACAAATATCTTTTTTATCAAAAACACACATTATTTGCAACTTTTTCTATAATGGGCTAAGCTATATCAGTGTGTTGATACTTCCAGAAAACAGGGAAGAGGAATAAAGACATAGTACATGAAAGTCAAGAGAAGAAAAATAGTAGTAACAGCAAAGAAAATAAACTTCTAGCAATAGTCTTTGGCTTGGACCATTCAAAGGCTCTGAGACAGGTAAATAGCTGGAATAGGTAAGTGGCTATTTAGTTTCAGGGCTTAGCCTACCCACTTATCCATCTCTAGGACTATATCTGATCTAAGTTCCTCATTCAATATCATGACTAGGAGAAAAATAAACAGACATTTTCATCTAAAATAACACTTCAAAGCCTTAAACTGGATATTAGAGTAGCCCCAGTAGGGCACAGATTGGCATATCTTCCTGTCACTTTTACCTGTCACCTGGGGAAAAGAAGGATAAGTAATTTAACTGTTAGATAATTTTAAGTTTCATATTAAAACAAATATACTACACAATAGAAAGCAAAAATTTGCATGATTTTTAAGATAAATCAGGAGGTCTAAAAGAAATTTCATGTTTATTGCAAGGACTCAGGGATTACACCCAATTCCTTGAGGTATTTGGCCTCTGCCATTAGGGGTATTCACATGGAGAATGAGATGTACTTCTTTATAAGTTAGTTTCTAAATAAGGTTCGTAAAAAATCTTCAGAACCTAAAGTGACTGCTAAAATTCTGCCCTTCTAATACATGTGAAAGTCAGCTGTCTCGCTCATGGATTTTAAGCCATCTCTTAAAAAGCCATTTAAAGTCTTGTACTATTTAGTATAAATTTTAAGATATGGTGACAGCCACATCCTAAAAATAAAGTAGCTGATGTTTAAACTAAAATGTCTTCCCAATTGTATACATTACCGTCCATGTGCAATAATGAGTTCCATGGCTTCATCCACTCTTGCTCTCAGAGAATCTTCACTTGCTAGAAGAAGCAGCAGCTGAGCTGGGGATAATTCCAACAGCATGCCAGTGATTTTACTTGCAAATGCCTGTACATGACAAACAAATGTTATTTGCCTCTACTCTCTGAAACCTCTTGTCTAAATCAGCAATCTTTTACCAGAAAAAAGAAAAAGAAGAAGAAAATGTAAGAAACTTGGGTAACAAATAGGAAAAAAAAAATTCTGAACCAGTAACAGATTTTATTAAATTGGAAGCTTAATTATAGAAAACTTTGGTAGGGAATTAAATAGTCTATGCACTAGCAGTCTTATTAAAGCTAGTTTAATATTGGGTGACAAGCCTTTTTTAAAGGTTTTTGATACCCATGAGTAAACATAAAAATACTCAATTTTCATTTTTTTCCCTTCCTCATCAGAGACCTGGAAACATTTTTTTCATTTAGTGTAGCAAAAAAGAGGGAGGTAAGAAGTGAAGGAGGGAGAAGGAGAAAGAAAAAGATGCCTATATTTAAGGCTAAGGATTCACTGAAATATAATTGGTTGACTCTGTTTTACTATTCTTTTGCTATAACATGTACATATAGTTATGTATAAAGACAAAAAAACACAACTAGGTTATGTTTCATATTCCATGAAAGAAATCTCTGACAGAATATTCAAAAATAAAATCTTCCTGTCATACATATCCAGAGTAACGTACATATAGCGGATTCACTTCATTGTACAGCAGAAACTAACACAACACCGTAAAGCAATTTTACTCCAAAAAAAAAAAAAAAAAGTAAAGTACACTATTTGCAATGTGTTCTAGCTGCAAACTAACAATAATTTGTACAAATAAGGGTACAAATAAATACAATGAACAGATAATTCCTTAGCACACAAGGAAATTACTAGGTAGAATGCCAACCTGGCATAGGTAGTAAAAACATCAAGCTATATACAATTACTCTCCAGTAAGTCCTGCTTCTTTCCCTCCCTAAGCTTCCTTTTTATTGCAGTCCTCAACCACATGGCTTTCCAGTAGCTGGCAACTTTTCTTAACTGAAAACCAAAAAGGGCACAGCCAGTTAAGAGGTAACTAAGTACACCATACATACTGGTTGCATTGCTTGTACACGGGGATAAAGTCTCTCTCCGAGCGCCTGACGATGTGCAGGCAGAGGATCAGGATCATCACTAGGATTTCCTTCAGAAGCTGGTCTGAAGGGCCTAGTGTCGATGGAAAGCTGTCTTCTAAAATCCCTGAAAGATCAACAAAGCTATTATGACTTCATTCCCTTGTCTGCAAAATGAAAATATCAGTGCAACTAGTAACAAAGTTGGAAAACCAGAGCATACAGTTAGCTCCAGTTATGGTACTAGGGTGGAAGAATGCCTAAAGAATGATGGTGGGGAAATAAAGATTATCTAGATTTTGGCACTCGAAAATCCATAAATCTGCAATGCATAGGTTAATTTGATTCTAAGGGAACAGGACCTTAAAATACCAGAAATCAAAAGTCCACCCATATTTACTGGAAATTTTAGTCAAAAGTAAAATGCTACCCATCCTAACACATGAAAAATTAGAGGTTTAAATAACACAATTGCCACAATTAAAATTTTAAAACGAATTTAGGAAAGCATGATATGAAGTTAATAAAAATTTCAAAAAATTAGGAACTTGAGTGGGATAAATAAAAAGCCAATATAATTTCAACTGCCTCTGGGTTTTTAAAGCAGAATATTTTAATAACAGTTGGTTAGACTTTTTTAGTTACAATACATATATCCAATTATTAAAACTTTCATTTTTCTAAAAGTCCATAATTGAGACTTATTTACAGGCCTACCTCCAATTCATCCAAAAAGATGGTACTCAATAAAAGACACAAAATCATCTCACCTATCCCGATCTCTCCGAGAACCTGCTCGCAAGCCACTACTCCTCCTCATCTCCCTTTCTCTCTCTCTTTCCCGATCCCTCTCTCCTCTGTTCCTTAATCTCTGCATTAAACCTGGAAAAAAATATGAAATACACTTTGTTTAGATGAATGTAAATGCAGCTACTTTAAATGTTAAAGTCAATGTGAGGACACGAGACAAACATAATAAGAACATGACAACTGTACATCATCTTCCTTATCATCTGTGTAAGTGCCTTTCTCTCACTCTCCGTATGGTTTTGAGGGTTGGGGGTGATTCTGTAGAATGAACCTGGTAGGTAATAAATGTTCACTCGGTATTTGTTTAATGAATTTATCCCCTTGTCATGTCAAAGCTGTAAAATAATATGTAGCAACTGGGGCTATGTTAGTTCCACCATAAATAATGCTGAGATTTCTTACATATTTGAGTATCTTCTCTGTTCTTAGTTTTTGGCATTAAAGGCATTATAGCCACCCAGCTATTATTATTCTTAAAACCTTAAGCATAAACCAGGGTATGGTTTCCTAAAGAGTAAGCAGAAAAGTTATTTCTGAAACATCATGACTTCCCAGGTTTCCTCATTCACACTTGACAATTTCTTTTTATTATAGGACTATAGAAATTCAAATGGTGAAACTAATGATGAAAGGCTGAGGTACTCTCCCCATCTTTTCATCCTCAATTCTTTCCAGAGCTCATTCAGCTTTTTTCCAGACCTCAGTCAGCTTTTATGGTGCCAGTTTACAGAACCCCAGTAAGATACAGCTACAGCCTAGGTAAAACACAGGATTTTGTTAGTAACTCCTTCTCCCTCAATTACTACATCCATCCACCTACAAGACTGATGATCTTCTGCCCCTACCTTACATGAATCCCCAGTTTCAACCTTTTGTAGTTTTCACACATTTTTAATATGCTAATTGTAATCCTGAAAATTAGTTAAGAATCCTAACCCCAAAGTGCTGATCCCTCAAGGAGGCAAAGCTTACACCAGGATGTTAATACAGAAAACCTTCTTACCAGAAAATAAAGTCTTGCTAAATTAAACAGTGAAGTTGGTGACACAGCCAACTTACATTTGGTTGCAAGCTCCATCTCATTGGAGACTGGAGCGACTCTGCAAATTATACTTTGAAAAGCACTGTTCTAGACAATAGCATTTTCTTCTAAGTATCTCTACTTATTAAATACAGGGATTGGGGGAATCCTGCAGTTTGCTCTTTGAATTTTTATATTACCATAGATCTTAAACCTCCCACTCCCCAGACATTATAATTTGAGACGAAAAAAATAGTACAATCACAACCATTTATGGAAATAAGTGTGGCAGTAAAAGAGCAAACTGGTAAATTGTCAATTATAGTAGTTTAAACAAGATTAAATCATTAATCTAGAATAAAATGGTATAAAAGTGTAAATATACATTAACATTTTCCCACTGTAAACATATATAACCGTGATTATCATTGTTTCCATTAAACAAGGAAAGAATTTGTATGTGCTTGTTACCTGTAGAGTACTTACTTGTATGAGTGCCTTTGTTGGCATTTTGGATACAATCTAGATTTGGCAGTTTTTCATTGGACAAAAATGCTTGTGCAATGGCTGTATAAAAACTTCGTGCTACACCACTGCCCTCTCCTGGTTCATCCTTAAATGTAACTTTCACCCTATGTACAGCCATAGGTGTAGTAGCACATCTTCGACCAAAGTGATTGTTAAGTTGCCTCATGGTCTGCTGAATAAGAAGATCTCGATCCCGATCAACCTATTAAAACACAACAAAAAGTAGTAAATTCAGTGTTGGAAACCACCTTGAAATTTTTCTATGTAAAATCTGAAGATCTAATTTTAGCTTTTCCTTGACAGCTGAAATAGCTACGAAGTATTTGGGTTCTCAAAAGCTTATATTCCAAATAACACTCTAAATCATACAAGAATATCTATCTTACATTAAATCAGGAAAATGGAATTTAACTCAATTATAACATTTTCTTAAAAGGTCTACGAATTTGGTAATATAGCAGGATAAACTGCAAGTAGATCAAAGTGTAATTTTTTTTTTTTTAATAGTGAATCCTAGCAAAAAAAATCATAGGATATTCCTTTGGTGGCAGAATACCATAGCAAAGGAAAAGAAAAATGACAAACGGGGAAAAACATTTGCACCTTCTATTACCGACAAAGATTCATGCGTAGTGTATATATACACCTAGCGTTTCTAAAAAAATTGAGGAAAAAACACTTTAATAGAAAAAATGGGCAAGAAATATCAACAAACAGTTCCCAGAAAAAGAAGCAGCCATAATATATGAAATATATGAAACAAAGTTTAACTTTGCTCATAATAAGAGAAATACAAATTTAAACTATATTGCCTATCAGATTGGCAAAAATCTAAAAATTTGACAACAAACTGCTGGCAAGACTTTGGAAAATCAGGCCTTCTTGTGTTCATGTTGAAAGTGCAAATATATACAGACATTATGTAGAGGTATTTGCCAATATCTGACGAAATTACATATACACATGCCCTTTGACCCATGTCTATCTATCTATCTCAAAGACACGCTAGCCAAATAGAGAAACACACATAAGGCTATTATTCATCCCATCTCTATTTGTAACAGCAAAAGACTGGAAACAAACCCAAATGTCTATCAATAGGAAACCGGATGAAAAAAATTGATACAGCCATAAAATGTGGTGCTAACACTAGGTAGCTGGAAAAAAAGAAGGCAGAACATCTCTCTCTATATATAGCCATGGCTTTCTCTCTAGGATATACTGTTAACTGGGAAAAGCAAGATAGAGTAAAATGTATAACAGCATGTTCAGGGTGGGAGTGGGGGAGAGAGATGCGTAATGAATACACACAGGATTATATATTTTTTGAAAGGTGGGAGGGAAGTAAGCTAAAAACAAGAACAAAAAACCCCACAAAAACCCGAAAGGGGGCAGGGGGAATACAAAGTAAAAGAGACAGAAATGGAAATTAGATTTCTCTGAATACAACCTTCTTCTATAGAGTTGACCTTGCAACTGTAGATATTTTACATTAACTATGAAACATAACAAAGTCAAAAAAAGGAGAGAGCAATCCCTAAAAAGTGAAAGCAAAATGAACTGAAAGGCCCTAATTGTGTGGAGATGAGATGGTAGGTAGCAAAACCACACAAAAGGAATTATTTCAAGTGACTTTAAACAATGTAGTTTGACTGTACATCTCCAATTGGATATGCTCTAAGAACAAAAACTACAAATAAATCTTGGGCTATTTTCAATAATCATTTTGTTGGTAGTGGTGTTGATGCTATGATTCTAAGACTATTGTATGCATGCTGTGGGATAAAAGCAAATGAGTAATTTTATCAGTGTTGCTGGGAAGCTGGATATTATTCAGTTCAGAAGAAAGGAAGTAAAGACTAAAAGGTGAAAATAAAACAAACTTGTGGTCCTAAATCTTGAATTTGAATTAGGAGTATCAGTATGAACTCATGAAATAATTTTCTTCTTCCTTTTTTAAAGGAGCATTTCCTACTAAAAGGCCTAGAAACAATGACAAACCCAACAGGCAGTGAGCAACCTAGAGCCCAGATTATAATCTCAAAATACAATTTCCTGCTAAAAGGAAGCAGGGCTTCTTGAAGAAATGGCTGATTTAAGGTCTGTGACAGAAAATAACAGAAAATGAGACATATCAAAACGTAAGGAAGTTGTCAAAGATTGGACTCTCGCTAGCCACAGAAAGATAATTTGAGCATCAATGAAATGAAGCACATCCAAACAGTTTTAATCCATGTATTCATAATGATACTTAAACGAACAAACCCATTGCTCATCATCACAGGATGTTAGGAAACCAACTGCCAGAGATAGCCATTACTCTAAATTTGATGATTACCATTTATTTTCTTTAAATTTTTAATTACATAGTACATATCCCCTAAACAAAATTGTTATTTGTTTTTAAATTTTATATAAATAGCAAACTATATGTATAGGATAAGAAAATCTAAATACCTTTACCTCTAGTGATAAATCTCTTGACTGCTGATTTCTCAGTTTTTCCATTTCTCTACGGAATTTTGATTCTTTTACCTCGAAACCACCCAATTCAGTTAGGATCTTAAAAACAACAACAACAAAACAAATGCATGACAGAATTATCCTCTGAAATATGTTCTTATCAGGCAGAATAGAATGTAAAGTGCTCAAAATACATACTGATCCAGGTTCTGCTCCAACATCTTCCATGAATACCCTGCCGAACAGTTCTAAAGAAAGGCGCCAACGTCCTAGCAGCATATCATGGGAAATGACCATTCCCATGAAGCTACATTGTGGTCTGTAAGAAGTTTAAGGGGAGAGGGGGAAGCAGTTTAGGCAACTCTAAAAACTTCCTGGTTTTTGGTCAATAACAGTAATTACTTGGTCTTTTAATATTCTGAGCTCTTAAGTAATTCAAAACCACATCCTCTCTAATGGAGAACTTTTCTATAGCTACTCGTTCCTTGGAGAACTTCTTAATTTTACTCCATTATTCCTTCTGTCCTTTACGTAAGGATACATCCCCAGGCTGGCTTCCATCTTCATCTTTAGTTTTACCTCCTCTCCTTGAAGTCCAGTGTCTGTCTCCACTAGATGATTCCCAGACCCCTCTTTAGTTCACAATGGACCAGAATTTCATTGTGTGAAATATATCCACTTCAGTCATACTCAACATGGTGAAACTGAATATGGCCTCTTCACCACAGTGACAATGCCTCCTGATTTCTTTCAATAGTACCACCTATCTTCCTACTGCACGGACTTGAACAGATTTTAATTTATTCTTCCCTTGGTCCCTCCAGAGTGATCAAGTCCTTCATAAGTTTTCTTTTCCTAACCATGGTTTCCTTTTCATCCCCAAAGGCAATATTCTACTTCAGCCCCCTTTTTAACAACTAGCCAGAAGGAATAATAGCTTGTCTCTCTACCTCTAATTCTTCTCTCCTTCAATCTATCTGCTTCTACACATTCGAACCATCTCAGCTCAAATCATATTGTCTCTAGGAAGCTTGGGCCATCCCAGTCCCTAACTCTTCCTTGCCTTTTATGGTTGTTAGACTGTGTACACAAGATGTGTATAGTTTCCTAAACTAGATTAACTCCTCCTAAGCAAACCAAAAAGAAAAAAAAAAAAATCTGACATTACATAACCAAAAATCATACAGCATAAAGCAGACACTCAACAAATCATTAGGTGATCAGCCATACTGAGTTACAGTATATATTAGGCAAATTTTTACTGGGAAAGCAAAGAACCTACCACTTGCAAGAGATTTACTAAATGTGAACCTGGCAAAGGAGTGAGCCCAAACAAATGTGAAAGTCACAAATCTATAAAGCTCTTTTTTTCACATGTTCCCCTCCCATAGCTGAGCTCCTGCTAACAAGTGTATAATTGGCAATTTGACATGGATATATACTTTAACTCAGTACTGAACGTTAAAAACAGAGTCAGAATTTCTTCAGTGAAAGGAGGAGAAAATCAGAATGTCAATCAATCACAAAACAGTCACAAAAAAACAAAATCCAGAAAACTCTAATATTTAAATTTCTGATTATAAACTAGGAAAACACAAATACTATTTCATCCTATTATTTATATACAAAGAAAATTATAAATTTTCTAAATAAAAACTCTTACAAAAATTATAATAGCCATAAAGTAATAGCATAGAAAAACTATCATCACTTAGCAAGTACCTGAAAGATGTAAGAGGTGGCCCTTCACTTTCAGTCAATCCTATTTCTGCGAGTAAACTGCTTTTCAATTGTGCAGCAAGATCGTGAGCAGATGGCCCTGGTTTTGAACTCTCAGCTTCTTCTGGCACCACATTCTGTTCTTCCCCTTCCTTTTTTTGCCTATTTTGCATGTTTGTTACATTTTTCAAATTGGCAGCATAAGACATTTTAGTTGGAAGAACCTATGAATTTTTACATTTAAATGTTAGATATTAAAAAACAAACTGACTAGATTTCCTTTTCAACTTACTAATACTCCACAGAGATCACATGGCAGTTAAATAATTCCCTTCTGGCACTTCAACTACAAAGCTGCAATCTATTTCTTGTCTATCTGATTCCCATGGATGAGCACCAATTCCAGTGCATTTACCAGAGCAGCCTCAGAGAACTTTTCAAGGTATCTTTATAATATCTATGGTTACTTAAGTGTCTTATGTGCATAAAATTCTCCTTTAATACTTAGATAGTAAAGAAAATTCTATTCAAGTACATGTCTTCTATATGCCTACTCTTAAATGGTGTTATTACTTTTTCACTGGAGAAACAGTATAGTATAATTTTAGGCTCTCAAATCAGACTTTCATCTAAAAACTAGATCTGTCATTTCACTAGTTGTATTATAACAACAGACATTCCCACGTGAAATTTATGTAATCTCTCCAAGCCTTACCCATAAAATCAGGATAATAATGTTTTCTACCCAACATGGTTGTGAAGATTAATTGAGACAGTGCCCAGGAGATAGAATTATCCAACAAATGTTAGGTATCATCATTAATATTACTTTATTCCCATTCTAGACTCAAAAAGAAAAGTTACAAGCCAATATTATATATGCTCATATGTATAAAAATTTAAAATATTCAGCAGAATTACAACAATCAACTCCGGAACAGGCAAACACAGCAAGTTAGTCTCAAAGCAGACTAATGACAGTACTGGAATTCCTTTAATTATGTCATAAGGCAAGAATTTCTGATACTTCTGTTATTTGGGTAAATACAATATTCTGAATGCATTTCCAAAAAACTAGACGCTGGGATAAGTGTTCAACTCACAAATATTATATTGCGAAGATTTTTACTATCTTACCTCAAGGCAGTTTCTATCCACTGTAACTTCCATTAAGCATTTTCCACTACTGGCAGATGAAGAATAAAGACCCTGACTTGGACGGCCAAAAAGATCCTCCTTTCTAGCATTTGGCTGGAATTTTAATAAAAATATTACAGTTACATTGAACACTTTAAAAAAGTAAATTCAACTAAAAAGAAACCTTAAGCCTAGTTTATGTGAATCACCTGCAACAGATGTGGCTGATCAGCCAAGGGGATGGCTTCAGCTAGAGGCACTTCAAATGGATTTGGGGGTATACACCCAAGGAACGTCATGGAGTCAGAGCGTCGGAAAAATGGATGGTTTTGGCCAGTTTCTGCAGGAAGAGAGTCATCATCCTTATCATTCAAAGTAGCACCTAAACATAAAGAGATAAAATGTTTTTTTAAAAAATTAATTATTGGGGAAGGGTAAAAGGATCTACATCTGCTCAATCCAAAATTCCTGTTATCTCTTTATAAAATTTTAATGCCACTCAAAACAAGTTGATAGTCCTAAATTTTGATAATATTTTAAAGTGGTGATTCAAAATATTGGTTTAAAATGGTTACAATGATAAATTTCATTTATGTGTATTTTAACACAATAAAAACTTGCAAAAAATATTAGCAGTAACAAATACTGTTCCATTTTGTATTGGACAGACACTACCCACATCCACCTCTTCTCTCTCTAGAGATTTAGACCTGAATATAGCTAGTTTCCTGAGCATGTTCAGGACCTGGCTCACTGATGACTCCACAAAAGGGGCTAAAATTTGAGCATCTGCTTACTTTTAAGTTCTGATTCCTCTATATAAGAAGATAAACAGAGAAATGTCTGGGCAACTCATGCATCCCAACAGGAAATCAGCACACCAGCACCAACTCCCATTAATGGAATAAAACTTTTGTCAGTGCTTACAGTATGCTGTGAAAATAGCAGTGAGCTATGGCTGGGTTCTCAAAAAATAGCAGTTAAAGTTAAGTTGTCTTTCCCAGGCCTGAATAAAGTACTACATGATAATAAGAAACAGGCAAGCAGACTATCTGACCCCACTAGAAAAGTATTTTAATCCTACTTGAAATTATACCTGAAAGTTACAAATAAGAGCGTAGAAAATCCCCAAATTTCTTGAATTTGGAATATTTTCTGTCTTTTTTATTGCATTAACTGTTGAGTTTTGATGAAATAGGGAGTTATAACTGGTATTTTCCATTTTCTTGACTCAGTCTATTTTGCATCAGTATTAGCAAAAGTTCTGCTAAGACTTTATTCAAATGTACGTAGTACCAACACACTTAAGAATAAAGGTAAACATAAAACTAAGAGAAATGCAAAGGAGAGATACAAAGTCAAAATAGAAAAAATATTAACTGTTGAAAAAGTTTATAATATTTCTTTAACTCATCCTTATGAAGTAATTAATGCAAGGATATATAAGGAAAAATGGACAGAAAATGCAAGAAACGGGACATAGAGAAGAAAAGAGAAATTCCCACCCAGACAGAAAATAATGAAGTTAAAAAGCTTGAAGGGGAAATACTGAGGCAGCCATTTCTTGAAGTAGATTAGCAGATTTTCTGTACACTAACTTTGATTGGTGTCATCATCATTTTCATGTTCTGAATCTTCATTATCAATACCCAGTTCCAAGAGTTCTCGTGTCCTTTAAAAAGACAAGTGAGTCATTTTACATGAAGTATTTTGTGCTGTGTGAACAGGAGCAAAGGTGATGCAAAAAAGACTGAAAAGGTTAGTTTAGTATCTAACCAATTTCAAACACTGGGATAAAGTTTCAGACTCTGGGAATGGCAGACTAATCAGCCAAATGTACTACAACTACAAAATAGGTTCAACAGAAGCAAAAGGCTAATCACACCAAGAAATAGTGAGTGCTTACACAAACTCTAATAGAAAACATGATAAAACAATCAGGACAAACTACCTCAAGCATAAAGCTTAACTGGATTCTTAGGTTTCATGTTTTAAGTGAGGAGTAGCTATGGAGAGTGGCTGGATGGACTCAAGCCCACCTGCCCACATGAAATGTTCCTGTTTGCAATGTTCTCCTCACTCCAAAAATCAGACAATGTACTAATGGAGACCACAGCAAGTATTTCTTAAAACAATCTCATGGCAAGTATGGCTACCTTTTGCGTTCCAGCTGAGGTGTATCCAATGTTGTCTGCTGATTCATTGCTTTAATCCAATATATAAGGGCTTGAAAAACATATGCCACATGCTTCAATGAGCAAACATCCAAAACTGGAAGAACATCAGAATGCTCATCATTATGAGACCGCATTAAAGACAAAGCATAATTTAGGAAGTCGCCTCGAGCAGACATCATTCCTTGACGGGCACTAAGCAATGTGGCACGTCTATAGGAGTAAAAAGAAATGAAGATGTTTACAAAAAGAACACAAATGTGAAATGTACCACTGTTATAAATATGCAAAATTAGGAACTGAGACTATCCATAAATAAAAACTCATTACGCCTGGGCTCTGCCTTAGAAATGTAACCATTGTATATTATTTACAGTACTGTATACATTTATAAAGGAAAGAAATTCCAGTGTCCTCTGGATTGGCAGAAGGTACTCCTTCCCCAGAGACAATGGTTCTCAAACTTCAGTGTCCACCAAAATCACCTGGAGGGCTTGTGAAAACAGGTTGTTGGACCCACCTCTATGGGTTCAGTAAGAATGGGTTAGGGTAGGACCCAAAATTTATATTTCTAACAAGCTCTTAGGTGATCTTGATGCTGCTATTCTGGGAACCACACTTTGAGAACCTAAAAGTGTGCCTAAAATGACACCAAAGGCACAAGCAACAGAAGAAAATAAAGAGCACTGGACTTTACCCAAATTAAAAAACCTATGTCCTTCAAAGAACACCTTCAAGAAAATGAAAAGACAATCCACAGAATGGGGCACAATTTCTGCAAATCCTGTATCTGAAAGGAAGTTGTATCCAGACTATATAAAGAACTCATAAAATTCAATAATAAAAAAAGAAGCCAATTAAAATGTATAAAACATCTAAACAGACATTTCTCCAAAGATACACAAATGGCCAATAAGCACATAAAAAGATGCTCATCAGCCATTACAGAAATGTAAATCAAAACCACAATGAGAAACCACTTCATACCCACTAGGATGGCTATAATCCAAAAGACATATAATAACAGGTGTTGGCAAGGATGTGGAGAAATTAGAAACTTTATCCTCTACTATTGGGAATGTAAAATGGTGCAGTCACACTGGAAAACAGTCTGGCAGTTCCTCAAAAGGTTAAAGAGAGTTACCATATGATCCAGCAATTCTACAACTAGATATATACCCAAGATAATTGAAAACACATTATCTACACAAAAAACTGTACACAATCTGTTCATAGCAGCATTATTCATAATAGTCAAAAGGTGTAAACAACCCAAATGTCCATCAACTTATGAGTGGAAAAACAAAATGTGACATGGAATACTAGGAAATAATGTATTGATACATGCTAAACATGGATGAACCTTAAAACCATTATGCTAGGTAAAAGAAACCACATATTGTATGATTCCATTACATGAAATGTCCAGAATAGGCAAATCTATAGAGACAGAGAGTAAATCAGTGGTTGCTTAGGACTAGAAAGTAGGGGAAAACGGGAGGTGACTGCTAATAGGTATGGGGCTTCTTGTGGAAACGAATAAAACATTCTAATACTAATTGTGATGATCGTTGCACAGCATACTCAAAACTATGGAACGATATACTTTAAATAGGTGAACTGTATGGTATATGAACTACATCTCAATAAACCTATTATATTAGAGTGAGAGTGGGAGCAAGACAGAAAAGGGAACCCTATCACCAATGAAAATCTAGTATCAGAAATCTGTGTTCTTTGGCGTAGTGACTAGCCTAATGAAGACAAGGCCTGTGTCTACTGGTGGAGCAGGCTTCCTAGGACAGGAAAGCTGCTGCCTCTCAAGTCTTTATCTCTAATCCAGGTCTCTTTGCCAAGCATTCGATTTTGCATACTAAACATTTCCACTAAATCCTCTCCCAGTTCTCAACATGTTCAAAAGCAGGTATGTCCACTCTACTCCTTTAGATTTTTCTTTTAATTTTCGTATTAGTTATTCAGAATCTAAATTCAGAAGATGTAAATTCTGCCTCCTCCCCGCTCCATACCCCAACACGGCCCTAAGTTCTGTTTGTAATGATTTCAGCGCTCTCTCCTCACTGGCCCTTCACTGCCCTACTTCGGTGACTATTACTTCTCTTGTAGACTCCAACCATAGTCTTGTTAAATTTCCTAAGCAGTCTCCTAGACCCTTGTCTTTCCTCCATTTATGGTCCACCCAAAGTAGCAAGGTTGTTTAGCCTGAGCCACAGCTAGAACCAAATTCTAGGACTTCGACTTCAGGGATGGGACATTTTCACTATATAGCACTGCCACTAATCTAGTTTCAATGTGTAGGCTAATTTCTAGTCCTGAAAAAGGTCATTTTGTAACTGAATAGAAAGAACACAATAAATACATAAACAAATATACTTTAATTATGATTCTACAGGAGGTAGAAAAAGAAATCTGATTTTAGAAACCAAAGAGCAGCTAGGTAATTACACAGACTTTCTCCTTCCCAAGTACAAAGTATATTCATATTTAATCATGGTCAAAATAAGTCTTTCTATGAATATATGCCTTTCAAGGGGGGAGGCCTGGGGAATGAGACAAGGCTGTAGACCAACTACTTCAAAAATGAGAAGAATTTAGTATCAGATTACTACAACATGAATGAATTTAAAAAAAATTTTAAAAAATAGCTTGGATTATAACTTATTTTGCTTCAACTACACAACAGTTTAAAAGAAGTAATGCAAGGCACGTATTTCCTCCTTTACAACAGAGTGAGGTCTTACGTAATAGCAATCAAAAAGCTCTAAACTTCTAGGCTATAACGGTTCTGTCTAAACATACAAGCATAAACAAAGAATTTCATACCGTCTGCCTTCAAGCGTTCGTAAACTAGCCTCTTCTCGTGCAGTCATCCTTTCTCTGCGAGCTGAGTTCTGAGAAGCATGAAGAGGATGATTGGGATGTCCCGGATCACCAGCAGATGCTAATGCAGAACCATAACGTAATTGAGCTTCAGTAGAATCCATAATACTGACCATCCAGTTCCAAGTGGGAATAAGCTTTTCTTCTACATAGTTCTACAAAGACCAAACTAAAACAGTTAAAACTATCCAGATAAAGTTAAGTTCGATAGAGTAGTATGATATAGACATTTAAGTACTTGTAACATTAATTCCCATTATACTGGAATTCTCATAACAGACAGCCAAAAAATATATTTGAATGAGTAACTTTGCAGTGGTTTCATACCTGTAAATTTACTGCATCTTGGTAAGTCAATTTCACAGCTGCTGGAATCTGAGAGTATACTAGGTGATTATACTTAGGAATAAGCCCCATCAAATCCGAGATTTGTCTGATGACAATGCTATAAGCCCTAGCTAAACTGCTTGCAGATGTTAAGTAGCTGCTGGCATTGCTAGCTTCCAAAGCAGCTGCTGCAGCTGCAGCACTCGTGCTGATGGTACCACTCCGGCGTAAGTTGGAAGGATCAATATAAATCAAACCTGCTGAACTTGCTATAAGGGAAAAAAAAAAGACAACCATAATAAGCTAATGTTAGTTGCTAACTGTGTTTCACTAACAGTGTATATATTTAAATAAACTAAAAGATCAATTACATTAGTAAATGTGGTAAATGAGCATTTTCTTAAACCACACTAATTTTAGGGAAGGGAATTTTGTATTTGAACTCAGCAAAACAATGAAGAACTATTCTGAAATTATTTAATTTGTTCTCTAGAGGAACATGCATAATTTTTAAACCTTAGGAACACCAAGTTTACAGACTTGCCTGCTGGTGTGGATGTGCTAGAAGGGGCTGTGCTAGCCGCCCGCTGATGCTGGGTGTTGCGGACAGCCCACTGCATGGAACGGGGAGCTTGGGCAGCACCGTTGGCATGGGAGCTATTCGTGGTTCTCTCTAATGGCTCATCAAGCATAAAAGTCTCCTGTTCGATGTCGTCACTCTGACTACTGCTGCTATCAGAATCACTCGAGTCATTTGATTGCGAATCGTCTTCAGAAAAGAAGGCAGGAACACTGCTCGCACCTAAGTTTTTAATTTTTAAAACCAAAATCATTGTGAGTTTGTTGATATCTAAAATTACAGTGTACCCCCTCATTCAGGAAAATATACATATTAAACAGAATGCCAGACTGTATCCAATAGTCCAAAAACCCACCATTGAAATAGTTTAACTAGAACTCTTAAATGAACCTTAGAAATAATCCATTATTTAAAAACCAGAAAAGCAAAAAGTCATTGAAATAATAATCTTCTTCACTAATATCTATGGAGAAATGAAGTTAATAAAAGGGTTAGCTACCCCTGTGCATATTATACTGAGCACAGTTTAACCAATTCTACACACACAGCCTTAGTTATAAGCAAGAAAGTTGCTAAGAGAAGGTAACATACCTGCTTCTGAGCCAGCAGTTGCTGCAGTGACAACACTTCTACGCCCACTAGCATTATCTTGGTTGCTATGGTTACTTTCACTGTCACTTTCTGTTTCAGCTGCTGCTAACAAGTCCAGCTCCATGTCACTCCCTAGCAAATATATTTAAATAATAAGAAAAGGTAGAAACTCACTGGATCAAGTCAGGCTGATAAGCTAGAATATCGTACGGGTGGGAACTGGGAGGGGTCGGGGGCCCCCCCGAACTACTAGAGTATGCACGACTGCCTGCTTAGCAGAAGAATGACTAGGTAAATTATGGTACTCAGTAGACACAGATTCAAAATCTGGCCTGCATAGCCTTAGGTAAAAAATGTTAGGCAGGAGGACTCCAGCCAGTGGGCAGAGCTCTGGTAGCTCCAGTGCTCCATTTTCATCTGTTTTACATACTGGGATTCCAAGAGGGGAAGGTTAAACATGTGTATCCTTTGTACTTCACATACACGTCAAAACATATTAAGTTATAAATTTTCAACATGTGCAGTTTATTTTATGTCAATTATACCTCAATAAAGCTGATCCCCAAAAGTCCATCCTATGGCTACTAATAAGAATGGTTATGATGACTATGTAGCAAAAAGGCCGAAGTCAAAAAAACAAAGTAAAAAAAACTTACACATACAATATCTAAAAGACATGCATGGGAATGGGGCAGTACAGGGGAGGACTGAAAGTAAAAATACAAACTGTTAGCATCTGGGTGGGATTATGGGTTATTTGTTTTCCTTTTCTCTAATTTTCAAATGTTATGTGGTTATGATTATTTTAATTTCTAAAAGCCTTTTAAGAAGAAAGTGTGAACCAAAAGGTAAAAGGAAAGAGGATAAATTATTTTCTACATGTAAATATATAAAAGTATATATATTTATGTTTACATATGTACATAGCTACCTCCTCAAATTCTGACAGATACTACAGAATCCCCTAGCAGAAATATGATGAACATTTCACTACACATCAAATACACTTTTCTCTCTATTAATATCTCTTAAAAGTACCCGACTTTCTCATACTGAATAATTTCTCAAATAACCTGCATACCGTCTTCATCATGCTCATCGTGTTGTCCCTCTGCCTCAGCATTCTCTTCCCCATGTTCTTCCTGTTCATCATGATGATCCTCTTCTCCAGCCACACCCTCCACCACCTCAACCTAAATCCAGATCTTATTTGTAGACAATCAAAGTACATAATAAACCCACTTCTCTACCAGTACTCCTCCACAGCATTTAGTAAACTAAAATACAAAGATCCCTAACTATAGGGAATTGTAACACTAAGCAGTTTTCAAAATCTTCAGTTGCTAGTGATAATTTGGTATCAAAAATTATGCCCACATATCCCAAAGTTTATGATTACTGTCCATACACAGAACCTTAAAATTATAAAAATTGTATTGGGAGTATATTTTTTTTAAACTTCTGCAATTATAAAATTTATATAATATGCAGTACCCTGTCTACCTTCGAATACATTGCACAAAACTACTAAAAACTCTTTTAACATTGAGAATATCTTTTCCATGAACCCTTAAGTAGAACAAGTTTATGTTTCTAATTTTTTATTATCCAGTAAATCAAGGATTACTAACATATTTTAAGATGTATAACCACAAATGAGAACATATAACAAAAGTCTAAAAGGTGGAAGCATATACATGTAAGCTATTATTACTAATAGTAGTTTATTAGCTATTAATAAACTTGTGACTACTTTCCCCTTCCCTCCCAAATAAAAGCCTCTCATCTACCACAATTAAAACAATTAAAACCACCTCTTCCACATCTGCCGAAACAATATCGTCCTGTTCTTCATCTCTGCCCCGAACAGGCTGTGACTGGCTGATGCGCCTCTGCTGTGGATTCCGGATGATGTAGGACGACTGAGATTGACTGGAGCTGTAAGGAATCAGGTTATGAGCATACTGCTGCCACACCTCTGATATACAGCTCAGACATTTATGCTTCTCAGTGTTACTCAATGTGATTCACTTGCTAGGATGCCGTTTTAAATCTGACCTAAAATTTCTTAGAAACCGACAATAATTAATCTATAGTATATCAGATAATATGAACCCCAAAGAAATTATTTTACCAGAGATTTAACTTATAAATCTCAGAATTGTTTTTACTTTTTAGTAAGTCATTTCAAATCTGTGTTAACGCACATACTTTTATGAGTCCTTCCCACTGAAGTATTTCTACGGGGAAAATTTTTCCTTTTCCACTGCTAAACCTTTCAACTTCCAAAGGCTCTGATAGCAGCATTCATCCACTAACGAAAGTGTGCTTATTACAAGTAACCTACTCTTTTTAAAAGACTTGACTGACATGACCTACTTTGCATCAGCTTATTAACCACTGACTTGCTGATGAGTATTGGGAAAAAAATAAGTTCAAAAGTATGATTTTAAAATAGAATCATAACAAAAGATGACTGGTGGCAAAAGTTTCACTTTCTTAAAAATGTGACTTGGAAACAGCCAAGTATGGACAGATGCCTCCGTTATAAAAGAGGAGAACCAGAGAATGCAGTTTAAAATGCAGGTCAGAGATCAGAAGATTGTTGTTTAATACCCCTGTGACCTAACTATTATACTTTATTTACAGATTAAGAAACACAGTCTAAAAGAGATGAAAGGACCTTAAGTGTTTACACTGATAGTGTTCTTTCCTCACCTCAGCGGCTCTGAGAAATGAGAATCAAACCAGTTACACGTGAAAAGTCAACTTAGACACTCTGCTTTCAAATAAACAGAAATCTGCTGTTTAATAGTAGAAATTTAAGTAACTGGTAATTCAGAGACAGTGGATTGAAGAGGCTAAAAGAAAATCTTTAGAGATAACACATGGTAACTGGTCTTAATTCGGTGATCACTTTATAAAGTATAAATATATCAAATCACTGTGTTGTATACCCAAAACTAATATAATATATTAATATTTTTGAAAAAGGGAAAATATAAATAGATAAGGATATTTCCAAGCACTAGGATTTCAACATTCTCAATATTAAAAAATAAAAGTCAACATTATGTCAAGCCACGGTCAATGAGTATTTCTTCTTTAAAAAAACATCCTGGAACAAACATCCACAAGACCAATAGTGTTCTCAAAGTAGTTACTTTAAGAATTTATGAACTTAGTAGGTAGGTTACTGCCAATACACAGAACATACTATAACTCCCCATTTAGAAATGAGCTTCAGTTTTCTTCACACCATGATTTAATTTCTTCCCCACTTCCTGCCACAATGAAGCACCACAGTCCTGAAATCCAGTCTAACAGAAGTTGTTAAAATACTTTCAAGTTTTGGGGACTCCTATTTCCAGCAGTTTGCCAGATTGTGCAGAGAAATCCCTCTTGCTACGGAACACCTAAAAATACTAAATAAAATATTTAAACAAAAACAAAGCACAACTATCCTAGTGATAACGGTGCCACCATTTGCACCAGAGGTATCTGGCTGGTGTCTCTTAGGCTAGAGTTTCAGGAGCCATAGATTTCACAGGTAAAGGTCTGGGGTCTAAGCAAAATAGAAGTTATGTCATAGAAATCCCCTCTTTTGTCCCCCCCTCACATACATAAAGCCAAATATAAATCAAGAAAGAGCAACAGGTTTCAAGAGATTTACCTACATCAGCCATGGCTAGATGGGGACAGGAAAAAGTCTCTTCAGAGAACTTCTGATTACAAGACGGCACCTGTGAGAGTTTAGGACTGCAATTTGTGCTATGAAGTAGGGTGGGCTTCGGTGTTGGTTAATCCAATGCATCAACACTATCAGTAAGCACAAAGCAGCAATTTCTCTCTCTACTCTGCCATCTAATATACAGGGATATAGGAAAAAGGAAAATATCTATCTAGAATTACCTCCAAATATCTATAAACTTTAATAGCTGTGTGACGTTGAACAAATTATCTAACTGCTCTGAGCCTCAGTTTCCTCACTTCTGAAATTAGGATGATAGTGGGTATCTATTAGTTATTGGGAAAATTAAAAACAGATTTTAGATTAAATACTTAGATTAAATACATATGTGATGCTTAAGAAAGTTCCTCAAGTTCATACTAAAATTTCAGTAACCGCTGTTATTATGAGACATGGTTCTCTTTTTCTTTCTTTTTTTAAAGTTTTCATCTATTTATTAAAACAAGATGTGTCTAGGAGTTTAAAATACACTGGACACCATTATCCTTTGTGAGTAATGCAGAGAGCCATTTAAAACAAACTCAACTTCACCGTATTTTGTAACACTGGTCTATTAAGAGTGAATCCCTACCCATATTCCTAGACTGTAAACAATGGTAGAACACATTAGGGATCATACATAATAGACAAAACCCTTAAATTGTCTTATTTGCTTTATACAATCAATGCATATTTAAGCAAAACTGAATTCCTTATTAAGCAAACATTTTTGCATAAGCTGCCTTCTCTTTCTCTTTATCTTCCTGTGCCTTGATCTTTTGCTTGACTTTCAGCAATTCTGCCTGGAGAGCTTTATCCTCTGGTGCTATCTCCTGAGCTTTCTTAAGATCAGCCAATGCTTGATCATATTTCTTTTAGTTCTTTCCATCCTTGGGCTCTACGGTACAGTGTTTCGGTATTTGCTGGATCTATTTCAAGGGCCTCCAAACAACTGTCAACTGCTCCCTGCCAATCGGACATCTTCAGTTTGCAAGCGCCGATATTCAGCACACAGCTCAAGCGACAGGCTGCAGCTTTGCTCTACCTGTGTTCTCAGTAGCAGCCTTCGAGCCTTCCACATACCTTAAAACTTTTGTGTATTTTTTAATGGCCATCTCCCAGTTCTGGGATTTGAAAAAAGTATTTCCAATGTTTTTTAAGTCTTCCATTATTAGTAAAATTTTATCTAAATCTTTTAAATCTATGTCTGCATCCTCGGGGAAGTCTGGATGACTGTCACCAGATCCATCCTTTGGAAATATTCCCCAATCACTCCCTCCCTTCAGTTCTCCGCATTCTGCAATAACACACCATTTGGCAGGTAGAGTAGAAACAGATTAATTAATAAAGACAGAAGAGTTTTAAAGAGGTGGAGGGAAGCAACATAAAAAGCAAAGCTATTCAACTCAAGACTTTACACTCAATGGAGTGATATACACCAGCAGTCCCCAACCCCCAGGCCGAGCACCACTCCTGGTCCACGCGGCCTTTTAGGAACCGGGCCCGAACAGCAGGAGGGGGGCAGGGAGTAAGCAAAGCTTCATCTGGGGCTCCCCACTGCACGAATTACCGCCTGAACCATCCCCCCCAACCCCCACTACCGGTCCATAGAAAAACTGTCTTCCGCGAAACCGGTGCCTGGTGCCAGAAAGGTTGGGGACTGCTGATATACACCATCTACCATCCAAGATATGGGAAATCCCAAAGACTGGTCAAGTGTGTACTTTTTAAATACATTCTTGGAACACTGGTCAAAATACACCCTTATGAGGAGTGATTGTACTTTATTACAATGAAGGACTTCTATCAACAGTTATAGAAAACATTAGCACTATTATCTCTTGATTATCATGAGACCTTCTGGGAAGACATCAGAGATCGGCCAAAGAACCAACCAAGAATGAAGAGGAAAGTTTAAGAGTGCACAGTATTTTAATAAAACGACTAAGAAGCAGGGCAAGCTGACAAAAAATCTTGAAAACAGTAGGAACAGGCTATGGGCATTGTTTATAGATGAGATGATCCCAAAATCTGTTCAACAGATAGAAATTTTTATGTTCTAGAACAAAACCAAGGGAAGGGTACAAAGAATTCACAAGGTGATACCACATAAGTAATTGGGGGGCTCCTCACAGGGGATCAGGATCAGAAGCATCACACGGAACACAGAGAGGTTCTGCTAGCATAATGAGATATGGTTTGGCAAGTCTGAAAACATATAGCTCGATTTATTACAGTTTTCAGCAAATCCTGGAAGTATATCAGTGACAAGGCTACCACTGGAGAACTTTTATAGACAAACCTGGACTTTAGATTCCAGGGTGTCCTAGGAGACCAGACAATAAAGGCAAAGTTGGGATACATACTGGCATATGGAGTAATAATGAGAATAATGAGAGAGAGCACTCAACAACAACACAGATGAAAACCAAAGAACAAGTCTTGGGAAATGGCCCAAATACTAAAGAAGGGCTTTATTAACACACAGTTGTTTTCCAGAAAAGAGGAATAAGGGTCTTCAGCTCCAAAAGATCCTTATTAAAACACTAGTAACACATGCACACAGTAACAAAATCAGACTTGAGAAAACCAAATAAAATAAACAAATATTTGCAAAAGATCTCTAAAACCTTGCAACTCAGAAGTGTGGCCCCTAAAGCAGAAGTATTGGCACTGTCCTACCTGAAAGTTCCTAAGAAATACAGAATCTCAGGCCCCACACAGACCTCCAGAATCAGCCTCTGCATTTTAATAAGATACCCAAGTGATTTGCATGCATATTAAAATTTGAGAAGCACTGTGATAAAAGACACCAGAACATTTTAGTTTCTAAACATTCTGACTCAGCAAACTTAGAGCCTAGTTAGGGAAACTATCAAACAAACGGAAAAATGAGATTTAAGAATAAGTAATCTTATAACTAGAAACATTTTTATTGAATTGTTTTAGCCTTATCCTATATAATATGGTTGTAGAGAATATTTTTAAATGCCACCATTCTGGTTGTTTATTTACATTATATAATAACAAGCTGCCCCCTAACCCAAGGCTTTGGACACAGAGAAAGTTAACAAGGCTCTTCATTCTTCAACTTGGCCTTATAGCAGGCTATATTTAAAGGTAAGAAAAGCCAGAAAGTAATGAAGTACAGAAGTCTAAAGTAAACTTTCTTACCAGATTACTTTACTGGCATAATAAAAATAGTGCTTTTCCAAACAAACAAAAACCCCACAACTACAGATCTATTACTTTAGATGTGTAGACACATGTAGTTTTTAAAGTGCTTTTCACATGTTCCAAACTAAGTAAAATCTTTACCATTGGTTACACAAATGATCCTGTACAGGACCTGAGTGCTTATGCAAAAGTTTTAGTAACATTTGTGACATTTCCAGAGAAAGAATTAATCAGAATCTGTTACCAGACAGAAATTTACCTGCTAGACTGATCAGATGATGGTCTTGGTGGCAGTGGTTCCACTGAAAATAATTCCTCGCTGCCTTGCATGGCATCTATGCTGGTACTTGCCAGTGTAAAAGGTGCAGTTGGACGAGCAATACCCATTCTGACAGGAACAATCAGTGACTCTGCTACATTGCACAATTCTTCTACTGCATAAGGTAACAGTGCTTGGAATACACGCTTACATTTTCCAATTGGTTGTGGAATAAAGTTGCTAGAGCAAAAAGGGAAATACAGGAATCTTCTGAATCCTTTCATATACAAAATTTTATCACTATCACAAAAAAATGTGAGCAAAATTATATAGAAGCCAAAATAAAAAATTATGTCTTACTTTTTCTTTTTAGATGAAGCCATTTCCACACTAAGGATGACGAAAACTCTTGCAACTGATCGCAAAAACCTCATTGTTACAGCAATAGCTTCTTCTCTACGTCCCGGTGTGTATTTGTTTTGGAGTTCTTTCACTAGTGTACCTAGTAGAGTATCTAAAAGCTTTAAAAATAGTAATCCACTCTATTAATGTTGAGACATCTCCTAAGATGTTTAGACATTCATAAAGGAAAAAGTTCTAACACTTTTTCGCTATTAACATTTCATAATAAAAACATCAAAATATATTTAACCAAAACAATTACAATGTCAGTGATTAATTTATGCCACATACCCACCACTACGCTTGACCTACAGTGGTTCTCAAATGTCTGATTTCTTGTTTTTTAGTCTCAAACTCCTATGAATATCAATTACTATTTAGCAGAACAAAACCTAATATATCAAATCAGAGAAAGAATATATTTCACTCAGTACAGGGTACTTACCAAAACATCAGAGTAGACTCAAATATTTATATTAATATATTCATAATCCCATCCCTCTCACTTAACCATTATTACTTTCTAGTCGCATTTCTACACATGGTGTATCATAAAGTTATTAATTACAGAGAACACCCAATTCCACATTGTTTTCCCTGTTGTTTTTTAAATGTTACTTAAAATAACCTTTATTTTTAAATCACTGCATTACATTTCAGTAAGTGGTTGACTTGAGTCAATAGTCCTCTATTATCGGATCCATAAAAGTATTTGTTTTTCAATTTTGTATTATGCTGTGACACAATCTTTTTCTTTCCCATATTGTAGATTATTTCTTTATGAAAACTTCTGAGGGCAATGTTAGTTTTATGGTTCTTGACACTGACAAGTTGTTTTCCAAAGGAGTACCAAATGCAATGCCACCTCATCAGTGTCCAAGTCTCATCAGCACTGGGTTTTATAGTTTATATTCTTTTCTAATTTCACAGCAAAAAGATATTTAAAAAAAATTCACACTGAGTTACTATTAATCTTGAACACTGCTTCATACATTTTTATACTGGTTTTTTTTTTTTTTTTTGCGGTACTAGGGCCTCTCACTGTTGTGGCCTCTCCCGTTGCGGAGCACAGGCTCCAGGCGCGCAGGTTCAGCGGCCATGGCTCACGGGCCCAGCCGCTCCGCGGCATGTGGGATCTTCCCGGACCAGGGCACGAACCCGTGTCCCCTGCATCGGCAGGCGGACTCTCAACCACTGCGCCACCAGGGAAGCCCTATACCGTTGTATTTTTAATACACTCTAGGATTTTTATTTAGAATGAAAGAAGGAGCTTTCATTGATTGATCTAAAATGAGAAATTTAAATCACCCCCAAAATTCCATTCCCCTTAATGCACTATTTAATTAGAGCTTACTGGTACTTGGGAGCTTGATTAGTAAAATTATGGGAAACTACGTAAAAAAACATCCTTTTCATGTGCTTGTAAATAATTATTCAAAGGACTTACCAAAATATCTGCTGTACACTTGACTATAAGGCAGTGAGTGAAACAGTCCAACCGAATTGTGCCACTTTGCTGATTGAGGTATACTTGCTCTTCTGGCAAAAGATGGCCTATCCTGCTGCTGGCACTGAGACTTGAGGGGAAAGAAAGAATGCACTGTAATCGCCTACACTAACATGAGAAATAAATAACTCTAAAAAAATGTTAATGAATACATACGGGTCTTTATTCTCCTGTGACCCAAACATAATCATAGATTTCAAAGCATTCCAGTCCTGTAGAACACGCTCCAAGGCAAGCTGGGCAAATCTGGGGGGTTCTAAATCATGATCAGGCATATCTGAATCTAAAAAGAAAAAGAAAAGAAATAGTGGGTAAGGCAGAAATAAATATACCGCTTTTCCTATATGTCATAACTGTCAAATTAACTCACCTTCAGGATTGGCTGTTTTTCGGTTACGATCCTCCCTGATTCGAGGAGGTCTGTATTGGCAGTGCTCTACTGTCTGCCTCGCAACTGTCTGCACTAAAAAGAGTAAGAGGTGCTCTCCCCTGCAAAACAGCACATTGTTATGCGGAGGAGGAGAGGCTACTTACCTATGCTGTGCTTTTACAACTCAATTTATGTCCTAAAAATCCCACTACTTGCCTGCTATTTGGCAGAGTGACCAAATTAGTAGCAGTGAGCAGGCGATAAAGTAGATCGAGCCGAGCAGATTTCTGTCCAGCAATCAGAGTTTTACATTTACACTTCTCCCAGCAATCACAATAGGCTGTTGGTGATGTCCGTTTGAGTCTAGAAAGAATTCATACACAAGTACAAAAACAGAAATTTTTTTTAAAATACAAAGGTCTATATTGAAATTACAGAGGCGTAACTCATTAAAACTCAACAGAACCCTTGTTAACTTTTAAATGCAAAGTGTAACTGTTCACGCAACAAATAGGATTACTTTAGTGGTGTAAAGTCTGTAAAGCAACATATGAGAAGAGGTATCTTAACTGTCTTGTCAAACACCACTGTAGCATCTAGCACAGTGAGTACACCTAGTAAGCATTCAGTAAGTAAGGTGATTCTCACTTTCAGATATTTAAAACAAGGAAGACAAACTTATTAGCCAAAATTCAAGATGGCGGAGGAGTATGACGTGGAGATCACCTTCCTCCCCACAAATATGTCAGAAATACATCTACATGTGGAACAAAGCCTACAGAACACCTACTGAACGCTGGCAGAAGACCTCAGACCTCCCAAAAGGCAAGAAACCCCCCACGTACCTGGGTAGGGCAAAAGAGAAAAGGAAAAACAGAGACAAAAGGATAGGGACGGGACCGGCACCAGTGGGAGGGAGCTGTGAAGGAGGAAAGGTTTCCACACACTAGGAATTAATGGGCAGAGACGGGGGTAGGGGGTGGCGGAGGGGGAAAGCTTCAGAGCCATGGAGGAGAGCGCATCAACAGGGGTGTGGAGGGCAAAGGGGATTCCCTCACAGAGGATTGGTGCCGACCAGCACTCACCAGCCTGAGAGGCTTGTGTGCTAAGCCGCCGGGGCGGGCGGGGGCTGGGAGCTGAGGTTCAGGCTTCAGAGGTCAGATCCCAGGGAGAGGACTGGGGTTGGCAGCGTGACCACAGCCTGAAGGGGGCTAGTGCGACACAGCTAGCCGGGAGGGAGTCCGGGAAAAAGGCTGGAACTGCCTAAGAGGCAAGAGACCATTGTTTCGTGGTGCGAGAGGAGAGGGGATTCAGAGCACCGCCTAAACAAGCTTCAGAGAAGGGCACGAACCGCGGCTATCACCGCAGACCCCAGAGAAGGGCATGGGACGCTAAGGCTGCTGCTGCCGCCACCAAGGAGCCTGTGTGCGAGCACAGGTCACTATCCACACCTCCCCTCCCGGGAACCTGTGCAACTCGCCACTGCCAGGGTCCCGTGATCCAGGGACAACTTCCCTGGGAGAACACACGGCACACCTCAGGCTGTTACAACGTCACCCTGGCCTCTGCCGCCACAGGCTCGCCCAGCATTCCGTACCCTTCCCTCCCCCCAGACTGAGTGAGCCAGAGCCCCCTAATCAGCTGCTCCTTTTACCCCGTCCTATCTGGGTGGGGAACAGATGCCCTCAGGCGACCTACAGGCAGAGGCAGAGCCAAATCCAAAGCTGAACCCCAGGAGCTGCACGAAAAAAAGTAGAGAAAGGGAAATCTCTCCCAGCAGCCTCAGGAGCAGCAGATTAAATCTCCACAGTCAACTTGATGCACCCTGCATTTCTGGAATACCTGAATAGAAAACGAATCATCCCAAATTGAGGCGGTGGACTTTGGAAGCAACGATATATATATTTTTTTCCCTTTTTCTCTTTTTGTGAGTGTATATGTGTATGCACCTTTGTTTGATTTTGTCTGTATAGCTTTGCTTTTACCATTTGTCCTAGGGTTCTGTCCGTTTTTGGGTTTTTTTTGGTATAGTTTTTAGCACTTGTTATCGTTGGTGGATTTGGTTTTTGGTTTGGTTGCTCTCTTCTTTCTTTCAATTACTTTTAAATTTTTTTCTTTTTAATAATTTTTTAAATTAATAACTTTATTTTTTTCTTTTTTTTTTCTCCCTTTTCTTCTGAGCCATGGGGCTGATAGGGTCTTTGTGCTCCAGCCGAGTATCAGGCCTGTGCCTCTGAGGTGGGAGAGCCGAGTTCCACCAGAGACCTCCCAGTTCCACGTAATATCAAACAGCAAAAGCTCTCCCACAGAACGCCATCTCAACACTGAGACCCAGCTCCACCCAACGACCAGCAAGCCACAGTGCTTGACACCCTATGCCAAACAACTAGCAAGACAGGAACACAACCCCACCCATTAGCAGAGACGCTGCCTAAAATCATAATAAGGTCACAGACACCCTAAAACACACCACCAGACGTGGTCCTGCCCACCAGAAAGATAACATGCAGCCTCATCTTCCAGAACACAGGCACCAGTGTCCTTGACCAGGAAGCCTACACAACCCACGGAACCAACCTTAGCCACTGGGGGCCGACAACAAAAACAATGGGAACTACGAAACTGCAGCCTGTGAAAAGGAGACCCCAAACACATTAAGTTAAGCAAAATGAGAAGACAGAGAAACACACAGCAGATGAAGGAGCAAGGTAAAAACCCACCAGACCAAACAAATGAAGAGGAAACAGGCAGTCTACCTGAAAAAGAATTCAAAATAATGAGAGTAAAGATGATCTGAAATCTTGGAAATAGAATGGAGAAAATACAAGAAACATTTAACAAGAACCTAGAAGACCTTAAGAGCAAACAAACAATGATGAACAACACAAAATATGAAATTAAAAATTCTCTAGAAGTAATCAATAGCAGAATAACTGAGGTAGAAGAACAGATAAGTGACCTGGAAGATAAAATAGTGGAAATAACTACTGCAGAGCAGAATAAAGAAAAAAGAATGAAAAGATTTGAGGACAGTCTCAGAGACCCCTGGGACATTAAACACACCAACATTCGAATTATAGGGGTCCCAGAAGAAGAAAAGAAAAGAAAGGGACTGAGAAAGTATTTGAAGAGATTACAGTTAAAAACCTCCCTAATATGGGAAAGGAAATAGTCAATCAAGTCCAGGAAGCGCAGAGTCCCATACATGAAAAATCCAAGGAGAAACACGCCAAGACAAATATTAATCAAGCCATCAAAAATTAAATACAAGGAAAAAATGTTAAAAGCAGCAAGGGAAAAGCAACAAATAACATACAAGGTAAATCCCATAAGGTTAACAGCTGATCTTTCAGCAGAAACTCTGCAAGCCAGAAGGGAGTGGCAGGACATAGTTTAAGTGATGAAAGGGAAAAACCTACAACCAAGATTACTCTACCCAGCAAGGATCTCATTCAGATTTGATGGAGAAATTTAAAACCTTTACAGACAAGCAAAAGCTAAGAGAAGTCAGCACCACCAAACCAGCTTTACAACAAATGCTAAAGGAACTTCTCTAGGAAGGAAACACAAGAGAAGGAAAAGACCTACAATAACAAACCCAAAACAATTAAGAAAATGGTAATAGAAACAGATATATTGATAACTACCTTAAATGTAAATGGATTAAATGCTCCAATGAAAAGACATAGACTGCATGAATGGATACAAAAACAAGACCCGTATATGTCTATGAGAGACCCACTTCAGACCTAGTGACACATACAGACTGAAAGTGAGGGGATGGAAAAAGATATTCCATGCAAATGGAAATCAAAAGAAAACTGGAGTAGCAATTCTCATATCAGACAAAACTGACTTTAAAATACAAACTATTGGGCTTCCCTGGTGGCGCAGTGGTTGAGAATCTGTCTGCCAATCCAGGCGACATGGGTTCGAGCCCTGGTCTGGGAAGATCCCACATGCCACGGAGCAACTAGCCCCCTGAGCCACAACTACTGAGCCTGCACGTCTGGAGCTTGTGCTCCGCAACAAGAGAGGCCTCGACAGTGAGAGGCCCGCGCACCGCGATGAAGAGTGGCCCCCGCTCGCCACAACTAGGGAAAGCCCTTGCACAGAAACGAAGACCCAACACAGCAAAAAATAAAGAAAGAAAGAGGCTTTTATTTAAAAAAATAAAAAATAAAATAAAATAAAATTGAAAAAATACAGACTATTATAAGAGACAAGGACACTACATGATGATCAAGGGCTCAATCCAAGAAGAAGATATAACAATTGTAAATATTTATGCACCCAACATAGGAGCACCTCAATACATAAGGCAAATGCTAACAGCCATAAAAGGGGAAATCGACAGTAACACAATCCTAGTAGGGGACTTTAACACCCCACTTTCACCAATGGACAGATCATCCAAAATGAAAATAAATAAGGAAACACAAGCTTTAAATGGCACATTAAACAAGATGGACTTAATTGATACTTATAGGACATTCCATCCAAAAACAACAGAATACACTTTCTTCTCAAGTGCTCATGGAACATTCTCCAGGACAGATCATATCTTGGGTAACAAATCATGCCTTGGTAAATTTATGAAAATTGAAATCATACCAAGTATCTTTTCCAACCACAACGCTATGAGACTAGGTATCAATTACAGGAAAAAAATCTGTAAAAAATAAAAACACATGGAGGCTAAACAATACACTACTAACCAAGAGATCACTGAAGAAATCAAAGAGGAAATCAAAAAATACCTAGAAAAAACTGACAATGAAAACACAATGACCCAAAACCTATGGGATGCAGCAAAAGCAGTTCTGAGAGGGACGTTTATAGCAATACAATCCTACCTCAAGAAACATCTCAAATAAACAACCTAACCTTACACCTAAAGCAATTAGAGAAAGAACAACAACAAAAAAAAACCCCCAAATTTAGCAGAAGGAAAGAAATCATAAAGATCAGATCAGAAATAAATGAAAAAGAAATCAAGGAAACAATAGCAAAGATCAATAAAACTAAAAGCTGGTCCTTAGAGAAGATAAAATTGATAAACCGTTAGCCAGACTCATCACAAAAAAACGGGAGAAGACTCAAATCAATAGAATTAGAAAAGAAAAATGAGAAGTAAAAACTGACACTGCAGCAATACAAAGGATCATGAGAGATGACTACAAGCAACTATATGCCAATAAAATGGACAACCTTGAAGAAAAGGACATATTCTTAGAAAAGCATAAACTTCCAAGACTGAACCAGGAAGAAATAGAAAATATAAACAGACCAATCACAAGCACTGAAATTGAGACTGTGATTTAAAATCTTCCAACAAACAAAAGTCCAGTACCAGATGGCTTCACAGGCGAATTCTACCAAACATTTAGAGAAGAGCTAACACCAATCCTTCTCAAAATCTTCCAAGATACAGCAGAGGGAGGAATACTCCCCAACTCATTCTACGAGGCCACCATCACCCTGATACCAAAACCAGACAAAGATGTCACAAAGAAAGAAAACTACAGGCCAGTATCACTGATGAACATAGATGCAAAAATCCTCAACAAAATACTAGCAAACAGAATCCACTAAAAGGATTATATACCATGATCAAGTGGGGTTTATCCCACAAATGCAAGGATTCTTCATTATATGCAAGCCAATCAATGTGACAAAACATATTAAAAATTGAAGAATAAAAACCATATGATAATCTCAACAGATGCAGAAAAAGCTTTTGACAAAATTCAACACTCATTTATGATAAAACCCACCCACTAAGTAGGCATAGAGGGAACTTACCTCAACATAATAAAGGCCATATATGACAAACCTACAGCCAACATTGCTCTCAATGGTGAAAAATTGAAACAGTATCCTCTAAGATCATGAACAAGACAAGGTTGTCCACTCTCACCACTATTATTCAACATAGTTCTGGAAGTTTTAGCCACAGCAATCAAAGAAAAAGAAATAAAGGAATCCAAATCGGAAAAGAAAAAGTAAAACTCTCACTGCAGATGACATGATACTATACATAGAGAATCCTAAAGGTGCTACCAGAAAACTACTAGAGCTAATCAATGTATCTGGTAAAGTAGCAGGATACAAAATTAATTCACAGAAATCTCTTGCATTCCTATACACTAATGATGAAAAATCTGAAAGAGAAATTAAGGAAACACTCCCATTTACCACTGCAACAGAAAGAATAAAATACCTAGGAATAAAGCTACCTAAGGAGACAAAAGACCTGTATGCAGAAAACTACTAAGACACTGATGAAAGAAATTAAAGGTAATACAAACAGATGGAGAGATATACCATGTTCTTGGATTGGAAGAATCAACACTGTGAAAATGGCTATACTACCCAAAGCAATCTGCAGATTCAATGCAATCCCTATCAAACTACCAATGGCATTTTTCACAGAACTAGAAGGAAAATTTCACAATCTGTATGGAAACACAAAAGACCCCATATATAGCCAATGCAATCTTGAGAAAGAAAAATGGAGCTGGAGGAATCAGGCTCCCAGACTTCAGACTATACTACAAAGCTACAGTAATCGAGAGAGTATGGTACCGGCACAAAAACAGAAATATAGATCAATGGAACAGGATAGAAAGCCCAGAGATAAACCCATGCACATATGGTCACCTTATTTTTGATAAAGGAGACAAGACTATACAATGGAGAAAAGACAGCCTCTTCAATAGGTGGTGCTGGGAAAACTGGATAGCTAAATGTAAAAGAATGAAATTATAACACTCCCTAACACCATACACAAAAATAAACTCAAAATGGATTAAAGACCTAAATGTAAGGCCAGAAACTATCAAACTCTTAGAGGAAAACATAGGCAGAACACTCTATGACATAAATCACAGCAAGATCCTTTCTGACCCACCTCCTGGAGAAATGGAAATAAAAATAAACAAATGGGACCTAATGAAACTTCAAAGCTTTTGCACAGCAAAGGAAACCATAAACAAGACGAAAAGACAATCGTCAGAATGCGAGAAAATATTTGCAAATGAAGCAACTGATAAAGGATTAATCTCCAAAATTTACAAGCAGCTCATGCAGCTCAATATCAAAAAAACAAACAACCCAATCCAAAAACGGGCAGAAGACCTAAATAGACATTTCTCCAAAGAAGATATACAGATTGCCAACAAACACGTGAAAGGTTGCTCAACATCACTAATCATCAGAGAAATGCAAATCAAAACTACAATGAGGTATCACCTCACACCAGTCAGAATGGCCATCATCATAAAATCTTCAAACAATAAATGCTGGAGAGGGTGTGGAGAAAAGGGAACCCTCTTGCACTGCTAGTGGAAATGTAAACTGATTCAGCCACTATGGAGAACAGTATGGAGTTTCCTTAAAAAACTAAAAATAGAACTACCATATGACCCAGCAATCCCACTACTGGGCATATTCCCTGAGAAAACCATAATTCAAAACGAGTCATGTACCACAATGTTCACTGCTGCTCTATTTACAATAGCCAAGACATGGAAGCAACCTAAGTGTCCATCAACAGATGAATGGATAAAGAAGATGTGGCACATATATACAATGGAATACTACTCAGCCAGAAAAAGAAACGAAGTTGAGTTATTTGTAGTGAGGTGGATGGACCTAGAGTCTGTCATACAGAGTGAAGTAAGGCAGAAAGAGAAAAACAAATACCGTATGCTAACACATATATATGGAATCTAAAGAAAAAATAAAGGTTCTGAAGAACCCAGGGGCAGGACAGGAATAAAGACCCAGACGTACAGAACGGACTTGAGGACACAGGGAGGGGGAAGAGTAAGCTGGGACGAAGTGAGAGAGTGGCACGGACACATATACACTACCAAATGTAAAGTAGATACCTAGTGGGAATCAGCTGCATAGCACAGTGAGATCAGCTCAGTGCTCTGTGACCACCTAGAGGGGTGGGATAGGGAGGGTGGGAGGGAGACTCAAGAGGGAGGAGATATGGGGATATATGTATATGTATAGGTGATTCACTTCGTTATAAAGCAGAAACTAACACACCATTGTAAAGCAATTATACTCCAATAAAGATGTTAAAAAGAAAATAAATAAAGCACAATAGATGATTTTTACAAAGCAATTCTCTATTTAAACTATTTTTACATCCACACCTGTGGCACAGCTATAGCTGATGTCCCTACTGGGACTCTGAGGCACTGCAAATGTTAGTGCTGGGATAATTTTATTGCTTCTTAGGTCTGTGAAAACTAAGAAACTAACCATAGCAACTCTATTGCTGGATGAAGGTTATTACATTTAGTTTAAGAAGTAAACAAGGCACGGGCTTCCCTGGTGGCACAGTGGTTGAGAGTCCGCCTGCCAATGCAGGGGACACGGGTTCGTGCCCCGGTCCGGGAAGATCCTACATGCCGCGGAGCGGCTAAGCCCGTGAGCCATGGCTGCTGAGCCTGCGCGTCCGGAGCCTGTGCTCCGCAACGGGAGAGGCCCGCGTACCGCAAAAAAAAAAACCAAAAAAAAAACAAGGCACATGCCAAATCATGATTCCCTTAATGCCTTCAGAGGTTTCCTGCTAATACACCCTACTACAGGGGGGCCTGAGACTTTGGCTGGAGAACACAGACAGAAACATTCTGTATATATGTTTCTTAAAAGACTGATTCTAGTCACAATGTACGATCACATATTTCTTGCACATTAGGCTGGTTTTATGTAAAGAGTAGAACTAGCAAACAAACATTGCAAAGTACTCTTTAAATCAAAAACTACGTTTTAATACACACAGTGGCTTAACGTGGGCAACCTGACAGAACCTCATGCTTTCTGAATAATGAAACAAAGCATGACTCAGTACAGATTATTTTAATATGGGAATATGAATCTAAGTAGTTTACAATATTAAAGAAAACTAAAGTCACACTCACTTGCAATCATGACCTTTATGACAAACCCTTGCACATTCTGTACAACAACAGAGGGACTCCAGCAAGCCACAGGTACGACACTCAAAAATATCCTAAAATGAAAAGGATATACTTTTTAGAAAAATGATATGTATGTCTCATCACAATAATTATTTCTGGTATTTTCTAAAACAATTCAATCACAACAACAGCAGAGCAAAATTAATGTGCTCTGGGAAACAGTCACAGATGGGTACACAAATGGGAATCAAATATTACCAGAAGGGCAAAAATAATCTGTATCATCCAAAAAAAGGCATAACAGTTATAAAATCTAAATCAAGAGCTGTGAATCAGATTATACTACCCAGCGAAGATTTCTAATTTTTATGACAGCCTGTAACTGGTGTTAACAGTCAACTCCTTTGCCTCATTTATTTAGGAATTAAATACAAATTAATTTTCTCTGGAGAATTTTATAACTCAGGAGTAAAAGGAAATACCAGACTTGCAATTCCAAAGCTAAGAACTATAACTCTAGTGATGGTCAAAGGGAAGAAAAGAAAACCTAGATAGCATAAATATAGGGAAATATAAAATAACTTACCTGGTTAATGTGCTCTGCTCCAGTCCATGTAAAACTGCAGGTATCGTTACAACATAAGACATATAAAGGAGAGTCATCAGGGTTGGTACCTGATGGGCAAACCATGCCCATAAATACATCTTCCTCTTTTTCACTTGAGGACACTTCAGCTAAAAAGATTAAAAACATAATAGTTCATACATCAAGAAAAGACTTACAGCCATCTACTCCTTTCCTCAAATGGAAAAGCTCTAACATTTACATAGTATAAATAAGAAACTACTATATATTAATAAAATAAATTGACATACAAAGTCAACAATGCAAGGAAATCTAGTCAATTCTGGTGCAAAGTAAAGCAAAGCATAATTATATCATAACCACATATGAGGACAATACAAATACATCAAACATCAGCCTTCTGAGTCATTAGCTCTACCTCATGCAGTTAAGATTCAAGTTCTAGCTCTACTTAACAAATTATAGACAATCACATAATTTATTCATAGCCAGTATTTTTTAAAAGATAACTACTAAATCTTTTAAAGGCTGGCTGGCAGGAACTGATATTCCTTAATGCTTTCTGTTAGGCAGTAAATCCAAGTCAGAAAGAACAGTAAGACTTCTGGCCTGTTCTTTCCATAAAATTTTATCACTAACACGAATTAACACGTGGACAGGTTCTAAGAGTAATCCATCTTTTCTTTCAAAAGATTAATCATTACACAATCCATTACGGAATTTTTTTTTAATTGAAGGAAATTTATACCAGCTGCTTTTTGATGGAAAGTTAGAAGGTACAATATGCTTGAAAAAAGTATAAGCATATGAATTTCATACACATAAGCAAAAGAATTATCTTGACAGTTTCTAATCAGTATCATTTCCATATACAGAAATTAGGTTTGAATAATTATAGAAGAGAATCTATTCAAATTAAAAAATAAGCAACCCTTTTAGAACTTGAAATAAATTACCTTTTGCAATTTTCTGGGCTGTTTCTAAAATGGTAATTGCAGCAGGATAAGCTCGGCCACTTACAGCTGACATAAATGGGGTCATACCTCTTGCATCCCTAAAATGAGAAAAATTGTATATAAAAATATTATCAATTACTGTCCTTCCTGATTATGAAAGTTAACATATGTTCATGATCAAACAAAAAAATAGTTTTGTCTTAGTAAATAATGTCTCACCATTCAAAGAAAACCATCAGTGGTATTTTCTGGCCTCATATTACCTCACTTAAAGCCACTTTGTGGAACCTCTGTCTCTCTAAACCATGGTCTACTTTCTTGGCTTTAGTGACACTAAAGAATAGACCAGCAAGGGCTCTGGAGTAAACTAACACTTTCTAGACGTGAGCATAGTAACAGGCTCTATCTCAAGCTATTGTGAGGAGGATTATATGAATTATTACTTAAAAGGTTTCAGCACAGTGCCTAGCAAAAAACAAGTATTCAGTTAAGTGTTAGCTATTATTATTACGAGTTTCCTCTTTAAAATGTATTTAAACATTCTTCACTGAATTTCTATTTCCTCCTAGACCCCTCACATTTCCCAGAAGTCAGTCCTCAGCCGTTTGTGCCTCTCTCTCTCTTCTGCCATAGCAACCACCACTTCTCTCACAATAATACGGTTCCAACACCTACACTTGTTTACTTGATAAGCCTACTTGGGATTTCCCAGTGGTATCTTACATTCAATGTGTCTAAAACTCAAATCATCTTTCTCCGCAAACCTGCTCTCTACCTGACTTATCTATGTCACCCAACAGTATCACTGTCCCAAGTAACTTCAGACAAAAATTTTGGTTCTTCACAAAGTATTCCTTCTAAAGCAATTTTTAAACTTCTGCATCTCATCTTTCTTTTCCATTTTCAACAACTCAATAGTTCAGTTTATTACAACACACATATTAAAGGCTATGACAGACATATAAACATAGCCTTGACTCTGGTTTCTACTCTTGCCTATTTTCATCTCTTTTATACCACCATCTCATTACTATTCTTATAATCCCACTTTGATACTATTACAATCTAACAAAGGCCATTATTGAGAGGATTCAAGCCCGAAGAACAGAGACCAAAGTAGTGATTTTAACGTATTTTTTTCAGATCCACTGGCTGTTGTTCTCTTCTTTCTAATCCTCCACTCTGAATTGGATGAATTACTGTTCCTCATAATATTCATACTTCTCCATGTTGTTGTTCCCTCTTCTCCCTATTTCTCATGGTTCTACTCAAACTTCATTTTCATGAAGCTGCTTACTGTAGAATAAACATACTTCTCCCTTCTGTTTACTCCAAAACACACTTATGTATCCCTTTAGCCAGATTCAACCAAGAAAAAAGCTCAAATAAATAAAATCAGAATTGAAAGAGAAGTTACAACCAAGATCAAACAAATACAAAGGATCATAAGAGATTTACTATGAACGATTACACACCAATAAAATGGACAACTTAGAAGAAATGGATAAACTCCTAGAAACATACAATCTCCCAAGACTGAATCAGAAAGAAATAGAAAATATGAGCAGAATGATTACCAGTAATAAAATTGAATCGGTAATTTAAAAGCTCCCAACAAACAAAGGTCCATGACCAGACAGCTTCAGAGATGAATTCTACCAAACATTTAAGCGGTTAACACCTATCCTTCTCAAACCATTCCCCAAAAAATTAAGAGGAAGAAATGCTTCCACACTCATCCTACAAGGCCAGCATCGCCTTGATACCAAAACCCAAGACATCACAAAACATTTTAATTAATTAATCAATCACAGGCCAATATCACTGATGAACAGAGATGCAAAAATCCTCAACAAAATATCAGCAAACCAAATTCAGCAATAATGGAAAGGATGATATACAATGATGAAGCAGGGGATTTATCTCAGGATGCAAGTACGGTTCAATATCCACAAATCAATCAACATGATACACATTAACAAACTGAAAAATAAAATTGTATCATCACCACAGTAGAAGCAGAGAAGGATTCTGACAGAATTCAACATCCACTTATGATAGAAACTCTCCAGAAAGTGGGTACAGAGGGAACATACCTCAACATAATAAGTGCCACATATTGGCAGGCCCACAGTTAACATAATAAAAGGTGAAAAGTTGAAAGCATTTCCTCTAAGATCAGGAACAAGAAAAGGATGCCCACTCTCACCACTTTCATTCAACAAAGTATTTTAAGGCCTAGCCACAGCAATTAGATAAGAAAAAGAACAAAAAGGCATCCAAATTGGAAAGATGGAAGTAAAATTATCACTGTTTGTAGATGACATATACTACATATAGAAAACCCTAAAGATTCCACCCAAAAGCAATTAGAACAAATAAATGAATTGAGTAAAGTTGCAGGAAACAAAATTAATATGCAGAAATCTACTGCATTTGTATACACTAAAAACAAACTATCAGAAAGAGAAATTAAGAAAACAATCCCATTTACAATTGCATCAAAAATAACAAACTACCTAGGAATACATCTAATCAAGGAGGTAGAAGACCTGTACTTGGAATATGTGGAATACTATAAGACATTGATGAAAGAAATTGAAGATGACCAGAAATGGAAAAATAAACCTTGCTCATGGATTGGAAGAATCAGTATTACTGAAATGACCAAACTACTTAAAGCAATCTACAGATTTAATTCAATCCCTATCAAAATACACAGGACATTTTTCTAAGAACTAGAACAAATAATCATCAAATTTATATGGAACCATGAAAGACCCCAAAACAGCCACAGCAATCTTGAGGGGAAAAAACCCAAAGCTGGAGGCATCATGTTCCCTGATTTCAAACAGTACTACAAACCTGTATTAATCAAATAGTATGGTACTAGCATAAAAAAAAGACACAGAGATCAATGGAACAGAAGAGAGGGCCTTGCAAAAATAAAAAACTCAAAACACCTTGTACTAAATAGGGAAGGTGACATAAGGGTCAAGGCTGGGAGTCCCCGTTCTGTAATAAAGACACATACCAGGGCTGGAATTCCAGCTATGCCACTCACTAGTTTTGTGAGCCTGGGCAAGTTAATTAACCCATGACAAAGGAGGCAAGAATATATAATGGGGAAAAAGACAGTCTCTTCAATAAATAGTGTTGACAAAATTGGACAGCTAACTGCAAAAGCATCAAACTGGACTACTTTCTCACACCATATAAAAAAATAAATTTGAAGTGGATTAGAGACTTAAATGTACGACCTGAACCCATAAAACTCCTACAAGAAAACACAGGCAGTATGCTCTTCAACATTGGTCTTAGTTTTATTTTTTTGGATCTGCCTCTTCAGGCAAGGAAAACAAAAGCAAAATCAAACAAACAGGACTACATCAAACTAAAAAGTTTCTGAGGAAACCACCAACAAAATGAAAAGCCCACCTACTGAACAGGAGAAGATATTTGCCCATGATATATCCAATAAGGGACTGATATCCAAAATATACAAAGAACTCATACAATTCAACATCAAACAAACCCAATCTGATTAAAAACTGGGCCGGAGACCTGAACAGACATTTTTCCAAATAAGACATACGACAGATGGCCAACACACACGTGAATAAGTTCAACATCACTAGTCATCAGGGAAATGCAAATCAAAACCACAGTAAGATACTACCTCACATCTGTCAGAATGGCTATTATCAAAAAAGACAACAAATAACAAGTGTTGGCGAGGATGTGGAGAAAAGGGAAGCCTCTTGCAGAAACAGACTCATAGATGCAGAGAACAAACTAGTGGTTGCCAGAGGGCAGGGGGTTAGGAGAATGAGTGAAATAGGTGAGGTACAAACTTCCAGTTATAAAATAAGTCATGAGGACAGCATAGGGAATATAATCAATAACACTGTAGTAACTTTGTATGGTGACAGATGGTAACTACACTTATCGTGGTGGTCATTTTGTAATGTAAAAAATTATCAAATCAGTATGTTGTACACCTGAAACTAACATAATAAGTCAATTATACTTCAATAAAAAAAGAAGAAAAAACCCTTTTCTTACTGAGTCATCTCCATGGTAAATAATTCCCAGATACATCACTTAGGAAACTGTGTTAGCAACTCTAGGAAATTCTCCTGTATCTGTAGTATAAAAAAGCAAAAAGGGCCAGTTTGATCATCTCTATACTTATCACCTAAAAGTCAGGCAAAAGAACACTGCCTCTGGGCTTCCCTGGTGGCGCAGTGGTTGAGAGTCCGCCTGCCGATGCAGGGGACACGGGTTTGTGCCCCGGTCCGGGAAGATCCCACATGCCGTGGAGTGGCTGGGCCCATGAGCCATGGCCGCTGAGCCTGCGCTCCCAACCGCAACGGGAGAGGCCGTAACAGTGAGAGGCCCGCATAGAGCAAAAAAAAAAAAAAAAAAAAAAAAAAAAGAACACTGCCTCTCCTAGTAACATCAGCTTATGAATACAGTGGCATATTGGGTGTTTTCCAGATATTTTATATGTTTTTTAGATAAAGGAGGAAAAAGTCAACCACTGTGAGGGTACTAAAATAAAGCACTAGTGAAACAGAAATGAACTGTAGAAATATAAAATGAATTAACAACAAAGAGAAAGGGAATAAGAACATAAAATAACTTTTTAGACACCACCACGAGGAAATTATACAAAGATAATATGATTAAAAACACCATAAATGCAAAAAAATGACAATTGAGAAAATAAAAACAGAAAGATATACTGTATGTATCCATATATAAACCATTTTTATCTATGCCTCAAACCACTAATAAATTATTAAGATGCTTCTGTCATAATAACTCTGTTTATAATCCAATGACTTATTTTACTAGTGTGGGGCAGCCTTCATTAAATCATAATTTCATAAATTTGGTCATTTTCATCCAAAGGGCAGTAAGACTTAAACATGAAAACTCCCTCGCCCTCAAAGATAAAAAAACTCATAACACCTTCTTGTACTAAATAGGGAAGGTGACATAAGGGTCAAGGCTGGGAGTCCCAGTTCTGTAATAAAGACACATACCAGGGCTGGAATTCCAGCTATGCCACTCAATAGTTTTGTGAGCCTGGGCAAGTTAATTAACCTCTAAGCCCACTGCTGCAAATGTAAAGTGGGGATAACATTATCTACTCCAGACAGTTATATCTAGAATAAGAGTTAATGCAAGTAGAGCTTGGCACAGATTAATAACTATTATAAAAACACTCATCATTATGAGTTTGTAAAGGAAGATAAACAATCAAGTTGCAGGTAGAGATGTAACCTATTAACGGTTAATGAGCACTTACAACAGAATACTTATCAAAAGCTCTGTATGATCTCATGATGATTCCGTAAGCCAAGATTTCCAAAGAAACCATAAGAATCATCCTTGGATTTTCACAATACAGATTCCAGGCCCCATTTCAGACCTGCTGAGTTATACTTCTAGTGTAGAGCTTGGGGAAGAATGTGTATAATTTTTAAAGTTCTCCAGGTGACAGTGATATAACTAATTTATGGATTCAACATTTGAGAGCAACTATACTGTGATCTTTTTAACATATAAATATACACCCTCATCAAGCTAACATAAAATCAAACTATTCATTTAGTGTATATCGAGAAGGCCTCTTTCACTAAAGAGAGCTTACTTAGTAACATGGAAAATACAATGCTAGATTCCGATAAATTTTAAATTCAATTAAAATAATTGTTGTTCCATATGTTGCAAGATCAACTTAACAGTAAAAGGAGTAAAGCTAAATCTTCATATCAAAAGTATATTAAACTTCTTACTTGGCAGAGAGAAGTTCTCGTAGATAGGGCTGTAGGACAACACTGTCACATAACAATTTTAATATAAAATGAGCGTTGGCCTTTCGATCCTTGGATTCTACTACAGATGGCTCTGTGGAAGGACCTGTAATTAAGCAGATCCACTTGGTAACAAAAGTGTTCAAAACAGAGTGAAAGACTGTTCTAGAATAATATACCGAGTATCTATCAAATAAACCACAAGAAAAATATTTGAGTATTGGTAACAAATTAATAACTTCATTACAGAGAATTTAAACACATTAACACATTTTATAAATGTCAACTGATGAAATATATGCACGTGCACACCACAACTTCACTGATATACAGAAGATAAGTCACAGAATTAGATATTTTTCAAGCCAAGAAGTCTCCTTGAGATAAAGTGTAGAACTGTAGAAACCTATATACAAAGTGTTTAGTTTTATCTTCCAAATGCCTAGGTAGATAAAATAGTAGAGATTCTCACCTGGAATGGTGGAGGTGCTTGGTCCTTGACCGGTGCCAGTCGCTGCTGTGGTAAGAGATCCCACAGCAGGGGCCAGGATAAAATCAATGTCACCATCTTTCAGTAAACAGAACAGCAGGATGTACATCATTATAGGCAACATATCCCTAACATTCTTTTAACTGGCCTTAAGGCTTTTCTCTGCAAGCCAAAGGTGAAATCGGACAGAGGCTTAAGTGGATGCTTCTTTTCCAAACTATAATAGAAGGAATCCACTAGGCAAACTATTGACTTATCTTGATATATTATTAGCTAGCTTCTTACCAGTATAGAAATATGTATTTCAGCAGAAGAGGGATATCTAACAAGACTTTCTAGAATTTTTATTTTTAAGTTACAAACATCTTAAACCAAATCTATGTAAGCTAGTTATAATACTCATTATGCTAATTTTAACAATTTCAGATTTCTAAATATCCCACTGAAATGTTTATTTCTTTTCTTTCACGACCCTGTCTTTTTGTTAAACACTGAATAAAATAACAGATCTTACCAGGATCCATTGCAGGAGGGTCAGGAACCCAACTAGGGGGAGCTATGGGGGGTGAAACTGGATCTTGGTGGTCACTGGATGAAGCTCCAGCTTCATGTCTACCCAAACCAGCCGCTCTCAATGAACGTCTCATCATTTCCCGTAATCTCAAACTAGAAGAACATGGACAAAATCAGAGCTCACTACCACGTCTAAGTGTAAGGATAAGGTGCACAGAACTTCTCATCTGAGATGAAAGTTTGTTCTACAGGCAAATACTCCAGGCAGGAAAGTGAAGTACAAATGCCAATTCTGGAATCACAGAATAAGTCAGCAAGGGATAGAAATGGAACTGGGGGATCCTAGTACCCAGTTCAGCACTAAAACCACTATATTAAGCTCCCACAGAAACTTAAGCACGGGAACAAAAGTTGCAGTGAAGTTAAGATTAGGAAATAATCTTTCATACAGTTAAGATAAATGAACAGCTGAACATTAAAACAAAAAAAATTCTGTCCCCTGTTTATCATCAGTAAGAATTAAGTTCAATAGTAGACATTAGCAAAACATACTGATTAGCACAAAACCAATACTGTTAGCCCACTAAACCCCTTTTCTGTGCTCTCAAAAGCAATGGAACTAATATCCACACAGTAAGTAGTTTTCAAACAAAGACCAATTTAGGTTTATTTTTTATACAAAAAAGTTTTTTTAACAGTACAACTTCATCCCAAGGAAATTAATGAATGAAACTGGAGCTTGTAAAATGTGTTGTTAGATTAATATCTGGGCGTGATTTTTTTTTCTCCTGCTATACAGGTGTGCACATCGCTAAAAAGATAAAGAAATAATCACAAACACAGACCTCATTAGGGGAACTAGTAAACTACCTGTACAAAAATCTATACCTCTGAATAAAAGCTTACAAAGGCTACAAAATTAACACATTAAAAACTAGCAGCAATTAAGAGAGAGCACATAAGGCAAATCCTTCCACTTGGCCACAATTTTAGAGCTTCTAAATGAATAAAGAGTAAGAATTCAATTTTAAGGGCCAGGCAACACATAAGGGACTGCTTTCTCCCAGGCAGATTTAATCCCAAAGACATGACATTTCTGATGTGAAAAACCTAACACCTTACCAGGTGAGCATTATATGTCTGCAAATAAGTAATTCAGAAATATTTGTATTAATGTTTGACTCTCTAATTATTATTTAATCCGAGGGTAAGTGTGTTTTTCCATAGCAATACATTTTCAGTTTTATGAGTAAAATTTTTTAAAAATGCATTTAGAAGCTACTTTCAGGAACCCATCTATTTTATAAGGCTTGTGTATGATGATGTACCTTGGGGAAGAGAAACATTTTTTGGAAGATTCTACAAAGTAAATTTTAATGTCTCAAAAAATATACTAGCTATTATAGTACGCACTATTAAAAAATACCTATAGTTAATTCTTTTATGGTACTGGTGTCTTCTCTCTCCCAATTTAGAAATCTTTGAGTTCAAGAGTTTTTATAATATGGAAGGGAGCAGGGAACAGTGATTATGATTCTTTCAGTCAAGGTCACTTCCCTGTCCAAGATATCACCCAAAGAGCATGGCAGGCTCCTTACCAGTAACAGCACACACCCGGGTGACTTCACACTGTGATGCTCCTACACAATTTTAAATAAGCTCAACATAGACACTTGGTATCCTAATGTGTCTTACTCAAAACACACAGAGAGAAAAAAATCAGCGGTAATTGGGAGGCACTGCAAATAACCTGAAAATAAATGCATGTTTTGGGCTTATCAAGAAGAATGCTTACACCAGGGTCACAAACACAATGCCTACTGGGCCTGGAAAGTAAAATAAACTGAGGAAAGGGCAGTCAGGTGTAAGAAGTAGGGGGTCATGGCAAACTAGAGGCATACATGCTCATCTAAAGGCATTCAAATTTTAAAGAAAAAAAAATTTTAACATTGCACAGGCCAAACAAAACATATATGGGCTATTCTCCAACCTCTAGCCTAGAGCACATTAAGAATAAATGAAGATAAATTGAGACCATAGTCTCATCTTGAACTTGCAAACTCCCAACTTTGTTGTTGTGATGTAGTCAATTCAATATTATATGAGGGGGTCATTCCTTGTCATTTAAAAAAATTGTCCTCTACCTCTTTTCTTCATTAGGTCTTGGGAACATTTTTAAGTACAATGCCCAGCTCCTCATACAGATTCTTTCACAACAAAAAACAAAAAAAACAAAAAAAAGAAAATTATTCTTCAAGATGTTGTACACAATTCATGAAGATTCACCTGTATCCTCAGTGGCTGAGGACAATACTGAGGAGATACCACCTTGGCTGCTAAGATTCAGAGTTTTGACATTTCTTCGTATAGACTTGCCTGGAGTCATCGTATTTTCTGACAATATGGAAGAATTCAAGGTTGATGTAATTTCCTCTTTGTAAGCACGTTATATCCATGCTACAGAAGCCTTAGAATCCAGTCATGTTCAAACATACCACTGTGACAAAAAAGCGAAGGTCATGTGTCTTCCAGATTAATAATCTCTAGAGTACATACACCTGCAATCAGATGCATCAATCAAGCTTTCCACTAAATCTGCCCTTTGTACTCAGGCACTATTGAGTCACATAACAAAACTTCTGAGTCAAATCATCATCTGAAGGCATTTAACAGTACTCCATTCAATATTGAAATTGCATCAGTTTTGAGCTTACAGCTCATGAATCCCAGCCTGCATACTCATCAAGGGGTATCGCCTAGAAAATCCATTGTAGGCTAGAGGAGGGTTTCACTTCAATGAAGCAGAGTCTGTGGACTTCCTACTGCCCGGCGTGGATAATAAGACTCCTGTGCTTTCATCTGTTCAACCGGCAGCCCTGAGTTTGAATTGGTTAAGAGCACTGCAGTGAAATCTTCGGCAAATGCCTCAAAGGAGCTTACTCTGCAAATTATTTCTGTGAGCAACACATCACCCACTCTTGAAGCTCCTTTTAGTCTTTGCCTTCAAAATAATCCTTACATGAAAAAAAGATGGCAGCACTGGCATTGGACCAACCATATCAGAGTCCAACTTGATTTGCACCTGTATTTTCCCTGAGGAAATGAAATACCTGAAATAATTCAGACACTAATTTCTTCATGAAGAATTTAAGTTGTTTTCCAGTTTAGACCAAACATTTTGCCTAGTGTAGTCCTAAACAAATGATAATTTCCATTTTGCATAGTCTACATAATGTTTCTGTACTATTTTAAATTATAATTTGGTTACCCATAACTAGTTTTTGATAAACCTCACTTCAGGATGTTTTTGAACCTGGGAAGCTATCAAGTTGGAACCAATTTTAGAAGAATCATTTTTAAAGGGAAAGTTGAATATAGAACAGAAAATAAGCAAAAGAGTGTCTTCGTTTTAAGTAGACTTTACAACCTATCACATTAGCACAGTGAGCAGTGCTTCCATTAATGATTTGTGAAGTATCCAAGAATTTTGGCTCTCATGTCTAATATAAATGTGTTTTCCTTCAGGGGGAAAAAAAAAACTACAGACAGCTGTATCCTGAATTCTTTATAGTCTTCATCTATTCAAACATCTAGTAATTTTTAATGTGTTATAAAGTGTCCATCTCACAACTCAGAAAGCCTGAAAATTTAAAATACCAAACATTCATAATATACATCAGCCTTTCATTTCTTCCCAGATCTTTAGGACGTCTGAGAAACTGAGCTAAGTAAACAATCTGAAAATAAAAGATTGAGGTTCTCTCAATTATTATATTACTTGTTCTCCAACTAAAGAAAATAACTTCCTAGGAAACACGAATGATGAGTTTAAAACACATTCAAAGAATCAAGTTTGAACTACTTGTCTAAATTACCTCAAATTTTTGAAGGACCCTAGGTCCTACTGTTTTACACCTAAACTCTAACTAGATATTGTCAGGTATTTTTCCCAGGTTGATATTGGGAGGAACAAAAACAAAACAAAAGGACCCACCAATTCATGCATATGATAGGAAAGAGATACATTTCTTTCTGTACTTGGATTATGTTTCCACCAATTAAACTTTCCTGGTAAAAATCACATTACCTTCGGCTACTTGATGATCCAGCCCGATTACCTGGGCCATTACTTGAAACAACTGATATTGCATTTGCGATGGCCTCAACAGCAGAAAGCCTTTCTGCAAATGTATTTCTTTCAGAGCGCTCTGCTTCTGAAACATAAGAGAAAAAAATTAGGATCAATTTAAACTTCAAAAATAACTAAGAGATGAAGTATGTACAGGCCATTAAATGCTAACTGCTAAGTGTTTTAGTATTCTAATTCACATACTAGTGATAACAGCTTAATTTTCCCTCCTTAGAGCAACACTTAAGCTAGAATGAACTATGACCTTTAATGTGAATTATTTCCTTATTCTGCCTTACTTTTCAACCCCCAAAGATAAAAAATAAGGTTATTCACAAGTAGGCTGAAATTTAGCTTTCACTACCAAGGAAGAAAAGGCCTACATATCGGTACCTCAATCTTAATTTATACACTACTTATAATCCTTTAGTCAGTCAACGATAACGAGATAAAGGTCAGAAACTTGCAAACCACTGTTCAAAAACGTAGCTACCAGAATATCAACTGCAGAATTCAAAATAAGGAAAACCATATGAATTACACAGTTACACTTTAGGTTTTCAGTTTCCCCCTTCACTTAGCCAATTAAAAACTTTATGGCAAAAAGCTTATTTACTTTTCCAAAAACATCTAACAACTCACTAGGTTATTTTTCCCTCTACATTCTGAAAATTGGGATAAGAGTTGCCTCAATATAATTTGACTTCTCAATATAATTTGACTTAACTTGCTAAATAATTCCCATGGTAATATAAGTCACCAGCAATTATAAAATCAGTAAAGCTCTTAAGTATCATATATACAGTTTGTACTTAACAGAGAAATTAGAATTTAAGGCAACAGAAACACATTGATAAAAATTTTATTTATTCATGTTACATGTTCATCCTAACAGGCATTTTTACCTTCTGAGACTCCTAGATTTTACAAAGCAAAGTAAAAGTACATACAAATTCTTTACAGTGATTTTCTTTAATAATTTTTATATTTTCAAAATTGCCCAAAATTCCTCTTAAAGATCATGTTACAGTTCTTAATCTCACCCTCTTCTTCTTTAGTTTCCTTATTGCTGGTTGGAAAGCAAACTGATACACAAGCATGCAAAATATTTCGATTTCCATCACATCTGTGGCTGATGAATGTCTGTAGCATCTGTAGATTCTGCTCTAAAACAACCGCTTGCTCAAGATTCATAAGATATTGTCGACAGGCCTCATAGTCACAGCGTAGGATGTGCTGCATTAAGGTTTGTTTCTGTGCTCAGACAAATTAGGAAAAAAACTTCAATGAATTTGTACAGCACATTACACATGTCAAAAAGTTCACATGGCCAACACAATAATATAATCAGCTCTGCAGATACACAGAGACAATTTAAGGTGGCCTGGCAAAGGAAGCTGAACTTGAAGGTACCCTTAAGCACAGAATACAACTGACAGGAATGTAAAGGACCAATAAATATCTTCAGCTTCTGCAACTAACTCAACTCTAACTGTGGCAGGAAAGCAGCCAGATATACAATGCATAAATGGGAGTGGCTGGATTGGACCTATAGATCATAGTTTATACAGCACCCTTATTTACATCATATATAACTATCAAATTAGAACTCTATTAATATTGTTAACCAATTAAGCATAGGGTATACATTTTATTCCAAGCTTATTCTCACCTTCTTGTGCTCTTTAAGGTTACATTTACGTCACACTATGGTACATGAAAGCCAAAACCTTCAACTCCCCCCAGAAATAACGACAGACACAATCCCCAAAGGTGACAACTAATGTACTTCATTGTCAAAGACATGGTAGTAATGATCAAGTATTTATATATCATCTTCTACCTGAGAAATAGCATGCTGTGGATGGAATATTCCCCCCCCCATTCATGTTGAAGCCCAATCCCCAATGTGGATGGTATTTGGAGGTAGGGCCTCTGGACAGTCATTAGGCCGTGAGGGTGGAGCCTTCATGAATGTGATCACTGCCCTTAAAGGGGGCTGAAGAGACCAGAGTTCTCCCTTTCCACTGTGTGAGGACACATGGTCATCTGTGAACCAGTGAAAGGGCCCTCATCAGACACCGAATCTGCCCACACCTTGATCTTGAACTTCCCACCTTCCTTAACCATGAGAAGTAAATTTCGGTTGTTTATAAGCCACTCTGTCTGTAGCAGCCTAAACAAACTTAAGACACAGCATAAATAGACCAAAGAGTTCAAATGTACTTTTTTCAGAATGTAAACTATAGTTATGGGATATTTAATCGACTGAATGTAAAGCATTAGTTATGGAAAACAAGCATATCTGTTCATTTTAAATAAAATTGAGAACTGGAAGAAAACAGGTGGGAAAAGAATGCGTGGGAATACAAAGGAAAGAAGAGAGATGCTTTTGAACTTGGCAGCTCTCCACAAATTGCCTAGATAACCCATCCCTTCCCCCAACCTTATGAGGATGAGAGGAAGTAACAATGGGGGAAGAAGGGCACAAGAAAATACAGCTAAAAAACTGTTTTCAGTACTTGACACACGTGAGATAAGCCATTCTGACTGTGGAACTATGATCCTGAAGTGACCCCATAAATTGCAAGCTCCAGTTCAAGAATATGAGGTGGGCGACATAAGACTAAATTTCCCAAAGTCTAGTGGCAAATATGCACTAATCAATACGTTGAGAGAATATGTCAAAGTCTCTCCAAAGAATGAAAAGTGCAGTACATTTAAAAATAACTAAAATTAAGATATTTTGCTGCACACTGCTGTGATATATAGAATGTTTTCAAGCAATCAGCCAGTCATCTGGCTGAAGCAGCTACTCTACAGGGAGCTCTCATCTCCAACCTGCTGGGCAGTATATGGGCTCTCACACTGACAGTATCAATACCACGCTTACTATGTTTATCCTGCATCACTGTATGTTGTCACTTATTCTTATAACACAAAGCAGAGAGTTCAGCAAAAATTTCTTGCACGTCTACCGTGCACCAAGCCCTAGTAAATGAAGGCTATTTAGAAAGATAAATGATGGCACACTTTATCGCTACCCTTGGGATGCTGACAAAGTGCAGGGGTCATAGAATCAAATGCCTACAGAAGCATATGCAAAAGTATAAGTGAGTGGAGGAGGCTGGCTGTAAGAAAGGTAACACAAACCGTATAATAAATAAATGGTGACTAACATTTGGACTTAGAGCAACAAATTTTAAATAGTGGGAACTGCAATGAACTGGAGACACCATGTATAGCCTCTAAGAGGACTTAATGTTTTTATAATGGCCCAATATCACCATTATCTTCTAATTCTTTAAGAGCACCTGAAAATCTGAGTTTTAAATACAAATTCTGTGATTTTTGAATGCTGGCAACCAATCAAGAATTTTTAAATGATGTGAAGTCTATTTCTAGGGGCCACATTCAGACCACGGCCACCTCCTTCAACCCCATACCCCTACCAGTTTGGAACCACTAGTCTAGTAGGTTAACAATTAAAGCTAAACTAAGAATATGAGCACTGTGTCTCTAAACAAAAGCTCATGGGTATCTCTCAGGAGCACCTAGATTCAGATTATTTTAGATGCAGTTCTAGTAAATTTGCTTATCACCTCCAACTTAATGGAGGGTAAATAAGCTCCCATTCTAAGCTCCATTTCTATCTTTTATAGAAAGATTCCTCAAAAGAGTTGTCTAAGTTCCTCAACTCCCATTTTCTCCTTAGCTCACTCTAAATCAGGCCTGCATCCCCACTGTCAACAATGACCTAGATGGAGCCAAACGCAAAAGTCAGTATTCAGTACACGCCCTACTGTCCTACGGCATCATTTCATACACTTGAACAACACATCCTGCTTGACACATGCTCTTTGCTTAGCTTCCAAGACAAAACTCATTCGTTTCCCTCCAATTCCTTCTCAGTCTCTCATGCAGGTTTCTTTTTATCTCCTGGTATTTAAATGCTGAGACTATTTTCATGGCTCAGGCCTTAGATCTTTTTTCTCCTCCAAGACTTTAGTAATCTCATTCAGTATAAGTCCTTTAAATATCACAGATATACTGACAACTCCTAAGTACACTTCTCCAGCTTGGTCCCCTCTCTCCTGGTCTTCCAACTTACACATCTAACTCTATTCACCATCTCCTCTTGGCTATCTGATAAGAATCTTAAACTCCTGATCTCACCCCCCAGAACCTGCTTCAATCCTACAGTCTTCATCTCGATAAACAGCAACTTCACTCTTCAAAACCTTTTACCCTCTGCTTCCTCTATTTGACACCCTATATTTAGCCATAAGCAAATCCTGTTGGCTCTACTTTAAAACGTATCTAGTATATCTACAGTCTAATCACTTATTATTCCACCTCCTGGGTCAAGCCAACATCACCTTCCACCTGAATTCTTTTAATAGCCTCCTAACTGGCCTCCCTACTTCCAACCCATCCCCCTTGTATTCTCAGCGTGTTAGCAATGACCTTTTGAAAACGTAAAGCAAATCAGGTCATTCTCTGCTCAAATTGCTCCAATAACTTCCAGTGGTGTTGCCTCCACATCTAACAAATACAAACACCTCAACCACAGTATGTTCAAAACTAAACTCATCTTTTCCCCTTATCCCATTTGTTTTTCCTATTTTTCTGGGGTTTTTTGGCTGCACCGCACGGCATGCGGGATTCTAGTTCCCTGACCAGGGATTGAACGAACCCGTGCCCCCTGCAGTGGAAGCGGGGAGCCACAACCACTGGACCACCAGAGAATTTCCAGTTTCTCCAATTTTTCATTTCCCTATCATCCACACCTAAATCAGAAGCTTTACAACCCCTTCCTTTCATTTACTGCTGACATCCTGTCACCAAGCTTTAGAGCTTCTACTTCCTTAAGATCTCTTAAATCCATCCCCTCTTCCTTATTTCCAAGAGTTCAAGCTTAGGGCTTCCCTGGTGGTGCAGTGGTTGAGAGTCTGCCTGCCGATGCAGGGGACACAGGTTCGTGCCCCGGTCCAGGAAGATCCCACATGCCGCGGAGCGGCTGGGCCCATGAGCCATGGCCGCTGAGCCTGCGCGTCCGGAGCCTGTGCTCCGCAGCGGGAGAAGCCACAGCAGTGAGAGGCCCGCGTACCGCAAAAAAAAAAAAAAAAAAAAAAAAAAAAAAAAAAAGAGTTCAAGCTTACTTTGTTTCTAACATGGATAATTACATTAGCTTTTTTATCTGGTCTCTAAACTTCTGTTCTCCATCCACTGCTCATCTTCTTTAAAAACACACAAAAAAACCAGCTTAAAATCCTTCTCCTCCTAGCTTTCAGGGGAATGCTCAGGCCCCTTAGGTTAACGCACAAGGCACCCCAGTGCCTTTCTCCCACCTTATCACTTGCCACTCATTGATCCGTATAAGCCCTACCTTCTAGTTATATCAGAAGAATGTACATGTTCTCCCAACATGTACATTCTGAGATTCACAAAGGCTGCTCTTTGTGCCTGGGATAACACTTCCTACCTTCATCCTGCGTCTAGGAGACCCCTATCTGATTCTTTAAAACTATATCCAGGTATCACCTCCTCAGAGAAGCCTCTACAGTCACAGTTTGATTTGCAGCCCTCTCTTTTGTACTTCTACAACATTATGCATGCCTTACTCAAACGCTTAAATCACACTGTAATCAATGGTATACGCATCTCTCTTGTCCTAATAGACTATTAGTTCCCATAGGGAACCGGCAATGAATGATCTATTCAAGATTGTTTCCCTAGACTCCAGCAGTGCCTTCTGAATTGAAATGCCAAGTAGTTTCAAAAGTCAGATTACCTCTACAGCCATGATGATAATAGCAGCTTTCTTTTTGATTGTTGAATTGGCAGGAAGATTTATTAAAGAATGTACACCCATTCCAAGACTACTAATAGGTGGAAGATCAAGCCAATCAGGATCCCTTATTCCTCCCATGCAATCTTTGGCCATGGGGTAGATAGTGCCATTTCCATCTCGAAGAATAATAGGAGACTCCTATAATAGAGGTGAAAATTAAAAAGTTTGGCTCCCAATCAAAAATGTTATGTCTGATTTTTACAATAGTTATATTTATTTTCAAATTAGATTTTATATGTTTGTAATAGTGACCAAATAAGAAACTTAATATTAAAATATGTTGAATATTCTAAATTCTTCAATGTTTAATAACAAGCAAACTAGAGCCAAACCCTAAGGATCACAAAAATGCCAATGTTGTCATATAAATTTTTAAAAGCAAAAATAAGCCTCTATACCTGTCCAGCAGTAAAGATGGCTACATTCCTCTCATTCTGACCAAGGAAAGCAATGCTGCTTGTAGGGAAATTATTTTCCTGTTCTGCTTTTCCTGTAGCAAGATCAAAGATACAGTACCGTACCCAATTTCCAGTCTTCAAAACAGCATGCACACCTTCAGAAACACATAAATGTTAAAAAAAAAATGTTACACATCCTTAGTGAACTCTAGTAAGTACCTACCAAATTTTACATCTCTAGCCACATTTCAAATGTAGATACATTTCATTCCATAACGTTACACACAGGAGACAAAAACTGCCAAATGCCCCAAACCACTTTATCTAATCCCCATTCACTGCACAAGTATTAATAGAACATGGAGTATGCCAGTTAGAAAAGTTACAAAATCTTTTACCTTTGGAATCCACATTCACTGCTAATATTTCTGTTTTTTCAGGTATACAAAGCTTTTTAGGAGTCCTTTGGAAACAGTCAGGAACTTTTGGTGTTCCTCCAGTTTTGACAACCTGCATGACAAGGAATTTTGCTCTCAAATCTGTAACATACTCAGGGTCCCGACATTCACCTGCTGAGTGAGTCCTCTACACTTACCTGCAGTTCATCAATTCTAAGTAACCTACAATCCTGAAGGAGAGAAGAAGGGTCAGCATCTGAACCAGAGTTGTTTTGACAGTTTGTATTACTGGACGTTCCTGGAAATTTTACAGCAACATAGGCTCCATCCACTTTCAGCACCTAGAATACAGGTAAATACGATAAATGTTAACACTAACTCATATGAAATCAATATGCAAGTTAGAGTCATTGAACCAATTTAACACTGAAGGCACTTAATTCCTTATGAGTATGTTTCTTCAATGATCGTCAAGTTGTAAAATTAACCTGAACACACTCACCAAATATACTGTTGACATCTACTTCCATGACATATTATCCACAGACAACATAGGTAGAGTGAGCAATGCACAGAAAGCCAAGCACAGGACTTGAAACCAGAATACTTGAGTCCTACCTCTGCTACTTACTGCTTTTGATTTTAAGCCAATGTGATCGTCTTAGAAAAACATAGCTGCCCGTAAACTACAGTTCTATTTGAAATCAAAAGGCCTTTGTAAATTGCAGGACATGATGTATCTACTCTGCCCTTTAAGTCCAAATGAAAGACCATTCCATTTCACAAACTAAAGAGCAATCAGGAAAAGTTACTTTGCAGGTATTCTACAGCTATAGTCCCATTTTGTTTTTAAGAATGTGAAAGGACAAAGGTGAAATTAATGGCATTCCAGCTGATGAACTCTACTCACTTGGTTTCTTAGGAGGCAAGACCCTCTCCAGGAAGAAGGGAAGAGAAAGTGGAAGCTTAAAGACAGTAGCAAGATTTTTAAATGTTATGGAAGATCATCTCCATTAAAACTGTATAAGTCCCAAAGAATGGACTGTATCAAAAAGTAATGTTGTTATCTCTTAGCAACTTTTCTGTAAATCTAAAATTATTCCAAAATAACACTTTTTAAAAAAAGCAGAATATCACCATAAATGCTCAAGGAGAGGTATAATAATCTTCAGTTCATCTGTCAGGGACAAAGGAGATACGTGCATCAGATTAAAGGATGGGACTAAAGAGATCATTAGAGGTGATAAATAAAGCAGCCTTGAGGAAAGGGCTGATGAGCACTCACCAACCGTAAGTTCTTCGATAACCAATACCATTATAGTTCAGTTAGTAACTAATTCTTAGACATTCTGAACAAACCTTGCCAACAGGAACATTCTTAACATCTTCCACAAAAACGACTTCCCGAAGAGACCACTGCTCTTCGTTCACCTTTTCCTCCTCTTTTGGGGCAGGGGTGGACCGTCGTCGTTCTTAGACAACAACAAAATGGTAAGTACCAAAAAGAAAATGTGAAAGAGACTTTATAGATTTCATCTAAATATATGAAAAAAGATCATTTGTAAAGGGATACATAACTGAGACATCTAAATAAATTTCATGAACTACTGCTTTATGAATTGAGCTTTCATAACTAACTTCCACTTTAAATGAATTCATAGTGAAAAATATCCATGTTTGTTAATGCCTAACAATATTAACACTACTATAAACAACTGCAAAGAAGTATTTAAAAATTTTAAACTTATTCTGGACCCTCAAAGTTAGGGCTATCGGACCCATGTTTAAAAAGGAGGATCTGTTGGGCTGTTCTTAAAACTAGCACATGACTATTAAAAACTTTCAATTTCCTCAAGTACAAAGCAATTAAAACTAGAAAATAAATGTACTTTGGAAAGCTTTTTTAAAAAAAATTCTTTAAATCCAAGGTGCAGTAGTAAATCTAGGTTTTTAAATTCTACAAATTCTGAGCGAAAGTTGTGACCAAGCCATAACCAATCTACAATAATAGTCCCAACAAAGGTAGGCAGATATTCTAGAGGGGCAATTATTTCCTTCTATTACTGCAATGCACTTTACATATTGCAGCAAATTATAACTCGCAAAAACAACAAGAATACTCAACACTGTAAATACTGTTTTTCTATTTAAATAAAGTTGCACATTGAAAAAAATCAAACTAGTAGGAACACAATTTATATTAAAAGATATTAAAAATGGTCTGAGTTGCCTCAAATCAGAAACAAACTGAACACAGCTCTCTGCCTGGGATCTTACTTTGACCAATGTGTACTACACATAAAACTTACTATACGGCATTGATGCACTGCTGGCAATGGAGGATGCATCACTACACGTGGATGCTGGAGATGGTGGAGGACCCATTTCTGTTTTCACAGGTTCCTGCTTACTTTCAGGCCTGCAATTAGAAATAAGATTCTCCTTATAATTAGGAAAATGACATATTAGGAACCTGTCGAATGGCTTATTTTTAAGACTCAAGTTTATTCTCATTAGGGAATGAAATAGTAAAAACTTATACAAAATGGTTATTCTTTAGGATGCAAACTGAAAAAGATACACATTGCATACTTCAAATTTTTCTTAATGTTTTAAAATAGGAAAGAAATATACTATGTGAAGCTATCAACAACGTGGAACAATGGTTCAGATAAGCCTTATCTAGGAATAACAACAAAAGCTACACTCAATTTATCAATATAGCTTTATCATAAGCCTCTTGAGAAACAAGTTTCACACTTCAGTAAATCCTGACTTGGACACTGCAATTTAACTGAAAAGATGATAAAGGCAAATAAATAAAAAGTCTACTATATCATTAATTTCCTAGAGTTCAAAGAAGGAACTCTCCTTGCAATGGCTTACAAAACTTTACCACCAGATGGTCCAAGAATAATCACCTGCTATAACTGAAATGAGAAATTATAGTATGAATAAACTATCCCTCTTCCTTGAGTTATTTCATTAATGCTGTACTCGAGAAGATAACTATAGCAACTACATAATATTCTACAGATGGTAAAAATATATTTTTATTCATTAAAAGGCAGATGTCAATTTTTAGAGAGAAAAGTCATGTATTACTCAGAAATTTGTTATATATAGATTATGCTGGTATATATTATAATCAGGGCTATCATCTTAACCCCCTCATCTGCTATTAACCCCACCAGGAATTTCACCTGAGTTTAGAAATAGTCCATAGAAAAACAGCGTTATTTTTACCAGCATCTTAGCAAAGTTCTCAGTACAAGCACACATGAACACTCATGGCTGCTCTGCAAATCCTGTGACAGTGGAAGCAAGCCAGTACTGACTCATCACGAGCACGCTTAAAGTCAGCACGTTTCCATGACTATAAGAGTCTACTGACATGAAAATGATTATCTTCTTAACATTTAATTTCACTTAGCTCTTTTACCAAGTTTATTAATAAAGAAGGCAAATTTCAAGGAAGGTTCTGAAAAACTTAATAAATCACAGGATATAAATACCACATCCTATTTTAATCTCGTTTTCTATTTGTGCACATCAAAAAGATTTCAAATGCTCTTTACAAAGTTTCATAAACAATGAAAATGTATTTTGCTACTTTTATTTCTAGGATAAAAACAATCAATGCAAATAGAGGGAAAGTCTATCCACCTATTTTTAAAAACAAGACAATATATGGAATCTAAAAAAAGAAAAAAAAATGATCATGAAGAATCTAGGGGCAAGATGGGAATAAAGACACAGACCTACTAGAGAATGGACTTGAGGATATGGGGAGGGGGAAAGGTAAGCTGTGACAAAGTGAGAGAGTGGCATGGACACATATACACTACCAAACGTAAGGTAGATAGCTAGTGGGAAGCAGCCGCATAGCACAGGGAGATCAGCTCGGTGCCTTGTGACCACCTAGAGGGGTGGGATAAGGAGGGTGGGAGGGAGACGCAAGAGGGAGGGGATATGGGGATATATGTATATGTATAGCTGATTCACTTTGTTATACAGCAGAAACTAACACGCCACTGTAAGGCAATTATACTCCAATAAAGACGTTAAAAAAAAAAAGATGGCATGTCACATCCTACTCAACACTTTGGTTTCTCCCTTTGAAGAAGCAAAGGAAGAGAGCTGCCAAGCAAGGATCAACTTATGACCTAAGAGAAGTCATGTATCACTAGCCATCAACAAGCACCTCCACCATCGTGCTAAACACCCAGACCAAGAGTATGACCTACCCTGGGATAAAACGTGGGAGTTTAGGGGAGATGGCAATGTGGTATTTTCACTTATGCCTTTGCCTGCAATGAAGTAAGCCTTTAAAAAGCAAGTGTCTAGAGTCTGGTATTAAGAATGCTCAATTCGATCAGCTAATATGGGCTAGATAAGGAAGAGGATTCTAAAAAACCTTTTTCTCTTACACGGGTTCCTTATAAATCTAGTGCCAGCTGAAATTCATGTGCTTGGAAAATATCCACACCGTGTCTTGCACTTTAATATAAAGTATTATAAATCCATTTAATTGAATAAACATATTCTAAAACAAAAAAATAAATAAATTTAAAAAATAAAAACAAGACAGAGAGCACAAAGCACAAAATAAGCAAAAAACTTAATTAGGCATAAATTACAGTAGCTTTGGTTTATAAAAGAATATCTTTAAACTTATTTTAACAGTAATCCTTGTACAATCATTACATTAATTTGAGCAAAAAATTTCGAAACTTTAAAAATCTATATGTATAGTACAGTCCCAATCATTTCTTTTCAATGCTTGTATAATTTAGAATAAAAGAAAATAGTATACCAAAATATTTAAAATGCTATTTCTGGAATGTGATATTATATTACTCTTCCACGTTTCTATAATGCTCATGTATTTTTACAACATTAAAAAAAAAAGTAATTTTGAAACTTTACTAAAGTGTTTAAGATCATGTACCAAACAACCAAATCATAAAGATGAGTAGTTGCTTCTAAAAGTACAGGTGTTAAGATCTGTGTACCTGGCTCCCAAACAGTAAGCCAGCCCCAGAATGTGGGTTATACACAATTCAGTGGTATTTCTGTTCACATATCCCCCCCAACCCAAAAGTTTACAAATCCTTTATAGAATTTCCCTCCCCAAGCACATTAACCTGTAAAACCCTTTCAATGATCAAGATGCAGGCAAGATGTTTGGTAGAAATTAAGATGATTATACATGGAGAGAGGAGGAAAAAGTCTGCCTAAGACAGTATGGCTGAACATATTATCACTGCTATACAACACCTTCCAAGGATGAACTCTAATGACAAAACAAAGACATCAAAAGAGAACCCTACACTGCCATTCTGGCCACCAAACATTAAGAATAACTATAATATACAAATATTAACCAATTTGCAAACAGTAAATTTTACCAATTCCTTTGAAAATTCATGGGGATCTTAATAAGACCCCCTCACGTTAACACTTGTCTAAGTCACTGTACACCTCTAAGTCTCCTTGGTACCCCCCTTCACATACAGAGCAAACTAGAAACTGATGTTAAATCAAGATTAGTTAGGGCATAGTACTTACTTAGCTTCAGTAGTTTTGCTAGCTTTGTCCATGCTTTTCAAGCTCTCAGGAGATCTAAGCTGAAACCTACAGCTATCATTCATATTCCAAACTGACTCCATTAAGACACCAACTTTAGGAATCCCAGCACTAATTGAAAATGCAACTGCTCCAGCATGATAGAGAGGATTATTTCTTAGGCATACCTAGCAAACAAAAGAAAAATCACCATCAAGATGACAATTTTAAAACAAACTAGAGGAGTTACGTGTTCCCAAATTATGGAGCAGGAATAATTGGCACATTTGCTAAAAATGAACTTTAAAATTTCATGCAGCAAATAACCTGACCATTCTGCCACAAGGACACAGAAGAGAAATAGCAGAGAAGAAACTAAAAAGGTTATTTAAAAAGTGAAATGTGAACAAAACAATTACATTTTTTTATCTGTTTCTTATAATTTGAAATTATTTTCTTCCTTAATTCATGATGCTATATATAGGCTCCATAACTTCAACTCTACCGATACTTGTTTCCCTCAGAAGACTGTTGTTTCCTACAAGCCAGAATTTTCACTGAATAATATAAGTTTTCTCTTAAATTAGAAAAAGAATATGTAGACATTAGTGTTAGAAGTTAACTGAGTTCAGCAGTGAATAACCTATAAATCTTCACTGCCATGGAGCACCCCTAGGTCATACTCTAAAACCAATAACCTCTAAGGTGACACTGCCAAATGCACCAACAGTAACTCAAAATGAGGTATGAACATTATTTCTGGAAATCTCTTTTGATTCTAAAGCAGCCCAATCTTACTTTCTGTTCAGTCATCCAGTGACTAACGATTATGTTATATTTGACAGTGGACTATATGATGATCATGTATTTTGTCAATTTATAATTAAATATAAGTCACACAGTCTTAAGAAGGTGGTACGTTTGAGAAGTACAGGAACTGGAAATACTGACACAGAGCAGGAGTTCTGTCAAAGAATAGTTGTGTGTCACTAAATATAGCTCTGTGGCATAGAATGAATAGTTCAGAAGAGCCGACTTCTTGAAAAGGGTATGTCCTGCTTAGGTTGACTTAAAGAGAGGTTTCATCCATAAATTTTTGGAAAATACTGGTGAAAGCTTAAATACTGAAAGAGGATCAACAAGAAAGAAGGCTATAATTGTCAAAGAAATGTGGCAAGATATATTAGAAGTTATCCATTAACACCTTCTTATAAAAATAAATGCACCTTAGAGACAAGGAGGTGTATATCCAGCATATAAGAAGACATGAAATGAATATTTGCTAAACATACTACTCTCCACAATTATGATCTGTGAGTGCAGGTGCGGCTGCAAACTCTTAACTGATCGACCATTCTTTCTGATGTTAACATATGAACGATTTCCCCATTATGTGGCCATGACTGTCTTAAACCTCCAGTTTTCTACACTTTAAAACAAAATCTTATTCTATACCAAAGTATTGGAATATGCTGCTATTTTTCACCAATTTAGTGCCAAGCTATTGCTTAAAACTTTTCTTCAGTGCATCTTTAAAGGATTTTTCTACCCTCCCTGTCTATAGTAATGTCATCCTACATGCTAATAAGGCATCTGCCAGGATATTCTGCTAATATGTGAGTCTAATAAATAAGGAACTTTGAAAACATGAGAAATCAGTATGTGAACTGAATAAGAAAAAGGGAGCTCCTAGAAAAGAGAGATCTGTCCAAACCAACTGATGTAAATAATGAAGACTAAACAACAATATTCAAAATAATGGGTAATTGCTGAAAACTTCCTAGTTGGAAGGCCAACAAAGGAGTCAGAACAAGACAACCATGAATAGGACCAAAACAAATGGGAGTCCCAAACAAAAATAAGAAGTACATAAGCTGAGTTTTGGAGAAAAGTAACAGCTAAAGCAGTGATTACTTTTTAAGACATAGGTAATGTAAACATGATACCACCTTACAGTGATGAGAAAAAGCTGAATTGAAAAAAAAGTGCTAGATGAGGAAATTAGTGCCATGTTACGTCACAAAACCCAACACTTGTCTAAGCGTTAGGGATTATAAAGTCCTTAAACACTCATTGCAGCACTTGCTATAATGAATATAAATATCGACTTTTAACCCGAAGATAAATTTCTAACAGAATCTAATGAATTAGAAGTATAACGGTAGTGTTCAGACTCTTTTGGTCTCAGGACCGTCTCCCCTTTTTAAATATTACCAAGAATCCCCAAATCTTTTGTTTATGTGGGTCATATATAGTTGGTATTTAATGTATTAGTAATTAAAACTGAAAATTTTAAATATTTAATATTAATAAACCCCATGTTAATATAATTTATAAAAATAACTACATTTTTTAAAAAATCAGCAAGAAAAGTGGCATTGTTTACATTTTTGCAAATCTCTTAATGTCTAATTTAATGGAAGACAGCTGGAGTCCCATGTATGCTCCTGCATTCAATTTGCTGTAATATGTTACTTTAGCTAAAGTATATGACGACAACTCAGCCTTACACAGATAGGTAACTGGAAAAAGAAGGACTCTCAGATCCCCCGAAAGGGCTGAGAAGCCAGCAGGAGTCCTTGGACCACACTTTGAGAACCATTGGGGTACTAGAAAATCACATTCCATAAGATATATATATAAGAGGCTAAAACCATCTCAGAAACTAGTAGAAACACGAGGATTTGACGAAGACTCCTGCCTCATGCTGACAATATTGCCAGAGAGCAGTATCTTTCAAACTGCTTGGTCATAAGAATCATCTGGGATGTTTGTGACACATAAGGAAGCCTGTGTCCTACCACCAACCAACTGAAAGAATAATTCAGGCAAGGGGCTCCAGACTCTACATTTTTAAACTCTACATTTAAGTACCAAATGATTCTTAAAACCAGGCTAATCTGAGATTCCTGTCCCACAGGAAAACCAGCTGACATCAGGGCAGAATCTATGTTACTCAGCTATTGAGTGAAAAGTGATGTGGCACATACATACTACTGGAACCAGGTCCTTCAAATGACATTCATTTATAAAACTGCCTACAGGGGAATTAATTACAGGGGAAGAAATGATTTTGATGAGCAACAATGTCCCTTAGGACAGACTTAATTCTTTTTTTTTTTTTAATATGTATTTATTTATTTTGCCTGCAGTATGCAGACTTCTTAGTTGAGGTACGTGGACTTCTTAGTTGCAGCGTATGAACTCTTAGTGGCGGGCATGCATGTGGGATCTAGTTCCCCGACCAGGGATCAAATCTGGGGCCCCCTGCATTAGGAGCGTGGAGACTTACCCAAGGAAGACCACCAGAGAAGTCTCAGGACAGACTTAATTCTAACCACTTACCTGGGTACCAACAGTGATGTTCGGCATTGAAGAAATACCAGCACTAGATTTGGGCTTTTTGTTTTTTGCTCTAGCTTTCTCTAACATTTTTTTCCTTTGACTAAAAGGGACTACACCCCTGAAAAGGAAAAGCAAAAATTGGACAAATAAGCGGCGAAGAAGCCCATTAAATAAATCTGAAATTATACACATTATATTTAAGTATTACTTGTATATTCCTTCTCTAATATTTTTGCCTCAGTATAATATTAGCATGTGTAACTTATTAATAATCATAACTTGATCACAGGTTTACAATACATAACTGGGTCCACTTTTACTAAACATTTAGGATTAAAAGTCACAGGAAATTCATCATTTGATATTTACTTCCAAATAATTCTGTTTCATTAGTAAATTCCCCTATACATTACTTCTGCCAATGCAAAGTTGCTGATAACTCCCTAAAACACAACAGAAAATACATTTGAAGCCCCTTTCGAACATTAAAGGAATAATTAAATGAGGCACAGAATATTCATACAATGACATACTTTAATAACCTTTAAAATTATATTTTATGTAGCTGTTAAATGAAAAAAGTATGAAAAACACTCTAAGTTTCTAATTAAATAAAAGCAAAGTACACGTTTATATATAGGAAAAAAAAAAAGATTAATAAAATACTCCCAAAATCTTAATAGTAGTTACATTTGGGTTGTAGGATTATAGGTGATTTTTGTTTCTACTTTATACCTTTTAAAAATTTCATAATTATAGTCACTAAGTATGTATTATTTTTATAAGCTTTTCTTTATCTTAAGGATTTTTTCCAATGTTACTTTGCTCCAAAGTGAAAATTTCCCTCTCTATAAAGCATTAGCTTTTTTTTTTAATTGAAGTATAGTTGATTTACAATGATGTGTTAGTTTCTGGTATACACCAAAGTGATTCAGTTATTATATTACATTATATATGTATATATATATATAAAAAATGTGAAATATATACGAATATTAGATGTATATTCTATATATAGAATATGAAAAAGAATATATATACACATATAAAATATAAATAAAAACAAGTAATCTTTTCAAAAGGATTGTGGTCAAAATATATATATATTCTTTTTCATATTCTATACATAATATTCTTTTTCATATTCTTTACCATTATGGTTTATTACAGGATATTGTATATAGTTCTCTGTGCTATACAGTAGGACCTTGTTGTGTGTCTATTTTCTATAGAGCAGTTTCTATCTGCCAATCCCAGACTCCTAGTTTATCTCTCCCCTACCCCCTTTCCCCTTTGGTAACCATATGTTTGTTTTCTGTGAGTCTAAAGCATTATCTTTCAACTGACCTTCTCTATTGGTGTTCCACTACTCAAAGCACCTATCTGTGTACATAAAAGCATCCACTGATATGAAATACCCCCCTCTGTGACACTCACCACCAATATAAATTGTTCTCTAGCTGTGCGCAGGTATAAAGGGCACAGCAATGTAAAGAAACAATCCGTTCTCCTTGAAGTTCTGAGTAAGTCTGTGCGGTGTGCTCTAATTTAGAAGCCACAGAACTTAAAGTTTCATCTACCCATGTAGCAACCTAAAGATAAAACACCAGAGGATTAAATAAAAACAAGTAATCTTTTCAAAAGGATTGTGGTCAAAACGAGGGTAAGGAATACCTACACTCTGGACTGGAATTCTAAAGGCTAGAAAAAAAAGTAATTCAGAAAAGGTCCTTAATAAGACTAGAAACTAAAATACTTTCTTCACGCAAGTCAATCAAAATACTAGTTATTGAAATAAATGTCTAAAGCCATCTCTAAGGCATTAATTGAAAGTCCATATCTGCTCCAACAATTTTTAAACGAATTTAGTGACTCTAAAGTCACACTGATAATCTGAGATATAATATCCATACTTCCTCAATCTATCTACTGTAGTTCTTCAATATCTCCTCTTTTGCCAGGACTTAGCGTGAATATTTTTCCTTCCCTTAAAGTAGAAAGCTATCTCTGAAAAGGAATTATAATACAGAGATAAACCAGCAATAAAAAGATTATACATTGGATTACTGTACTAAGGCTTTGTTATTTGCAGATCTAGTTAGATAGAAATGAAAAGATGGAAAAGGGGCAGGGAGAGGAAGAAAATCAAGAATTTAAGAAATGTTTTTCACAGTGTGTCATACCTTGTTATTTTCTGTAGCTACAGTTGCTCTTATGCTATTTGCAGACAGGAGAACTATCTTTTCATTGGTTAGCCCCAAAAATGTTGCTCGTGGATGATGTAAGGAAGGATTCTTTGAAAGCATAAGAAAAGTGATTACCATTTTGTATGCTGATTTGAAGAGCTATTTAAAGGAAGATTTAATATAATGAAATACCTGTGCATTTCTGTAAGGCTCAGATTCACTCCACTTCCACTGATAAAGTTCTCCTTTACTGCTGACAGCCAAAAGCTCAGAATACAGAGCCCCAATACAGATGAATTTTGTTCCATCCTGTAAAGTGGAAATAACACAGTGGTATAAATATAACAACTGCCAAACCTAAAGATTCGGATACATCACATTAATTACTACATCAAATTTCGATTAATTATGTGAACACACAAACCGCTTTAGCAAAGTCTCCAGCACAGCCCGCAATGCCCTCCTTTAAGTGGCCTGGGTGCCCCACCCCTGCCCCCGTGCCTCCGAACTCACTCTCCTCCAGTCATATTGGCCTTTTTCCTGCTCCTGCCAGTATCCCACCATGTCCTTGTCATTCTCTTGCCTTGTTTCTCAGGTGACTCACTCCCTCTCCTCAATCAAGTCTGCTCAAATGAGACCTTCCCTGACTGCACTATCTACAAAATCAGCACTCTAATATTCCATCTCCTGACTCTGCTTTCTTTAGTTCACAGCACTTCACAACTTGACATATTTACTTGACGTATTTACTCATTTATAGTCTACTTCACTCAAATATAAGCTTTGTCTTGTTCACCACTGTATCCCCTGTTCTTAGAACAGTGAACAGAGTAGATGCTCAATAAACGCGTTGAATAAATGAAGAAAAAACAGACTAAGGAGTTGAAGTGGGGAAAGTCGAGTATCAACACAAGATTCCTTCCCTGTAGGCTATTCCAAGCTGCTGAAACAAGTGTCTGTGTTGTTTTTTAAGGTAAAAGTTCATTTAGTTTTAAAGCAATGCACATGCAATGAGTCGGAACGCAATTAAATTATAAAAAGTGCAGACAATAAATTAATAATATAAATGATAAAGTGATAATTTTTTTAACATAAGACCAAAATGACCAGAAATCTCACAGCAAAGCTTGCCAATAACAGATTTTACGTTGTATTTTTGCCACTGCAAAACTTCTCTGCTCTCTTTGATGTTCTGGTTCCAGAGTATGCTAAACTAATGGCGTCTTTTTAGGTTTCTGTCAAATTCCAATCTTATTTGGTCAGATGGGTTATGGTGCTCAGCTATAGTCTGTGAAGCCTGTCAAGACTTATAATAACAACAGGTTATGCCTCAGAGCTGTATAGAAAGAACACTAATTTTTTTTTTTGCAGTTTCATGCTGTTGATTTTTCTTTTTTAAAATGTAAGCCACTAATTGTTTAAGAAAAAATTTTAAACCAAAAGTTGCATATTAATATTACACACAAACCAAAACACAAGTGACTTTTTTTTTTTTTTTGCGGTACGCAGGCCTCTCACTGTCGTGGCCTCTCCCGTTGCGGAGCACAGGCTCCAGACGCGCAGACTCAGCGGTCATGGCTCACAGGCCCAGCCCCTCCGCGGCATGTGGGATCTTCCTGGCCCGGGGCATGAACCTGTGTCCCCTGCATCAGCAGGCGGACTCTCAACCACTGTGCCACCAGGGAAGCCCAACACAAGTGACTTTTAGCACAGTACATACATGCTTACATAAACTCAAATATTTACACATTTAAAACAATTTCCATTTAACATACGAAATTTCTGAAATACATAAAAGCATTAATACTTTCTATAAAACTACAATTAAAACATCAAGTGCTTTCTTGGAGTTTCAAGTTACCTCTTTAAAATAAGATCTTGCTTGCATATATAGTCTTTCTCCAATAATCAGTATCAACTTTTTTTCCCCCCAAGAGGTTTATTTTCCAGGTACATTATAAGCTCAAGAAAACGGACCCAACAATTATGCAATGTAATTATGTCACAACAACTTAATTGCACATAATGCTTTAAAGTAGGTTTGGATGAAGTTCTCAAACACTTTGGTATATGTTCTTCAGGGACTTCTGTTAGAAACAACAGGAATTTTAAGCCCCTTCAATCCCCATTTTGCTTTAAAATGGACAAGTCTTTGGTTAAAGTTCTATATTTTGGGCATTTATTATTAATTAAAATGGTCCCCAAACCAATAAACGGCGCTGATGTATTATTAGTTTACAAGACTTCATTTAACTTGTTTCTGATGCAGTGGGAAGCTATAGATATTCATTTATTATAACATGTCATTGATAGTTTCAATTTTTCACTTATAAGCAGACAAATCAATAGGTTTAGTCAGTATCTCTGTTCATTTTCTGTTATAATCTAAACTATACAGTAACTTCCAGTAACTATAGATACTGAAGAACACTAATTTTAATCTTCTATTTTACCAGTGCCAATCAGCTCTATTTTCAAGTCACATTTATGGAGGGATGGGAAAGAGACCAAACTTGAAATTTTCCAACTTAGCAATTCTACTCTTCCCTTCACCATGGGTATCTGAAAAACACACCGTGTACTTTCTCCAGGGCTGCTGCATCAAATCTTAACATTTCTACCTCACACTTCCTTCTCGACCCCTTGGTTAAAGAGATGATAGAATCAGACCAAGTTGAGTCCAAAACCTGGATCCAACACTTATTAAGTAGGTAACTTCAGATAAGTTATGTAACTTCTCTGAACCCATTTCTTCACTTCTAAAATGGGTATAATAATAACACGATGGGGAGGGGGCCGGTAAAAACCAAATAAAGTAACATATATTAAAGCACCTGGCACAAATAAGTGGTCAAATTCAACTCTGGTTACTCTGCTGCCCTGACTTCATCTCCTACTCACCCAAAAGGCACAAGCTTCCTGAGTATTTCCATCTCCATCCAGACTTACTTAATGAAAAAACACCATTCTCCCCTCCCCCTCCCCTTCTCAGAGAAAGAAGTGTTCCTCTCTACTATCTAAGGACAGCTCACCACACACAGTGGACACAACCCTCTCTCATTACCTCCACAACCGTCCAAACCCGCCTGCCCTTCAGTCTTAGGCCCGGAGAAGTGAACTGTCACCCGGCGTCCGTCTCACCTCACCGGCTCGCACTGACAGCCACGCCTGCTCTTGCAACAGCCTTATCGATGCCCCGTGCATTGAACCAATCCATCTTCTCTCTTCAAACTCTTTGAACCATTGGACCCTGTTCATCACCAGTTCTAGAACCTCTCCTCTCCCTTGTTCACAGGTCACTACTCTCTACTGGTCTTCCTCCTATCTTCATGACTACAGTAATTTTTCCACCTTCCTTGTACCACCACGTACTCCCTGACCCAGATTCTGTCCTTGTCCGTTTATTCAAATGATGTTCCACCCTCAGCCTAAGTGACTGTATCCACTGGGGCGCCACGCTTTTAAACATGTAAATCTTCTATCTGCAGACTAACCTGCAGATTAACTGCCTGGATGTCTGAAAAGCACCCTACCATCTCCAAAATGAATTCATCGTCTCCTCCAAAGCTACATGTCCCCTGTAGTCCCTGTCTCCATGAATGACATCTACCACCCACCCAGTAACAGGAGGGCAACAAGGGAACCTGGGCCCTCTCTTCAACTTTTCCTCTTCTCTTAACCAGATGGTGACTAGCAAACCAATGCTATACTTTGTCTCAACTTCCTCGAACATTCTTCCCTTCATCCATCCTCTCTGTCATTGCTTTGGTTGAGAGCCTCACAATTCCCTTCTACAACAATTCTAGCAGTCTCTTAACTGACTCTAGATTTTTACTATTCCTATCTTTCTCCCACTGTGCCAATAGTGCTCGTCTCCCTAAAAATATACAAAACCAAACCCCACCAATCTCATCATGTCATTTCTCTAAGAACTTTGCTGGCAGAACAACATCCTAACTCTTTGGGAAGTCGTCTAGGGCTCTCTGGTCTTCTCCACCCTGCTCTTCTCCTTCTCCCACCACAGAGCAGCAATTCTGAATTTCTCACTGCTCCGCAAACACACCCTGACCTTTCCTGACTCTAGGCCCATACTTGACATGTTTGGAATGCCTCTGCATCTTGGTTAATGCCTACTTGACCTTAAAAATGCTTCTTAAATGTCATCTCCTCTGTGAAGTCTTTGCCACATCTCTCAGGTGGTGTTAGTCATTCCCCACTCTGAGCCCCTATAAATACCGTATTCACACCTTCTGTCTAGCACTGGTCATACTGTGAACACATTTCATTGTATGTGAATGTCTGTCTTCCCCAATGAGTTGCCTATGGGAAGGTCCATAACGAATTCACCTCTACATTCCCACAGGCCAGCCTAGTGCTTGGCACATAGTAGGAGCACACTGACAACTGAAGGAACAAATTCATCTCAACTCAAACTTTTTGAGTAAAAACTCTGCCAGAGCAGTACAATCCTAAACAATTCATCCCTATAGCCACAGCATGGTGTGTGAGGCACTCTCAGAACTGACTTGCCTATATCCTTCAAGGATGGACCAATGTTCCCCAGCTCATTAGTCCTGAATGAGCTAAGTGAACCCTGAAGGCCCTGAAAATCCATTATGGACAAATGTGGAGAGATGGCAAAACCACCAACCAAAGGAAGATGATGGAAAAATCACCTATTGTCTCTTGCCTGATTTAGATCAGTAGGTGGAGAAATACAAAGCAATCAAATACACATAAAGAAACAGTATTTTAGCTCACACACTTCATAATATCATAGAAGACAAGGCTTTTATCGTTTTGATGAAATACTAATGGCTGCTTCTGAGCAAGTTGGGCCCTGCTTCAATTCAACTGGAAAAGGTGGATATGCACATTTCCGTTAAGATCAGTAGTTTGTAGCTCTATTTTTTTTTTTAAACAAAACGAATCCTTTAGAAGCTGAATCTAATCAATAAATTTGCAACTGTCTGAACATTAAAGATCAACCAAATGAGGAATCCCTCCCTAAAGACAGATGGAAAATGTCAAAAATATGATAAAAATTACCTTAAAAAGCCAAAGCTTTAAAAGAAAAAGAAAAAGGTCATTCAGCATAGCAACATGAACTCCTATTAATTTCATCTAGTGACTTACATTTTTTAAAAAATTGGTCTTATTATTCCTAAATTTCTCCCTACAAACCTTGGTTTTCTTTTTTTAAATTTTCCTACTATCAGCAAACACTAGTTTTCCCATTAAGTACCAATTCTAACTGCAATGTGCTGTGTATTATGGCTGAAATGGATGCTATACAACTACAGGTTACATGGCACAATTTGTTAACTGTCCTTATTCACACTTCACTTCTCCTTACCTATCTAGGTTTCCATTTTCTCCTTATGCCTGGCTTCTCTTCCTCTTTATGACCTCTTCTCCTTTTGCTCTTACTTCATTATTAAAGTACATTTGTGACACACCTAGCCAACTTTTAACAGATACTTCCTGGAAGCTTCCATATGTCGATTTAAAAAAAAAAAAAGACCTTCCTCACCCAACTTCCACTCCTAGAACCTTGAAGGCGAAGCAGAATGACCAACAAATTTGATCAACTGGTCCCAACAGTGATGGCTGCTTCAAATAATTTAAGGAGCCAAACGTCATGGGACTATTTCCTCTCAATACCATTCAAAGAAACTTAAGAATAACACACAACTCTACAATTCAAAAGGCTGGTGGAGAATAAATTTTCTTATTTCCCTAAACTATATGAAAATAGATCCAGAACAGTAAGCGATACGACTGTAAATTAACAATACTGACTTGCTGAATCAGTTTCGTTTCTTCATCACCCACCAAACAACTTTTGTCAAATTCTTCTCTGGGAGCTTACTGGAAATAAAGGATGTGTGCATTTTCTAATCTGAAAGGGTTTGTTTTGTTACAGGGCACAAAGCAGAAGTTTTTATGTTCAACTTCAGATTTACTTAGTATGGATTTCCGTGTAAGTTTTCTCGGCCCTTTCCCTTCAGCATTTACTACTTAGCTCTTACCTTTGCATTCTTACTTTTAACAGTCTTTGTTACTATTGTGGCTGCATTTTTTATTCTCTTATCAGTCACTTTAGATTCTTGTTGGAAGTAGGTTGGTATATATATGTATGTATGTGTGTATATATATATATATATACATACACATATATATATAGTTACAACGTAAATGTAGACATTCAGCAACACAGAACTAAATTTCTAATCTGAGAAAAGTAAATTCCAAAAATGACTGAGAAGTGAAAATGGAGCCATGTTAGATAACTGCCTAATTGAAAGATTGCACCTTCCCATCAAAGTAACTCTTAGTAATCACTCTGGCCTCCTGTGATTCCCCAAAGCCTCTTATACCTAATTCCATTATGGTACTTAACACCAAAGTATTAACATCATTGTTCTGCCTTTCTACAAAACTCTCACCCTAACACCTGAACAAAAGGCCTAACACACAATATGCATTTAACCAAGGCTACTCAATCACGTGTGCATGTGTGTCCCCATCCACTGATGGATGCTTAGGTTGCTTCCATATCTTGGCTATTGTAAACAATGCTGCAATAGACATGGGGGTAAATGTATTTCGAGTCAGTGTTTTCATTTTCTTCAGATAAATACCCAGAAGTGGAATTGCTAAATCATACAGTAGCTCTGTTTTTAATTTTTTAAAGACCCTCCCTACTGTTTTCCATAGTGGCTGAACCAATGTACATTCCCACCAACAGTGCACAAGGGTTACCAATTATGCTTTTATACTAGTTTTGACATTTAAATCAAAATAATTTATGGAAATAAAGTTTAAGGTTACCTCAAATATTTTCAATTTAAGATTATACTGTAAAGGCTTAAAGAGAACATTCATTCCACCATTAAGGGAGATTTATTAGCCTAGAAAATGGTGAAATTTTGAAGAAGTAGCTGTTCCTCTAAATAGGTGGTGGGAAAGTCAAAATTATTCCAGATAATTTAACAGTGGAATTTCTCAGGTACTCTAACAAAAGGAAGAATGAAAAATACCATGGATACTAACCAATCTTACAATTTAGGTCATTTCTGAAATTAAGCTGGGACACCCTCTTCCCACCCCCCCACCCCCCAAAAAAAACAAAAAACAAACAAAAAAAAAGGGAGCGAGAAAGCAAAAGAGACAGAGAGACTACCTCCAAACAGTGCGTGCTGACGCCCTATACCTCCCTGCTCTCTCCACCTACCTCTCCATCTCCTATCAAGTTTGCCCCAAAACCCTTTTCTCCTCCTCAGGGATCACCACCCCCAATTCTGGAGGACTAAGAAGGCCCCACATAGTGCCTGTTTCTTCATGTGGAATGTATCCTATGCCCCTGTATGATCATTTTGCACACTGTTCTAAAAGCAAGGTCTTTTTTCCCTTTAACAACTCTCTGCATTCTCTTTCTGACTGTAGCATTCAGCCTTGCAAAACAATCATCTAGTGGTTTGTTGATAACTGGGATAATGCTTAACAGCTTAATTAGGTTTATGCTGTTTTCTTTCCCTGAACTGAAATTTTTGATGTCTAAATTTCAATCACAAGCTAATAAAAAGTAGTTCTTCAGTGACATTTTAAATTAGGTTTTTCTTTAATAGGAAAAAAAAGGTATAGGTAGGATATACTTTGTTGCACACACTGCTATTTCTCCTTCATTCAATGTCTAAACAAACGAAGGAAATAACACACTAAGTAAGTAAGACCTGTACAGTGTCAAGATTTTACGATGCATTTAGTAACTGTCTCTGAAAACAAGCTATACCCAAAACGATGCCTATCAGTAAAGGCCAACAAAGACCGGCTAACTCTAACAGAGGGTACACTGGCCAGGGAAAAAGCTTGCTAAACTCATACTGTTCAAAACACTTTCAGATGTGTGACAAAGAAGCCTACACTAATATGTATGCAATGGCACTATTAAAACAAGATTAATGAGTCCTCTATTACTTCCTGCCAATATGACATAGACACAGCTCTAGCATGATCAAGGCAAGAGAAACAGGAAACAAAGAACAATGTAGGGGAAAAAAAAGAAATGAAAAAGAAAAAGCCCAATGGTTTAAATCACCTTCTACCATATGAAGTAAAAGTAGAAATTGGAACATTTCTAGTTTTATGGAAATAAGTAAGAGAATGCAATTCAGGGAAAGTCTGTCAGCTGCCAAAGAAAACAGAATAACCTTTTGCTTACAAAGAGGCTGATTGAAATTCATGTTCCTTCTTGCATTCAAGCTTTCCACATGAGCTGAATACAGAGGAAAATAAATGAACTACATCAAGAGTCACAATAACTATGAAATATAAACAAATTCAGAACACTAAATAATATTTTTCCTTTAATATCCCAAATTCAACTTCAAAGAAAGAAAAGAAATCTACATCAGAATCTCCTTATCTGCTAGAGATAACCTTCAAGTTCTTATCTTCTTTTACTTCTACTTTAGAAAAGTTCCTATCCAACTGGCTCTGGAAATAAGAAACAGGCACTCCAAAAAACAGGTGAAAAACCCATGGCTTCCTACAGGAGCCTTTGAAGATAAATTACCAATCACTTAAGACAGTGAAACCTACACACCATCAATAGACTATGTCTATATGGGAAAAGAATCTAAAAAAGAGTGGATATATGTATTTGTATAACAGATTCACTTTGCTGTACACCTGAAACTAACACAATACTGTAAATCAATTACACCCCAATAAAAATAAAAGTAAAATAAAAGAATGTGTCAACTCTGTTTCACTTGTAGCAGTGATGGATTTTTACAGATTCAAATCAACTTAAATCCTGCATGCTTTCTAGAAGCTAGTCATTGTACTACCACTCAGGATGCAGAGCATAATTCCCCCAGTCCATTCCTGTTCAGCCTGCTTTGTCTCCCACAGCTTTTAGAGCAAAGGGCCTGTCAGAATTCACTGCCATCAAACGGGAAAGCTAAAATCAAAGAAACACAGATCCCTAATCTTGCCCTGACATGCATGCTTGTAACAATGACCAGAAACCTGCCCTGCAGAAAATGGGGTACTCTTGACAGTACAAAACAAATTCCTATCAAGAAATATACCATTCGTTACTGGTATAATTACCACCAGAAAAGAAATCTTGAAACAGAATGCTGATATATTATCTGGAACTACCATCCTTATTTCTCTGATTTACTTCATCAAGTAGAAAAAGAAATAGCACCACTGAACACATCTCCTTAAAACGACTCCTGTACTGTCAAATAAAGATGATCTACTTATATTTAAAACAAAACAAAAATATCACTTTATGTCTGCATTTTATTTTTATTTTTTATTTTCTGACCGCGCCATGCAGCATGCAGGATCTTAGTTCCCTGACCACGGATCGAACCCATGACCCCTGCAGTGGAAGCATAGAGTCCTAACCACTGGACGGCCAGGGAATTCCTATCTCTGCATTTTAAATGACAGTACGAAAATCTGAAATAAAACAGAAACCTTTTTGGGGGGGCGGAGGGGAGTGCCAGGAATTCAGTTAAAATGGAAAGGATGGGTGGGGTTTCTTTTCAAATACCTTATCAGGCCACCACTGCAAATCTTCTCCTAGAGACACTGGACTTTGAACAGGTGTATTCTTCTTATCCAAGTTTGGCTCTCCTTCCTTGCTGGTAGAGCCCCTTTCATTATCAAATGAGGCTCCATCAAGCCACCTTCGTTCACGTAAACGTAAAACGGATTCACGTTCACGCAACAGCTCAGAGTCTCTCTCTAAGGGAAGAAGGAGAACTGGTATGCAATTGGGTCACACCAGTGGGATAAAAGTAAGCCACTCTCTAGTAAAGACCCTTCAGGATGCAACTAACAGCAGTTTATCCACTCACAAGAACTTAATGTAAATGTATATCTAATAAGCTTGACATGCAACATTCAAAACATTAACTCTTTCAAGTGAATGTATGAAAATTATAAACTAGTATTTTTAAGCATTATGTAGAGGCAGACTTTTCTAAATTCCAACTATATGCTTTTAGAGCAGAACTGCTTTATTTTAAACTGGATTTTGGATTTTTTAAATGGAGTTTTAAATTTTCGGCTTTCATTAAAAATGTTTACCGTAACTTAAATTTATTAGAAAATATTCATAAATTAAAATTTTAACACGTTAGATACATAAACAAAAAAGAGTATTTGTTAGAGAGTCTACACATACAGATTAAAAAAAAAAAAAAACCAAATCTTGAAAAGGGTAAAATAAAAATCCATTAACTATAAAACTTCTGATAATCCAAGCCCTTGTTTAGAGTAATTTTACAGGCTGGATTTTTATGGAAAAGTCTTAAAATTTCTGAGAAACTAGACAGAATTTTTCTTTTGAGAATCTTTATAGAAAGATTACTTTACAAAAATGCTTCCCCTGAAACTGGCCTACAAACTTTTTAAAACCAGTTTTTTTCAGCTTGCTCACATATTATTTTTTAAATAGGCAACCAAAATAAACTTTCCAAGACTTGGATAGTAAGGATTAAAAACAATATTAAGTTGAACCATATAAAACTGCCATCCATGCAGATCTAACATGGTCAAGTACCACCAATTTCATATGGTTCAAAGTAAAACAGATGCCCACATAGAATGACCTAAGGAAAAGCAAAAGGGAGAAATTTAGAAGGAGTTTTGTGTTAGATATTGAATATCTTAAATGCAATACTTGATGCATTTTAGGCAGTAAAATATGCACTTATTTTTAAAAAATTTTTAAGCCATTACATAATAGGTTCAGTACACTGAAAGATCATCGTAAGTCTGTTATTTTAAAACTACTTTCAAGTACTAGGTATTTGCAGTAAGGTCTTAATATAAAACAGCATCCTTTCCAGTTTACTAATGATAAGTAAATAATATATCTGATTCTTGCCTGTTACTTCAATCAAGCAGTTTTACATTCTGGAAAGTAAAAATACTGACTTACAAAAGTTAAAATGCAAGCTAAATCCACATCAACATACACAGAGAAACGTTTATATTTGTATGATTTCAAAATCTTCTTTCTAAACTCTACTGTGTACTATACCTTTTCAAGATTTCAAACTTCTGAAAATATCATTTTAGTATAATAAGCATTTCTATATATTTACTATTGATCAATCTCATTCTAATAAGTTTTTTCATATTTCACTCTTCCATCTAACCAGGGTTTAAAATGAACAAAATAATCACTTTATTTTAATCAAATAAACTAAAGAGACTTGTTATCTGAATGCTGCATGTCACCGTAAAGCAGAATTCTGCTTTTACTTCAGAATCCATATTCCTAATTAAAAATACAGTTAGGTAAGTTGTAACCCTTTACATATATGCTACTATGTTGATAAGATCATCTCTAAAGTTCTAGTGTGGCTCTTCAAACTCAAAAGTAACTATTTTAATGCCAAAGCATCCAAAAACACTATCAAGTAATGATTTCGTCTACTGTAATATTAAAAGTTCAAATACAATGAATTCTACCACTATCTCTCCATAGAGTCAGCCAACAATCACAAAGAAATAAATGCAAAATTACCTCGAGATGAGCCTAGCCTGGAAAGTGACGAACGACGAAAAGAAGGGTAACCAAAATAGCTAATGTCTTCAGAAAACATGGCATCTGCATCAATAATGACACTTGGGTGGGCAGAATGAATGTCAGCATCAAGAAGAGACATAAGATCCTCTATAAACAGAAACAAACATAAATGAAGCAGATATAGAGAAAAAAATCTGCAGACCATTGAAAAATCCCTGAAAATTAAAACATTAAAATCAGGGACTGACTACTGACATAACCTGAGAAGAAAAGCAGTAACTACCTAGGAAATAAAGTTAACGTTATTAACACAGATTTTAAGGAACATCAATTGCATGATTGTTGCTTGGGCTAACTACTAAATTACCACAAGAAAAAAAGATCACTATTGAAGATTCTTGTGACATCACAGAAAGTCAAAATCTAAATGCAGTTCAGTTATTCCATATTCAGTAATAAGGGCATCAAAATACAACATTCCAGTCATCTGTCAGCCAGTGATAAAGACATGCACATACATCCATGTCTTTATAGGACCAAACACAAGTCCACTGAGCAAAAACATTTTCCCTTAAAGAGAATTTTACCATCAAATCAAACACTACAGTGAGAAATATCTACCACCTTGGAAAGAACAGTCAGCAAATCTATTGCACTTTAAAATTCCATTCCCCAGTCAAAAAAACATCTCTCCCTTCAGAGATGAGAAAACCATGATGGTGATCAACCAACCTCCAGGCAAATAAGATTCACTGGCTGTATCATCCCCATCATCTCCATCTTCATCATCCCGGCTAAGTAAATTATTTACAGCAAGGTTTACATCAAGATTTGTTCGCTGAAGTTCTCGAATAATGACACTTCTGGATTTGCCTTGTAAAACGACTTGGGCCTGAAATAAAAAATAGAGTACTATGCTAATTATCTTTTTCATAACTTCTTTATTAAAATCAGCTTCCTAGGATCAATACAGAAAACCAGTATTTCACAGTTCATGATATAAATCATGACTACAGCCTGCTATATTTAGTTAAACCTCACCCTGTCCTGCTATCTTACGTTAATTGTTCTACAAGATCCATACCTGTGAAATCAGCTCCTCTGGAATCACAGATGCTGGAATAACTGGCTGGGGTTGACTGCCCAAAAGCCCAGATCCTCGATCCCGTCCCGTCCGAATTACTCGAGTCTGTCGGCGAGAATCTCGAGCTCCAGCTGACGACCTACCAGAGGATCCTCCTCCACTTCCACCCACTCCAGAACTCCAACGACTTCTAAATATTGGAGAATTTAAAGAAACAGCATTTTAAACAATCATTCAGAAAGATCGCTTTGGGTCTCATGTTCATTATCTTAGAATATGATAAAGTTATTTTTCTAACTGACATAATATGCTATAGTAGTATTTTGACAGAACAATAGAACTGAACTTTAAAATAACACTGTTCCGGGCTTCCCTGGTGGCGCAGTGGTTGGGGGTCCACCTGCCGATGCAGGGGACACGGGTTCGTGCCCCGGTCCGGGAGGATCCCACATGCCATGGAGCGGCTGGGCCCGTGAGCCATGGCCGCTGAGCCTGCGCGTCCAGAGCCTGTGCTCTGCATCGGGAGAGGCCACAGCAGTGAGAGGCCCGCGTACCGCAAAAAAAAAAACAACAACAACAAAAAAACACTGTTCCAATTTTTTTAAATGCTGAAGTATAAACTCACTTTTTAGAAAGATATATACCACCCTTTTGCATCTTTTAAAACAATTTTTTAAAGAACCACATACCAAGCATTTCTAGTCACAGCTCTAAAGTGAGTTATAGAATGCATCTCACCTTTGCGTGAAAGACCTATGAGACATAACTACTAACAGTCTGCAGCACAAAAAGTAAAATTCAGAGTTTAAAGTTTAAAGACACAACTAAATGGAAAGACACCCATGCCCAGGGGATGGAAAATTTAATATTGTTAAGATGTCCATACTGCTCAAAGCAATCTACAGATTCATCAAAATCCCTATGAATATCCCAATAGATTTTGTCCCTCAAAGGACATAATCAACAGAGTAAGGAAGCAACCTATAGAATGGAAGAAAATATTTACAAATCGTTTATCTAATGAGAGGTTAGTATCCAGAATATATAAAGAGCTCCAACACTCAACAACAAAAAAAATCAAATAACCTGATTAAAATATGGGAAAGAATGCGAACAGACATTTCTCCAAAGATAATACACAAATGGCCAAGTAAGCATATGAACAGATGGTCAACATCACTAATCATGAGAAATACAAATCAAAACCACAATCACCTATCACCTCACACCCATCAGAATGGCTACCATGAAAAAAAAAAAAGAAAATTACAAGTGTTGGCAAGGATGTATAGAAACTGTAACCCTAGTGCACTGTAGGTAGGACTGTAAAATAGTGCAGTGCTATGAAAAACAGTATGAAGTTTCCTAAAAAATTAAAAATAGAACCACTATATATGACTCAGCAGTTATAATTCTATGTACATATCCAAAAAAATTGAAAACAGAGTCTCGAAGAGATATTTGCATACCCATGTTCATAGCAGCACTATGTGTAAGAGCTGCGTGGTATAACATTGATTGTTCTCAATTAATGTCTCGATTTGATTGCTATCAACTTCAACTGGTCTACTCAACCGTGGAGCATCATCATCCAGAGAGAAATCTCCAGCAAGGAACTTCGCAGACCACTTCTGACACATTTGATCAGTCACAGTACCTTCCCCATACACTGCACAATTTTTTTTGGCGTTTCAGTTGTGTTTTTACCTTTCTTGAAATAATAAAGCATAATATGCCGCAAGTGTTGTTTTTCTTCCATCTTCAATATTAAAATGGCTACACAAAAATTCACCAATTTTGGTAAGTTTTTTTACATGCACGCTGATATGACAGCTGTCACAATACAATCTAACAAAATTGTTTCAAATGAAGTTAAAGACAACTAAGCGCCACTAGAGCCATCTTATGGGAAAACCGAACAAACCTTTTGGCCAACCCAATACAACACAGATGAACCTTGAAGATATTATGCTAAGTGAAATACGCCAATCACAAGAAGACAAATACTATATGATTACAAATATAAAAGGTACCTAACGTAGTCAAATTCATAGAAACAGAAAGTAGAATGGTGGCTGTCAGATGGTGGGGAGAGGGGTAAAGGGAGTTGTTTATTGGATATAAAGTTTCAGTTTTACAAGATGAAAAAGTTATAATAGAGATTTCTTTCACAACAATATAAATATACTTAATACTACTGAGATGTGCAGTTATAACCGAAAAGATAGTAAATTTTATGTTATGTGTTTTTAAACATGATTTTAAAAATATAGTCATGTGTTATCAAAGAAAGTAGTACTCTCAAAAACAGACAAGTTTTCTTTTCAACTTATATGCTTTGTGACAATTACGCAACAGAAAATAATATAGGATCAATGAAACATACAAACAGATATTCAAAACAAACATTAAATCAGCACTTCTACTTCATGGTTTCCTGTAAGTTGTCAAAATTAAGTCAGGTGGAACCACTCTTTTGGAAGCTTTTAACAGTCAAAAGCTACATATATTATTTCAACTTGAAAACAGGAGGAACCATACTAAAGAGTCTTAAAAAGATATAATTAGGGTAACTATATGTCCCAGTTTGCCTGAGATAATGCCAGAGTAAGCCTACTGTCTGAGCCTATTATTAATTTCACTCCAAAAAGCCCCTGTTCAGACATTATATGGCCAAAATAAATATAAGTAATGACTCAATATTTCTACCGAAAAATGCATATGATTTTCCCCCTAAGCAAATAATACTGGAAACCTGATCAGGTATACTATCCAAGTACACAGCTATTCCTGGCAGACCTTACAGGTATCACAAACTCAAATCTCCAGGAGAGGTAGATAGGTTACTAATTTCTAAGTAAAGTCAAGACGACAGGGAAGAGTGGAGAATACCTGCATATCCATAACATTCAAATTCTTGCCTTTAAGCCAATTTGCAATCTCTGCTACACAAACCCTCACCTGAGGTTAGTTGAAAGACAAAGGTCAAAATATCTCTGGCTTGCCCATTCATTAACCTGACCGTTACCATGGAGAATACCACGTTTTCCCACTTGCACCCGCAGTGCAGGATTTCTTCTATCAGAATCCAAACAATCTGCCAGCTGACCAGCCTCAACTGCTCCTGAACATTCCTCTAACCAGCTTGCTATCCAGAGAAAGAGCAATGTGTTAGACTAAGTATACATTAATAGAGGTTTATTAGTGGTCACAAAAGACAGTACTGGAATCCCCTTTTTATCTATAATTACAGTGAGTTATATAATTTTCAATACTAAACTCAAAAATAATGGAAAAGGGCTTCCCTGGTGGCGCAGTGGTTGAGAGTCCGCCTGCCGATGCAGGGGACACGGGTTCGTGCCCCGGTCCGGGAAGATCCCACATGCCGCAGAGCGGCTGGGCCCGTGAGCCATGGCCGCTGAGCCTGCGCGTCCAGAGCCTGTGCTCCGCAACGGGAGAGGCCACAACAGTGAGAGGCCCGCGTACCGCAAAAAAAAATAATAATGGAAAAACCAGTTTCTTCTATCCATACTTTGCTCATCAAATTAATCCTACAATTTGACCCCATCATATAATACTCAAGGTACACAAAGTGACTCCAGTCAACTGAGAAAATCACACTGAGTATGGAATTAATCCACAGCTTGCAACCTTAAAGCCCATGGGTCAAGTCTGGTCCATATACTTGATTGGCTGGTTAAAAAAAATGTACAGCATCAAAAACAAGAAAAGTCCGAGGGCTTCCTTGGTGGCGCAGTGGTTGAGAGTCCGCCTGCCGATGCAGGGGACACGGGTTCGTGCCCCGGTCCAGGAAGATCCCACATGCCGCAGAGCGGCTGGGCCCGTGAGCCATGGCCGCTGAGCCTGCGCGTCCGGAGCCTGTGCTCCGCAACAGGAGAGGCCACAACAGTGAGAGGCCCGCGTACCTAAATAAATAAATAAATAAATAAATAAATAAAATAAAAATGGGGTGTCCACTTACTTTGTCGAAGCCCTACAACCTACTATCTTACCACCTTTTTAGACTGGGGCCAGCTTCAGCTGTTTACAATTACAATGGCCTGCTTGGCTTTTTCCTTTCAAATCCTGTACTATCAGCTCAAATTAAACTCCGAAGGAAATATGGTAGCTCAAACCAATGAAAAGCAGCTTATACCTATCATCCATTATAGCCAGTGATAACAAACAACGGAATAAAGAGACTTTTGATACTAATATTTCCATTTTAAACATCCTATTAAACATAAACTCTCTTTTAAAAAGTATTTATTTATCTATTTTTGGCTATGTTGGGTCTTCGTTGCTGCACGCGGGCTTTTTCTAGTTGCAGCGAGCGGGGGGGGGGGGCTACTCTTCATTGTGGTGCGCAGGCTTCTCATTGCGGTGGCTTCTCTTGTTGCGGAGCATGGGCTCCAGGTGCGTGGGCTTCAGTAGTTGTGGCACTGAATCATTAAATCACTCACTTCAGTAGTCCGGCTTAGTTGCTACACGGCATGTGGGATCGTCCCAGACCAGGGATCGAACCCGTGTCCCCTGCACTGGTAGGCGGATTCTTAACCACTGCGCCATCAGGGAAGTCCAACACAAACTGTCTTTTTTTCTCCAAATAAAGTTGGTGTTCTTGCCCTTAACCTGGTCTGAAATAAGTTTAACAAAAATATCCAGGACATTTTTAAAATATCTCCCAGGATAAATTTCAGTAATTATGAATGGGGAAAAGACAGCAGCTAGAAATACTTAGCACGTAAACCTGCCAATTTAGTGAAAACACCAAAGGGAAAAATATTCAAAGTCCCAGGAATTTTGACTGCTATGTATTCCTAAGAATGATTAGTTATAATAAATGATCAATTCTCAATTATCCATGCTGATGGAAAAGAAAAACAGTACCAGTCATCCCAAAATCTTTCAAATGCATCTCTCAGAGACCACTTGCTCCCTAATTCACAACACTTCTCTGAACCCAAAGGGAGCAAGCCAGGACTCCAAAGGTAAGGGGTTGGGGACCAAGGTCTGTGGGGACAGTCTCTTTCACATATGACTGCATTTGGTAAATTTGCAGATAAAAATCCCCTCTGGGGACTCAAGATCTGTCTGTTCTAGATTCTCTATTACATATAGTAAATTGCAAGCTTCTTTAAAAGTTTATTGTAATCAATACAAATGGGGGGAAAAAACTATACAACTCAAGAAAAAAAATTTTTTATGAAGGATAGTATTTTTGACTCTAAAGTTTCTTAATTTACAGAATAACGGATCACAATTTCACTATCAACAAACTGAGAAAAATTTCAGAGAGGCCAAGAGAAACAATCAGCCTTTAATAAGTGCTTACATTTTGTGGACATCTGCAAGACCAAATAAAGGTAAACATATGGCTTAGCCAGTGGGACACTGTGACATTTTTCAAAAGTGCAATTCAGAAACCCAATGCTAAAGAAAGCTTACACAGAGTCCACTGTAGGGGGGAGGGGGAGGGGGAGGGAGACAGAAATACATGAGTCAAACAGGAGTGCAAGCCAGGGTGAGTAAGGGGGACTCAAATTTTAATGATTCTCTCCACATTTTAAAGTCTTAAAATTAGCCCCAACCTTCTTTGGAGTAGGTCTACTGAGGCTTTATTCAAGCTCAAATGTACTACTTTATTATTATATTTGTTACATATGTTATTAGCAAAGTCATAAAATTCCACTACTCTCAGTCATTCTGTCATGCAGTGTATTATAATTGGCTGTATCCAAGTTTTATTTATAAAGAGAAGAGGATTTAAATAGGACAATTTGAGCGACATAAACAGCAATGGATTATAAACCATAAAATAAAACAAATATACGAGACCATAATGATATAAATAACTCAATAGAAACAGACATAAGTGGGCAAGGAGGGAAAGTTCTTCTTTACAGTCAAATTTCAGTTAATGAGTACAAAAGAAATAATGAAAAAAGTTTTTAAAAATCACTACTTGGGGAGTTCCCTGGTGGTCCAGCAGTTAGGATTCGGTGCTTTCACTGCCATGGCCTGGGTTCAATCCCTGGTCAGGGAACTGAGATCCCACAAGCCACGTAGCATGGCCAAAAACAAAACAAAAAAATCACTACTTGGCCAACACCACAGTAACAACTAAAGCAAAAAATCACCAATGGATGGTAAAATTAATCAGCAAAAGTATGATGGAAAATAGGATATTTACATAGTCATGAAGTACCTCTCCACAAAATACATACGAATTACAAAGGGGAAAACAGTAACTTTACAGTTGAGAAGTCTGGCAAACACCACCTTAACTAAGTGATCAGAGGTATAACCACCACCAGTGATGAGACATATCAGTACCATGTGCCTCCTGATACGATGCACTGAGAAGGGCACATCATCACTTCTGTGGTATTCCTGCCAGAAATGCATCACCTGCAATACCAATCAAAATCCCAGCAAGTTTTTTTGTGGGTATCAACAAACTGATTCTAAAATTTATAGGGAGAGGCAAAAGACCTAGAATAGCCAACACAATACTGAAGAAGAACAAAGTTCTTTTGACTAACTGACACTACCCAACTTCAAGACTTACTGTAGGGCTTCCCTGGTGGCGCAGTGGTTGAGAGTCCGCCTGCCGATGCAGGAGACACGGGTTCATGCCCCAGTCCGGGAAGATCCCACATGCCGCAGAGCGGCTGGGCCCGTGAGCCATGGCCGCTGAGCCTGCGCGTCCGGAGCCTGTGCTCTGCGGCGGGAGAGGCCACAACAGTGAGAGGCCCGCATACCACAAAAAAAAAAAAAAAAAAAAAAAAAAAAAAGACTTACTGTAAAGCGACAGTAATCAAGACAGCGTGCTATTGGAGAAAAAAAAATGGACAAATAGATCAGCGGAATAGTAAAAAGAGTCCAGAAATAGACCCCCATAGAGTCAACTGATCTTTGACAAAGAAGCAAAGGCAATACAAAGAAGCAAAGATGGCTGATTCAACAAATGGTGCTGGAACAACTGGACATCCACATGGAAAAAAGACACAGACCTTCACAAAAATTAACTGAAAACTGATCACCGACCTAAATGTAAAATGCAAAACTATGAAACTCCTAGAAGATAACAGAAGAAAATCTGGACGACCTTGGGTTTGGCAATGACTTTTTAGATATGATACCAAAGGCACAATGAAAGAAATAACTGATAAGCTGGACTTCATTAAAATGAAAAACTTTGGCTCTGTAAAAGACACTGTCAAGATAATGAAAAGAAAAGCCACAGACTGGGAGAAAATATCTGCGGGAGACACATCTGATAAAGAAGGCTTATCCAAAATATACAAACAACCTGATGGAAAAATGGGCCAAAGACCTTAAAAGACACCTCACCAGAAAAGATCAACAGCTGGTAAATAAGCATATAAAAAGATACTTCACATCATATGTCATCAGGCAAATGCAAATTTAAAAAACAAGATACCACTACACACCTATTAGAATGACCAAAATCCAGAACAATGACACCACCAAAGGGTGGTAAGGATATGGGGCAACAACAACTCTCACTCATTTCTGGTGGGAATGCAAAACGGTACAGCCACTTTAGAAAACAGTTCAGCAGTTTCTTACAAAACTAAACATATTGTTACCATATGATCCAGCAATCATGTTCCTTGGTATTTAACCCAAAGGAGCTGATAACTTACATCCACACAAAAACCAGGACACAGCTTTATTCATAATGCCAAAACTTGGAAGCAACCAAGATGTCTTTCAGCAGGTGAATGTGTAAATAAACTGTGGTACATCTACACAATGAAATATTATTCAGCACTAAAAAGAAATGAGTTATTAAGCCATGAAAAGACACGGAGGAACCTTAAATGCATACTATTGTACTAAGTGAAGTAAGTCAAGCTGGAAAGGCTACATACTGTATGAATCCAACTATATGACATTCTGGAAAAGACAAAACTAAGAAGATGGTAAAAAGATCAATGGATTTTTAGGACAGTGAAACTACTTGATATGATACTGTAATGGAAGATGCATGTCATTATAAACGTATCCAAACCCACAGAACATACAACACCTAGAGTGAACTCTAATGTAAACTATGGACTGTGGGTGATGATGTGTCAATGTAGGTTCATCAATTGTAACAAATGGACCACTCGGGGTGGGGGGGCGGGGGTACTGATAACAAGGGAGGCTGTACATGTGTGGGGACAGGGAGCATATGTAAAACCCCTGAACCACCTTCTCATTTTTGCTGTGAACCTGAAAACTGCTCTTAAAAAATAAAGACTTTAAAAAAATGCATCACCTGGGTTTAATTGTGAGGAAATAATAGACAAATTCAAACATTACACAAAATAACCAGTCAGTTTTCAAACTCATCAGGGTCTAGAAAAATAAAGATTGAGAAACTGTCCCAGACTGGAGGAAACTACAGAAGCATGACAATAAATGCAATATGGGATCCTGGATTGAATCCTGGAGCAGAGAAATGGTACGCATGGGACAGGCAGTGAAATCTTTATAAACTCTGTAGATTAAGCACTGATAAGTGTTAATTTCCTGGTTTTGATAACTGGACTATGGTTATGTAAAATGTTAAGATTTGGGGAAGTTGGGTGACATTTTGCAACTTTTTAAAGTCAGATTATTTCAAAATGAAATGTTAAATTTAAAAATAAATAAAGAATACAGGATTAGGAACAAATGCCACTACATAAATCTATAAACTAAATAAGGGATCAGCAAACTTTTCCTGTAAAGAGCAGAATGGTAAATCATTTATTTATTAGGCTTTGTAGGCTCATCAGTCTTAGTCATGACAACTCATTTCTACCATCTTAGCACAAAAGCAACCACAGACAGTAAATAAAACATCAAGCATGGCCGTATCTCAGTAAAAATAGGAGGCGCCGGATTTAGCCTGTAGGCTGTAATTTGACAACCCCTCAACTAAAAAAAGAACTAAATTTTAATCTCTAAACAGGTAAAGTTTCACATAGTATCATACATAATTTATTCTTTCTTAAATATAAACTTTTTGCAGATTTATCAAATAAAATGAAAATTCCATTTGTTTATATATATTATTTTCAGAATTCTTTATCATACACTGTTATGTTATGTGTGTGCATAGAACCATTAAAAGGAGATATCTAACATTTTAATAAAAACCAGAGCTATGTTTCCTATGAACAGTTCTAGCACAGAATGAGCTAAAGGATGCACTCAACTAAATGACCTCCCTCTGACCTCAAATTAAATTTAGTTTGGAATAAAAACAAAAAAGAGAAAATAAGTACCTTGGGACCTCAATTTTTAAATGTAACTTTACCTAGAAATTCAGAGTCAAAATAAAATGTTTAAAAAACATCTTCTCCTTAATTATATTTTCAAACAATTTAATTTGCTTCTAGTTATATTTCTCTGATCAGCCTCTGAACAAATATGCTGACTTGACTGATTTGGCATTTATCTAACCATTAAATGAGTAATTTCAGAAAATTTGGCTATTCAAAAATCAAGGTATAAAATGAATAAAATCATCTGGCTTGGAATCTGTATATGATTCCTTTAGTTGACAGCATATCAACTTTAGATAAAATGGAAGAAGAGTTGAGTATCTAGTTTAAAAAGTAAGAACTCTACAAATAATTTTAAAAGTAAAAACAAGGTGCAAAGTTCCAGTTATAAAGTCATGGAGATATAATGTACAGCATGGTGACTATAGTTAGCAACACTGTACTGCAGATTTGAAAGTTGATAAGAGAGCAGATCTTAAAAGTCCTCATCACAAGAAAAACAATTTGTAACTATATATGGTGGTGGATATTAACTAAATTTCTTGTGGGGATCATTTCACAATACATTTGACCCTTGAACAACACAGACTGAACTGTGTGGATCCACTTATATGTGAATTTGTTTCAATAAATATATTGGAAAAATTTTTGGAGATTTGCAGTGATTTGAAAAAGCTCACAGATGAATCATGTAGCCTGGAAATATCAAAAAAAATTAAGACAAAGGTAGGTCATGAATGCATAAAATATTTATAGACACTAGTTTATGCTTACATAGGCATAAGGTGATATTTAATATAAAATTAATAATGTGTTAGTTTTCTTACTGTTTTACCCCTTTGCTTTCATAGAATTACATTACCATACATAATGCTTCTCTCTCTCTTGGTTGGAGAAACTGCATATCAGCCTATCATAACAGGTAAGCGTGGGGTTTTTTTGTTTTTTTGTTTTTTTTGCAGTACGCGGGCCTCTCACTGTTGTGGCCTCTCCCGTTGCGGAGCACAGGCTCCGGACGTGCAGGCTCAGCGGCCATGGCTCACAGGCCCAGCGGCTCCGTGGCATGTGGGATCTTCCCGGACCAGGGCACGAACCCGTGTCCCCTGCATCGGCAGGCGGACTCTCAACCACTGCGCCACCAGGGAAGCCCAGCGTGGTTTTTTTTAGTGTAACAATGTTTCTAATACTATATGATGAATATGACTATATATATCATGTGATACTATATGCCATAAAGTTTTTATACCAATTCATTCATTAGTGTATAGGTTAGGCTACCATGAGGTAATCATGCTGCTGCTGCTTTGCTATCAATTCATGAATCACTATACCTGTAAATAAATACGAATTTTTCACATTATCTCTTCCTTTTTGATGTCTAGTGTTAGTAATACATATAACATCTAGAGTTTTGTATCATATAGGACATATAGGTAATGACAGACAATTCATCTTATAAACAGATGATGTAAACTTACGGTATCAATAAGTACAGTACTGTTAATATATTTTCTCTTCAGGATTTTCTTAATAACATTTTGTTTTCTCTAGCTTACTTTATTATAAGAATACAGTACATAATACATATAACATACAAAATATGTATTAATCACCTGTTTACGTTAATGGTAAGGCTTCCAGTCAACCCGAGGCTATTAGTAGTTAAGTTTTGAGGGAGTCAAAAGTTACAAGTGGGTTTTTGACTGTGCAGAGGGTCAGTGCCCCTAACCCCTAGATTGCTCAAGAGTCACACATATATACAAATACTGAATCGTTATGTTGTACACTTGAAACAAATATAATGTTATGTGTCAAGTATACCACTATAATGTTTTTAAAGTAAAAACTTCGTTAAAGGCTTTAAAGTTCAGTTACATAATCGTTTCAAGCCTCACTAAATTAATTCAGAAAGAACTACTGTATTCGAACACTAGAAAGAAATGTTAGATTTTTTTTTACCCAAGAATTAGTCACAAATGAGACCAAAGATAGTATCACTGAAAATTTTTAAATAACATAAATGACACGATAAATGCATGCAGTCATTATACATTTTTAGAAGGACAAAAACCTAGGTTAGCTGTGATTAGCCTATGTGGGTTTTTTTATCATGGTGGCTCACCATGAGCGACAGGAGCCCTTGCTCAGAGTTCAGGAGTTCCCTCACTCCATCGCTGGATAACTCTGAAATGAGCACTCACAGAGCAATAACCCAGACCCGCGGATGCCATCTTCTGACCACAACTTACCCCAGGGTGTTGCCTGCCAGCCTGCCCAGAGTCTCGGAACCTGAGAGAAACCACGGGGAGTCGCTTGTCCTACCAGGCCTCGATGTCCTCCCTGCCCCCGAATTGCTATTCAACTTTGACCTGGGAAAAAAACAAAAGGTAGAAAAATCACAGAACAGTCCCAAAATCCCTAGGAACAAGCCAGGCCTCCCTACTCTGGGACTTACTGTGGTACAATATCAGCCTAACAATTCTCTGATTATTGTTACTGAATGGATACTTCAGATCAAAGAGCAAACCTAACAATTTCTAGCCTCATAACAATCCAGTTCCTGTTTGAAACTGTTTTCACGGTTTAACTGCAAATGAATTGTTCCTTAGATTTTTTAAAGTAATCGTATTTTCCTTAGAAGCAGTCAACTGAAAGTCATCATACATTATCTAGCAACCTTTTTTATATGACGTCACTTATAAAGGCCAAAATTTTAAAGACTCCGTCATTTTCAAATTGAGCTACTTGACTTGGGAATATTAAAAGGGAAAAAACATGATCCGAAAAGTCAGTTCACTCAAAGAGCCAGATCTGTCTTGGGCCCTACCACATACACATCATTCTTCTGGTAATCTATTTCTGTTAAGTGATCACTGACTCCTCTGCTACTTTTAATGCAAATATTTTAGCTATAAATCACTGCTTGCATAAAAATTAAAATCAAACTACAAAGTAACCATTTCACTCTATTTTAAGCATCTCCTTTTCTACAATGCTTTTTTTTTTTAATTTGAGGGTTCCCAAAAATCAAAACACAGGTGTAATATAATACCTTTAAGAGCTAAATATTTATTAAATGGAAAGGACATAATGTCTTACCCATCATTATTGTCAGGTTTACCCAATTCCAATCGGTCTGGCTGTACTGAAAAACCGATCCTGCAAACTCTACCATCCTAGAAGCAAAGAAAATAGAAGAAACTTCCAAAGTAAAAATGTGTATTAAAACTTGAATTTATTCAACAAACAAATTATGTACCTATCACTGTCAATTCAGAAGGCAACAAATAAGCTCCCTTCTAGAAGGCACTCACACCTGAGCTGGGGAAGTATGGTTTGTATACATTATCATAAAACCAGTAAAAATAATTTAAAATATCTCCATCTAACAGAATTCAGAGTAAGGAAATGACTAGATATCAGGAACTTCTCCATTCTCTTACTAACTAGTTTCAACCTCTAGTAAATCATTTAAGCCTTCTCTGGGCCAGAGGATTTATACAATTAGGAAACGGAACTGGGTGGTCTCTGGAAGAACTACTGCAAGAAACTGCTGTTTTCCACGGTTGAAAAGGAAGACACATGATGATGCACAGCTGTATTTTAACATCCATTTTCATTTCTCTACCGTAGAGTAAACGGTTTACCTCAAGAAGAAAGGCAGCATGATTTGGGCCCACCACACACTGTTTAATGGTAGCCTGTTCCAACACATTCAAAGGGGGATGGCTGGGAAATAAAGAAAAGTATGCAAACAAAATTATTTTTTAAATGGCAAATGCATCCTAGGGTTTTTTAGAAAATCCAATTAACAAAAGAAAAAAATTGCTAGTAAAGCCTGTTTTAAAAAACTAATATTTACATATTTTAAAGGAATAATTGAAAAAATTATTATATCTACACAGTCATTATAGCTCTTTGGTATGGCAGAGTTTTTAAAAAGCAGTATGAATACCAACTATAATTCAAATGAATGCAACCCATAAAAATTTGATAGTTAGATTAAAATTTTCTTAATAGCTGCTGCCTAAATATGAGTACTTTTTCCTAATTAAAACAAAATCATTCTTTTTAGGAAATGTAAAATATCTTAAATCTCTTACCTGTTTAAATTATATTTGTTCAGTTTCTCTGAAACTTCCCGTAACCTTTAAAAACAAAACAAAACATGAATAAACCACATGTACAAAGCCTTTGTAAGCAAAACAGTTCTGATTTGGTGATCTCTAACAGTAGCATACAAAAATTTTACTAAGCAAGAATGTTTTTTACATTATCTTTGATTTCTGTCCCAGAAAAGATCACAAGTCAACCCTGCAGTTGCCTTCCCTCACCACCTCATTTGCAACTTCAGTCATCATCATCTTAGTATTTTACAGACGAGGAAACTGAAGCTTCTAGAGTTTATTTAGAAAACCAGCAGTAGAACTGGTACTTGAACCAACGCCCAATGGAAAGCCAGTTTTTAAACACCATACTACATATGCCAAGAGACTCTTGAATGTACACGTACATGATGAAATGAAAATATTTGGGAAGCACATATATATTAAGAATTTAATATAAAGAGACAGAAACAATGCAAAAGCCAAATTGGCTTAAGGTGAGAATAGTCTCAAAAGTTCTTGAATCACCTTGTGACACATAATTGTACAAATTAAAACCCATATCTATAAAATAAGGATAACACCTCACATTTTTAAGAGTATTGAATATGCTTAGAAAAATCTCAAAGGGCTGTGTAACAGAAAGATATTAACTCATGTTATCTATTATGATTTTGCTGTTTCTCTCAAAGAAACAGTCTTGAATTAATATAAAATATTGTAATACTCATTTAAATTGGGCACTTTTGTCAACCTAAGGAAGCCATTTTATAATACAAAGATGTATTCAAATGTAGAGATTTTAAGAGTTCAATTCTATTAAATTACCAAAACAAATGCCTTCGAAAACTTTTCCAGAAATTATTCTCTTAAAAATAAACTGAGCATTTTAGGAACAACAGGGAAAAAAATTAGAACAGTAAATCAACAGGAAATTCCGTAAGTTTTGCTTTCTAGAGAGTGACAAAAATACATGAAATCAAATTTCAATCATTCGTCCTAACAGACGAAAGTGGTATACATACTCAAAATTAATCATGCCTTAAAGCCAGTTTAGGATTTAAAAGCTACCACCAATCATATAACATATGGCCAAATAATCTAATTATTTTGATAAAGAGATTCTAATAGGAGCCAGTTGTCCTTCAATTTTACTTTATCCAGTAAAGTTCTAACCACTGTTCAACGATGAGTAGTATCTTTCAAACACTAAAATATGCATAAGCAAATGTCCAACACTAAATCGTATTTCTAAGCAAAAATAACTTTCAAATGATGCCATATTTAATTTGTCTACCAAGAAGTAAATACTCACTAGTGATTTTATTCTCACTTCCAAAGAATAACATCAGATCATGTGTGACTTGGCCCTCAATAAAATACATTTTCATTTTTCTAGCCTTTCATTAACAAAAATGTGTCTTCTTCAGTCCTGTAAAGTCAAGCTTTTTGACCAAATCCCAGTTTGCTCATTTATAAGGCACATATCTGTGTTTCAAGGCAAGATAAAACACCATAAGAATAATGCACTGTGGAACTCATGAGCTCTGAGAGAAGGCTGACTAGAAAATGGGGAGAAGAAAATAGACTAGGAGGCTCCAAACTGAGAGGCTCCATTCTGGGCAATAACAACAGCCCTGAGAAGACCCGGAGCAGAGGCAGGAGTTCTCATTCTCCTCAGCCCACACTGACTATGAGTAATTTATAAAACTCCTCACCAGACTACAGACTAGAGCCAGACTGTGAGAAAAGACTAAGAAAGGTTTTATTTCCCAAAAGCCATAGTAGTGACACTTTCGAAAGATAACTTGTTCACCAGCATACAACTAAACCCATTCATTTCCATTCCTTTTTTCTTAGCCCAACACTGTCTCTAGCGTTTTCACAAAGAATACGGGGGGGGGGGGGGGGGGGCACAAAACTTGTCAAAGCTTTTTTCAAAGCTGGACAATAACTGAGATTAAGAATTAAATGATGCTTTCATGGCTCCAAATATCATTCCAGGCAAATAATATCTATAAAACTAAAGTAAGGTTTGAGGATATCAAGATGCTAGAAAATAACAAGTCAAGAACTCAAAAGCAAATTTCAGGTTAGGAAGGGGACAGAAGAAATGTTTACTGACATCAAATTTTCTAATATTAAAAATCATGGTGGGGGCTTCCCTGGTGGCACAGTGGTTGAGAGTCCGCCTGCCAATGCAGGGAACACGGGTTCGTGCCCCGGTCCGGGAGGATCCCACATGCCGCGGAGCGGCTAGGCCCGTGAGCCATGGCCGCTGAGCCTGCGCGTCCGGAGCCTGTGCTCCGCAACGGGAGAGGCCACAGCGGGGAGAGGCCTGCGTACTGCAAAAAAAAAAAAGAAAAAAATCATGGTGGACTCCATCTGAAATGTACACCCATTTGTACTGGAAATAATACCCAATGGATAGCAAGAAATCTGGGGTTTACTCCCAGCTCATCTACTACCAACTGGGTTCATTTAAGCCCACTAAGTTTCCGGTCTCATCTACGTGAAGAAAGACTAATAGTCCTCTCTGGTTCTTTTCAGTCCTGAAATTGTTATGAATGTATGAAAAGCAAATATATCAATGGAAGATATTTATGTAATGTTTATATGGAAATAGCACTTACTAACTGTCATATTCAATTTCATCTTACCCATCTGAAACTTTCACACACAAATTAATTTTACATGGACACTTAGAATATTTCCCCAAATATCAAATTTGTTTAATTTCTTAAATTCAATCTGCAAAATTTACAGAAAATGTATCATTTTTCCAAATCTCAAGATAGTTATCATGACTAAATTGGCCCCATACACATTAGTTTACACAGATCCCAGATAACAGTAACAAAGAAACCTTCAAGCAAAGGGGGGAAAAAAATGGTACTAACTATAAAATAAGGAGTACTTTGTTCCCCTTTACATTATAGAGTCTTCAGCAGACATGTAAATCCCAGAACCGCAGGCCACTGATCATATTCATTTAAATTTACTGAGTTACTAAATGTCTCTACAAAAGTATTAGGCACTCATCTAATTTAAAGGATCTTCTTCCAAAAGCTTACAATGCTTCAAGTTATTAACTATATTTCCTCTCACAGCGATATTAACAAAAGTTTTCCCTGTTTCTAAAGTAAAATCTAAACCACCCTACAGCTCACCAAATTCCATTTCAGAATAAATCTTTACATGTGATTGTGAAGGAAAACAATTTTAAGAACACAGCATAACATTACAAAATAACCTAACTCAGCATTTAATCTCATTTCAGAGACAGGCAGGAAAGCCTTTGTGAGGTGGCTATAACACACAATGGATAGGTAAGCAGTGAGCTTCTGACAATCCTTAGTACTCCTACACCAAAGATTTATTCTATATTCTGATTCAATAACCTATTTCATTCCTTCACATTTATAGACATTTTACAGATTGAGAGGCTGGAATTTTTTTTGACCACCAAGGTAAGGTAACAGCAAATTGATGTTAATAGAGAAATCAGTATAACAGTACTTGCTAGAGGGTAACGTATCTCATAGCTGCCCTTGAAATTCCCTACAATTTCAGTCTCATTTCCCCCAAATTTAACCTTATAATTTCAAAGATTAGTCATCTTTTGATGACCCTCAATTGACAGTAGCACTTAACACAGGTTCTTTGGTTTTACAATTCCCTGCCCTAATCCTAAATCCCCTGCCATCTGTTCAGACACACACACCCCTAAAATGAAACCTGTTAAATTCCCAGCTAAATTTCTAAAGGTAAAAAGTTTAGGTACATCTGGATTCCTAAAAGGCTCCAATTCTCCAGGACATAAGGATATTCCTGACAGCCCACCTTCTACAAGATGATCCTTTTGCTATCCCTGGAACTGTAAGATCAGGCATACCCACCCACGTTTCACGTGTATCAGTACTCACTTTAATGGCAGAAAGTGGCATAATCTGCCCCCAGTATATTTCCTCCAGGAACATTATTATTATTTCAGGCCCAGCTCAAATGCTACCTCCTCCATGTGCTTTTCTGGTAGCTCTGATTTTCTTCCTACATAAATCTACAGCTTCTCCCTCACAAAGGACCTTTACTGTCTACTTGACATTCTACGGTCATTTGTGTTTCAATCTGAGCTACCTTCAGACTTTAAGCAAAGAAGAGATAAAACTTACCAAGTATTTCCCCACTCTTCCACTTCTTTAGATAACAGTTCCAACAGTGAAAAATGTACAATTATACTTGTTACAATACATTTCAGAGGCAGAAAAGATTCCTGATCTTCAACTCAACAAAACTACTCCTTAGGTCTTCCACCTCAAATTGAAGTTTAGAACAAGCAAGAAAAGTGTGAATATACAGATTTCTTTTAGGATAGTCGCCCATATAAATCTTGTAAGCAGACTAGTTAACACAGCGAAAACGTTTAATAACTCACCACTCACCAATAATCATATTAGCAAACTACCTTTAAAGTGAACTCACTCTACTCTCTAGATAACCATCCATGGAATAAAACTTTTACAGATCCATTTTGGAGTATAGGGCTTAATAATCCATACAAAGAAACAACAGCCAGTCAGTGAAAGGTTACCTACAACACTAAATCATAGACTCCTGCAGAAAACGTCTTAAAGATCACCTCTTGTCATCCATGTCAGAGAAGGCAGGTATTGCCAAAATGCAAATGTACCCAGACCACCTTCTTGCAGAAGAAGAAATACTGCAGGAATATTTCTGGCATTTCTCCAAGAGCAAACTATCTAAAGTTTAAAACTTAAAACTGAAGAAGCAATCAAAGGGCACTTTTTTCCCCCCTCTTGGAGCAAAGACTATGTTACTAGATAGATGGCAGAGAGAGGCGCCAAACCCACCTCCAACCACAGAACATGGTCTTTCCACTATATCTTCATGCACTTTCCTGAGTATAGGAAGTCCATCCACAACACTGTTCTTTTATACAAACTACTGCACCACACTATATATACTGCCCCTCTGAAATCATTCCTAGCATGCCAACTATCCACATCATCAACAATAACAATAAATTCAAGCTATCACATGATGGTCCTGCCTGGCAGCCACTGTAATGTGAGAAAAGGATGTACTTTGGGCACAGCTGTAGAGGGCATTTTGAGATGGTCATTTACTTGTGCCAGGCACATTCCCACCCCCACCAGCAAACTGAAAGCCTGGACCTAGCTTATTCAATCCACTACAGTGGGCATCCCAACCCCAAATCCCTTTTCACACAATCCTGGAGCAAGCCACCTAAGATATGCTCAAAGGAGAGGCCCTTGCGGGCGTCTTGGGTGTAAAATGGAAGAAAGTCAACTGAGTCTCCTCCTCATGCTGCACTGTGGATTTGTTTATGTGTGGACGAGATAAAGGCTTTCAGCCCACCTACCCACTCTGCGTTGTGACGTAAAATATTAGCAGCTACCTTGACCCATGGGTCTGAGGATGGCTGGGAAGAGCCTGGAGGGATTAGGGTTGCCTTGGCCGAAACAAGAAGCACCAGCAGATTAGGGGTGATTCCCTTCATCTGTGTGATTATGAAAGACTCTCATTGTAGGTCTGAAATTTAACTTCAAGACATTCAATTTTCAGATACATTTTTAAAAATCCATTTTGTACTGCTTCTAAGTGAATTTAACCCTGATCATGGGTTCCCAACTTCAGGATTTCTCAGGAATCGGGGATGGGGGGAGGGTGGCTAATGAGAGAAACAATATAGTTGTTTAGACAACACACACAGAGAAGAAAAAAATCACTACACCAAAACTCAACAAGTGATGGTTTCTAAAAGGTTGGTTAGAATGGAGAATCTGAAACCCTATTAATGAACTCTTAATACTGTTAATACTAAAACCCCCTGGTCTGTCTTGCACTCTGAATAAATTTACCCCCATGCATGATTCTCTTTAGATGTAAAATGGTACAGCAATGTAGCATAACATAGCATAAAGCATATGAAAAATTTAATCCTGCCCTCCTGATAGTATTAGTACCCATGAGGAACTAAATGTTTATCATCTCAATAGGGGAGGGGGAGGCAGTAGAGGCAAGGATCAGAAAGAACCTCTTTAAGATTTATATGCAAAAGCTATAGTCAATTACTAAAAGGGGTGAGGGGGGAGCCTTAAGGAGAAGTCACAAACTGCCGCCCTACAGATGTACACGTGATACTGAATCACATGGCATTTTAAATTGTTTAAAGACTGTTAAAGATTCTTGGCCAACATGTAAAACTGGAAAATTTCAGACAGATTTTCAGATTTCTAGCTTCTCTTGAAAAATGAGATCCAGCAACCAAGCTTATATTGCCTAGTGGTGACTAGAGGTGCCCTTACCTGCCCAGCACCTGTAGGCATTTGAGTTTGAGACCACTGATAGAGAAGATTATTCCTCCCACACTCTAAAAAAGGACATTTCCTTGGTGAAGAGTAATCTGTTCAGTTTTATAATGCAAATCCCAGCTTGTAAGTTCATCCCTAATATATCTTTGCTTAGACATAAGTCTTAACCACATTTTATTTCTTTAAATTTGACTTGACAATTTCTCACTTTTTTGCCCACCCAAGAAAAAATGGTGCCAGGTAGCAAACATCTGACTTTACTTTTAAAAGACCCCAAGTCACACAATGATGGCTTTTGTAGAGGAAAAAACCCATCTGTCAGCTTCCTGAATAACCAGTTATAGGTAGGACTTATACATACTTTGTGCTATGGAGAGAACAAATACCAGTTTATAAAATGTGTTCCTTTTACCCTAAATAAATAATACAGGACATTCAGCTTCAAGATACATTCAAGACCAAAAAACAGAAGTTTCTAAATAAATACTGTAAACTGAGAAAATGATACAAATTTTAAATGGGAAATTCTTTTAATTCTTCCTCCTAGAATGGTTTTCAGTTGAAACTGCTCAAAGATTTCTATAAAACTAAGATGAGAAAATTCATGTTATAGAAACACTCTGCAACTATCATAGAAAAAAGACATTATACTTACAAATAATTTCTTCCCTTAACACAGAAAATATTCTGGTTAGAAATTCCTATATAGTGCCATAAATAACATCTTTCATAATAAAATGAAAAAGAGACCAAAATCCCAAACTACTGTGCCATTTGAAAGATAAACACATCTCTGAGAAACTAAATGCTGAACACAAGAAAATGAGTCATTTTCCTTTAAAGCAAAACCAACTGTGTTATTTTCAGCTCCATTCAAAACAGGAAAAGGAAAATACACATGCCAAATGGACAAGAAATTCGGTAGGAAAAGATAAAAGATATGGCCTTTATACATTAATTCTTCTTGATAATTTCCTAAGTATTTCTGTCTCATCTAATTTCAACTGCTTAACAGTAAGATCATACGTATGTACAAGACTCAAACTTGGTTAACTTGTGTGCTAACAGGGTGAGAAGACTTCCTTTAGTGCTCCTGTCCAAAAAGTGTAGCATCCAGCCAAAATTTCAAGAGAAAAGTCTTGGTTTTTCTTCACCCTTAGGCCATAGCCACATTCTGAATATCTGCAACATCAAACCCAATTTTAACTCTACATACAAATCAAAGGTCTCATGAGATAACTGACACACTTTGTAATATAAATACCACCATTTGGCAAGGTATTCAGTCCTTGAGATAGAACTCTAAACTGAAAATACCTGTGATGAAATCTGATTTTTCCATAAAACAAGACAATTAGGAGGTTAGGTTCCTGACCAAGGATCTTGATGCCATTAAATTCAGGAAAGCTTCTTTAAATGACAGATACTGGGATGGCTTCTTGTTGCCCTTTTAACATCGAAGATGAAACGGCAGTTTTACTGCCTCTGAAACGGTCATTTTACATTCCTGAGCTGCCATTCCATCTGCCCTGGGAACAAGAGGCAGCATGGTGGAGTGGAAAAAGAATGGGCTGTGGTGTCGGACTAACAAACCTGGGTTCAACTCCATCCCTTCCATTAATTGGCTCTGTAACCTTGGGCAAGCTTACTTTAACCTCCCAGAGCTTGGAAGGTATCTTGGTCTGTTAAATGGAGATAAAACCACTTGTCTGGTAGGACTGCTATAAGGATTAAAGGTAATTTTGTAATGTACCTTGGAAAGAGCCAAGCACTTAAACATTCAATAAATGGCAGCCATTAGCATTATTACTGAACTATATTTTTCATCTTTGGATAGCTTGCTCTATATATTGCTGCTTCAAATCTGCCAAGTTCTAGCTTGAACCGGTTGCCAAACTAAATAGGGCCCAATTTGAATCTGGAGATCTTGTAGGAACCCGAGGAACCAGAGAATGACAGCTAAGTCTGGGAATTCTTGGAACCAGAAATCCGTAGACGCACTCTAACTCTGTGTATTTTGCGCATGGGTTGTTATTTCACAAGAGTGAGAGATTCCTTCTCTTCCTGCCCCTACTACCTCCAATCTCATCTCCTCACTCTTCCTGGGCACTCTATACCCCAAATATCACTATACTCTCCCAAGTCCTTCACTAGATTATACTCACAAAGTACTCTTTTCTTGGAGGGGAGAGGGGGAGGGCACGCCTCGCAGCTTGCTGGATCTTAGTTCCCCAAACAAGGGACTGAACCCAGTCCATACAGATCACCAGGGAGCGCCTTATTTTATTTTTTTTGTACACATCTATTCCTTCAGCCTAGAATAAACTATACCCCACTGCCTTTTACACGTCTATAGCTACTAGTCCCTGGAGGGTAGGCTGAAAGAACCTGTTGGAAACGTTAACTTACCTTTGACTCCAGGCTAAACTAGGCATTTCTCTGAGTCCCCTGGGGCATACTTCCTTCCACAGTACTTATGCTGTAACTACTTGTTTGATGAAATATTTGTCTCTTTCACGGCTTGACAAACTCTATGAAGGCAAGAACCGGGTTTTACTAATTTCTAAATCCCCAGCACCTGACAGCTGATGGATGGGTGGCTGAACAAATGAATGGGCATTCATGTCCCTGCTCTAAGTCCTACACTGCTTCAAAATAGTGGATTTGCAGCTTTTTTATTCTTTTCATAGTCATTCTAAAGATTTTTAGCTGTTCTGCTATGAGGCCAATATTATGAGACTAGGTTTTTTAAAACACACCAAAGGAATATTGTCCTACAAAATAACCCCACGGAGGTTCTACCCCAAATCAAACGGTCCTACAATATTAAGAAGAGTTTTTTACTTTAACTTTTTTTAACTTTGTTTGAGAATCATCCCCAGAAAGAGTTTACCAGACAGACTAGGAAATCACTCGGTACTTCACAGCTGGGGATACTCTCCCAGTCCCGCCACTTAGAGGACAGTCTTGTTCCTCCCCCCATCCCTCCCTCCTCCCCCTCCTCCGTGGCTTAATCTGGGTTGCGTTAAGGAAATGTACTGAAGGGGCCAAAAGGAAGCTGGAAGCAAAGGGAAGAGAGAAAGCAAGCTCATCAGGAAGCAAAAGTACAGATAAAAGTCTGTGTGCAACTCGCCTGTATAAGTGCCTGAAACTGATAACATGAGTCTAACTGGCTAAGCACCTTAAAGTGCAAACTAGAGAAAGTCTAATTACTGGACATCTACTGGCAAGTAATGCAATAAAATATTCCAACATTTAATGCTGTGCCAAAATAGGAAGAATTGGATATAAATACCCATAATTAATTTTTTATTTGTTTGGGGTTTCTTTTTTTTTTTTTTTTTCGGTTGTTTAGCCAATCATCATCAGCATTGTAGCCATGAAAAGGCAAAGTTAGTGCCAACCAAGTTCTACCTAGATACCCAAAAGAACCCTGGGTTTTGAGTCTCAGCTCCACCATTAAAACGGAGCGTGACCTTGAATAGGTCATTTAACATCTCCTGCTCTCATGTTTCCACCTCTGCCAAAAATGATGCTTACCATATCTGCTTCACAGAGTTGTTTTAAGAATTGGATAATATGTCACATGCGAAAGTAATGTGTACCATCTGAAATAACAGTGTCTAAACCTGGCTAATCATCCACTGCCTAAGGAATATTTTAAAAGACGTATTACCAGACCCCACCCAAACCTACTAAATCAGAAATCTCCAAATACAAGACTCAGTAATTTATATTCTGGCTAAATAAATTATGGCACATTCATAAAACGTCTCTGGAAGGAATAACATTTAGTCACCTATGACGAAAGGAAGTAGGCAGCTAGGAAACAGAGCAGGGAGGGAAGCTTTTCACTGAGTGCCAATGTACACTTTTTGAATTTAAATCACATATTATCAACTCAAAATTAAAAAAAAAAAATTTCTAAGCAACCCAAAGTGATGATCAACTAAGTTTGGAAATCACTACTCTAAAATACCACGAATACATGCAAGGACTGCTTAAAACAGTCACAAGATTAATAGTCCATTTAGGGAGATATTAAAAACCCTACTATTTCAAGTTCTGGAAATGTTGCTTAGGATAGCCCCCTCTTAGAAATTCACAATCCAAATACCTCTATTAGATTCTGATAAGTCCTAAAATAAAGAAACATGTTTACGCTTAATCCTGTGTTTTTCAAACTGAAGTGAACACTGTTTGGGAAACACTAAACATGGAACACAAACAGGCCATTCTTTCTAGTAAGGTCTTAGGGAACCAGAGGACACTGATCTGAAATCTAAGCTCCCAGAAGTAATAGCCCCAAACCGTGGAGGGGACCTAGCACAGAGAAGCCCTCCCCCTCCAAAAGGTAGAGCCCAGTAGTGACAAACTACCTTTCCTCTCTTTTTTCTTTAACTAAACAAAACTGATTTCCCTATTTTCTTACTGGGATTAAAAAGATAAACCGTATAAACAAACAATCTTACTGTGCCTAAAATTATATTGTTAACATATATCTATAGCAATTTTTTTAATCCAAATAACATGGCAACAGCATTTTTATTCCTTTAAGTAGAAAAATTAAAGATCTTTAACTATGATTCAAAATCATCTACATTTAGGAGACAGCAATAGATTTCAATATTTCCCTTCTACAGTATAAGCAGACCTTCCTGGGCATCTTTATTCCCACAAAGCCAGACTAACCAAGTGGGCTTTACAATCAAATTGTCCAACAACCTTGCTTATTACCTGGCGCATGATCATCAGTGTACCCAGAGCGGGTCTGAAAGCTGTATCAAATAAATGGCTTCTCTGAAATCTGCACCTACTGGGGTTCTTAACACTGGGTCTCTAATTCAGAGATCCAAATCGAAGTCATCAAAAAAAGGTCAAACCTACAAACCACCACAGTCAAATTTAAGGGCTTACCAGATCCCTTTTGTTTTTATCATTATGGCACACAAAAAAACACAAATGTCTCCCCTCTGGCAACACAGCAACCATAGCAAAGGGTTGGCTTCCCCCACTACCAATAAATGGGATCCACCAGTAAATGTTTCCAATTCTTCACCTTACAGTAAGTACTCAACCCAATAGAAGTAGATTCAACAGGCAGTCTCTGATTTACAGATTGACATTACTGATAAAGAGGGCTCTCATCCCATCTCAATCCCCACTCTGTATCGGCCAACCACTTAAACAAAAACCAAACACACACACAAAAAACGTGGTGCTTTTAGGTAGCGTGTGGATAATGATGTTAGAGAGCTAAGCCTGGGAATGAATATAAAGGACATTAGCCCATCTATCTGCCAATCCCTAATTATCATCCCCAGGCTGCTGGTATTTTCCCCTGGTTCGGGGTGGTTTGGGGGTTTTTTTTAACCTGAAAATCACTTCCTAGTCATAGATACAATATTCTCAATATTTCAGCATCAGGCTCTAACAAGTTTATTGGTTTAATCCTCTCTTCATAACTAACTTCAACCTCCTGAAAAAGGAAGATAGTAGAGCGGCACTCCTGTAATCACCACCATCTCAGATTGTCCTAGCAAACATTAGGTCAGAACAGCAATGTTTGCAAAACTCAGCTACCATCATCATAGCTACAACATAGCTACGTACAGTGTAGCTCTCCTGGTTCCCTCAAAAAAAAAATTGGCATCTGTAGTGTTTACAGAGCAAAACAGTTAACAAACCTAACAAAATGGAACCAGTCTACAATGAGATTACTATCAATAAATATTATCAATTCACAGTAGGACTCTAAAGTTGCTTTGTCCCCGACTAACTTCTCTACACCTCCTTTCTTCTCTTAGCACTGAGCACTCTGTCAAGTTCGATGTGGGTAGTTAGTGGAAAGGTCTTCCATAGGTTTGGGTGGGACTGTTCCCTCCACTTTCCTTTCCATCTAAAGCTGAAAAAAGTAAAGTGAGTAAAACTAAAACAAACAGAAGGAACAAGATGCATTGACATAAGATATGTATCAATTAACAAATACTGACTGTGTATTACGTGCAGGTATGCAAATCAGCAGGATGGAAGAATGGCTGGAGTAGAGTTGGTATACTGTGCTTACTCTGGAAAACCTCTTCCACTCTATATATACAGCCATGAAAGATGACCGTAAAAGAGAAATCCAAAAGACAAAGCTGAGATCAAATGAAAGATAAACATCTCCACAGAAGGGAAATGATGCGCAAAGTGCTCCCTAGTGGAAGACTGGGTTCATCCTGTAAGTTGGAGTTGGGCTCATGGTTTTGTTAGAACACTGTGGCTGAAAAGCTTAATAGTAACCACTAAAAGAACAGAAATACAATCTATGGTTTCCAATCAAAAGAGGAGGAAAAAAGGAAGGAAATGCAGAAAACTAGGAATCTTAACAGAAGGGAAAAAAAGCAGCAAAATAAAAGATTCAGAAAATATGAAATTCAGACAGTAGAAATAAATCTACTTATTCAAATGGTTCATCGCACATATTAAAAGTCAAATATTAACAGAGTGAAGGAAAAGGAAGTATTAATAGGGATAAGAGAGACACCACATAACATTAAAAGGAATAATCCACCAAGAACATTTAACATGCAAGAACTTGAATGTTCCTAATACCATAACCTCAAAAATATATCTAGTAAAAACTGACCCTTTGAGAAAATGTCAACTCCAATGAGAAATTTAATACACTTCTATCAGAAACTGATAGTTCAAGCAGACAAAGTATCAGTAAAGATAGAAACTTTGAAAAGGAACATTAACAAGCTTAGTCTAACAAATAAATATATAGAAACCTGTCCCCCAACTGGGGTGTCACAGGTTTTAAGGCATAAAGCACATTCTGACTCCTAGACTTAACAGATAAATAAAATTTCCTTCAAATTATAAGAATAAACATAAGGTTGCCAACTTTTCATCTTGCCTCGATTTAGAAAAAGCAACAAACTAGAACTACCAATATTTCATTAAAAGATAAATTTCAAATTTATAAAGTAGAAAAGACAAATCTAAATAAAAAAATTTTCTCCCTAACCCACAGACTGTGAAAACTTTCTTAGAAACTGGCACCAACACAGTACTTAGTTTGATATTTCTTAACTTTTATTTGATCTCAGAAAAACAATCATACAGTTTTTTCATTTAATATCAAGTCCTTGATATAACAGTCTCTTTGTTTTCCATGAGAAAACAAAAAACTACAAGAGGTTGATTTACCTGTAATTATTCAATTAAGAGGTGACAGAGAGAGAGAGAGGGAGACAAAACCTCTCCAGGCCTCTATTCTTATCATATCACACTTGCCATGGGTCCAATTCAATCAACAAATACTTCCTGAATGCCCAGAGTTAAGTATTACAGGAAATAAACTGCACTATAAAATACACTGGGGAGGGAGGGGAGACGAATGGTGGCACCACCTGAGGGGGTTTCTACATACTTGGGAATGCTGCCCTTAATCATGAGCCACAGCTACAGAAAATTGTGCCATCTACCCCTTAGGAAGCCTGAGGAAGAAAGAAGAGCTGATACAATGCACACATCTCAAGTAGTGTACAATCTACTTGTAAAAACAAAGGATAGGGCTTCCCTGGTGGCGCAGTGGTTGAGAGTCCGCCTGCCGATGCAGGGGACACAGGTTCGTGCCCCGGTCCGGGAAGATCCCACATGCCGCGGAGCGGCTGGGCCCGTGAGCCATGGCCGCTGAGCCTGCGCGTCCAGAGCCTGTGCTCCGCAACGGGAGAGGCCGCAATGGTGAGAGGCCCGCGTACCGCCAAAAAAAAAAAAAAAAGGATATACACAGGAAAACAAAAAATAAAACACTAAACTAGCTGCCAAGATGAGTGCCATAACCAAAAATTACTAAGAGAAGGCAGAATTCATTTTGCACTGGAAGAGTCAGTGAGGGCCAGGGCTTCAGGGGAGTCAGGATTTTGAAATGGGCCTTGAAGGGTGTTGAGACTCATCATCTCAAAAAAGGTGGCATCGGGCTTCCCTGGTGGCGCAGTGGTTGAGAGTCTACCTGCCGATGCAGGGGACGCAGGTTCGTGACCCCGTCCGGGAGGATCCCACATGCCGCGGAGCGACTGGGCCCGTGAGCCATGACCGCTGGGCCTGCGCGTCCGGAGCCTGTGCTCCGCAACGGGAGAGGCCACAGCAGTGAGAGGCCCGCATACTGAGAAAAAAAAAAAAAAAAAAAGGTGGCATCATCCCGGTGAAAACATTTATAAATATTTATCTAGTAAACAAAAAAAAATGGCTCTTACACAACTAAAAAAGCTACAGTTCTCCAGAACACCTCGAGAAGCCAAGAAGATTCTAAGATTTTAAATTATTTTTCTTACATATCATCTACACAGTCGATAGTGCTAGAGCAGTCTGCTAGGCAAAATACAACTGCAAAAATAAACTATATACCGCCTTCCTGTGATCAACTATATTCAATATCCTGTAATAAACCATAATGGAATAGGATTTGAAAAAGAACATAACGTATGTAACTGAATCACTTTGCTGTACACCAAAAACTAACACAACATTGTAAATCATACTTCAGTAAAAAATTAAATTAAGTTAAATTAAATTTTAAAAATAAAAAAAGAGAAGAGACAGGACAAGAGAATACAACAGCAAGGCTGTCATCTACAAGCCAAGAAGCAGGCTTTCACCAGAAACCGACCATTATGGCACCCTAATCTCAGACTTCCAGCCTCCAGAATTGTGAAAAGTAAAATACCAGTTTATGGTATTTTGTTACAGCAACCCAAGCAGACTAAGACAACAGGTATGGAGAACCAGTGTATCCAGAATAAACAGAAATAATTTTCTTGTGTAGGACTTCTAGTTAAACATGAGTCATCTTCACCACCTCCTACAACCCCCCTAAAACGACAAGTGAATTTTAAAGTTACAAGGACAAAGAAAAAGAGAGAAGGCTAGAGCACTCAAGCAAGAGATGCCAACAAAATTTTTGTAAGCTGGAAACATATAGAGCAAGTGGCAAATGACTTAGCAGACAAGAGAAAACTGAAACCTAAAGTCTACAGGGCGGGCAAAGAGGAACAGACCAACTATTCCAACAAAATTTCCTGGAATGATAGGAGCTTCCAGAATAAAGGTACCTACCAAGTGTTTGGGGCCCAAAATACAAGGAATGAGAAAATGACCTACTACATAAAGGCACATCAAGATGAAATTTCTCAGCACCATGGACTGAGGAAAGACTCTCAAAGCGCTTTTTCTTTGGGGGGGTGGGGGGGAGGTGGAGGGGGGAAGGTAGGTCAAGTTAAAAGGATCAGGAGTCAAAATGGCACTGAACTCCTTAAAAGAAATACTGGAAGCTATGTGACCATGTAATGCCTTCAAAATTTTGAAGAAAAATTATTCCCAACCAGAAATTTTATACCTAGCAAATAACAATAAAGACAAAAACTAAATTTGCTTTCAACTAAATAAAAAAAATGACACACTAAAGACAGAAAAGGGATAAGCTTTTAAAAGAACTTTTAAAACTATCAAAACTAGATCCGAAATTCCTTAAAACGTCACCAAAACTGTTAACTAAGTTAGAAACAAAAACAAAAAAACTTCCACTCTCCTGCCTTTTGGGATACAGAAAGTATGTAGACTCACTTGTCCAACAGACCTCACAGCGGTGACTGTCATTTCATCTACAAAACTGATAGAAAAGTAAACATACCACTTGTGTTTAAAACGTATACGTGCAACTTTAAACATCTTTAAATATTCTAAAGATTACTGAATGTCCACAAAGACAGAGCTTGGGATGAGGGAGAAGAGCAAGCACCAGAGCAAAGACCAAAAGCAAATAAAGAAAAGGAAACAAAAAACCCCTACGGAGAAAAATTTCTTTTAAAAAACTAAGGTAAGCTCTATTGGGCTTGTGAAGGAATTACTTGCACACTCTCCCTGAAACCAGCAAGTCTAAAGGGCCTTGACCCTCCTTCTTCAAGCTCTCTTAGTAGTGTCTCAAGTTACTGGCTTGGCCATAGTCTATAACGTAGACAAGCCAGAAAAACTCTAACCACAGCAATCAGAACTTAAAAGCCTGACCTTTAAACTAAATCAAGATTTTTGATCTGAAATACCAAGAAAGGATTGAGTCCCTCAACACATCCAATAAATAATTTAGACCATAAATTCACTTCTGTGACGGCAAAGTTTACTTACACATTGAACCAACAGGGTACTGTAGCATACAATATGCTTAGTACAAAGCCTGGCACAAAACATTAGTGGCTCCTGCTATTACTGGCGTTACCATTTCTGACTGAATGAAAGAAAAGGAGGTGCTGAGTGCTAAGTAGGAACTGGTGAAAAAGGAATTTGGGGAACCAGAGCTATTATGGGTGGGCAGTACCACTTTGGATGAAGACAGCAAAGAGTGACTCCAAATATCTACCGTTATACCCCATTAAAAACCACTGAGAGACATCTGAAACAGACCTCATAACTAACACATAAGACCAACTAGACGTAACTGAAGTTCATGGATAAAACTGTACTTCTTAGCTCATGGGTACTGCAAAAATAATGTGAATTCATAGCATCTATTAAAATCCTGGTTATCTAAACCTTTCCAAATTACATTTAGAATTACCTCTATCCTTCCCAGTTATATATCAAATATCTACAGAAAGTGTAATAAAGATACTATGGCCCAGTGGACACTTTCTCTTTTGACTTCCTCCAGAACTTCTCATCAATTCTACTCAATTTAGCAATTAATCATTTACTGCTTCATCTCTATACTGCTATCCTACTTTTCAACATTTCTATTTTACTTTCCTAACTACACAGTAAGCTCCTTAAGGATGTAACCATGACTTTTTGCACATCCGGGTATTAGTACATTACAGGTACTGCACAGATTGACTAAAGATACTAGAATATCATACAAAGAAGAGACTAACTGTTCACAACCCTTCTCAGCCAAACGACACACAAAGGATGGAAACAATTTAGTGTCACTATGGTAATGATTCTAATGGGTCCCCAGTCCACGATCTCACACCCTAGCATGTCCAGATGGAGACTGCAACAAAGGCTTATCAATAGGAACCAGCATACTGGCTTCAGAAATGAACAGTCCTAGTTTCAACACTCAACTGAGCATGGAGACTGTCACTTTACGGTCCTCATTCCTCCACCAAACCCCAGGCAAGAGGAAGAAAAGACACATGATGATGGGCCTGTCCTCTGCAAACAGATCAAATTTTAAAGCAATAAAAAAAAAATTTATTCATGTAGGCACAACAGTTAATGTACTGCTTTTAAAGGCTGGAGCACAGTCCTTTACTGCGACATTTTGTTTTTATCTACAAATGTTTAAAACTTCAGTTCACGTAACAGTAACCCATGAGCCTCAGCAGCAGACCCTGTTAACGGGCCTTAATAACAAAGGACCCCGTGCTTAGAGACCTACCACTCCACAGCTGTGCAGCCTGGGAGCCACGCTCAATTGCCTTCACCTCAAATTGCCTCTGCAACAGTGCTGCCAGGCTGCTAAATGAGATGATGTTTGGAAAACGTCGTGCTTCATATATAGTAAGGAGTAACAATGCTAAAAATGTTTAAAATGAGCAAACCGCGTAATTTTCCAGATCAGCCTCTAAACATTATATAATCCTAATCCAGAAAGTTACACTCCTCAATTCCCATAGAGGGGTCTCCACAAAACAAGGACTTCAGCTTTTATCAGTGCTCCGTACGGTCACATAAAGAAAACTTCGGTGTTGACTATAAAACTCACCGTCCGTTGGGCTTTCTTAGTAGCCCTAAATATAAAAAAGATTCACTAAAAATGTATCTCAGAGCATGATTAAGAAAAAGTTTCTCTCTGATATAACATGATAAGCAGTTAATTTTTCAGCCATTGCTTTTTGTCTTGGCTTGCAGAAAGTCTAAAATATGATTCAACTTAAACTGACACTTCACTGACACTTCCTACCATCTTTACCGTCTAGAAATTCTTCTTACCATCTAGAAATCCCTCTTACCATCTAGAAATCCACTCTCTTCCTTGCTTTGAGTATTAGTCCTAGGAAGGCCCTCAGAAACTGTCCAATCCCAATCTTCATTTTATAATGACAACAAAGCATCTTTTGACTAGAAACAGACAAAACAACAAAAGGTATTGCATGTACAAAATAAATACAGGGTCTTTTTCACATTCACACAAAAGATGCTGCAATTTCATCACATATTCCATTTAATAAAAACTGCAAAACACTAAGAAAAATGACACATGACTAGTATCACTTTAAAACTGACCACAAACAATACACCACCTTAGGCAAAGCTATGAAATAATAAGGCCTATTTCTAACAAACTTTACATGCAAATACATATCATCTTCATATTAACCATACTGGTAAGCTACACATTTATGCAACAATAATGACCTGCCCAAAAGATTTTTAGAACTCTCCTTTGGAACTGCCTGTAAGGTTTCTTTTATATATTTTTTTTTGGTGGTACACAGGCCTCTCACTGTTGTGGCCTCTCCCGTTGCGGAGCACAGGCTCTGGACGCACAGGCTCAGCGGCCATGCCTCACGGGCCCAGCCGCTCGGCAGCATGTGGGATCCTCCCGGACCGGGGCACGAACCCGTGTCCCCTGCATCGGCAGGCGGACTCTCAGCCACTGCGCCACCAGGGAAGCCCTGTAAGGTTTCTTTTAAACGCCAGTATCTAGCCAGTAGCTAGTACAATGCCTCGCACATAGTAGGTATGCAAATGATTATTAAAATAAATAGATTCTGCAGCAAAACCTAGTCATTTCAAGACAGATGTGTCTCTGGAAATAGAAAACATTCAGTCCTAAAGCTGACTAATCAAATGGATGATGAAGCCAAGTACCTCCTGTCCAAAGAAAATTCTGTTTCGCAGGGAATACACCCTGTGTCTGAGCAGAGACATAGTGAAGAACTAATCACTGGCTCACATTTCAATCTTTTAAGTCTCAGAACATAGCAAATGTTTCACATTTCCTAAATAATGCACCCAAACAACCACCTGACTGTATGAGTAATACTAGTGATGTCAAAGAAACACATTTACATTGGCTCCCCTTATGATTCTGACCTGGATGCGTCTGGAGGGGGCTCTGTGATATTAAGCTGTTGAACTGCCCAGTACAATACTTCTGTCTGGAAATATTATGTCCATTAATAGTTACTACTGCCACAAAATGCATTATGTCCAGTGCCATAAATATCAAGTCTTCACTGTTTCTATTTTCAAATACACAGTATCAATCTTTTCTAAAACTTTCATGGTACCCAAATCTCCTTCTGAACTATTATACCTTACTGTTAGTTTATCACCTTTTTTAATGGTCGTGACAGTTAAAAAAAGAAATCCATAAATTCTTTTTTTTTTTTAATATTTATTTATTTGACTGTGCCGGGTCTTAGTTGCAGCACGAGGGATCTTTCTTTTTTTTTTTTTTTTTTTTTTCAGTTGAGGCATGCGGGATCTAGTTTCCTGATGACCAGGGATGGAAACTGGGCCCCCTGCATTCGGAGCACAGAGTCTTAACCACTGGACCACCAGGGAAGTTCCTCCATAAATTCTTTGGCACTCCTCCCATCAAGAGGTGGAGTATAATTATCCTCCCTTGAATATGGGCCTTATGATTTGCTTCTTGAGAAAAGATCGAGGCTGAAGAAACACTGCATGACTTCTAAGACTATGTCAGGAAAAGGCATTCCAGCCTGGCTCTCTGCCTCTTGGGACACATACCTTTAAACTTTGAGCTACCTGGTAAGTAGTCTAGCTACCTCGAAGACTCCATTCTGCAGAGACCACACAGAGGTAGAGATGCCTGAGAAACCTCAGCTGTTCCAGATCCCAACTGTTTGAATCTCCTAGATGACTCCAGCTACCATCTCACGGCAACTGCATAAATCTAGATAAGAACCACCTAGCTGAGTACTGTCAATCGACAGAAGTAATAATAAATGATTACTGTTTTACACCATTAAGTTTGGAATGATTGATTACACAGCAATTAAAAACCAGAATGATGATCAAAGGAAATCTCAGCATTTTCTTTGGTCCTAGTTCCACTGATATATGAATAAAGCCTCATTTATGGTTCATCTCTGATATCTTCCTTACCCATTTCCTTTAACTGGGCCAAGTTTAAAAACCAAAACTCTATATTACCTACACCTTAATATGTTTATTTCCTTAAATGTTTATTTCACATATCTTATTTACAAATCTACTTAACCTTAGACTCATCTGAATAGTAAATCTTTGCTCAAATAAAAGCCAATCTTTATGTAGCATCAATAGAAAACCTATCTTCCATATAGTCTAGTAACTAATACAACACTGACAGGCCAACTCTCCTGTCAATCACCCAGGTAACATATACTGATAGAATGTTCTCATTTCCTCATCCCTGCAGTTGAGAGACCACATAAGGAAACAAAAGCTGACAAGGCCAAAACCTTCATCAGCCACTGATCTTTTATTAAAAGTCTCCAAAAATCCTTGCAAGTTTAACAAGTGCACAACCCGAGCTATCACTTTCACATCCTTTGAAGTCAAGCTGGTGCTAATCACAGGATGTTATCTGACAACAAAATGTAATCCAATGCAAAACATGTGCAAAGTGAAACTTCAAATCTCACAAAAATCCAAGATTCCCTGAGGTCTAGGAAAAGCAACACTGAGAAATTCATTAAAACACACAATGCTGACAAACGAAAATTAAAAGTTCATAAAAATTGAAAACAATGACACAACTGTGCTTTGAAATAGAATGACTTTAGTATTTCAATAATTAAGTGTGGCCCCTGGAAAAACTACAAATATTTTTGTAAAAAGGACTCCATGACTAAATTCAAATGAAGCCAAATACAATGTGTAGGCCTTGACTGAATTCTGGTTTGAAAAAACCCAGCTATTGCGTAGACATTTTAAAGACAAGTGGAGAAAAGTAATGGTATTAAGGAACTCTTGTTAATTTTCTGAAGTGATAATGGTGGTTGTACAGAAGAAGGTCCATATTCTTAGGCAATGCAAGCCCATGTATTTAAAGATTAAAAAAGCATCATGGAGCTTCCCTGGTGGCGCAGTGATTGAGAGTCCGCCTGCCGATGCAGGGGACGCGGGTTCGTGCCCCGGTCCGGGAGGATCCCACGTGCCGCAGAGCGGCTGGGCCCGTGGGCCATGGCCACTGGGCCTGCGCGTCCGGAGCCTGTGCTCCGCGACGGGAGAGGCCACAGCACTGAGAGGCCCGCACACCGCAAAAAAAAAAAAAAAAAAAAAGCATCATGATGACTGCAACTTCTAAACAGCTCAACAAAGTCATTTATATATACATGCATATTTTGCAAATTTGGCAAAAACAATTACCAAAATAACAATTACTGAATGGAGAAGGTGGATAACCAAATAACTCACTGTTCATTCTTTCAATTTTTCTGCAATGTCTGAAGATGTTTACAATAGAATGTTGGATGGGAAAAGAATATCAACCTCACCAAAATTACATACACACATACAGAGTCAAGGATCACCGTTTAAGGAAGGTCTCCTACATGAAATATGGCGGGTGGGGGGGAGGTCAGGTGAAATATTGTGGTATCTTTCAATGTTACTGGAATAGTACATTCCAAAAAAAAAAAAATCCATACACTTAATTCATTCCTTATTCCAGAGATTGGAATATAGTTCTAGGAACTAATTTTTATTAAAATATAGTACTTTATTTTGCTTACTTTTGAAGTTCAGATTAATTTAATAAACATATGTACTAACATATGTCAAGTACTAGGAATGCAAAGACCATACATATGTCAAGTACTAGGAATGCAATGAGCCTGTCTTCAAAGAGGTCACCTCTCAGCTCCCCCCGAATGGCACTCACAGGCTCAAACTGAAGGAAGGACCTGCAGGAGTGGCCCTGCAGGATAATGAGAATATTTAAGAAACCATTTAGGGATAATACAAAGAACAGTTAATTCAGTGGGCTTTCCCATAATTTCTAACTGATTACATTTTTAATAGGAATACATTTCGACAGATGTAACATTTGGAAATTAAACACCACACATTTCAAAAGAAGTGTTTCATAACTATGAACACACAAAAAGCATGTCACTAGAATGTAAGCTCCTCAAAGGCAGGAATTTTTGCCTCTTTAGTTCACTGATACAGCCCAAGTATCTTGCCCAAAACAAGCCCTCAATAAATATCTGTTGACCGATAATGAATGAATGAATGAATGAAACGAAGTGGAATTTCTTTTAATGTCCATTTATATTCAAGTTATGGTGAAAATTCTGGTCAATTTACTAGGAGGAAAAAAAGTATTTAAATTTTATCACAATGTTGTTGACAAGCTATCGTCTCCCTGCGTGAACTCTGAATATAAAACGGAAATGATAAATTTTTGTCCAAAACCCAAAAGGCTTTCATCACACAACATTCCTTTGAGGCATGGCTGTGAACAAATATTCTGTAAGTTCAAGTAGGAAATTATGCCCATATATCTACTTGATCCTAATGGCTTTGTTCAATATCAAAGTTCAAAATAACTTTTTAAAATAATTATTTGTAGAATCGTCCCTCAATTAGTTTTACACAAAGAATTACACTCCCTGTAAGAAGTCTCTAGAGGGAAAAAAGGGGGGAAAAAAAAAAACTTTAGTGAAATTAAATCAGTATTCTTTATTCAATGCTTTTCATGTTCCTGCTTTAGGTGAATAGCTAACTAAATTCAAACACTTTCCTAGGGATTTACTCTTTTTCTATTATTAAAATAATATAGGGACTTCCCTGGTGGTGCAGTCGTTGGTCCGCCTGCCGGTGCGGAGGACACAGGTTCGAGCCCTGGTGCGGGAGGATCCCACGTGCCTCGGAGCAACTAGGCCCATGTGCCACAACTGCTGAGCCTGCGCTCTGGAGCCTGCGACCCACAACTACTGAAGCCCACGCGTCTAGAGCCCATGCTCCGCAACGGGAGAGGTCACCGCAGTGGGAGGTCTGCGCACCGTGGTGGGGAGTGGCCCCTGCTCGCTGCAGCTGGAGGGCGCCCCGCGCACAGCGATGAGGACCAAACGCAGCCAAAAATAAATAAATAAAAATAAAATAAAATGTGAACTAACCTGAACTTGAAAAAAAAATAATGATAATATATACTCACATAAAAGTATATAAAATACTAAAACATATTAAGAGACATCAAAAGCAATCACTCAACCCAGAAACAAGCGCACTGTCATCACTTCTTATGAAACTTTTATCTTTAACCTGGTTAAGACCATGAACTGTTTTTTACACAGATAAATGGAGTCTTTTTATCTCAGTGATATTATTGGTCTGTTTACAGGATTTGCACTGTTTTCCCAACAGCAATAAGGCATTTGAACTGAACCATCCATCCAAGCTTGTTTGTCTTCATTAACACTAACAAACATCAACAACTTGGCTGAATAGAGGTTTAAAGATGCTATTTGTAGCCATGAGATCAAGCAACTGGCCTAAACTAGGATGGAATGCATACCCTTTATTGCACTGGTTCAGTTACTCTAAGTCTAATCCATTAAATTAACTAGTCACAGCCAATATATGACATAACACAACAGATTTATTTTATCATGATAATACCAAGCTCATTACTGAAGACAGTTAAGAGGGTATTCTTTTTTACAAGAGAACTATTCAACTGATTTGAGACCCTATGTAGTTACTCTGAGCATTCTCTCACCTTAGGGTCTTCTCACATGCTGTTCCTTCTGCCTAGAAAGCTCTTCTAGTCCTCCAGGCCCTGCCCTACATCACACATCTTCCCCACCAGCTCCTCAGCCTGGTCCTCCTTTTAAACATTTCAGAATCCTGGTCCTCCTTTTAAACATTACTTCTTCCAATAAGCTGTTCCTTCTTTGCAAGACTGGGGTATGTGCCTCTGGTGAAGAATCCTTTACTTCCTCTTTCCCTATGCTCATTATCACACTGCTCTGTAATGGTCTGTCTTTCCCACAGACTAAGCTCTACCATCATACACCGAAGACTAGAACCAACATGCAGCAGAAGCCCCACAAAATGTGCTTAACTAAAGGATGAGATACTATTTAATGGCATACACACTGTGTGTACATATTACTATTTTTTTTTCAAATGTGCGTTTCTTTAATTTTAAAAAATATACACAGGAGAAGCAATGTGTTTTACATAGGAATATACACATTAACAAGGCACTTCTTATAGTTTTCCAAAACTCTATTATATCAGTCTGAGATTTATAAATTAAATATATCAGAACCTTTTAAGTTAAAATGATATCCTTGAAACTACTGGACATACTAGACTTTTCTCAAGATCAAATGAACAGAGAATGGGAATATGGTTTGTGTCAAATAAGGTTTATTGTTAGCTTTATTGCCTATAGTCTATAAGATTATAGACTTTACTGTGCCTTTGCAAACAGGATAAAAAAACTTTACTGTGCCTTTGCAAACAGGATACATTTCTTAAAAAAAATTGATCAAAATTTTCCATACAAATAGCTCTATATGATAGATTGTTTTTTTATTTGGCCACGACTTGCGGCATGCAAGATCTGTTCCCCAACCAGGGATAGAACCCGTGCCCCCTGCAGTGGAAGTGCAGAGTCTTAACCACTGGATAGCCAGGGAAGCCCCCATATTCATATTTAATTGCATTGTGTGTATATATACACACACACACACACACACTAACAGGTGTGTGTGTGTGTAGATATATATATATATATATATACACACACTAACAGGTGTGTGTGTGTAGATATATATATACTAACAGGTGTGTGTGTATCAGCAAAACAAGTTACTTCCCATGCCCATTCCAAGAAGAAAAGGAAAAACAATAAAGCTGAAATAATGCAGAGTCTAGTCTTTGCCACTTCACTAATCATCTGGGCACTCCAGCCCTCAATTTCCTAAGCTGTAAAACATGAAAATCCTAAAATCCTCCTTGATGTAAAATTTTGAACATCTCAAAAATGACTTTCTACTCAGGAAAGTCAAGTAGACTTCCGGTCTAGTCAAGTCGAAAGGTAACATCAATTATTACAGTCTACCATATAGCACGATAATGGGTATCCTGAGCACTCGACAGTAGGAGGACTGCCGAAACAGCCTCCCAAAAGAGAAGAGTCCCAACCCACTACCAACCAAAGATGAGCAAACACTCCCAAGCCCAGGAGGTGAGGTGATAAGCTGTCAATGTGCTTTTGCTTTATCACACATTATTTCAAATAAGCTTTTGCTACCCGGAACCTTCCCCCATTAAATTTATATGGAAAGCATAATGAAAAGATAACATAATTATACTAAATTCATTTGTGCCAAATCAAATACATGAGCCCTACCAGTTAAAAAATTAACAAAAACAAAACACGGAAGAGTTGGGCTGGTTTTGAAGAGCTCCCCTCCAGTTAAACAAACAAGGTATTCAGAGTTTAGAATGTCCACTGCTTCTAGATACCCATTAGAATGAGTACAAAAGAATAGAAGAGCAGGTCTGAGGCAGGAATAAAAATCAAACCTTAGAATGGCAAAGCTGACTAACATATATTAAATACAACTCATAAAACAGTATCTATAGGCCTACAGTCACACAGATTCAGAGTTGAGATGAACTTTCAGACGTCACATATACCCCCTCATCTTACAAATGAGTAAACTAAAACTAAGACTCACTGCAAGGAAATGACTTGCCCAAGGTTACATGACTGATTAGTAGAAGGACCAAGTCTCCTGACTCCAAATCTAGTATTTTTCCAGTTCTCAGAACTCCTTCTCCATCAGGGCCTGCCTATGGTACACAAATTCTTTCAGGTACGCAGTAACACTCTTAAACTCTGTAAGAACTGTAATACTGGATAATGAATGTCAATATCACAAAACAAACCTGAAGACAGATTAAAATGTATTATAAAATTTAAAGGATTAAGCAGATACATCTAAATTCAGAAAACACATTTTTGAGTATTTCATCTCACCTTGGGGTCTTAAATCCAATATGAAATTCTATATCCATTAAAACAGACCTATCACATGAATGTCTAGAACCATAAATAATCTTAAAATATTTATCGGCAGTGCACTACATGAAATTTTCATTTTAAACAACGACAGTAACAATGAAAGAGTCAGAGAACACTTGGTCTCATTTTTAAGTGTCTCTGTGCTCCAACACTACTCTCCTGGTAGCATTCAAGGCAGCCATAGGGTCAATCCCAGCCTGTGCAGGCATGAATAGAAAGGAGCACAGACTACCCACATAAGCTCTTCAAGTATCCCCTCCTCCTTGCCAATTCCCGATATCGTCTCTTCCAAAACTAAGTCAAAGCATTAGGACGAAGCAACTTGTTTTCACACCCCAACAGGCCATTATCCTCTTGTGTTTTTACCCCCAGACAGATCTTTTGCAAACAAAAAGCAAAGGAACAGAAAAAACCCCGCCACTGTCTATATGTAAACTGTTCTTAAACAATGCAAGAGTTCTGGACTATTATTAAAACTCTGATTATCAATATCAGATACAGACATCTACGATGAACCTCTAGTTGCTACCAGCATCTTCAATGCCTATAAATGAAAATTCATTAGACTCAAGAGAATGGAAGTAAGAGGATGCACCAGTCTCCACACCCTGAAACCTTGTCTTCAAAGCTCTTTGCAAGCACCAGGTTGAATCATCAGGTCCTTCTTCCCTGTGACTTACAGTCTCTATTAGCACTTAATTCTTTATTTTCATGCGTCTCCCCATTAAACTGAAAGCTCCGTGAGGGCAGAAACCATCATCTTTGCATCCCAATGTATATAACTTAGTTAGCAAACTACTCATTGAGTAAAAGAGTAAAATTTATTTCCCACTTTACCTGTTTATTTCTTCCATTGATTCTTTTACTTAAACAAAATTTAAGTAAAAGAAACCATGGGCAACCGTAGACTCACAGTCCTTTCTCCCTCTGAGCCATTCTACGATACAAAAACCCTCTTCCCTACCACAATTCTAAGAGCACAGAAATTGGAGCAGAAAAATCCTAAACGATCTGGTCCAATTCTTTCATTTTACAAGTGAGAGTCATATCATTTATTTATATCATTTATTCATGGTCACATGGCCAATTAGTATCAGACACACACAGAAAAAAAAATCCCCAACCAAATTTCCTCCAATTTATATCCCATTACCATCATATCAAAGACAGACAGACTGCCTACTATATATCCCATCAATTCAAAATCATCTAAGAATACCAAGTTTTCTTTAAATTTGTGTCTTCTAATCTATGTTATCTTACCAGAAAAAAAAAACAATTTTCAAAAGCGCATATAGAGAAAATCTACCTTCCCATCTCTAGTATTTTGACAAGGATGTGAAAAATACTTGGCACAATCAAGATATTACCACTGGGGAAAGCTGGGTTATGAGTACACGGGACCTCTCTGCATCATTTTTGCAACTACTTGTGAGTCTGCAATTATTTCAAAGTAAAAAGTTTAAAAAATAAATAAACATGGCCCACCTACCGGATACCACTCCCTGGGCCCACTAAGTCTGTCACCTCACTCTTCCCCAAACTTTCCCAATGAGCTAGAAAAAGTTCCAACTACTTCTCAACCCAAGTTCCAGGAAGGGTTGGTGCAGCCACCCCAGGCCTAGCACAATGTCTGAGAAGCACACAAACATTTACTGAACAAAGGAAACTAACCTAACACTGTGCTCAAACTCTGTGCAGGCAACACATGGCAAATATTTACACAGGTCAAACTCGACTACCTCTTTCACCAGTCTTTCATAGTTTGCTACTGGTCTGTGGATCGGCATCACTCCCCCAGCTAAGACTGTAAGCCTATGAGCACTGACATCTGTTTTTAAAAAGCTATCCTCTCAGTGTCTTATAGTTCTGGGACAGACCTAATATTTATGTAAATTAATTCAAATTTTTAAAATTTCAATTGTAAAAACAGAAAAGCAAACAAAAATAAATTACTCTAGCCTCAAAGGGCAGGAAAATACCCCATTCTCAAACAGACAGCCTCAGAACCTATAGCCTGAGGGGAAAAAGATGGCTGGGGGCAGTGAGGAACTGGCAAGCTTGGCCCTATTTGCTGTCATCACTTAATTTTAAAACAAAGAAATGTGGGTGAGAGCCTTTTATACAGGGGTCCTCACGCTTTTTTGTTCCTGATGACGGTGGTCTGTTTAGACACTGTGAGAAGCACTATTTTAAATCCAAGAACCTCTTAATCCGAAAAGGCTACCACAATAAATGTTTTTACTACAATTTGGTTAGGTTATGTTACTCTTTTAAAACTTCAACACTATTGCCAGAAAGACTTTCCATTTCAAAAAAAAAAAAGGTTTTAAACATATCATGCTCAAAAACAAAAACCCCTCAAGAATGTCCTAGAATTCACCAAAGAAAAGACTGAATCTTCATGCCAACTGAAGAAGCTTTTTACATTTCCAAAGAGACTTCTGAGCAGTCAAGCGCCCTGGAGAAGGAAAGCAAAAGACCAACTGGCCTAAAGTCCCCGCCACTCAACAGAGTTTTTTGAAACCAGAAACATTCTGGATGGTATGGGGTGCCTGCTAACCACATACTGCCGCCTGTCTCTGGATGCAAGTGTTGTACTTATTTTTTGGTATCTTTCGGCTCTCAGAAGTGGCAGAAAGATGAGCAACTGCCAACAAAATCAGCCCCCACGTCATCTCTGACCTGCAGACCATGGGTTGCCAACCTCCCCAAGAGAAGACACCCGGTTCCTGGTTCTACATCCCCCCAGCAGTGACAGAAACCTAACAGAGAATCAGTCGGAACATGTGGCACCAATTTGTATCCATCCCTGCTGGCAACTGCAGGAAGCAAAGAAAAAGCAGTTCCTATACTTCCCCAAACAACAACCAGAGAAAGCAAAGGTACACTGTCCACAGCATCCAAGGACTCCCTCCTTCTCATTATTCTTTATCTATAATGATCAGAACACCTGATAAGCAGAAAAATGCAATCACTTACGGAAAACACCGACTTGTCAGAGATGAAGTTTAAATATCACTAGAAACAGAAGCATACTAAGAGAATTTTAAACTAGATTTGCACACAAGAAAAATCACCTGTCTGGTGCTTCCTTTAAAGTTTCCATATGCAGATGATGACACACAGCACCAACTGGACTAGTTCAAATTCCCTTTGGACAGGAAACAAAGTCACTCCCACAACCTAAGAAAAGAGATGATGAACTGCACAAGCGCACATACCCCTCTCCTCAAAGCTTTTCATATAAAACCCTGCTTTCATCATTTAGACATCAAAATAACCCTATATTGTCTCTGCTTCTTTGACTTTCTTCATCAAGTTAACTTCCACATCTCAAATTTGGCTTTTTCTTAAAGCGTACAAAACCCATCCTCCTTGACTTTTCAGGTCACAGAGCAGGCTGTCCCAGGAAAAAACACTCAGATGAACCTCCACCAGGCCTCTAACAGGGTCTTGGAGCCGCTCATGCAAAGCCCATCTCTGGAGTTTTAAATAGTCTGTGAGGAAAACCTGGTATCTGAGTTCACAAAAAGAGCTAGAACACCTTACGGTCTGAATTTTGGAACAGCAGATTCATGCTGGAGCAGAGCCAATTTCTTGAAATGGTAGGTTCTCAACCCTGTTTTTTCTGTACTACAAAAAATGGGGCCTGAACTGATGAGAATGGAAATAAAATTCTATTGATTCATTCAAGAGAATTCACAGTGCTTCCTAGACTGGACACTGTCGTAATCTTTATAACTAGCAATCTAGACTACCACTATTACTACTGAAATTTCAAAACATAATCTCTTTATATATATACCAGTACTTTAATTAACATGAAAATTTGCTATCGAGAAAAATGTACTTTTTAAAATTTTGAGTAGCTTTTTCCTATGAAAAATAACGTTAACATTTTAGAGTCAAGAAAAATTTCAAAATACATAAAATTATATCCAGCATGATCACAACTATATTAAAAAAAAAAAATCCATGTATAGGAAAAAAGCGACCAGAAAGTCACCAAAACATTACCAGTGATGGCAACCTTGCTAGACTTTATAACTTGATCTTTGTTTTCCAGATCTTCTATAAGAATGTTTTTTATAGCAAGGAATTTTTAAAAAATAAAAACTAAGAAATAGCCAGAAACTTGAAAACAACCCAAATTCCCATCAGCTAGAAAACAGATTACAAAACTGTATTATATCCAAACAATGAAATACTACTACCACAAACACAAAAGAAGAAAAACTGCTACACGTGCTAAGGAAGACACCAAACACATGATTCCATTTGCATGAAATTCTAAAAAAGGCAAAATTACAGTGAGAGAAAGAAGAATAACTGTTTTCAGGGGCATGATGGGGGGAAGGGACTTTTGGGCACAAAGGAGCACAAGGGAATTTTTGAGGGTCATGAAAATGTTCTATATCTTGATTGTGGTAAGTTACACAACTGTATACATCTGTCAAAACTCATCAAACTGTACACTTAAAAATGGGTGAATTTTACTGTATGTAAATTATACTTCAATAAAGCTAAGTTACAAAATACATAAGGAGAGAGAAAGTTGAAAACATTTTATTAAAGTGAATGATACAACTGGAAACTGAACAAATAACATTACTTTTGCTGTTTGGGTAAAACAAACTGTATTTTTATTTACATGTGAAATAACATTAATTTTTAACTCTTCATTCAATATCCTGACAAAAATGAGCATGTCACAAACCACAGTTATCTAAGAATTTACCATATTTCTCACTTTGAAGGGGTTTATTAGCGCTACTGTGATCTATCAAGAAAATAATGTAAAATATGACCCCACTAGAGAATAATTTCTAATAGCCAAGTTCAATTTACCAGTAGTCTTACCTCTATATTAACTTAGAAGAATGCTGCAAATTTTTCACAACTTATTCTTATTCCTCAATGTGCCCCACAGAAAATCACTTAATTTCAAGAATCTTGTCTTTCCATCATTACATAACCATTATTACAAGCGACTTGTTGATAAAATGCTATCACACTGGAGATTAAGAAATGACAGCATCAGTCAACCTGTAAGGAACATTAAGATTTCCAGTGTGATGCTGCCTGTCCTTCTAAGGCTATTATCCAAACAAATTTTCTCTTACTCTTAAGAATGTTAAATTTTGTTAACACGTTAAAACTCAGTTTTATTATGTAAAATTTCAAAACTGTCAGTCATCAAAAATAAGCATTTATGTGACAACAGGAAAATCTAAACAGATTGAACTTTGAGATTAAGGTAATTTTTTTTAAGTTTTCATCTTTGAGATACATAACGAAGGTACATCAATTAAATGATCTGAGGAAAAGGAATAAATAGGGAAGAAGCTTGAAACCAGACTGGTCACGAGTAGATAACTGTTGAAACTGGGTAATAACTCTTGTACATAGAGTTAATACACTATACCATCCTCTCTACTTTTGTAAATGCTTTAAATTTTCCATAATGAAAAGCTTTAAAATAATTTTCACAGTAAAACTTAAAAATCAATTATAAAAACAAATCAACATTTCATAATTATAGTGACCCAGGAGGGCAGACTGTTGTCATTTGCTCAGAATGCCAAGGTGTCAAAATGAGAGAAACACAGACTATAATTGGAGTTTGTTTTCTTAACTAGAAGTACAGTCATCCCTCTGTCTCCGAGGGGCATGGGTTCCAGGAGCCCCCGCGGATACCAAAATCCTCGGTTGCTTAAGTCCCTTTATAAAATAACCAGTACAATGAATAGTCTGCACTCAGTATCTGCGGATGTGAAACCCGTGGATACCAAGGGCCGAGTATATGTATGATAAAAAACGGGGCAAAAAGACATGAGTACATCCTCCTGCAACATAAAATCACTCCCCTCAATACACCCTGCAAGATCTACTTAAGCGTAATTTGACACAGTCTTCAGTGATTAAACTTTCCTTTAGAGACTATTTCCTAAATAACCTAATTGTTAAGGGAAAAATCCTGACCTTTCTAAAGTTCATCCCATTATTCCTAGTTATATTCCTATGTACTATGTAATTTCCTTCCCAAGTGTCTGTTTACTCCTAAACCTACAATTTAGTCACTGATTTCTTGATTTATAAAACTGATCTTCCCTTGTTTGTTTTTTCAATTTTTGGTTTGGCTATTTCATACCCTGTCTTTAATCTTACTTTCCTTAAACAACTTAATCATCTTAGTGAAGCTTGCCTGTACCTTCCCAATAAAGTCACTCTAGCATTGTTGTTTCTAGGTAACAATCTCAACAATCAAATAGTCAGATTTCCCACTGGTTTGGTGACGTGATGCTCTATTCCACCCTAATACTTGTGTTTTTTGGTGCAGCACAATTAAACTTTAGGCAGCTTTCAACTATTATAACCTCTACCCACCACAACTTTTGTTCATTCGGCTCCACGTAATCCCTGGCCTATTTTCTGGCTCCTACTGAGTGGAGGAGGATACGCTTGAGTCTTTAAAACCCAACAGTTCCTAATAAAAATAAGGAGCGATCAGACTTCACTGGTGGCGCAGTGGTTAAGAATCCGCCTGCCAATGCAGGGGACCTGGGTTCGAGCTCTGGTCCAGGAAGATCCCACATGCCATGGAGCAACTAAGCCCATGTGCCACAACTACTGAGCCTGCACTCTAGAGTCCGCGAGCCTCAAATACTGAGCCCACGTGCCACAACTACTGAAGCTCAAGCGCTTAGAGCCCACAACGAGAAGCCACCGCAATGAGAAGCCCTCGCACGGCAACGAAGAGTAGCCCGCGCTCGCCGCAATTAGAGAAAGCCCAAGCGCAGCAACAAAGACCCAACGCAGCCATAAATAAATTACTTAAGAAAAAAAAAAGGAGCACTCACTAAATGCCATGCCTTGTGCAAAAAAGCACTTTCTGTGTCAACGCTGCCCAACAGAATTTGCAGTGATCATGGCACTGTTCTGTATCTGCGCTGTCCAATCGGTGCCACTACCTACATGTGGGTACAGAGCACTTGAAATGTGGCCACTGCTACCATGGAACTGACTTGTTAATTTTATTTCATTTTAATTAATTTCCATTTAAGTAAGTCACGTTTTGAGACTAACTTACATTGCCTGAATTTTTCCTCATGAATTTCCATTTAGTTTTACATCGATGTACATTCAAGATAATCTACGACAGACTTTCGCAACCTCAGCACAACTGACATTTTGGACAGGTCCATACTTTATTGTGGGGCCGTCCTGTGCATTGCAGGGTGTTTAGCAACATCTCTGGTCTCATCTCTCTACCCTCTAGAGACCAGTAACAATGCTCCAACGGGGACAATCAAAAAATGTCTCCAGGGGCTTCCCTGGTGGCACAGTGGTTGAGAGCCCACCTGCCAATGCAGGGGACGCGGGTTCGTGCCCCGGTCCGGGAAGATCCCACATGCCGCGGAGCTGCTGGGCCCGTGAGCCATGGCCGCTGAGCCTGCACATCCGGAGCCTGTGCTCCGCAACGGGAGAGGCTGCAACAGTGAGAGGCCCACGTCCCAGAAAAAAAAAAAAAATGTCTCCCAACACAGCCAAATATCCCCTGGTGGGCAAAAACTGCCCCTAGTTGAGAATCGCTGATCTAAGAATAACGGTCTGAATTCTGCATTCAATGCTAAGGATATTCCAGGGCAATTTCTTTGAGTTCCTGCTTTTCTATTTGGAAACCAGACAACACATAAAAGCAGTAAAAATTAACCATCTCTTTATAATATTTCCCACAGAACCTACATTATAACATTGTGTTTTCCCACCCACTATCTCAACTATTCTTCACCAACTTTGAGGTGTGTACTATACCTAATTTAGAAAGTGAGGTGTGAGGGACTTCCCTGGTGGTCCAATGGGTAAGACTCCACACTCCCAATGCAGGGGGCCTGGGGTCGATCCCTGGTCAGAGAACTAGATCCCACACGCGTGCCGTGACTAAGAGTTCGCATGCCACAACTAAAGATCCCGTGTGCCGCAACTAAGACACGGTGCAGTCAAAATAAATATTAAAAAAAAAAAGAAAAGAAACTGAGGTATGAGGGGGTGGGGAGGAGGAGAGATAGGGAGTGAGGTTGTAAGTGGTTAAATGACTCGATTACCACAACACAGTTAATAATTAGCAGGGCTGAGACAAACCCAGATTTAGGAATTCCAAATTTCAAACCCCTGTCTACACTATCTTACTATGCAGCCTTACAGCATCTAAAGGGGGAGCTCCTTGGAGAAAAACCCTTTTGATGTGACAATCTCAACCAAGACTGTTTATGATCACACAGCACATTATAATGCCTAAAAGCAAAGCTCACACGAAAATTCCACATACAGACCAAAAACGAGAACTGGTTTGCAAGGTAGCCACCTGCATCCCAAGGAGTAATTCAAGACAGGGACTAGTCACAGGGACACCATCACCTTAAAAGGCCTCTCTTAACCTAGTACTAGGAAAGGGTTAAGAGAGTCCACCCCAAGACAAAAGGCGTAAATCAATTTGGAGCCCAGGAGGGATGAGTTGAGGGGAAAGGGAAATCAAAACTCTAAGACAGGTAGGTGGCTGCTCAAAGGCTGGGATGCCTCAGAAAGCAGAGATTTTCCAGAGTACAGGCCATGTGGAACACTGAAAAGAGCCCTGGACTTTAAACATCAGAAGACTCATCATGTGGACCTCATCTGTCAATACCCTGGATAAACTCAGGGCCTGATTTTCCAGCTCATCAGTGAAAAAACTGGTCTACATGACTTCTTTGGCACTTTCCAGGGTTTGGTGAGCTGGCACTTCCAGCTCTCCCCTTAATCTCAATGCCTAGAACCTTGTTCTTGTTATGGTGTTTGCTATTTCTCAAGACAATGTTTTAAGCAAGAACATAGCACTAACTCTAGAAATTCACTAGAAAGAAAATCAAAATGTCACACAAGTATCTGAGCACTGAATGGTTTCAACTGCACACAATGAGTATTTGCTGAGGGCCAGCGCTCTGCACCAGGGACCTTGTAATCACTCTGGAAAGCTACAACCAACATCCTAGGCTCTCTGAATTCCTCTCCTCTGCCCTAGCCATCCCCACCTATATTCATCTACTGCATTATTTGGTCTCCCAGAGCCAATAATTAAAGATTTTAACCCAATATACAAAGACTATCACAGAAATAGCAAGTATGAAAACACAAAGAAAAAAAATCAGATACAAACGGGTTTTTTTTTTAAATGCTGAGTACACTTTAAATGTTTGAGCCATCACACTATTACACTAAATAAAATATGTAACTTTTAACAGGATGTGGTTATTTTAAAAAGACAACTTATTTGTAGAAGAAAATATTGGTGTTTTGAGACCCCTAAGTTTTCTTTGACTGAGCAATTTATTTGTAGTACCATGCTGCCTGTCCAGTCTTACTGCTTTCCGGGTAAAGACTAAAGTCTACCTATTTATAGATCTTTCATCCCGAACTACCATTTATCATTTCACTTGTGACTATCATACATAGAAAATCAACCCATTGTAACACACTCTTTTCTATTACCAAAACTTACTTTAAACCTTGGTAGATTTTTACCTGAAGACAAAAATATTCTGGGCTTATTCTAGTAAGTTGTAAGGTTCCAGAAAACCAACCTCGTTTGGAAACATTTCCCTCAAGCAATGCAGCAATAGGTTGATCCTATTACTTTGCAACTAGGTATGCAAACATGAACTTTCTTCTGAAGGGGAGACACAGAACAGCTCCACCACAAGTCAACTACTTTTCAAAACTAAAAAAGCATGACTACCTCAAATGATACCTTCGTAAGTCTCAACATTTTTACTGCTACTAGATAAAACTAGAGGTTCCTAAGATTTTACCTACAGCCCTCTCCTACTGTTCAAATATCTGCCACGTTGATGTACATTTTATGATCTCATCAGATCCACCTCTTTCATTTCTCATGAACTGAAAACTGAAGATGATCCAACTATTCTTAATATTGTATACCGACATTACAGAAATCAAAAACAAAGCTGATTACTTGTTTACACCAGGAATGGAGAAAGAAAAGGTAGCTTTAAAAAAGATACGTGTCAATTTCCAGACTAGCTGAAACAAAAGGAATGCTCAAAAATTATTCAAAGTGCCCAACAAAACTGCAAAATAGGTTTTGGCATGCACAGTAAATTGAGTAAGCTAGTCAGGATTCTTGGTATATGAAGTTAGGACTAATATAAAAAACATACCCTACTTCTCTCCTGGTGCAATTTTCTAAGTTACAAGACAAGTTGCACTACAAGCACTACCAACTCGGTTCTATGAATGACAGACAGTACGGCTATCCACACTACTAGCGTGGTTCTAAAATTTACAAAAAACCTTATGTGAAAGTCTTAACAAAAGATCTGTAATGAAACAAAATCGGAATAAGGATCGCATTACGAAATGTTAAAATAAATGACTTAAAACTTGTTTCAGTATTTAAAGGAACTACGTGACAATTCCAAATGATTACTATTTTCAGAAAGTATTCCAAAAGTTTTACAAACATGTTAAATGCTATATGGTTACAGCAAAGATTAGACAAATCCAAACCTAACGCCAGAAACCAAGCCTCCAGCTTCCCGGATTGAAAGGCTGTCCGCCCCACCTGAGGCGGTTAGATACTCCGAGACAGAGGCCGGTATCTTAGCAGCAAGTTAGGCCTCTTCCTCCCGACGGGAAGCGCATGACAAAAAGGGCATCATGCAATTTATGTCACCTGGTCACTTAGCAAAAATTATATCTAACTTCTAAACTTGGGCCCAGATGGCCTTCCCTATTTATAATGAATAGAGAGCAGCGAAAGTGTTGGGATAGAAAGAGACTTAAAATGTCCCCCTTTCTGACCCTGTAAACATTTAAGCCATCATTAGAGCTGAGTTCTAGATTCTAAGACTTGCTTTAATGGAGGCTTCCCTCAACCTCCTCGGAGTCTCTTTTGCAACAGTGAAGGAACTTTTCCTGCTTTATCTCAGTTCCCTGAGAACATGCGGCCCTGCAATTCAATATCCTAACCTGGCAGGGGACGATGGAGGAGGGAAGGAGAGGAATCCAGGGCCAAAACAGCCTTCTTATGAAAGGCAAAAAAAAAATCATAATTCCTCCTCCGCCCATAGCAAAACCCATCCCAGAAATTTTACAGCGTGTTAAGAAAAGCAGCACTGCGAACTGCAAACGTAAGAGTTTTCCTTTGACTTCACGCTCGGCTTTCAGCTGTCAAATTACAACTCAGGAAAACACTATCATTAGAATAAAAAAGGAAACAAAAAAGCTCGCACCACAGGGGCCGGGGCAGGAGCTGCGTGCACCATTCTGGGAGTAGCAGAGCCAAGGAAAGCTAATCCACTTCCCCACCCGCGCCCAAATTCATCCCCTCCCCGGAATGGCAAACCTCACTGCAGGGGCTCAAATTTAATAATAATAACAATAATCATGGCGCTTCCTCCCTCCCCCGCAGCCGCGATCCGCCGGGAATCAGCTTCTCCCCACCCTCCCCGCTCCCCCGGGATCTCCAGGCCCCGCAGGTCCGACCACCACACCGGACACAGCTCCCAGGGCCCCGGGCGAGCCCAGCCTAACCCGGGGCCCCTCGCCCGGCTTCTCCTCTTCCCTCTCTTTTTACCTCCACCATCCCCCATCCGCATTGTCTGTCTCAATTCAACTTTGACTAATATGGATTCCTCGAGCCTGGGCCGGGCGGTAATTACAGCTCCCCCCCACCGGGAGCCGGATTCCCCCCCCCCATCTCCACCGAGTTCAACGCGGCTCCTTCGTGGAGGCGGAGGGGGGGGGACGAGGGAGTGGAGGGTGCAGTACGCTTTCCCGTCCACATCTCACTCGCCCCCGCGGCCCCGGGCCCCCGGGACCAGAAGTTTGCCCCGGAAGGGGCCTAGCCGGGTGCAGCGAGGACCCTCCCCCCACACCGCCGGACGGCGCGTAAACACCGGCGCCCGCCCCGGCGCGGCCCCGTGGGGGAGGGGAGGGCGGGGAGGCGCCCCTCCCCCAGCCCGCCGGCCCGCCCGCCCGCCGGCCCTATTACCTGTCATTGAGCTGGTCCTCGGTGCCCGGCAGCGGGTGAACCACGAAATGGATGGACGTCATGGTGCTTCCTTCTCGTCCTCCTCCTGAGCACGGCCCCCCCGCGCTCTGCTCCCCCCCCAACCCCTTCCCCTCCCCAAAACCCACAGCCGCCGCCGCCGCCCTCCAGTCCCCAAATGGAGAGAAGCAAATGCGCAGGGGCCGCCGCCGCCGCCGCCTCCCCGCCGGGCGTGTGTCCGCGGCGCGGCGGTCCGGCGGGGCGGGCAGGAGGGCGGATCAACACGCCGCCCGCTCCCCCGGCGACAGCGCGCAGGAGTGCGAGGCCGGCGGCCGGGAGCCGGGGCGCGCCGCCGCCAGCGGCAGCCGGGCGTCTGGAGAGGGACCGAGTGGGGAGGGGCGAGTGGGACGGGCTGCGGGCTGCGGGGCCGGTGTAGTCCCGGTGGCGGACGGGGTCCGGACTAGGGAGGTGGGGAGGGAGATGAGCCCGCACCGCGCGTCACTGGCGAGAAGCCGCCGCCACCGCCAGCACCGCCGCCGCCATCTTCACTTCTGCCCCAGTTTCTCCGTCTCGCAAGCTCCGCTCCCGAGCGGCGGGGGAGGGGCGAACGGGAGGAGGAGGAGGGAGGAGACGGGCGGGCGGGGGCACGGCTGCGAGGGGGCGGGGCTCCGGGAAACGGGCGGTAAGGCCCTTTCGATTGGGCAGCTCAACGTTCTCGGGCCACGACGCTGTAAGGCGCGTGCGGATTGGTCCGTTCAGCTCCCGAGCCCAGCCCCCGCCCCGGGGGGGTGGGATATCTCCCGAGTGAGTGTTCCGGAGAGCACGTGTTAGGGAAAGAGGAGGCAGGGGGGGGCGGGGGAGGGCGAGCCGGCAGGGGCGGGGAGTCCGGGAGGGAGGCTAAGTGTGTGTCCCCGGGGAGGTGGGAAGGAAGAGGAGTCCTTCATTCTCTCGCTCTGATTTCCCCTGGGGCAGCCCTAATTTTTTTTGCGGACCCTTAGGGGTTTTTTGTTTTTGTTTCTCGTCCTTCATCCTCAGTTACATTTAAAGTGGAAGTGTAAAATCAGTTAAGGGGAAGAAATACACAGCCTTTTATTGGAGAAGTAAGGTAGTTATGTAAGGGCCTTTCCAGAAGGTCCAATCGTAGGATCATAGAGCTGACTTTGCAGCACCTTCTTTTATCACCCTGATCTCCCCAATTTCCCCAACACCACCACTATTACATACCCACACAAAGACAAAAAGTGGAAATTTCCACCAATTTCCTGATTTAAATGATTCATGATTTTTTACTCCTTTTAAATGAAAGATGATACATCTGTTCTACAAAGGTGTTTCGTTCCTCACCTTATGATCAGTGGGGTCATAAAGGCTAATTCTTGAATAGATCTATTTGCTTTTTTCTAGGGAACCAGTTCATAGCTTTCTTCTCAAAGGCTTCCATGGCACCTTCAAAAAATCAAGTACCTCTTTCAAGAGAAAAAAGTGAAAACATGAAGCCTCTTCTCCAGTATGTTCAGTTAAATCAGGGGTCCTGTGAAACATTCTTAATTTTCAGTATCACTTTTCTTCTGTTAATGCATTACACACACACTTTTGCTCAGGAAGTTCTTTTGAACAAAATATATGAAAATTTATTTATAAATCAGGATAGAGTAGGTACCCCTTGAGACAGATAATGGAACACATTTGTAGGTCACTAGCTCCAAAATGGCCCAGATTACTTTAGACTAAAAAATGATTTCAAGGCCACTACTTATTAGAAATCCGTGGGAGCCACTGGGAAGCAGGGTAGACCAATGGATACTGCTAGTTTTAGAGCCAGACAGACCTGAATTTGTGCCCTGTTTCTGCTACTTAACTATGTGGCCTTGATTAAATCATTTAACCTATCATAGCATCTTTTTTTCTCATTTGTGAACTATTCCATAGTAATAGCTCTACATAGGGTTTTGATGAGGCCTAAATAAGATAATGTATGTCAAGCATGGAGAGCACTTCATAACACTTAGTAGTCTCAGCAAAGGGAGGCTTTTATTTGTCAAGTTGCTCACTATGTGCCACTTGACAAATGTACCATTTGACTACATACCACTTTATACGCTTATGTCTTTTAATACTCAAATCACACTATGGAGTAAATAATATTATCCCCATTATATAGACAAGGACACTGAGGCTCAAACACCTTAGGTAAGTGCTGAAGCTGAGACTTAAAACCAGGTCATCTAACTCTGATTCCATTGCTCTTTCCACTATACCACAGCTGCCATCTACTTAATAATTTAGAAGGAACAGACTATTCAAAGCCAATGGGAAAATGTGATATGATAAATACAGTAAGAGTGCTATGAAAGTTAAAGGAGGAAGTGGTTCCAAACAAGAGAATTAAGAAGTCATTTAAGCTGAACTTTCAAGAATGTTCTGGGAAAATAGAACATCTAACTTAAACACAGTCATTTTAGATGTGCCCCTGGACAAACTCCAACCTCCATGCCCATACTTTGCTTCATTTCTCTTTCTTCCACATCTGTCTTTCTTCATCTTTTCATTGTGCTTCCACCCTGCTTCCAGCTTGATTTACCCACTGAGACTTTCTGTTCTGGTCAAAGGCTGGTCTCATCACTCTAGGCAGCCCATTCAAACTGCCCACTTGGTCTTTGACTGACAACCATCTTGGCATCGTCCAGGCTGGCATGTTAAGGAGAACTCTCATCTCCCTGCACTTTGGTGGGTCACACTTTGAACAGGGAAAAACAAGAGTAAAGGCACAGAGTTGTGTAAGCCCATCACATGGATGGGGGAGGAGGGAGTACAGATAGGGAATAGAAATAAGCAAGGTTCAAGTAGAACCTTTTTGAAGAGTTAAAGTGCAATACAAATCTAGAAAAGGAGGCTGGGGTGGGCTTCTTTTCTAACAATTTGGGTTAATTCTCCCTTTGAGGACAACTGAAAAGTTAACCAAAAATATTTCTTTAAATCCGCTTAAAGGCACAAGAGAGTTAACAAAATAATGATGAATTACCAAACTAGGAACCAAGGGATGAATAAGACCCAAGGAAGTGAGTCCTGTGTTTGGAGCCACTTATCCCCCTGGGATGAATGCCAATTACGGAAAGACCCAGTGAGAAGCCAAGAAGCTGAGCAGTTCTTCCGACAAACACTCAGAGCTAAGACAACAGGGATTAATGTCCAAGGTTCCCCAATGCAGTGGTGAGTGCTAATGAGCTCCTCTTACTTTGTGTGGAGCCCTAAAGGACTGCACCTCTGAAATAAGCCATGTCTTAGATATGGTTTCCCCCAAAACATACCTTGAGACAAGGATTTGGCTATAAATAGTTTATTTAGGAAGTGATTACAGGAAGCACTGTATGGAAATGGAGAAATGAGACAGCAAATGGAGAAACTCCTATAAAAGATGGGCTGATGAATGTTTTACCAGTGTGGACAACTGGAATTCAATCCCACTGGGGATCATCTGAGAGACTGTGTAGGACATATCTTAGAAGTAGCCCACTGAGTGGGGAGGAAACTGGAGGTATTTATCCATTAATTCCATCTCTCAATAGTTGAGGATTGCTCCTGGGTTGTTAACTCCCTAACACTTCAAGCTTTTCCCACTTGTGGGCAAAGCACACTCCTAAGGCCAAAAAATAGTGTCAAGAATGAAAGAAATAGGACTTCGCTAGCTGCGCAGTGGTTAAGAATCCGCCTGCCAATGCAGGGGACGCGGGTTCAAGCCCTGGGCCGGGAAGATCCCACATGCCGCGGAGCAACTAAGCCTGTGCGCCACAACTACTGAGCCTGCGCTCTAGAGCCTGCAAGCCACTACTACTGAAGCCCATGCGCCCTACAGCCCACGTGCCGCAACAAGAGAAGCCACCGCAATGAGAAGCCTGTGCACCGCAACGAAGAGTAACCCCCACTTGCCACAACTAGAGAAAGCCCGCATGCAGCAACGAAGACCCAACACAGCCAAAAAATTAAAATAAAAAAAAAAGAATGAAAGAAACAAAGATACTCGGCGGGGGAGGGGGGCAGGGAAGGGGAGAAAAAGAAAGAAAAAGAAATGTGAGAAATTTTAAGCAGTCAACCCATATTAAAGGGTGTTATTCAAGTAAAAGGAAAATGATTCCCCAGTGTAAGCTCAGAGGGGCATAAATGGATGAAGAATAAAAAGGAAAAATATGTAGGTATATGAATGTTGACTGAATAAACAAACAGGACTCAAAAATCCAAAACTCTGACGATACCAAATGCTGGCAAGGACATAGAACAACAAGAACTCTCATCCGTTGCTGGTGGGAGTGCAAAATGGTACAGCTATCTTAGAAGACAGTTTATGGCTTCTTACAAAACTAAACATACTCTTAACAAGTGATTCAGCAATCGAGCTCCTAGGTATTTACCCAAAGGAGTTGAAAATTTATGTCCACACAAAAACCTGCACATAGATGCTCACAGCATCTTTATCCAAAACTTGGAAGCAACCAAGATGTCCTTCAGTAGGTGAATGTGTAAATAAACTGTGGTACATCCACACAATGGAATATTATTCCAATGGAATATTATTCAGCACTAAAAGGAAATGAGCTATAAAGCATGAAAAAACATGGAGGAACCTTAAATGCACATTACTAAATGAAAGAAGCCAATCTAAAAAGGCTAGATATTGTATGATGCCAACTATACGACATTCTGGAAAAGGCAAAACAATGGGGATGGTAAAAAGATCAGTGGTTGCCAGAGGTTAGTGGAGACAGGAAGATGAATAGGCAGAGCAGAGGATTCTCAGGGCGGTAAAACTACTCTATGATCTATAATGGCGAAAACGTGTCATGATAAATTTGTCCAAACCAATAGAATGTACAGCACCTACAGTGAACCCTAATGTAAGCTATGAGTTCTGGGTGATAATGATGTGTCAATGGAGGTTCACCAGTTTTAACAATTGGGTCACTCTGGTGGAAGATGTTGATAATGGGCAAAGCTATGCATGTGTGGGGACAGGGAGTCTATGGGAAATCTCTGTACCTCCCTCTCAATTTTGCTATGAACCTAAAACTGCTCTAAAAAATAAAGTCTGTTGGGGGCTTCCCTGGTGGCGCAGTGGTTGAGAGTCCGCCTGCCGATGCAGGGAACACAGATTCGTGCCCCGGTCCAGGAGGATCCCACATGCTGCAGAGAGGCTAGGCCCGTGAGCCATGGCTGCTGAGCCTGCGCGTCCGGAGCCTGTGCTCCGCAACGGGAGAGGCCACAACAGTGAGAGGCCCGCGTACCGCAAAAAAAATAAATAAATAAAAAAAATAAATAAATAAAGTCTGTTAAAAAAATCTTAAATATTAGCAAAACGAATTCAACAGGATATAGCAAGGAGTAGATCACAAACAAGTTGGATGATTTAATATATAAAAATCAACAAATGTAATTCACCATATTAATAGAATAAAAGAGAAAAATCATTCAATCATTTTGAGTAAGAGAAAGAATGGAACAAAATTCTGTAAGCATTCATGAAGAAAATTTCTTAACAAACTATAAATAGAAGGGGACTTCTTTAATTTGATAAATAATATTCCTAAAAATCCTACAGGAAACATCTTTTGTAATGGTGAAATGTTGAAAGCTTTTACCCTAATATTGGAAACAAGGATGTCTATCCTCATCACTCCTTTTCAACATTGCACAAGGGTTCCAGCCAGTGCAACGAGACAAGAAAAATAATTTTAAAATATAGGGATTAATTTTCTGAGGCAGCTGCCAAAGTTGTCAGAGGGACAGGTCATGCTAATCAATGGTTGAAACCATCTCCAGGGCTACCTGGAGGCCAGAGTGGCCAGGCGAGTACTGCTCAGCCAGAAAGTGGTGGTCATGCATTATGAGGACATCAACATTTCCTGCAAACTCCTACAAAATTAAATGGAGGTAGCAGGCCTTGACCTACAAGCACATAGACACCAACCCGTGCAATGGTCCTTTCCACTTCTGGGTGACTGTGCAAGGCCTGCTGCCCCACAAGATCGAGTATGACCAGGCTACTCTAGAGGACCTCAAGGCGTCTGACCAAAAAAAGCATATGATCATTTCTGTTCAAATGCATGTGTCTTAAGCCCACACATAGGTTTGCATCCCTGGGGCACCTGACTTATGAATTTGGAAAAGAAGAGGTAGGATGAGGCCAAGATTCACTACATGAAGAAGAAGTAGCTCAAATGGGCCAAGAAGAACTTGGGGAACAAAACCAACAAAGAGAGATCCTCAAGACTCATAGACTCCTGACCTGAGTCCAGTAAAAACTGTTTATCCCTCAAATATATATATATATATATATATATATATATGTTTTGGAAAGGAAGATATAAAACCATCATTATTTTCACAGGACATGTTTTAATACACACAAATTACAATTAATAAGCAACTTTGGCAAAATAGCTGGAAATAAGGTTAATGTCCAACAAAAAATCAATTGTTTTTAATATATCAAAAAAACAAAAAGAATTAGAAACGAAATTTAAAATACCATTTAAAATAATATAAAAACTATAAAATGTCTAATATCTAAGAACAAATTCAATGAAAGATGTATAAACTCTCTACACAGAGAACTTTAAAACATTTTTGAGAGAAATCAAAGGTGATCTTAATAAATGGAGGAATATACCATGTTTCTGGGCTGGTACAACTAATACTGTGAAGTTGTAAAGTCTCCCTAAACTGATCTATAGATTTAGTGCCATCTCAATCAAAATCCTTCCATCCCAGTAGAACTTCACAAGTTGTCTGTCAAACTTATATGGAAATGTAAGAAGAAACAAAGAGATCGTTGAAATAGAATAAAAAGCTCAGACATACACCAAAGGTTAATGAACACATGACTTTGATAACATAGGCACCTAAGGGCAATTTGGAAAGGAAGGTGTTTGCAATAAGTTGTGCTGGGATGACTGGATATCATTATTTTTGAAAATTAAACTTAACCCCTACCCATACCATACACAAAGATCCAGGTGGACTGTAGATGTAAATGTAAAAGGCAAATAATAAAATCTCTAAGAAGATAATATATAAAAGGATACCTATATGACCTTAGGACAGGGGTAAACTTCTTATACTGGGCATAAAAGCTCTAATCATAAAGAAAAAGGATAATATGTTAGACTATATTATAAATAAAACTTTCTGTTCATCAAAACGACAACATTAAAACATTGAAAAAAACTATGGTTACCAAAGGAGATAGCAGGGTGAAGGGTAGGGGGGAGGTAAATTAGAAGTTTGGGATTAACATATACACACTATTATATATAAAATAGATAGGGACTTCCCTGGTGGTGCAGTGGTCAAGAATCCACCTGTCAATGCAGAGGACATAGGTTTGATCCCCGGTCCAGGAAGATCCCACATGCCGCAGAGCAACTGAGCCTGTGCGCCACAACTACTGAGCCTGTGCTCTAGAGCCTGCAAGCCACAACTACTGAAGCCCACGTGCCCATGCTCTGCAACAAGAGAAGCCACCTCAGTGAGAAGCCTGCACACCTCAACGAAGAGTGGCCCCCACTCGCCGCAACTAGAGAAAGCCCAAGTGCAGCAATGAAGACCCAACACAGCCAAAAATAAAATATTAATTATTAATTAATTTAAAATAAAATAAAATAAAATAAATAACAAGGTCCTACTTGAAGGACCTATCAATATCTTGTAATAACCTATAATGGAAAGAATCTGAAAAAGAATATATATATATATATATTTGAAACTGAATTGTTTTGCTATGCACTTGAAACTAACACATTTTAAATTAATTATACTTGAATTTTAAAAAATGGTTAAAACAACAACAAAAAAAGAGTTTGAAACAATAAGCCACAGAATGCAAGAAGATATTTGTGATATGTATTACTGAAAAAGGACTCACATTCAGAATATATTTTTAAATTCCTAGAAATTAGATATTAAAGAAAAAGAAAATTAATTTTTTTGCATTGTTTAATTGAAGTATAGTTGATGTACAATACTATATAAGTTACAGGTGTACAATATAGTGATTCACAATTTTTAAAGGTTATACCCCGTTTGTAGTTATTATAAAATGTTGGCTATATTTCCCATGTTATACAATATATTCTTGTAGCTTATTTTATACCTGATAGTTTGTACCTTTTAATCCCTCCTCCCCTCTCCCCACTGACAACCACTAGTTTGTTCTATCTGTGAGTCTGCTTCTTTTTTATTATATTCACTAGTTTGCTGTATTTTTTAGATTCCATACATAAGTGATATAGACAGTATTTGTCTTTCTCTGTTTGACTTATTTCACTTAACATAACACCATCCAAGTTCATCCATGTTGCTGCAAATTACATTTCTAGGAATTTAGAAATTACAAAGAAAAAGAAAACCCAAAATTTTGTAATGGGCAAAAGACTAGAATAGGCACTCCATAAAAGAAATACACAAATGACCGATAAACTTATCAACTTCATTCATCATCGGGGAAAAGCAAATTAAAACCACAACGAGATACCACTACATACCCTCCAGGATGGCTACAATCAAACAGACTGATGATAAAAAGTGTTGGTGAGAGTGTGGAACAAGAACTTATTTACAGCTGGTGAGAGCGTAAACCAATATAATCACTTTGGAAAACAGTTTGTCATTTTCTCCTAAAGTGAAATATACAATCCCAACAATTTTACTCCAAAGTATACACCAAATAGATGTGCATGCACAGTGTACCGAGAGACAAGGAAAAGAATGTCCATAGAAGCACTATTTATAAAAGCCCCAAACTGTAAACAATTCAAATGACCATCAAAAATACAATATCATGGTCAGTTCATGCAAAGTAATGCTGTACAACAATAAATATTAATGAGCTACAGCTACCTGCAAAACCTAAATGAATGTCAAAAAAGTAATGTTGAATAAAAGGAGTCAGAGATGGTACAATTCCATATGAGCTTCAAAAACCAGTGAAGTGGACTTCCCTGGTGGCGTAGTGGTTAAGAATCTGCCTGCCAATGCAGGGGACATGGGTTTGAGCCCTGGTCTGGGAAGATCCCACATGCCGCGGAGCAACTAAGCCCGTGTGCCACAACTACTGAGCCTGCTAGAGCCCACGAGCCACAACTACTGAGCCCGTGAGCCACAACTACCAAAGCCTGTGTGCCTAGAGACGGTGCTCCGCAACAAGAGAAGCCACCACAATGAGAAGCCTGCGCACTGCAACGAAGAGTAGCCCCCGCTCTCCACAACTAGAGAAAGCCCGTGGGCAGCAACAAAGACCCAACACAGCCAAAACTAAATTAATTAATTAATTAAAAAAAAAAACAGTGAAGTGAAACTATATTGTTAAGGATGCATGTTTAGGTAGTAAAACTAAGGAAAGCAAACCAAGGGGTTACCTTAAACGGTAGCAGATTCTTCATGGGGAGGGAGAGGTGTTGATTGGGAAGTGGAACCAGGGGACCTGCTGAATGCTAATAGTTTTATTTTCTGACATAGGTGTTGTTACAGGGTGTTTTCCTTATGGTAATCTGTTTAGCTTAGCTATACATTTTTTTAAAATATTTATTTATTTATTTATTTGGCTGCATCAGGTCTTAGTTGTGGCATGCAGGATCTTCATTGTGGCATGCAGGCTTCTCTCTAGTTGTGGCACGTGAGCTCAGTAGTTGCGGAGCAGGGGCTCAGTTGCCCCGCGGCATGTGGGATCTTAGTTCCCCGACCAGGGATCGAACCCATAATCCCCTGCATTAGAAGGTGGATTCTTAACCAGTGGACCACCAGGGAAGCCCCTAGCTATACATTTTTACTTTGTGTGCTTTTCTATATGTATTTCACTATAGAAATATATTTTTTTAAGTGGCTCGACCTCACACCATATAAAAATATTAAGTAAAAATGACTTATAGACCTAAATGTGAAAGCTAAAGCTTTAAAATTCTTAGCAGAAAACATAAGAGTAAATTTTTGTAACTTCAGATAAGGCCATTGTTTCTTAGAGACAAAAGCATAAACAACTGAAAAAAATAGATAAATTGGACTTCATCAAAATTTAATACTTCTGTGCTTCAAAGGACACCATCAAGAAAGTAGAAAGGCATCCCATGGAATTGTTACCGAATTGGTCAGCTGGACCCTCTCCAGGGTCCTAGCCTGTGCCAAGACCCCTTGTCTTGGCTAGGGAGGTTCTTTTTCCACTAGGACTCACACAGCCAATAACAAAACTAATTCAATGGCCAAAGAAGGAACTTAACTTGCAAATCAACTTCTCAACCCAATTCAGCAGAGACACCATATATATAGGAGGACCTATACCATATGTATAGGTAAAAGGGAGGGAACTGGAAAGAGTGGGAAGAATATTCATGACTTATCCCAGAACAGGAGTGTGGTTTGGACCCAGAACTGATGCAACTCTCCTTTTCAGTCCTTGTATGGGCTTTTCTGGTTGTTGTCACAACAACCGTCAACTGTCATGGCGCAAGTGGGTGTATCATTTAGCATGCTAAGGTATTAAAATGAATGTATAATGTAGCTCTAGGTCTAATGGAAGTTAGATCTTCTGCCACCTTGGGTCTAGTTGGTTCTAACCAGCTCTTGTTTTTCTCTTTGCAGCTTCCACCTGAAAATTAGTTAAGAGCAATTGGTTTCCTTTTGAGGGAGGGGCAGGGCTATGATTCTGGGGCAATAGTGTTGGTAACAGAATGGGAAATAATATTTGCAAATCATATATCTGATATAGGACTAGCATCCAGAATATGTAACGAACTCTTACAACTCAATAAAAAGACAAAAGTTCAATTCAAAAATGAGCAAAGAAGATAGAGGAGGCTGAGAATGAGCTAAAGTTTATGAAAGAAGAATAAGAAAGAGTAAAGCATTTGGTTTGCAAAGCTGTAACATGCTAATGAGTAGCAAAGAGAAGGCAAAATGTTTTACTCCTAACTGCTGCATCAAATAGTACAGTATGGAAAATATAGGAAAATAAATATTGTGAAGGTGAAAAATTAAAGCTCCTGTTATAAGAAAAGACTATCAGAGAGCACTGAGTTGTCTTCAGTGAAGTCAAGCCTCCATACCCAGATAAACTATATGCCATAGTGCCATATAAAGTTTAAAAAATCCTAGGGAAAAAAAAAATTGACAAAGAATTTGAATGACATTCCGACAAAGAATATATACAAATGGCCAATAAGCACATGAAGAGATACTCAACATCATTGGGGAAATACAAATGAAACCCACAATGAGATAATACTTCTCATCTACTGGCATAACTAAAATGAAAAAAACAGATAATAACAAATGTTGGAGAGGATGTAGAGAAATTGAAACCTTCATACCTTGTTGATGGGACTGGAAAATGGAACAGCCACTTCAGAAAACAGTTTGACAGTTTTGACAGTTCCCAAAATGTCAAACTACCATAAGACCACGCCTAGGTATAAACCCAAGAGAATGGAAAACTTATATCCACACAAAAACTGGTCCACAGGGACTTCTTCCCTGGCAGTCCTGTGGTTAAGGCTCCGTGCTTCCACTGCAGGTGGCCCGGGTTCGATCCCTGGTCAGCGAACTAAGGTCCTGCGTGTCACACGGTGCAGTCAAAACAAAAACTAAACTAAACTAAACTAAACTAAAAAAACCTGGTAGGGCTTCCCTGGTGGCACGGTGGTTGGGAGTCCACCTGCTGATGCAGGGGATGTGGGTTCGTGCCCCGGTCCTGGAGGATCCCACATGCCGCGGAGCGGCTGGGCCCGTGAGCCATGGCCGCTGAGGCTGCGCGTCCGGAGCCTGTGCTCCGCAGCGGGAGAGGCCACAGCAGTGAAAGGTACCGCGTACCACAAACAAAACAAAACAAAACAAAACAAAACAAAACCCTGGTACACAAACGTTCAAAGTAACATTATTCACAATAGAGGAAAAAGTGGAGACAACCCAAAGGTCTATAAACTGATAAATAAAATGGAATATTATTTGCCATAAAAAAGAATGAAACACCAATCCATGCCACAGCATAAATGAAACTTAAAAACAGTATGATAGGGGGCTTCCCTGTTGGCGCAGTGGTTGGGGGTCCGCCTGCCGATGCAGGGGACAAGGGTTCGTGCCCCGGTCCGGGAAGATCCCACATGCCGCAGAGCGGCTGGGCCCGTGAGCCGTGGCCGCTGAGCCTGTGCGTCCGGAGCCTGTGCTCCGCAACGGGAGGGGCCCCGGCAGTGAGAGGCCTGCGTACCGCAAAAAAAAAAAAAAAAAAGCAGTATGATAGGTGAAAGAAGCCAGACATAAAAGGCCAAATATTGTATGTTTCCATTTATATGATGTGTCCAGAATGGGCAAATCCATAGACACAGAAAATGGATTAGCAGTTGCCAGAGGATGGAAGGACGAGGATAGAAGGACGAGGGAATGAGAAGTGATTGCTAATGGGCATGGGGTGTTTTGGGGGGATGAGGAAATGTTCTGGAATTAAGACAGTGGTGATGACTGTGCAATTCTGTGAATATACTAAAAACCACTCAATCATGTACTTTAAAAGGATTAATTTTATGGTATGCGAATTATATCTTAATAAATTTGTTACTCAAAAAAAAGGAAAGAAAAGTGGTTGTATGACTTCATACTCCCACTAGCAGTGTATTCAGTTCAGATTGATTTATGCAATTTTTGATTAGCTAAGCTAGCTTCTACCTTCTCAGTGCTTTTTACATTTTTATTTATTTATTTTGGCCATGCTGCGCAGCTTGCGGGATCTTAGTTCTCCAACAAGGGATTGAACCTGGGCCCTCGGCAGTGAAAGCACGGAGTCCTAACCAGGGAATTCCCACGTTGCATTTTTTAAAAAATATTTACTTATTTATTTATGTGGTTGCACAGGGTCTTAGTTGCAGCAGGCGCAACTAAGGAGGCGGGCTCCTTAGTTGTGGCACATGGGCTCCTTAGTTGTGGCTCATGGACTCCTTAGTAGTGGCATGAGAACTCTTAGTTATGTCATGCAATGTGGGATCTATTTCCCTGACCAGGGATCAAACCCAGGCCCCCTGCATTGGGAGCACGGAATCTTAACCGCTGCGCCACCAGGGAAGTCCCTCACATCGCATATTTAAAATGTCTCTACCATTCATCCAGAGAATGATTTATTGAGTGACTACTGTCTGCCAAGCACTAATTATTACAGATAGATGCAATGGGACAGGCAAGGTCTCTGTTCTCACGGAGCTTACAATCCAGTGGCAAGGGGTGAGAGAATAGGGCTGCAGATACTTTTACAAAAGGTAAGCCACTTGCCCAAAGTCATACAGTTAGTAATTAGTGGAGTCATCATGGAAAGAAAGATCAAGTCTGATAGGACCTTAGTGGTCATTAATCCAACGCCCTCATTTTACAGAAGAATCTGAGGCTCAGAGAGGTTAAATTGCCCAGTGACACATCCAAACAGTGACACGAGTTTGGGAGCCCAGGGGGACCCTAGAAAACTCTTCAGCTAACCCAATGGGCCTCAGGAGTTTAAGATGCCCCTCAAAAATGGGAAAGCCTCCCACATGCATTCATCAACTGTTCATTGCTGATTGCCACATGCTAGGCATTGTGCCATGAACCAGGAGCCTAGCAGTGGACAAGACATGACGTCCTTTCCCTGTGGCTTCATGGAGTCTGGAGGTTCCCAAGTGCAAGTTGACAGCTGTTTCAGCAGCTGCCTGAAAGTCCTCATGGGAGGCAAAGATACCTAGAGATTTTGGAGCCCTTGCCAGATTATGATTCCATTGGTGATTCCATTGGTCTGGAGTGGGCCTTGAAATCTGTATTTTTAACTCTCTCCAAAGGCAACTCTGGTGAGCAGCCAGGTTTTGGGACCACTGACCTAGTGTACCTCACAACTTGGCTTTTGGAGCTGAGATAAGCGAGACCTGGAGAGTCTCATCCAATTCCACAACTAGAGAAAATCTGTCTAATGCCCATCCCTGGGGCAAAGCACTTATTCATTCTTAAGCAAATATTGAGCACCTACCATGTACCATGCAATAGTCTAGGAGCTAGGGATAGAGCAGAGATAAGACAGTACTGTTCCTGCTCTAATGGGCTCACATTTGTCGGGGTGGGGGTGGGAGGCAGAAATAAAGCCAAGAAAGAAAGAAACCAGGTCGCTTAAAGTCTAATAATGACAAGGGAGATCAAGGGAGTGCCAAGTCAGCACCGAGTCAGCGGAAGAGAATACATTAGGCTGAACCGCGTAAAATTGTCAATATTTGACCATTTTTGATCTACAGAAACAACAATTTCATGTGGTTCAGCTTTATAAACAGGAGTTAGAGAGAGGTTGAGCCGTCTCTCCCCAGGAAAAGAAAAAAAAAGGGAAGAAGGTCTCAAGATGGATATGATTTCAACATGAGAATGACAGATAAAAGCCTAGAGGAAGGGTTTTGTTTAGAACAAAGTCTCTGAGGAGAAATTGTGGAAGAGAGGCTGGAGAGAAGGGACGTTCATTCCATAGCTGTGGAGGGCACTGTGTAGAAATGGCACAGTCACCAAAGAAGTGCAAGGCATGATCACTATTCTTTTTTTTAATCACTATTCTTAAGTTACTTACACGTTGATTACAGACACAATCAATAAAAACCATGAATAATAAAATAATCAAATACTTCCACACAAAGATTCATGCTATAGTCACTGCTGCAAACATCCTGCCCAGAGCTGCCCGCCCTCGGTCCCTTACTAAATGACACTTCCTCTGTGATACTATCCATTACCTCCACAGTCAGGGGAGATTGCTCCCTCCCTCAAACCTTCACCATTCACTCTTCATACCTCTCTCTCCATCTACTGTCATCTCCATCTACATGGTAATTTCCAGGCTTAACTTCCTTCCACTTAGTGGGCTTGTTTAGGGAAAGCACTATGTCACATTCACCTGGGTTCTTCTGCCAGTGCGTGACTGTCATTAGGACCAGCTCAATGGAGAAGAAATGAATGAATGGACGGATGAATGAGTGAATGAGAACTATCTCCAAATTTTGTTTGTCTTTAAGGTTATGTAAGACTGCAGTAAATTGTCCCAGGTAGCTAATTTAGGGATTAAGGTGCAGTTCAGGTCTGGGGTGAGCTACTTACCAAAGCAAGGTCCCTGTCCCATGGGGACCTTTAAGTTCCATCTCACAAAGATAAACCTTTCCATATTAGGGGGCACGTTTGCACAATACGATTAAACCCCAAGACAGCGTCTGGCCCCCATATGGGAGGGGCCGTCTGGCTGAATACATAACCAGGTCACAGCCACTCTGGCTCTGGCTCTGGCCTGCCCCGTCGCCCCAGGTACAGAAATCTCCCGTCCTACTGACCCCGACAGAGCCTCATCCTGGCCACCTGCAAGTCCTGTTTTCTGTGGAAATGGCACACAGCTGCTGGCCACATTTCCCACAGCCGTCCTGTGTGTACTTGGAAATCATTAGCTTCCCTCCCGTGTATATTTTCTGTAGAGGAAATAACTCCTTCAGCTTCCTCATAGGCCCCTTTTCCAGCCACTGAAGTGGCCACCAGGGCTCAATATTGGACCTGGCCTGGCCAAGTCTATGTGATTCAGAGGCTGGTTATTCCAGTTTGTGAATTACCCAGGACTTTTGCTTGTTTTCCTTTCTGCTTCTGCTATTTACATGTGAGGAGATTTTACTGCTCCGTATCATCTCCCTCAGTGTCTGGGAAGAATACTAATGCTCACATCTGTTTAGTGCTTTCTGGTCTACAAAATGACATTACATACATAAACTTATTTTAGCCTCCTAACAGTCCTGCAGAATAGGTTTCATTATTCTCTGTTTGCAGCTAAGCAATGATAAATGACTTGTCCGCCATCACACAGACAGAATGTACGAGAATTGGGTTTTGAACCCAGCTTCTGATTCTCTGTCTGGTGTTGTTACTTTTCAACCCTTCAGGGAATGCAGGTTTTCCACTTTGCTATCCATTAGAAGTCATGGCAAGAGCTGAATGGGAGAGTGGTTTCCTGATACTACCATTAGAAGTCTTCCGCAAATGTAATTCCGTTGGCTCCGCTGGCTGGAATTTCCACAGTGGCAGCAAGGCCGTGGCATCCACCCTTGAGTGGTCTGCAGCTCCAACAACCACACTGCCTTGGCCCCAAATGGATACACTTTCTGAGAAGGGTATATTCTCAAATTTCGTATCGCTCCTGTGGGTGATGGTATGTATCCTGTTGACGTTCTGTCCACTGGGTCACAGTGTTCTAATCACTCAAACAAATAAAACCCAACATTTAAGTTGTGCTTTACAATTTTCAAAGCATTTTGCAACTAACCATCTGAGCTGTATATGGAAGGAAAATAACACTATTAATATCTCCCCTTTAAAGATGAGAAGGATAATGCTCAGAGAGCAACTCTGAGCAAATTTTCAAGGTCCCACAGTTGGGCATCCTCAAGGGGGAGATATCTTCTGACTCCAAATTTTATGCTCTTTCCAGAAAAACTAGTTAGCCACAATATCAATATATGATGATAATAATTAACACGTGTGTAGGGCTTTAAGGTTTTTACCAGGCATTTTCACAAATATTAGTTCATTTCATCTTCAAAAACCCCTGTAAGTTGATACTGTTATTAATTACCCCCATAATGCTTTTAAATTCTCAGTCGTATTATCATTATACCCTTTCACCTCGGTGCAGTAAATGCAATCCTGAAAAACATTCATTTATGCTTCAACAGATGTTTTTGATCCCCTGTGTGTAAGAAAGACCCTGCCCTGGTTCCTGTGGTCAGAGCCTGTGATTTCTGCACTCCTGATTCTCCTGGTACACAGTTACCAGAATTGGAACATCATAGCTGTGATTAGCTGTGACATGACAGGGGCAGATAGATCAACCAGAAATGGGGTGAAGGGAAGTGATCTACCACAGGGCAAAAAAGGCAGCCTCTCAAATTGCCCCACGTGCTTCAATTAGTGGCTGTTTCCACAGACTAAAAATTAGATTTTATATGAGCAGCCTAAGAAGGAACATCAGGCTAGCCTTAGTCTATAAGCCACAGCCCCACACAAAGATACCAATCATTATGAGTAATGTCATAGTCAAATGCTGAGAATACTATTACAGGACATGGTTATTGAATCAACAAATGATGAAAGGTTGGCTCTGGAGCCCTCCGTTGACCAGTCCCAGCACTCATGGTCCCGTTCATAGGGCAATCGGTAGCGCATTATTTCAATGATTAAGAGAGAAAGAGGACAAGGGCATACGCTCTCTTTTCTTCACTTCTTCCTCCTCCCCTTTTCACTCTCTTTTCTCTACAGCTACTGGATAAGGAAAGGTCAACGATTAATGGAGACACAAGAGACTAAATTGGAGAGGGTGTAGTAGACACGGGTGGCCTGAGGAGACTGGATTCTGTGGTCAGAACCTATGGTTTCTGCACTCCTGATTCTCCTGGACACTGGGGAAATGGCCGGGTTGGTGGAGTTCTAGATTTGCCTTGATGTTTTAACCCACGTGAGGGCAATTCACTACTGTTCCTATTGTTCAGTGCCACTCTGATGTCACCAAGGTGCTGAACAACCTGCCAAGGGACAGGTTTGATTTCTGTCATCTTTCCATGAGAAGTGGAGCTGGGAGGGGCACGCGAGGAATAGGGAAAGAATTTACACCTCCGGAAGACAGGCTCCAAAACTGGGGCCTTTTCAACAGTCATTAAGGTAGTCTTTTGACACGAAAAGGCATTAGCAGAAGCAGTGTGAAAGCAAGGCTGTGAAAAATGAAAAGAAGGAAGTCAAAGAGTGCCTGATGCGCTATGTGCTTGCCCTGCCCCCATGCTAACCCACACGTCCTCCAACCAGCCAAGCGGGACCGTCTCCCTTCCCCTCCGCATCCACTCTCTACCCTTCTCCGCAATGCTCTTGCCCTTGGAGGCACCCCTCTCCCCTGACTGCATCCATGGGACGCCCTTGCCCTCGGTCTCTAGTGATGTTGGGCCAATGGCTGGCACTAGCAGGAGATCAAAGGGTTGCAGGAGAGAGAGCTCAGGCGTTTATGGCCCCAGCTCCCTCCCAGGGCTTGCGTTCTGGCAGAAGCCCATCTCCTATAGCTCCAGCTCTCCCCAGATTCCAGTCACTGTCCCCTCTCCTCCCCTCTCCTCTCCAGGCTGCAGGTGATACAGTTTCTAGCTCTTGTTCACCCCCAGTGCTTCACCAAGTCTTGTTGGTTTTTCTAAATAGTTCCGCCATTAAATGTTACTCAATTGCTCTTCTGGGAGCGCCATGTGATTGCAGGCAGGCCCCTAACCATCGTACATCCCAAAGCCTGCTGCCTAAGGTTTCAGCCTGCCCATCCACCTGCCAGCCCCTTCACTGAAATCCTAACTCATTTCCCTCCTTCTTTCCTCTGTTCCTCACTCTACAGATTCAAAGCTCCCAATCTTTTTCCTGTCTTTAGTGTTCATCTGGGTCATTCCAATTAGTGTAAGTGAAAGTAACACACCCTAAGGCAATGTTTCTTGACCTTAACAATTACAATTACAACTACAACAACAACAACAACAAAATTCCCTAAACAAACAGGATTGTCAGGCTCTCTTTTAAAGTGAATTTCACCCTAGGTAAATGTAAGCAAATCAAAGCAGTGTGTCAAAGGGTAGCTTTGTGAACTAGGCCCTTTCACTTATTTTACTATGCCTTCCCACCTCCTGGGAATCTCTAAAATACGGATGAGATTTAACCTTAATAAGGGTCATATGAATTTTTTTAAAAAGATTTTTAAAAATAAATTCTAAATGAACCTGTAAAAATTAGAATAAAAAAAGTCTTGGGATATTTTCTCTGGAATCTACTCCCTGGGGTGGCTTTTGGTGCTCTACAATTAACTGTAGCTAGCATAAAATATTGAATCCAGGAGATCTGCAGTGGATTTATTGAGTAGGAAAGATGCCAAACCATGTTCGGAACTCCTGTCCATATTCTAGACATGGGAGTCTTTGTCTGGTCTGAAAGATCCAATGGAGAAAGAGAAAAAGAAGGAAGAATAGAGAAACTCCGTTTCCAGAACTATTGAGGAGGTTAGAAAACATAGAAACCTTCCTGCTACAAACTCCTTTAAGTGCTAGATAAAATGCAACAAACATCCTTTTAAATGTGTAGCGGAGCTCCTGAGAAAGCAAGAGAAATCTCCAAAGGCCCAGAGGAAAGATGGAACTGAAAATGAGAGAGAAAGGGCCAAGGCTGCCACTGCAGTAGCTTGCATGGGGGTGTCTGCCCCCATGCAGGTAATCGGGGCACTTGGGATCTTATGGCCACAAGGGGACAGTAGAGTAGGCAGAGAGTTGGAACTGACAGCCCTGCCTGTAGCTACAACCTTGAAGGGTTATGTCCTTGGGGAAGGAAAGAACTAGAAAATATCCATCCACCAGCACAGGGAGATGACAGGAAGCATGTAGGTTTCAGTCCAGGCTCTGGGTGGGGATAGAAAGAGTCAGAACTGATCATTTCTCACCAAGGCTTATCTCACCAGGGAGTTTGGAGCTCCAGTGTGTGTATCCTACTTCTGTGATTTGCAAATCTTTAAGCTAAGACATTAACATAGAATGTGGTTCTAGGTCAGTGATACACCTAGGACTCCCACAGAAGGTCATACAAACACACACACACACACACACACACACACACACACACACACACACACACTTCCCAAAAACACATCTCTGAAAAATATACTTTCAACTCAGGTTGCACAGGAGCTCTCTTGGTAAAAGCCTGCTGAAGATGAAATTACAATAGAAAATTCAAGATTCACACTAAGTCCCAAGTGAAATAAATAAAAATTAAATCCACACCTTGATATGTAGGAAATTTCAAAACACCAAAGAGTCTGAGAGAGAGAGAACAGTTTACCTACAAAAGAACAATATTTAGGCTGGTAGCAAAAGCAACAATAGAAACTAGAAACTAATGGAATCATATTTTCAAAGTGCAGAGAGAAAAATAACTGCCAACCTGGTTTACCTATCATGGTAGAGAAACAGTGAAATACAGACATTTCCAGGCATAAGAGAGAGCCCCCCACCGAGGAGCTTTACTGAAGGGACTAGTAAAAAGTATGATTAGAAGGACACTGAACTCAGAAAGAGAGAGTAGCACTCAAAAAGCAATGGTGGGGCTTCCCTGGTGGTGCAATGGTTAAGAATCCGCCTGCCAATGCAGGGGACACGGGTTCGAGCCCTGGTCCGGGAAGATCCCACATGCTGTGGAGCAACTAAGCCAGTGTGCCACAACTACTGAGCCTGAGCTCTAGAGCCTGCAAGCCACAACCACTGCACCCACGTGCCACAACTACTGAAGCCCGCGTGCCTAGAGCCTGTGCTCTGCAACAAGAGAAGCCACGACAATGAAAAGCCCGCGACTGCAATGAAGAGTAGCCCCCCCTTGCTGCAACTAGAGAAAGGCCACGGGCAGCAACGAAGACCCAACGCAGCCAAAAATAAATAAATTAAATAAATAAAAAAAAAAGCAGTGGTGAACAGAGAAATCAGTAAACATAGGGGAAAATCCAAATAAGTATATAAAATAAGAACAATAATAGCAACTATTTGGGAAGTATAAAAAAGTGAGACTAAAACATTGGGCAATATGTAAGCCGAGGGCAGAATGATCAGGGTGAAGTCGCTCTACCGTCCTTATCTGCTTTAGGAGAGGGAGAAAGATGTGGCAGTGTTTATGGACTTAGACTTTGCCAAATTCCATACGATTAATTGAAAATTTCAGAGTAACCAGGAAAATAATAGAAATTGAACAAATGATTCTTAAACCAGAAGACAAGAAAATGGGTGGTGGTCTCAGAGAGGAGACAGGCAATTCCACCAAAGCGGATATGGAAGGAATTTCCCACCCACATTGGCTAGTACTTGTGGAGAAATCCAGGCCCAAGACAAGAGAAAACCTGTTCTTTGATGAGAATGTATCTAGAGTGGGTCTACAAAGAGACCAAGGTCAGTGGAATTCAGGAAATCTGAGAAGCTCAGGGGTTAAGGGTGGGATAAATAAATATTTAGTGAGCAGGTTGTCCAGGAAAGCTGTTTCTCTAAGCTGTTTACACACTTAATGCTTGAATTGTATGTGCTCTATACTGTTTTCTATCGATTAAACTTTAAAAAATAGCATTTATTTCTGATTTTAACACAATATATGTTTAAAATGCAGAAAGTGCAAAGAATTCAACTTCTTAATGCAATTATATGGTTAGTGCATCCCTACTACATTTCAGGTGCTATAAATACCAACTCAGCTAGAGGTCCTTGAAAACCTCCCCCTTTTGGAATTTTGTATTCAGCAGTGCTGTGAGAGGAGATTCCTGCCGTAAGTCACAGTATCTCTGAAGATCCATTCCCCTCTCTTCCACTGTGAGTGGAAATGCAGAAGAAAACAGGGTATTAACTCAGAAAAAGAGGCTGGAGCCATCTCCTAAAACCCAAGTATTTGGAACAAGAAATCAAATCCACAAATGCAGAGAGCCCTTTCCATGTTCAAATTGCCCAAGCAAGGCTAAGTAAAAACATGACGTTATTCACACAGTCTTTTATAAGTGTGTGTTTTGTTAAGTATACCAGTTTCATGCTTGATTTTCCCCCCTTATTACCGTTGAACAACAGTTACATGCTAGGTCATTTGTGGTCCATTTATCCCTTGATTTGTTCATTTTTCCTATTGGACATTTTGCTACCCATGGGAGTGATTATCAATGACATTATTTGCTGAATTAAACATCAAGAGATGTTACATAAAACCCAGATACCCAAAATCGCTTAAAAATGTTTGAAGATCCCATACCCCACATCCCCAGATGTCAACAGCTGCCGCCTGCAGATGGAACACACACTCCCAGGTGGTCCCTCTCCACATTTCCCCTTGTTCTTATACCAGGCAACCCTCATTTACTGTGTCCTCTGCCTGGCCCCTGTAGGCCTCTGACATTGACACAACTCTAATCTTTTATTTCCTGCCCTGACTTAAACTGCCTAAAATAACTCCTCAACAACCCAATACTTATGGTAAAAGTCTTATTTAAATCCACGCAAGTCATAAAATGTCAAAAATCTAAAATCCTCTACTATGGGTAACATTTCATTTTCACCTAGTTACCAAGGTTACACTATCAAATATTTTTATCCTCAATATTAACAATCAATCCAGGAATTATACAAGTTGTCAGTTTACAATTATCCTAACATCTCTTTCTAGATATTCCTGCCTCTGTTTCCTATTACTGAAAAAAATCCCTCCTAACCACGTCCTGCCTCAAACCACATAATGTCACAAGACAGCATCTGAAATTATAATTGTTTCAATATCCTTAATCTTCAGCAACTTCAATAACTCTCCAAAATATAATGTAATAAGGGAATTAACTTTTATATCTTTTGGTCAGTTTGCTTTGAGCCACGAAGCAGAGCTCTATCTGGGCTTTTGGTTCTGATGCATTTCAGAAAGTTAGTTAGTTAGTTACATAGTTAGTTTTAAAATTCTTAACACTACAACCCTGTAATTTTCTTATACAATTATCTACTTACAACAGGTTTCATGCAAAAAGACATGTAACCAGTATCTAGTTTTATACTGCTGGCCTATTTGTTTTAGTCAGAATTTGGCAGACTTTGTAGAACAAAACGAAACCTCACCCTAAAACTTTTAACACCTAAATAGTCAAAATACACTAGATTTTTGCTCTGCCAAATATCTCCGTGCTAATGTTCTAATGCAATTGAGCTGTGGGAAAGAATATATGCAACTTTTTCTCAAAGGGATTCAGAAGTGATTTAAAATTGATTTCTCATCAATGATTAGAAAAGAATCTCTCAAGAAGAATTCCTCATAAGCACATGGAAATTTTTCATGACCCTCTGCAGGGTATAAAACAGTATTTAAAAAGTCATTGAATATAATTGGAATTTACTTTTGAGCAGGCTGTTACCTACAATCTAGAAAACTGTATTTCCAAGTTAGTGATGACAAATTTCAAAGGCCTTTTCCTATTGCCTCAAAATTCTTGCTTTGCTCTTCTCTCTCAGTTTTTATTTCTACCTTCTTCAACTTCCCCTTAACTTTTCTTTTCCCAACTTTCTCTCTAAAAAATGTGTAGGTCCTCTCAGACCCTCCGGTTCCTTCTCATTGTACAAGAGTACAATACAATGACAAAACAGCATATCAGTTATTCACCAAAATGTTGCGGAAAATGTTCTGCTATATTACAAAATACAACTTTACTTTGGGAAATTACTTATAATTAATACATCTTTTTGTCATTCGTAAAATTGTATATATTTCTGTCAGTTTGTAAAGTGGCAGGTAAAATGAAAATTAGAAAGGAGATCTAAAAGGCAGGTGGTAGTGGGCACGAAATTAGCATCAGCAATCACTAACAGGCACTTTATTTCTTTTGGCACTAACTCTGGTTTATCACTGGACTTACCACTCCCTGTTACTTACACCAGCCCATGTCACTCCTTTCTCAGAATTTCCTTATTTAGGTTACCTGCCTCACCCTGAAAGCATTTCAGTTTGCAGCCTCAGAAACAGTAAAAACCGGAAATGCTGAAGGTAGGCATGTAATTCAAGGACTGTGCAGTGTGGAAGTTACTTCAGGTCCTAGCCAACTTGGAAACTGAAAATTCTGGTGAAAATTCATAGCATCCAATGAAACTATCTCACGTGTACAACGTAGGGAGCTGAAGATGGAGAAGCACAGGAAAGGAAAGCCCCCCCAGACCCCCCGCCCCAGGATAACAGGCATTATTCTGCAGAGAGCTATAGTGAAAGACAGCACTGCACACACCTAGTATAACCAGTAACAACAGGAACCTAGAACTTTAGGGAAGCGGTTGATGATTCACTGGTTTACAGGAGAAACTCTCTTAACAGAGGCAATCAGGATTGATAATTTGTCTGTTAATAAAAAATTTGCTTAGAGCATGGAATCTTTAAAAAATGACATAGATACCTTATCTATTTTGTTTTAACTTAAAACATATAAACACCAGTCTTCAAATGCAGGGGCAAATTTATACGGCTAACTTAAAACTACATACACGTAACATCAGTCTTTAAATGTAGAGCTAAGTTCTTTTCTTTTAGTATAGATCAATGGATTTCTGAGTTGTCTTTCCTACGTAAGCCATGCCCATCATGTATTGCCCTAAATTTCTAGTTTGGATGCTGTTAAAGCGGAGTGAAGCCTCTAGGGCATTTGTGAAGCAGATGGAATGTATTTTTCTGCAGATTTTTACAATCTTCTTTCCAATCTTTTACAATTGTCGTGGTCACACCACATTCAAAGACAGCTTTTTTCAGCAACTCATCTTACCAATATTTTTCAAAGTAATAAATTTACTTTTCAATAGTGTATTCGTTTCCTAGTGCTGCTGTAACAAATTACCACCACCTGAGTTGCTTAACACAAGACCCATTTACTATCTCAGAGGTCTTTGGTCAGAGTTCAGTAAGCTCTGCTTAGAGTCCCACAAGGCTGAAATCGAGGTGTTGGCCAGAGCTTCGTTCCTGACTGGAGGCTCTTACGGGAGAATCACTTCCAGAATCATTTGGGTTATTGGCAGAATTTATTTCTGTGAGGTTGTAGGACTGACATCACTGTTTCCTGGTGGTCTTTTGGCCAGGATCATTCTCATCTTCTAAAGGCTGCCCACATTCCTCAGCTCTTGACGTCTTTTCTCAGTCTTCAAAGCCAGCAATGGCGGGGGAGTTCTCACACTTCTGACCTTTCTGCTCTCCCCTTATACCTCATCTCTTCTGCTTTTAAGGGTTCATGTGATTACTCTGGAAAATCCAGGATAATCTCCCTATTTTAAGGTCAGCTGATTAATCATTTTAATTCCATCTGTGAAGTCCCTATAAAACAGTACCTAGATTAGTGTTTGAATAACCAGGGGATGAGAATCTTGGGGGAAATCTTTAGAATTCTGCCTATTCTAAACAGAATCAACAGCTCTTCTGCTTCACACTCATATTTTACCAAATTAAGAAATATTTGATTAAATATTTAAAATAACAAGCACAAGTGGCAAAAAGCAATTTGGGGACAAAAAACAACGAAATAACTCAATTTGTGGGAATGGAAGTATGTGATTATACCAGAGAGTAGCCTACTAGCCATAAGCGTGCAGTATATCATAAACATTTGTCAATAAGTTTTCCTGAGAGATGGTGAGGCAATTGGTCAGTTAAATGTAAGTTGGTTAGAAGAGTTCTACTGTAATAAATGAAAGGAGAAAAGCCATATGATCATTTTGATAGACACTGATTGGAAGCTCTGAATGGTTGGGGATTGTTCTGATGGCATTTTCTGAAGAGTAATTGGATGGGGTCCCAGCCTCTTTTTGGCAACCCTCTCAGATTAAAGTTTGAAATTTCTTCTTTGTGGCTGATCACTTTCTCTGGAGGGTAATCTTCCAGAACTGTCTGAGGTGGAGCTGGTAATAGAAAAAAGCCCAACATCCAGTGCTATGAGAGCCAAGCTTGGGAATGGGGCCAGTGGTTCAGAATGTAGACTTTGACATTTTTTCTGCCACTGTTTGCAGCCTGTACTTCATCCTGTGTCCTCATGCCAGTTTCTTGAGTTCTGCTGGTTCATATTGTGTGTCCTGCATGAAAGTACCTCTCTCCTCTCTGCTAGGTCTTACACTCCACCATATGCTTTACAGCTTTGAAATTTTTCTATTCTCTTCTCTCTGTTTCTGCAACATCTGGAACACATGTCCCCTTACTTGGTACTTAGTGCACTTTTCAAAATGCCTACACGTGATTTGGACATTTTACCAATTTTATCAGGAATGTAACTTAACACTTCCTTCACATCATATTATTAAAACTATTGTACTGGGGACTTCCCTGGTGGTGCAGTGGTTAAGAATCCACCTGCCAATGCAGAGGACAGGGGTTCAAGCCCTGGTCCGGGAAGATCCCACATGCTGTGGAGCGACTAAGTCTGTGCGCCACAACTACTGAGCCTGCGCTCTACAGCCTGCGAGCCACAACTACTGAGCCTGGGTGCCACAACTACGGAAGCCTGCACACCCTAGAGCCCGTGCTCTGCAACAAGAGAAGCCACTGCAATGAGAAGCCCGCGCACCACAACGAAGAATAGCCCTCGCTCGCCACAACTAGAGAAAGCCCGCTCATAGCAATGAAGACCCAACACAGCCAAAAATAAATAAATAATATTAAAAAAAAAATTGTACTTAGTTGGGGGAATGTAAATACCAATTTTTTTCCTACATAAACATCAGCCCCCAAAAGTCTTTCATTGTTATGTACTTATGGATTATGACACTTGGATATTAAAAATCAAGAAGCATTTTATTGATAAAACATTGACTAGAGAGGCATTCTGTAGGACATACTTGCTTCATGAGAAGAAAATTTCTTCCACTCAAAGGAAAGCAGGAAACAAGAGAAAAGAAAAAATGGAAGTAGAAATGCCATGTAAGAAACAAATCCTAATATAATATTAAGTAAAATATATGTAAATGGTGAAGCTACTGTATTAGAGTTCGCCAGAGAAACAGAACAAAAAGGATAGATAGATAGATAGATAAACTATCTCTGTATAGAGACTATAGAGAGATGCTAGATAGATTGATTGTAAGGACTTGGTTCACGTGATTATGGAGGCTAACAAGTCCCTAGATCTGCAGTCAGCAATCTAGAGGCCCAGGAGAGTCACAACTAGAAAAAGCCCACGAGCAGCAACGAAGACCCAACGCAGCCAAAAATAGTATAAATAAATAAAACAGAAAGGCATAGAAAAGTTAGAAATAGAAGGATAGAAAAAGATATACCAGGCAAAAATAGAAAATTAAAAGAAAGCTCAGGTAGCAATCTTAATACCTGAAAAACTAAAATTCAAGTAAAAAGTAGAATTAAAGTTAGTAAGGGATAATATATACTAATAATACAAAATGATATACAAATACAAAATGATATACAAATACAAAAATACAAAATGATATAACCATGTACACATAAGCACTTAATAAAACAAATATATATTAAATCACAACTGACAGAAATAGATACATTAATTATAGTTGGAGATTTTAACTGACAGATCAAGCAGAAAACAAATAAGAGAGATGTGGGAATTTCTGAAAATATAATTAATAAGCTTGAGCTGACCGAAAAAAGTAGGAGAATGAGATATTTAGCACAATATCATTTGTATAAATTAAAAAATAAGTTCACAGAGAATAATGATACATTATTTTACGGGGATACATACAAATAGAAGGATATATACATCATCCCATACAGTAAAATGGTTGCCCAGTGGAAGGAGAGGGAGAGGAGTGAGGAATGGGGATAAATACATTTAAGGAAACAAGACAGAGGGCTTACATGAACCAATAATTACAGAAATATTAGCTCAGGTCTTTAAAACATTATGACAACACCCCCATACCCATAACTCTTCTTACCCCACCCAAAGGAAACAGCCCTATATATGAAGTCTCAAACAGTTAAAAATGAGTTGAGCTTTCTGTTTCAAAATAGTGAACAATGATGAGAATTTCTAAAACTTTTTCGAGACAAAAACCAGGAAATGGGGTGGTAACTGATGAAGCAGGGTGTAGGAAACTGTTTCTTGACATTCCTAAGAAGTGGCCTGCAATGAGCAGGGAGCTGATTTGCCTATAGAAACTCAGAGAGGTTCAGGACTCAAAGTCTCAACAAAAGCAGGTAGTACAGAGGGCAGAAATGAAGTGTGGCAGAAAACAGGAGTCTGTATATGGAAGAGTCACCTTACCTGCCCTTGGTCACAGGCTGCCTACTGTTTACTCCCAAGGTTAATGTAAATAGGGAGGGACTTCCCTAAGGAAATTGACCAACCTGCCAGGAGACAACAAGATAACAATGCAGGAGCCCTGCATTTTAATGTCCCCAAGCAAATTGGCTGATCTCCAACTGCTCACCTGAAGACAAAGGCTGTCATTCAACAAGCCCAAACATACAGTCAAGCTCCAAGGAACAGGCTTTACTATTGCCTCATTTTTAAATATAAATGAGCAACCAAGAATCACTAGACATTGGAGAAAAGACTGTAACAAGAAAAAAGAAGGACCAAATTAAACAGAGAAATCAATCCTACAAGAGACAAGTAATTCAGAGAATCATGGACAACTTAAAAAAATACCCTTTTGGGCTTCCGTGGTGGCGGCAGCAGTTGGGAGTCCACTTGGCAATGCAGAGGACGTGGGTTCAAGCCCTGGTCTGGGAGGATCCCACGTGCCGCCGAGCAGCTAGGCCCGTGTGCCACAGCTGCTGAGCCTGCGGTCTGGAGCCCGCGGGCCTGGGGCCCATGCTCCACCGCAGGACGGGCCATTGCAATGAGAAGACCTCGCACCACAACGAAGAGTAGCCCCCGCTCGCTGCAACTAGAGAAAGCCCGTGTGCAGCAACAGGGACCCAACACAGCCAAAAATAAATAAATAAATAATTTTAAAAATACCCTTTTGTATATTCAGAAATATCTGAAAAATTAAAATTCCACCTCTAAAACAAGAAAAGGATGTTGTAAATATAGCAGAATTAGAGAATAAGAAAGAAGTCTTGGAAATTTAAAATGATTGTTAAATTTTAAAAATTCAACAGAAGGAACATAAAGTTGAAGAAATCTCCCAGAAAGTGTAACAAATAAACAGAGAGGTGGAAAATACGAGAGTAATGAGGCCTTGCATTAAATTAATGTAATTAATTAGAATTACAGAAAAAGAAAACAGAAACAAAGGAACAGAAATGAAGAAATTATGAGAAAAAAATTGATTTTTCCTTATTTCTTATACCAGTGGACAATCTAAGTTTGCAACTAATGACTGATGACATGAATGTTGGTTAATATTTTTCTTTATATTAATAAGTAAGGCAAAAGTGAAATAATGAAGAGGTATGTCTGAACTTATTTGTCAATGATGTGAGCAACTTCGCTGAACTGGATAATAGTTTTCAAATATTGAAAGACTATTTCCTCATTTTTCTGTTCTATTTACAATGTAATGGCTACAGACGTGATATACTTTTAAGTTCAATCTGAATTATTAATGTTTTCTCCATTACTTTCCTAAGTCTAGAAAAATCAATAAAACTTAAGCCCTGACTTCTAATGTTTGTCCATTTCTGTGGTGCAAATGAAAGCAGCCGCCACGGCCCATTTCAAACTACCAACATGATGTCACTGAATGCAGAGCTGGGGAGAGACATGTAGTAATATATACATATATATCTGTATATGTTATATATTTCCGTCACACAGATACAATGTGCATAAATAACCTCAAGAGCATGGATAACAGTTAAATATAGTAAAATAATTAGGAAGTTTTATATAATTTATTTAATCTTAAGTTTCCATAATGTAATTTTTATTGATGGCTGTGTTTAACAACTAGCTCACAAATTCCTGGAAATAAGAACTCGGCTTTCAGAGATGATTTGCACAGACTCCGGCACACGGCTGGAACACACCCACACAACCAGTCCCAGGGGCAAAAGACCTTACTAATACCCCAAAAGGCCTCTCCTGCCCTTTCTGGGCACTGCCACCCTTAAGGATAACCACTATTCTGACTTCACAGGGTGTACTTTTGAGGCAAAGAATTTTATTTGGGTAAGTTCTAAAAACGATTTGAATATTTTTCAGTGTTTCTAAGTGCTATAGCGACAAACAAAAAACAACCATAACAATCAATGAACATTTAAAATCCATTTAAAATTGTCTTTTAATTGTTTTTTATTGCCTTTAATTATGTTTCACAGAATACCTTGCTTCTTTTTCTATTTTGCATCTTTTAAAAAGTTTGTTTTAGGGCTTCCCTGGTGGCGCAGTGGTTGAGAGTCCGCCTGCCGATGCAGGGGACACGGGTTCATGCCCCGGTCCAGGAAGATCCCACGTGCCGCGGAGCAGCTAGGCCCGTGAGCCATGGCCGCTGAGCCTGCGCATCCGGAGCCTGTGCTCCACAACAGGAGAGGCCACAACAGTGAGAGGCCTGCGTACCGCAAAAGAAATAAAAAATAAATAAAAGTCTGTTTTATACAGAACCCAATCAAAAAAGGGCAGAAGACCTAAATAGACGTTTCTCCGAAGAAGACATACAGATGGCCAATAGGTACGTAAAAAAATGCTCAATATTGCTAATTATTAGAGAAATGCAAATCAAAACAAAAATGAGCTACCACTTCACACTGGTCAGAATGGCCATCATTAAAAAGTCTACAAATAGCAAATGCTGGAAGAGGGTGTAGAGAAAAGGGAACCCTACTACATTGTTGGTGGGAATGTAAGTTGGTGTAGGCACTATGGAAAACAGTATGGAGGTTCCTCAGAAAACTAAAAATAGAGTTGCCATATGATCCAGCAATCCCACTCCTGGGCATATATCCAGACAAAACTATAATTCAGAAAGATACATGCACCCCTATGTTCATAGCAGCTCTATACACAATAGCCAAGACATGGAAGCGACCTAAATATCCATTAACAGATAAATGGGCAAAGAAGATGTGGTACATATATACAATGGAATATTACTCGGCCATAAAAAAGAACGAACTAATGCCATTTGCAGCAACATGGATGGAACTAGAGATGATCATACTAAGTGAAGTAAGTCAGAAAGAGAAAGACAAATACCATATGGTATCACTTATATGTAGAATCTAAAGTATGGCACAAATGAACCTATCTATGAAACATAAGCAGACTCACAGACATAGAGAACAGACTTGTGGTTGCCAAGGGGGCAGGGGGTGGGGAAGGGATGGACTGAGAGTTTGGGGTTAGTAGATGCAAACTATTACATATAGAATAACAACAAGGTCCTACTGTATAGCACAGGGAACTATATTCAATATCCTGGGATAAACCATAATGAAAAAGAATATAAAAAAGAATGTATATATGTGTATAACTGAGTCACTTTGTTGTGCAGCAGAAATTAACATAACATTGTAAATCAACTATACTTCAATAAAAAGTAAGTTAAAATAAATAAAATAAAATTAGCATGAAGTATAAAAAAATAAAGTTTGTGTTATTCATCTTTGTTTTCTAACATGAATTCTTAGTCTATATTTGAGATATCTGCTTTTCACTTTGGTTACCATGTACATCAGCTATTGGTTAGACTCAGAGTACAACCGTTGTACAAGAAATGGGCATCCAGGCCCAAAAGGACATTGAGACTTTATGAAGCAAGGAATAACACCTGTCAGGGAGCTCTTCCTTGGAACCTGGCACCATAAGCCCTAATGGATATTGCTGTGTTCCCAGTCCTCACTAAGAGGTGTCACTAGCAGACAACAGTGGCCATTTAAGGTGGTTACATTGCCATTCCTCCTCAGTGTTTCTGTAAGGGTAATACACTATCAATTTCATTGGCTTTGAGATTTTGATTTGCACGTGAAATAGTTCATGTTGTCTCAAGCTCATCTCTGAAAGTTCTTAACTCTATAATTGCTTGTGAAACCATTCTCTGGACCCCTGTGATGTCCCTGCCATTTATTTGTGGATCTGTGGCAAATAAGGACACTTGATATTTTGCTACTAAGTTTTGCTTTCTTTCTTTCTAGCTCCTTTTGTAATCTTGTCATTTCTTCTCTGAAATCATTGCCAAATGCATTTGAAAATATACTTTAAAATCTACTGTCTCCTCAAAGGAGAAAACCACGAACTCCCCTTCTAACTATTGAATAATAAAATACATAAGCTTTTATAAAAAACTCATACACTAAAACCCAGATTTATGCCTAAGTGGGTATCATTCGGCTTCTGGAAGAACTGTGTAAATATAATGTAGGGCAAGGGTGGGGCAGTGGCAGAGATGGGGGTGCAGTGAGCATGGGCCTACCCAGCATTCCAGAGGGAACAATAATTATACCTCTCAAACCAGCTATGTAAATTATAAAATGTAAGTCATGGTCCTATTTGTCTTGTGAAAATGTAAAAACATCCAACTTTTCATGTAGACAGAAAAAAAAAATCAAAGAAAAACTAGGGACACCTTATGGACTGAATGTTTGTGTCCACCCAAAATTAACATATTGAAACTCTACCTCCCAATGTGATAGTATTAGGAGGTCCGGCCTTTGGGAGGTAATTCGGGTTAGATGGGATCATAAGGGTGAAGACCTCATGAATGGCATTAGTGCCGTTATACAAGTCACAAGAGAGCCTGCTTCCCCTCTCAGCTCTCTGTCAAGTGAGGATACCATGAGAAATTGGCCATCAATGCACCAAGAAGTGTGTTCTCACCAGACACTGAATCGAATGGTACCTTGATCTTGGACTTTCAGCCTTCAGAATTGTGATAAATAAATTTCTGTTGTTTATAGCCATCTATGATATTTTTGTTATAGCAGCCTGAATGGACTCAGATGGCACTATTGAGCATCACACCTCAAATGATGGTGAGATCTGGCATCATTCTCAGTTGATGTTTTGCCGGTGTCCTCATGTGGACTTATTTGTTCCTGTCAGCACTGTACAGTCTGCAAGGCTTGGTACACACATTTTGTTGTTGTTATTCTTCTTTAGCAGTGTGATTGTTTCATCTGTGGTCAGTTGTGTGTATGCCTGTGTGAGTTTTGTTTGTTTTGGAACTGTGGTTATTTTAAAACATTGTCAGAACAAAAGTCTGTTATAATCATTTACAAGATGTGCTAATATTCCATTGTAAATTGAAGAACGACACCAAAGACAGCAACACGCAATAGAGGGCTTTATCGTCACCAGTAATTAATCAGAGTTCATCTACTGGCCAGAGAATGAGTCAGCTTCCACTTGGGACCCTGCATATAGTTTGAAGTTCATGAAATTACATGATTGGCAGTATCAACACAAATTTACCTTAAGATTACAAAACATCCCAGGTAAACTGCAAAGCTTTAAGAAAATTGTTCAATGGTTGGAATATGCTGTTACAAAGAATGCAGTATTCTGTTACTTATAGTTATTGGTCTCACTTAAAAAAATCAGTCACAAAGAATTTCAGATGGAAAATAGCTTTGAAAAATTTTAGGATGCACTGAAAAATTTCAGAAAGCATGAAAAAGTTGAAAAAATTTGAAGACATTGCAACTCAAGAGTGAATATTGGTTTTTGTGGTAAAACCATTGATAATAGATTACCTTCACTCATTCAAGACAAGTTGAAAAGAGTGTAATGTACCTGACACTCTCAAGTAAAAGTATTTTATTTTTCTTGGAAAATCGCACTTACTTTTAGGAGCTTATTTTGTCTGTATATAAAAGCAATTTTTTAGCACTCATGAGTTGATTTCTATAAGTGTACAAATTCACAATCATTGGAATGATAAAGACAGGATAGTTGCAAGACATGATAAAAAGATCATTTTACTCAGCTTGTTCCAATTCTATTTTACAAGAAGACTGATGGTGGAAATAGAAAACAGCTATTGATTTATGCAAGGTGATCACAGGAAACATCGAAGTCTACATTTAAAGAGTTTCATTCACGATCAAGACATGGCCAAGACTAGCGCTCCATGGTTATCAAGTTATTTGCAGTAAATCAGAGTCAGTATGAATAGAATGCAAGATTATGCCTACGATACTGTATATGGAAGTTTAACCGAATGGAAAGTTAACAGAGAATTGCAGTGAAGTGTAAGTAAGAAAAGCCAAGGCCATTTATTTCCCCATGTGCCTGTGCCATGCTCATCCTTTAGATTACTCATGAGTCTGGAGGGAAATGAAAGAACATCACAATTTTCTGAATCCTGTTGATTCTTTGCTTTTTACTACTCATGTATCTGTGAAAATACTGGCAATATAAAAAGACACAAATGCAGCGGAAAGTGTAACACATGGGAAGCTATGTGATTCTTTTTAAATCTGTAGAACTGCACATCATCGTTCATTATCAGTAGTGAGGAACTTCCGGAGATTTCTGGAAGATGCAAAAAGCTTTTGCAATTGCCTCTTTGATTACACAAGTAATTAGCGAATGGAGCAGTTTGCTGGTATAAATTTCCAAATTTTTCCTTCCACTTGCTTATTAAACTGTCTTATCGCATGCTAAGTGAGTGTGTGGTTGGGTAACATACCATTGTCACTGTTGACATTCTAGGATTTCTAAAATTGTTTACCACTGATGAGAATTAAATAAAACATAACCTATCATTTTGAATAAAAATATCAGCCTTTGCTTTTGTTATGTCTAGCTTAAATTGGAAATGTTGAAAGAAATAAATCACAGTACGAACAAATATTTGTGCTTTTTGGGTTTACTTTATTGCTGAATGCAATCAGATATCAAGTCTTGGTGCTCTGGATGAGGCAGGATTCTGCCAATGTAAACCTGAGGCCAGCGAAGCTGACGGAGCACCTGACACTTCTACATCCTAAAATATATCTCAGATAGTGTGGATTCATGAGAAGAATCCTGTTTTGGAAATACCAGAATCTTATCAAATGGATTCATCTCAAATCAGGAGCCTTATTTTCAAGTATCCTGCAGGATCGCTCATCCAAAGCTATTGCTCATGCCAAACCAAAGAATCCCCATGGGACTGGAGAGACCTTGGTAAAGCCACATGCCCTGAAATTGGTCCATCAGGGGGCTTGAAGCTGAGGTGGAATATGTCAGTTGACGATCACACTCCAAAATGTGTAATATTCCTTTCTTTTATTTTGAAGCAGATCTTTGAATAATTGAAAGTGATAACATTTCTCTTTGGCATGGAAAAGAATGAACTACAAACATTTCTCTGTGAACTTCTGGGTTTTGTTCATTATTACTGACCAGTGCCTTCAGAGGAAAAAAACATGTTTTCTGAGCCCATTTTTGAAAATATAGATACCACTAACTCCTTTAAAACTGTGAAAAAACTTTGCCAAGCAAACTTGGATGAAAAGAAGACTCCCATCTCAGGTTCCAGGAGGCACCTCGGGAAGCTCAGCTGCCCATTTGGTCACACTGCCTTTTAGAAGAAAGCAGCTCTGCATGTTGGCCAGTAGTTTGGCATCAATGCCAAAGACCCTGCAAACAGCCCTGCCTAAGCTCTGAATATCTTCGTCTTCCTCCAAACCAGGGCCTTGAATCACCATCTTTTCAAGAGATTTTGTCAAATAATAATAGAATATTATCGACCATATAGAATAAGACAGGTCATGAAGTGCTTATTGAACTCGAAGCAGAAGGTGTGTGTGCACTTAAGAGAAAGATAAAAGGAAAGCAAGTTCTCCAAGCAATTCTACTGGGAGGAGTTTGCTCACAATTTGGTTCATTAGGCAGATAGTTTTGGTAAATACAGTGAATGATGTAGATCCTTCCGTTCAAGGTCCTGGAGTCACCAACCTCATTCTTCTGAAAAACAAAACAAAAACTACAAGGTCTTTTGGCCAAGCCTATACACTTAGAAGAATAACTTGGAGGGATGAAGCTTCAGACTTTCCGTTATATATATAATATAAAACTGAAGCAAATGCTTCTACAGGCTGGCATTGAGAGTGACAAAGGAGAAGCTTTTTCAAAAGCTTCAGTCAGAAAACTGTAGTGACCTGAAAGCCCTCAGAATACTTTTGAACGTTACTTCTGCTCAAATTATCTTCAAGTGGAAAGTAAATCTGTAATCCTTTCCTTGTTGACAGATGGCAGTAGGGAAGTAAGCTTTGCCAAAGATGACTTCAATGACTTGGGAACAAAGGAAATGAAGTACCATGAATTCAACATGAAGAGTGGTAGAAAATCTGGTGTTCGAGATCCCAGCTCATCCTTAACTGGCCACGATTCTATTTGCTACCATAGACTTGAGTGAATCAGGGTTTCAACCTTCCTGTCCATCAAAGCAAAAGTTAATGTCAATTGTATGATACTGTTTGTCTCATCTTTTTAAAAACCACATAACTTCTTATTAAACCAAAGAAGCCTCCCCAGAGGCAGTGGTGGGAAAGTAGCTGTGGTAGGCAGAATTCTAAGATGACCCCCAAGTATTCCAGCCCCTGGTGTGTACACAGTTTGTATAATCTCCTCCCCTTGAGTGCAGGGGAGTGACTGTGATGGGATATCATTCCCATGACTAGGTTTCTTATCAGTTGTTTTTGAGTTAATCCAAAGGGAGATGATCCAGCTGGGTCAGACCTTATCAGGTGAGTCTTTAAAAGTGACTGAGCCCTTTAGAATGTCAGAGACACATGCTCCTGCTAATCTGGAAGCAAGCAAACAACCATGCCAAGAACTGCCTACAAAGGCCATGTAGCAAGGAACTGCAGGCAGCACCCAGGAGCTGAGAATGGTCTCTGGCCAACAGTTATCCAGAAAACAGCGACCTCAATCCTATAATGGAATTCTGTCAGCAATGTGAATGGGCCTTGAAGGGTACCCCAAGCCTTAGATGACAACTGCAGCATTCTCAGCTTTACTGTGCCCAGACTGCTGACCGACAGAAACCTTGAAATAATGAATGGGGGCTGGTTTTTTTGGAAAAACAAAGAACAAAATAAACAAAATAAACCAAAGGAGCAGCATCTTATTATAATTACTTTCAAACAGAATAAACTTATTTTTTATTCTATATGTGCACAACTTTTATTTATTGTAATTTTTTTCAAGAAGAGGGCATTTAGTTTAATTGAAAACCCAAATTAGAAAAACTTGGGACTTCCCTACTGGTCCAGTGGTAAAGAATCCGTCTTCCAGTGCAGGGGATGTGGGTTCGATCCCTGGTCGGGGAACTAAGATCCTACATGCTGCAGGGCAACTAAGCCCGCGTGCCACAAACTATAGAGTCCATGCACTCTGGAGTCCATGGGCCCTGGAGCATGCATGCCACAATTAAAGAGAAGCTCGCCTGCCGCAGCGAAGAACCTACATGCCGCAACTAAGACCAGGTGCAGCAAAATTAATAAATAAATAAATTAAATTAAATTAATATATTAAAAAAAAGACTTCAGAGACATATCAGACAATTGCAATGTAAAAACAAAAAAGAGACCAGAGGGCAGACAGCAGAAGCAAGAAGAACTACAATCCTACAGCCTGTAGAACAAAAACCACATTCACAGAAAGATAGACAAGATGAAAAGGCAGAGGGCTATGTACCAGATGAAGGAACAAGATAAAACCCCAGAAAAACAACTACATGAAGTGGAGATAGGCAACTTTCCAGAAAAAGAATTCAGAATAATGATAGTGAAGATGATCCAGGACCTCAGAAAAAGAATGAAGGCAAAGATCATGAAGATGCGAGAAATGTTTAACAAAGACCTCGAAAAATTAAAGAACAAACAGAGATGAGCAATACAATAACTGAAATGAAAACTACACTAGAAGGAATCAATAGCAGAATACCTGAGGCTGAAGAACGAATAAGTGACCTGGAAGACAGAATGGTGGAATTCACTGCTGCGGAACAGAATAAAGAAAAAAGAATGAAAAGAAACGAAGACAGTCTAAGAGACCTCTGAGACAACATTAAACCCAACAACATTCACATTATAGGGGTCCCAGAAGGAGAAGAGAGAGACAAAGGACCCAAGAAAATACCTGAAGAGATTATAGTGGAAAACTGCCCTAACACAGGAAAGGAAATAGCCACCCAAGTCCAGGAAGCGCAGAGAGTCCCATACAGGATAAACCCAAGGAGAAACATGCCAAGACACATAGTAATCAAACTGGCAAAAATTAAAGACAAAGAAAAATTATTGAAAGCAGCAAGGGAAAAATGACAGCATACAAGGGAACTCCCATAAGGTTAACAGCTGATTTCTCAGCAGAAACTCTACAAGCCAGAAAGGAGTAGCATGATATACTTAAAGTGATGAAAGGGAAGAACCTACAACCAAGATTACTCTACCCAGCAAGGATCTCATTCAGATTCGATGGAGAAATCAAAAGCTTTATAAGACAAGTAAAAGCTAAAAGAATTCAGCACCACCAAACCAGCTCTACAACAAATGCTAAACGAACTTCTCTAAGTGGGAAACACAAGAGAATAAAAGGACCTACAAATCAAATGCAAAACAATTAAGAAAATGGTCATAGGAACATACATATTGATAATTACCTTAAACGGGAATAGATTAAATGTTCCAACCAGAGGACACAGGCTTGCTGAATGGATACAAAAACAAGACCCATCTATATGCTGTTTACAAGAGACCCACTTCAGACCTAGGGACAAATACAGACTGAAAGTGAGGGTATGGAAAAAGATATTCCATGCCAATGGAAATAAAAGAAACCTGGAGTAGCAATACTCATATCAGATAAAATAGACTTTAAAATAAAGAATGTTACAAGACACAAGGAAGGACACTACATAATGATCAAGGGATCAATCCAAGAAGATGTAACAATTATAAATATATATGCACCCAACATAGGAGCACCTCAATACATAAGGCAACTGCTAACAGCTATAAAAGAGGAAATCGACAGTAACACAATAATACTGGGGGACTTTAACACCTCACTTACACCAATGGACAGATCATCCAAAATGAAAATAAATAAGGAAACAGAAGCTTTAAATGACACAACAGACCAGATAGATTTAATTGATATTTATAGGACATTCCATCCAGAAATAGCAGATTACACTTTCTTCTCAAGTGCACACGGAACATTCTCCAGGATAGATCACATCTTGGGTCACAAATCAAGGTACAGTAAATTTAAGAAAATTGAAATCATATCAAGCATCTTTTCTGGCCACAACGCTATGAGATTAGAAATCAATTACAGGGAAAAAATGTAAAAAACACAAACATATGGAGGCTAAACAATAAGTTACTAAATAACCAAGAGATCACTGAAGAAATCAAAGAGGAAATAAAAAAATACCTAGAGACAAATGACAATGAAAACATGACAATCCAAAACCTATAGGATGCAGCAAAAGCAGTTCTAAGAGGGAAGTTTATAGCTATACAAGCCTACCTCAAGAAACAAGAAAAATCTCAAATAAACAATCTAACTTTACACCTAAAGGAACTAGAGAAAGAAGAACAAACAAAACCCAAAGTTAGCAGAAGGAAAGAAATCATAAAGATCAGAGCAGAAATAAATGAAATAGAAACAAAGAAAACAACAGCAAGGATCAATAAAACTAAAAGCTGGTTCTTTGAGAAGATAAACAAAATCGATAAACCATTAGCCAGACTCATCAAGAAAAAGGAGGAGAGGACTCAAATCAATAAAATTAGAAATGAAAAAGGAGAAGTTACAACAGATACCGCAGAAATACAAAGCATCCTAAGAGACTACTACAAGCAACTCTATGCCAATAAAATGGACAACCTGGAAGAAATAGACAAATTCCTAGAAAGGTATAACCTTCCAAGACTGAACCAGGAAGAAACAGAAAATATGAACAGACCAATCACAAGTAATGAAATTGAAACTGTGATTAAAAATCTTCCAACAAACAAAAGTCCAAGACCAGATGGCTTCACAGCTGAATTCTCTCAAACATTTAGAGAAGAGCTAACACCCATCCTTCTCAAACTCTTCCAAAAAATTGCGGAGGAAGGAACACTTCCAAACTCATTCTATGAGGCCACCATCACCCTGATACCAAAACCAGACAAAGATACTACAAAAAAAGAAAATTACAGACCAATATCATTGATGAATATAGATGCAAAAATCCTCAACAAAATACTAGCAAACAGAATCCAATAACACATTAAAAGGATCATACACCACGATCAAGTGGGATTTATCCCAGGGTTGCAAGGATTCTTTAATATACATAAATCAATCAATGTGATACACCATATTAACAAACTGAAGAATAAAAACCATATGATCGGGCTTCCCTGGTGGTGCAGTGGTTGAGAGTCCGCCTGCCGATGCAGGGGACACGGGTTCGTGCCCCGGTCCGGGAGGATCCCACGTGCCGCAGAGCGGCTGGGCCCGTGGGCCATGGCCACTGGGCCTGCGCGTCCGGAGCCTGTGCTCCGCGACGGGAGAGGCCACAGCACTGAGAGGCCCGCACACCGCAAAAAAAAAAAAAAAAACCATATGATCATCCCAATAGATTCAGAAAAAGCTTTTGACAAAATTCAACACCCATTTATGATTAAAAACTCTCCAGAAAGTGGGCATAGAGGGAACCTACCTTAACATAATAAAGGTCATATACAACAAACCCACAGCAAACATCATTTTCAATGGTGAAAAACTGAAAGCATTTCCTCTAAGATCAGGAACAAGACAAGGATGTCCACTCTCACCACTATAAATTCAACATAGTTTTGGAAGTCCTAGCCACGGCAATCAGAGAAGAAAAAGAAATAAAAGGAATAAAAATGGGAAAAGAAGAAGTAAAACTGTCACTGCAGATGACATCATACTATACATAGAGAATCCTAAAGATGCCACCAGAAAACTACTAGAGCTAATCAATGAATCTGGTAAAGTTGCAGGATACAAAATTAATGCACAGAAATCTCTTGCATTCCTATACACTAATGATGAAAAATCTGAAAGAGAAATTAAGGAAACACTCCCATTTACCATTGCAACAAAAATAATAAAATACCTAGGAATAAACCTACCTAGGGAGACAAAAGACCTGTATGCAGAAAACTATAAGACACTGATGAAAGAAATTAAAGATGATACAAACAGATGGAGAGATATACCATGTTCTTGGATTGGAAGAATCAATATTGTGAAAATGACTATACTACCCAAAGCAATCTACAGATTCAATGCAATCCCTATCAAATTACCAATGGCATTTTTTAACGGAACTAGAACAAAAAATCTTAAAATTTGTTTGGAGACACAAAAGACCCCGAATAGCCAAAGCAGTCTTGAGGGAAAAAAACGGAGCTGGAGGAATCAGACTCCCTGACTTCAGACTATACTACAAAGCTACAGTAATCAAGACAATACGGTACTGGCACAAAAAGAGAAACCTAGATCAATGGAACAAGATAGAAAGCCCAGAGATAAACCCACGCACCTATGGTCAACTAATCTATGACAAAGGAGGCAAGGATGTGCAATGGAGAAAAGAAAGTCTCTTCAATAAGTGGTGCTGGGAAAACTGGACAGCTACATGTAAAAGAATGAAATTAGAACACTCCCAAACACCATACACAAAAATAAACTCAAAATGGATTAGAGACCTAAATGTAAGACGGGACACTATAAAACTCTTAGAGAAAAACATAGGAAGAACACTCTTTGATATAAATCACAGCAAGATCTTTTTTGATCCACCTCCTAGAGTAATGGAAATACAAACAAAAATAAACAAATGAGACCTAATGAAACTTCAAAGCTTTTGCACAGCAAAGGAAACCAGAAACAAGATGAAAAGACAATCCTCAGAATGGGAGAAAATATTTGCAAACGAATCAACAGACAAAGGACTAATCTCCAAAATATATAAACAGCTCATGCAGCTCAATATTAAAAAAACAAACAACCCAATCCAAAAATGGGCAGAAGACCTAAATAGACATTTCTCCAAAGAAGACATAGAGATGGCCAAGAAGCACATGAAAAGCTGCTCAATATCACTAATTATTAGAGAAATGCAAATCAAAACTACAATGAGGTATCACCTCACACCAGTTAGAATGGGCATCATCAGAAAATCTACAAAAAACAAATGCTGGAGAGGGTGTGGAGAAAAGGGAACCCTCTTGCACTGTTGGTGGGAATGTAAATTGATACAACCACTATGGAGAACAGCATGGAGGTTCCTTAAAAAACAAAAAATTGAATTACTATATGATACAGCAATCCCACTACTGGGCATATACCCAGAGAAAACCATAATTCAAAAAGACACATGCTCCCCAATGTTCACCGAAGCACTATTTACAATAGCTAGGTCATGGAAGCAACCTAAATGCCCATCGACAGCCGAATGGATAAAGAAGATGTGGTACATATATATAATGGAATATTACTCAGCCATAAAAAGGAATGAAATTGGGTCATTTGTAGAGACGTGGATGGATCTAGATACTGTCATACAGAGTGAAGTAAGTTAGAAAGAGAAAAACAAATATCATATGTTAGCGCATATATGTGGAACCTAGAAAAATGGTACAGGTGAATCAGTTTGCAGGACAGAAATTGAGACATAGATGTAGAGAACAAACATATGGACACCAAGGGGGGAAAGTGGTGGAGGGGTGGGGGGGTGGGGGGGTGATGAATTGGGCGACTGGTATTGACATGTATACACTGATGTGTATAAAATTGATGACTAATAAGGACCTGCTGTATAAAAAAAATAAATAAAATAAAATGCAAAAATTAAAAATAAAGAAAAAAACTTAACTTTTTTTGGTAATTCTCTAAGGGAAAGAAAAGCATTTTCAAGGCAATAAGGTTAATTATACGCAAAGCCTTATGTATTTGTTTACATGCATTTTTCTGGGAGTGAAGTCCGTCACGCTCATTAGATTCTCAGAGTGGTCCATGATTCAAAAAATGTTTCAAACCATAGACATAACTAAAAATCACATCCCAGTTTTCAAAATCTAAGTAAGAATCAAGATTGATTTCCTTGGGGGGCTTCCCTGGTGGCGCAGTGGTTGAGAGTCCGCCTGCCGATGCAGGGGACACGGGTTCGTGCCCCGGTCCGGGAAGATCCCACATGCCGCGGAGCGGCTGGGCCTGTGAGCCATGGCCGCTGGGCCTGCGTGTCCGGAGCCTGTGCTCCGCAACGAGAGAGGCCACGACAGTGAGAGGCCCGCGTACCGCAAAAAAAAAAAAAAAAGATTGATTTCCTTGGATCCTTTGAGTGGGAACACATTTGCACCCGTACACACCTACTTTTCCCAACTCCAAACCATACTCCGTTTCCCCTCCTAGCAACTGGATTTTAATGTTTGGTTTTAGTTTTCATCAGTGGTTGGGGAATGTAGGCCAATTTTGTTTAGATGATCTTAGGTTTCTTTCATCTTTTGTTATTTAAAGGAGTGAGTAGTATTAAGGATAATTTTTAAATGAAAACAAAAGACATGTAAGATATCCAGCTCTATTCATTTTCTGATATAATTTTAATGAGAGAGATGGAGATAAAGACTTCTAAAGAAGTATTTGTAAGGTACATTTCTTATACAATAACCAAGAACTTCCCACTTAGATATTATTGAAGCAAGTTCAATAAAAAATTACTTCTGTGATTTATCTACTGTTCACTGAAAAAATTTTATTCTGTAAAACAGTCTTTTATATATGAGGGCACCACTACCACAAACCATCAACAGTAGATGTGCTTTGAGGTATTATTTTAATAGTAAGAGAGACCATTTAATGTTATCAATCAACAGCTATCAGTCCATGGTCTGTACAAGCAAGATTTATCTATGGCTTGGAACAGGAAAACCAACTGGCCCACAAGAAGATTCTTCCATGATCACAGCCTCAATTTCATAGCCCTGCTCAACTGAGACAACAAATTTGAAACTACTATTTGTGACAATAACAAGATTTAAATTTTCTTAATTTTCCTTTTTTAAAATTTTCTTTAAAAAATTGTTTTATTGGGGTATAGTTGCTGTACAATGTTGTGTTAGTTTCTGCTGTACAATGAAGTGAATCAGCTATATGTATACATATACCCCCTCCTCTTAGTTTCCTTAGCCAACTGTCCCAGACAACACTTTTAACAATGTAGCATTTCACAGATGTATCACTCTCAACAATGTAGATTTTTTTTGAAGACTTTATTTTTTAGAGCAGTTTATGGGTTCACACAAAGTTAAGAGGAAGGTAAAGAGATTTTTCAAATACCATCTTCCATACACATGCATGGCCTCCCCCATTAACAACATCACTCACCAGTGTGTACATTTGTTACCAAGGATGAAGTTACATGGACAAATCACCATCAAAGTCCACAGTTTACATTAGGGCTTTCTCTCGGTGTTGTACAGCCTATGGGTTTGAAGAAAGGCATAATGACGTATAGCCATTATTATAATGCCATGCAGGATATTTCATTGCCCTAAAAATCCTCTGTGCTCCATCTAATCATGCCTCCCTCCTCTCTAGCCCCTGTCTCCATAGTTTTGCCTTTCCTAGAATGTCATACAGTTAGAATCACACAGTATGTAGCCTTTTCAGACTGGCTTCTTTCACTTAGTAATATATGTTTAAGGTTTCTCCACATCTTTTCCTGGCTTGATAGCTGATTTCTTTTTAGTAGTAAATAATATTCCATTGTTTGGATGTACTACAGTTTATCCGCTTACCTACTGAAGGATATCTTGGTTGCTTCCAAGTTTTGGCAATTATGAATAAAGCTGTTATAAACAACTGTGTGCAGGCTTTTGTGTATATATAAGTCTTCAACTCTTTTGGGTAAATACCAAGGAGTGTGATTGCTGGGTTGTATGGTAAGAGCAAGTTTAGTTTTGTAAGAAACCACCAAACCACAAAACTATCTTCCAAAGTGGCTGTACCATTTTGCATCCCCACCAGCAATGTACGATCGTTCTTGTTGCTTCACATCCTCACCAGCATTTAGTGTTGTCAGTCTTCCAGATTTTGCCCATTTTAATAGGTGTGTAGTGTCATCTTGTTGTTTCAATTTGCATTTCCCTGGTGACATGATGTGGAACATCTTTTCACAGGCTTATTTGCCAACTTTATATCTTGATTTGTCTGATCAGGTAATTTTTAAATTCAGTTGTTTGTTTTCTTATTTTTGAGTTTTAAGAATTCTTTTTATATTTTGGATAACAGTCCTTTTATCAGATATATCTTTTGCAAATATTTTCTTACAAGTCTGTGGCTGGTCTTTTTATTCTCTGGACAGTGTCTTTCACAGATCAGAAGTTTTAATTTTAATGAAGTATAGCTTATCAATTATTTCTTTCATGGATGGTGCCTTTGGTGTTATATCTAAAAAGCCATTGCCATATCCCAGGTCATCTAGATTTCTCCTATGTTACCTTCTAGAAATTTTATGGTTTTGCATTTTACAGTTAGGTCTAAGATCCATTTTCAGTTAATATTTGTGAAGGGTGTAAGGTCTCTGTCTAGATTAAGTTTTTGCATGTGGATGTCCAGTTGTTCCAGCACCACTTGTTGAAGAGAATATCTTTGCTCCTTTGTCAAAAATCAGTTGTCTATATTTATGGGGGTTTATTTCTGTGTCTCTACTCTTCTATTGATCTATCTGTCTATTCTTTCACCAACAGTACGCTTTTTTTCTTCCAGTTTTATTAAGATATAATTGACATTCATCCCAGTATAAGCTTAAGGTGTACAGTATAATGATTTGACTTACATACATCATGAAATGATTATCACAATAAATTTAGCGAAACATCCAACATCTCACATAGATACAAAATAAGAGAAATAGAAAAAATATTTTTTCCTTGTGATGAGAACTCAGGATTTACTCAACTTTCATATGTAACACACAGCAGTGTTAATTACATTTATCATGTACATTACATCCCTAGTATTTATTTTATAACTGGAAGTTTGTATCTTTCGACTGTCTTCATCCAAATCCCTCCTGCCCCCACCCCCTGCCAACAGTACACTGTCTTGATGACTGTAGCTTTATAGTGAGTCTTGAAGTCTGGTAGCGTTAAGTCCTTCAACTTTGTTCTTCTTCAATATTGTGTTGGTTATTCTGGGTCTTTTGCCTCTCCATATGAACTTTAGAATCAGTTTGTTGATATCCATAGAATAACTTGCTAGGATTGCATTGAATCTACAGATTAAGTTGGGAAGAACTGACATCTTGACAATATTGAATCTTCCTATGCATAAACATGGAATATCTCTCCATTTATTTAGTTCTCTTTGAATTCATTCATCAGAGCTTTGTAGTTTTCCTCATACAGATCCTGTACATATTTTGTTAGATTTATACTTAAGTATTTAATTTGCAGAGTGCTAATGCAAGTGGTATTGTGGGGTTTTTTTTTTGTTGTTTGTTTTTTGCGGTACGCGGGCCTCTCACTGTTGTGGCCTCTCCCGTTGGCGGAGCACAGGCTCCGGACGCGCAGGCTCAGTGGCCACGGCTCACGGGCCCAGCCACTCCGCGGCATTGGCAGGCGGACTCTCAACCACTGTGCCAACAGGGAAGCCCCCGGTATTGTGTTTTTAATTTCAACTTCTACTTGTTTATTGTTGGCATATAGGAAAGCAACTGACTTTTGTATATTTAACCTTGTGTCCTGAAACCTTGCTATAATATCTGGTTACTTACAGAAATTTTTGTTAATTCTTTCATTTTTCTACACAGATCATCATATAGTCTGTAGACAGTTTTCCAAACTGCAAACAGAAAGACAGTTTTATGTCCTCCTTCCCAATCTGTATACTTTTTCTTTTCATTTCTTACCTTTTGCATAGCAAAGACTTTCAGTACAATGTTTAAAAGGAGTGAGAGGGACATCTATTGATATGATCATGTGATTTTTCTTTTTTAATTTGTTGATGTGATGGATTACATTAGTTGATTTTTAAATGTTGAACCAGACTAGTATGCCGGGGATAAATCCCACTTGGTTGTGGTATATAATGCTTTTTATATATTTTCGGATTTGATTTGCTAATTTTTTTTTTTTTTTTTTTTTTTTGTGGTATGCGGGCCTCTCACTGTTGTGGCCTCTCCCGTTGGCGGAGCACAGGCTCCGGACGCGCAGGCTCAGTGGCCACGGCTCACGGGCCCAGCCACTCCGCGGCATTGGCAGGCGGACTCTCAACCACTGTGCCAACAGGGAAGCCCCCGGTATTGTGTTTTTAATTTCAACTTCTACTTGTTTATTGTTGGCATATAGGAAAGCAACTGACTTTTGTATATTTAACCTTGTGTCCTGAAACCTTGCTATAATATCTGGTTACTTACAGAAATTTTTGTTAATTCTTTCATTTTTCTACACAGATCATCATATAGTCTGTAGACAGTTTTCCAAACTGCAAACAGAAAGACAGTTTTATGTCCTCCTTCCCAATCTGTATACTTTTTCTTTTCATTTCTTACCTTTTGCATAGCAAAGACTTTCAGTACAATGTTTAAAAGGAGTGAGAGGGACATCTATTGATATGATCATGTGATTTTTCTTTTTTAATTTGTTGATGTGATGGATTACATTAGTTGATTTTTAAATGTTGAACCAGACTAGTATGCCGGGGATAAATCCCACTTGGTTGTGGTATATAATGCTTTTTATATATTTTCAGATTTGATTTGCTAATTTTTTTTTTTTTTTTTTTTTTTGTGGTATGCGGGCCTCTCACTGTTGTGGCCTCTCCCGTTGCGGAGCACAGGCTCCGGACGCGCAGGCTCAGCGGCCATGGCTCACGGGCCTAGCCGCTCCGTGGCATGTGGGATTCTCCCGGACCAGGGCACGAACCCGTGTCCCCTGCATCGGCAGGGGACTCTCAACCACTGCGCTACCAGGGAAGCCCGATTTGCTAATATTTTGTTGAGAATTTTTTTTTATACTTAAAAATATATATATATATTTATTTATTTTTGGCTGTGTTGGGTCTTCATTGCTGCGCGCAGGCTTTCTATAGTTACGGTGAGTGGGGGCTACTCTTCCTTGTGGTGCACAGGCTTCTCATTGCGGTGGCTTCTCTTGTTGCAGAGCACGGGCTCTAGGCGCGCGGGCTTCAGTAGTTGTGGCGCGCAGGCTTAGTTGCTCTGCGGCATGTGGGATCTTCCCATGGAGAACCCATGTCCCCTGCATTGGCAGGCAGATTCTTAACCACTGCGCCACCAGGGAAGTCCCAAGATCAGCAGATGATTTTTGATTTTGGTAAATTTCAGATATTGTTACTTAGTTCTGAGTCCCTGGGGCCACAGCAAGTGGGTACTCTAAAATTATAAAACCTATAACACTGGCTTTGCAGGTGGGTTTTCACACTATATGCTTACAACTGAGTCAGATTTCAGAATGAATCTTATCATATTCATGGATTTATCTCTCCATGTTTTGGGGGGAAATTAAGAGAAGGGTGGCTTGGGCACTTGAATCTCTGCTGGCTTCAGAGAGACTGGAACCTCCTACAGTTTTGGCCTGGCTCTCTGGCAAATTGAAGGTTTGTGGATAAGGTAGTGCTTATTCTGAGTGGCCAAGTGCCCATCTGTTCTGTTAATATTACTGAGAAAGAAAGGGAAAATGAATATTCAGGGCAAATAACAATTTCTGTCACTGGGGCTAACAGTGAAAAGAATCTATAATGCTAATTATGGGTCCGTGACAGATTATAGATTTTTCGATCTATAGATCATTATAGACTTTTTTCATTTTCCCTTTCTTAGTAATGTTAACAGAACAGATGGGCATTTGGCCACTCAGAATAAGCACTACCTTACCCAGCCTTTCTTGCAACTAACAGTAGCCCTGTGACTTAGATCAGACCAGTGAGAAAGGGTAGTCACGATTTCAAGAAAGTCCCATTATAGGGAAAGGATATGTCCTACTTCTCTCCGAACCATAACGTGAAAGCCATATGTTGAGAATGGAAAAGCAAGAAGATGAAAGGAACGCAGGTCCCTGCTCAATGCAGAGCCACCATGCCTGTGCTGGACTGCCCTTCCAGGCTTTCATGTAAGAGAGAAATAAATTACTATCTTGTTTAAGCTACTGTCACTGTGATTTTTCTGTCACTCGCAGCTGAGTCTAATCCTGATAAAGTCTCCATCTTTAGAATGAATATTCCGGATCAAGCGGAAAGGGATCTTTTCTCTCTCTTTCTAATGCAGAGTCTGGATGCATGTGAATTTGGAATGGGGAGGGTTAGACCCAAGGACTTTCAACACCATTGGTGACCTATGGCTGAGATCTACTTAAAATTCTGCCTTTGAAGGTGAAATTTCTTCTCTTACCAATTACCAACAAATTGCTGATAGCCAAAACCAGTTCTACTGGCAGAGTGTTCTGGTAAAGATGGCAGACACTCTCCAAATACTTACAATGACAAAGGCTGAGGATATAGACATGATTAAAATATCATCAGATTTGAAGCTTATTATAAATTTCTCAACACCTTAAAAAAGTAGGAATTATAAATCCCAGTGGGAGGTTGCGAATCTAGCTGTCAGAGACAGCGATGAGGGTAGATTCTGGGGACAGTTAGCAAAGACATAAACTTGGTGACTGAGGTCGTGAAGGCAAAGCTCCCACTTCAGACGTGGGTAACTCCTACCAATTTACAAAACAAGGTCAACTGCTCAGATCCTTCTCTGACTGCAACCTGGTACTTGTGGCTCATTTTAAATAGTTGGTCAAATTTTTCAAGCTGAATAAATGCTTAAAGGAGATTCCCAGCCTCCAGAGTTACTTGGAGGACCACCTAGAACAGCTGACTCAGATGATTATCAACCTAGTCACCTTTATGAATTCCATGGGAATGATGCTGTCTGGCTTGACCCAGAGTGTGGGTTTTATCCATTTTTCAAAATGGCGAACGAGGGACTTCAGCTGCTGGGAAAATGGAATAGATGTACTTTTTCCTATTCTTCCCACTAAGTACAAGGAAAAACTCTGAACATTATATGCAAAACAATCATAAGAAGACTGAGAGATGGCGAGTAGAAGGCAGACCAGTTAGGGACACTGAGACCCAAAGAGCAGCACAGTGGTGAGTTCCCTGAGTTTCTCTTAGCCTCGTATATCTCAGACTTGGAGCTAAAGAAGCCAGCAACATAGAAATGCCAACAAGCTGAGGAAAAAAAAAAAAAGCCCAACAAAAGCCTGCTCTCTCCAGCCAAAGAACCAGAAAAGAGGCAGCCTGGCAAGAAGAGAAAACTTTTAGTTGAAAACTGCTCTACTGTGGCCAAACATCATAGAAAGAACTATGTCCCCACCCTTACCAATGGTAACAAAGGTTAAACAGGGAGACTAGATGTCCACCCTCATGAGGCTGTAATGTAAACTGTGAATGTAAAATTTAAAAGTCACGGCCAAGGTGATGTGAGAGAGGGCAGAATAGGGGGCAGATCCCTTCATGTGATCAGTGGAGACCATGTGGGGAGCCTGGACTTACACCCTTACCCACAGTAATGCAGCACCCCTTTCCTTTCCACTGGAATGATGTCAGGGGAGGCCTGGAGGAGAGTCAGGACTTTCATTACTGCCCAGCTGTAACACGGCCACTCGCCACCCTGTGGTGTCAGTGGGGGCCACATGCGGGGCAGTACTGAGGTACCCCTACCTCTCCAAGCAAGAGAGGTATCAGTGCAGGCCTGGTGGAAAGCTGGAACTCCTACCCCTACCCAGCAGAAATGAGGAACACCTCCCCGCATCGGGTGTCAAAAGAGCTGAGTGAGAAATCTGGATTTCTACCCCTACTTGGCTGTAATGAGGCAGCACCCTCACTGCCCCTGACAGAACAATGTCAGAGAAAGCCAGCTAAAACAGAAGGTTTTAATAAGATCCAAAGTCTCATAATACCCAAACATACCAGGTTTAAATTTAAAAAAATCACTCGTCATACCAAAACACAGGAAGATCAGAAATTGAATGGAAAAGGACAATCAACAGATACAAACATCCAGATGACAGAGATGTCAGAATGATCTGACAAGGATGTTACAACAGCCATATAAAAATGCTTCAGTAAGCAATGAAGAACAGTCTTGAAACAAAACAAAACAAAACAAAACAAAATAGACTCAGCAAAGAAAAGGTCTTATCAAAAAAATTGAAGATATACAGAAGAACCAAACAGAAACTTCAGAATTGAAAAATACAAAAACAGAAATTAAAAACTCAGTGGATGGGGGACAAAGGAACAAATCTGCGAACTTGAAGATAGAAAAACAGGAATGACCCAGTTTGAACTACAGGGAGAAAATAGGCTGGAGGAAAAAAAAGGAACTAAGCCTCAGGGATCTATGGGACTATAACAAAGGATCTAACATTTGTACTGTCGGATTCCTAGAAGGAAAGGAAAAAGAGGACAGCACTGAAAAAGTACTGGATTTTTTGATAAACAAAAGCAACCTCACCACACCCAGTATGAAACAGATCACCTGAATAACCTTATAACCATCAATGAAATTGAATTTTTAATTAAAAGATCCCCCAAAGAAATCTCCAGGCACAGATAGAGTTTCACTGGAGAATTCTACCAAACACTGAAGGAAAAATTCGCATCAATTCTACATGATCTCTTCCAGAATACAGAACACTTCCCAATTCAGTTTATGAAGCTAGTATTACCCTGATGTCTGTAGGGGATTTGAGGGATTTGGGGGATGATCAAGAAAAAAGATATAACCACAAAGGAAGTAACATGCAAGCTTTATTGGGCTGTGCTTGGACAGGGTTGCATGTGAGGGAAAGTTCCTCTCAGTACGTGACTAACCAGAGGCTTATGGCAAGAGGGCCGCCATCCAGAAAAGGAGGGGAGCAAGGGAACCCCCAGAAGAAAGGGTGATCAGAGAGGGGCTTACATGTCTACGTGATGTCACTCAGCAGCATGGTGGGGAGCCTCTGGGTCAGAGAAGTCTGAACGGCAGCAGCTTGGGGTCTTATATCTTATCAAGAGTCAGCAAATACTAGATGAGGTTTCGTGGGATGTGCAAAGCAGGGAGTCCTAAATGGCTAAATATTTGCTTGTTGGGACTATTTTTAAGATAACTGGATGTTGGATGTGTAAAAATTTGAGTTTGGTGCCAGTGGGCTTTTGAGCTAATGGGTCTCAGCCTGCTGTAAAGAAATGAACAACCTAGGAGGCCAATACACAGAGGCCATCTGACTCATTTATATAACAGTACAAAACTAGACAAAGACAGTACAAAAAAGGGAGAAAACTACAATTTAGTATTCATCACGAATATAGACACAAAAGTCCTTAACAAAATATTAGCAAAGAGAATCCAGCTATGTATAAAAATATTTATATACCATGATCAAATGGGGTTATACAAGGAAAGCAGGGCTGTTTCAATATTCAAAAATCAGTCAATGTAATCCACCAAGTCAATGGGCTAAAGAGGAGAAATCACATGATCATATAAACTCATGCGAAAAAAGCATCTGACAAAATTCAATATCCTTCATGGTGAAAGCTCTCAGAAAAAACGAAAAGTAGGAATAGAGGGGAACTTTCTCAAACTTACAAAAGCATCAACAAAATACCTACAGCTAACATACTTAATGGTAAAAGACTGAATGCTTTCACCTTAAGATACGGAACAAGGCAAAGATACCTAATTTCACCACTTTTATTTAACATAATGCTGGAAGTTCTAGCCAGTGTGATAATGCAAAGGAAATAAAAGGCATACAGATTGAAAGGAAGAAACAAAACTATCTGGAGATAACATAATCATCTATACAGAAAATCCTGAGGGATTTATCCCTGTACCCCAAAAAAACTCCTAGAAATAATGAGTGCATCAAGATTGCCAGACACAAAATAAACATGTAAAAATCAACTGTGGGGCTTCCCTGGTGGCGCAGTGGTTGGGAGTCCGCCTGCCGATGCAGGGGACGCTGGTTCGTGCCCCGGTCCGGGAAGATCCCACATGCCGTGGAGCGGCTGGGCCGGTGAGCCGTGGCCTCTGGGCCTGAGCGTCTAGAGCCTGTGCTCCGCAGCGGGAGAGGACACAGCAGTGAGAGGCCCGCGTACCGCAAAAAAAAAAAAAAAAAAAAAATCAACTGTGGGCTTCCCTGGTGGCATAGTGGTTAGGAGTCCGCCTGCCAATGCAGGGGACACGGGTTCAAGCCCTGGTCCAGGAAGATCCCACATGCCGTGGAGCAACTAAGCCCGTGTGCCACAACTACTGAGCCTGCACTCTAGAGCCGATGAGTCACAACTACTGAGCCCACAAGCCACAACTACTGAAGCCCACGTGCCTAGAGCCCATGCTCCGCAACAAGAGAAGCCCCCGCAATGAGAAGCCCGCACACTGCAACGAAGAGTCGCCCCTGCTTGCCGCAACTAGAAAAAGCCCGCCTGCAGCAACAAAGACCCAACACAGCCAAAAATAAAATAAATAAATATTTAAAAACAACTGTATTTCTATATACCAGCAATGAACTTGTGAACACCAAAATTTTAAAATATAATACCATTTAAAATCACTCAAAACATGAAATTCTTAGGTATAAATCAGATAAAACATGTACAGGACTTGAATGCTGAAAACTAAAAATGCTAATGAAAGAAATCAAAGAAGATCTAATAAATGGAGACATTCTGTGTTCATGGATTGGAAGACTCAATTTATTAAAGCTATCAATTCTCAGCAAATTGACACATAGGTTTAATGCAATTCCAATAAAAATCCCAGATAGATTTTATTACATTATTATAAAACTTATGTAGAAAGACAGAGGAACTACAATAGCTAAAGTAATTTTGATAAAGAAGCACCAAGTGGGAAAATCAGTCTACCCAACTTTAAGACTTACTGTATAACAACAGTAATCAAAACTGTGTGGAGGAATGGATTTAGATCAATGGGACAGTCTAGAGAACCAACAAATAGTACCACCCAAATATGCCCAACTGATTTTGACAAAGATGGAAAAGGAATTCGATGGAAGAAAGATTTTAAGCAAATGGTACTAGACTGACTGGACATCATAGGCCAAAAAATAGGCCTCAACTTAAATGTCACACCTTATACAAGAAAATTACTCAAAATGGATCACAGACTTAAACATAAACTGTAAAACTATAAAACTTTTAGAATGAAAATATGAGATAATCTTCAGAATCTAAAACTAGATAAGAGTATTCAGTCTTGACACCAAAACCAAGATCCATACAAGGGAAAATTAATAATTGGATTTTATAAAAATTAAACATTTTGCTCTGTGAAATAATAAGAGGATGAAAAGATAAGCTACAGACTAGGGTAAAATATTTGCAAACCACATATCTGACAAAGGACCAGGATGTAGAACATATAAAGAATTCTCAAAACACAATAGTAAAGAAAACCGAACAAACCAACTAGAAAAAGGGCTAAAGATATGAAGAGACATTTCATTCAAGAGGATACACAAATGGCAAAAAAATTATCTGAAAAGATGTTCAACATCATTATCCATCAGGGAAATGCAAATTAAAACCACAAAGACATATCACTAATACCTATCAAAATGTCTAATAAGAAATAGTGACTATACCAAATGTTGGCAAAGATGTGAAGAAACTAGGTCATTGCTGTTGGGAGTGCAAAATGGTACAGCCACTCTACAAAACGGTTTGGCAGTTTATTACAAAACTAAACATGCAACTACCATATGACCCAGCAATTGCACTCCTGGGCATCTACCCAAGAGAAATGAAAACTTATGTTCATACAAAACCCTACAAACAAATATTTTTACCAGCTTTATTCATAACAGTCCAAAATTGGAAACAGCCCATTTGTCCTTTTTCCTTTTTCTTAATAAATTTATTTATTTTATTTTATTTATTTTTGGCTGTGTTGGGTCCTCGTTGCTGCATGTGGGCTTTCTCTAGTTGCAGCGAGCGGGGGCTACTCTTCGTTGCGGTGTGCGGGCTTCTCATTGTGGTGGCTTCTCTTTGTTGTAGAGCACAGGCTTTAGGCGTGAGGACTTCAGTAATTGTGGCATGCGGGCTCAGTTGTGTGGCATGAGGGCTCTAGAGCACAGGCTCAGTAGTTATGGTACACGGGCTTAGTTGCTCCGTGGCATGTGGGATCTTCCCGGAGCAGGGATCAAACCCATGTCCCCTGCATTAGCAGGTGGATTCTTAACCACTGCGCCACCAGGGAAGTCCCAACCCATTTGCTCTTGAAAGGGTAAATAGTTCAGCAAAGTGTGATACACCCATACATCCATACCATGGAATACTACTCAGCAATAAAAAGGAACCAACAATTGATAGATGCAACAACTTGGATGACTCCCCAGAGGATTATGTTGAGTGAAAAAAGCCAGTCCCCAAAGGTTACATACTGTATGACTCCATTTACATAACATTTCTGAAATAACAAAATTACAGAAATGAAGAATAGATTACTGATTGCCAGGAATTAAGGAGTGATGGCAGTGGGAGGGAAGTGGGTGTGGCTATGAAAAGGCTTCTTGACTTATCAATGTCAATATCCAGGTTGTGATCTTTCACTATACTTTTACAACACATTACTGTTGGAAGAAACTGGGGAAAGGGACACAGGATCTCTCTATATTATTTCTTAAAACTGCATATAAATCTACAGCTGGCTCAAAACAAATAGTTTAATTTTTAAAAAAATGGAAAACTCAAGACTTCCCTGGTGGTCCAGTGGTTAAGAATCAGCCTTTCAATGTAGGGTACGCGGGTTCGATCCCTGGTCAGGGAACTAAGATCTCACATACCGTGGGGCAACTAAGCCGGCGCATGGAAACTACTGATCCCGCGCTCTCTGGCTCTCTCACAGCAAGAGCCCAAACAACCGCAACTAGAGAAGCCTGCGCACCGCAATGAAGAGCCTGCGTGCCGCAATGAACGATCCCGCATGCTGCAACAAAGATCTCGTGTGCGGCAACTAAGACCCGATGCAGCCAAAAAAATAAAATAAATAAATATATATATATATATATTTTAATGGAAAAGTCTTTTCTTTGCTTGATTACAGATCTATTAATTTGTTAGATGTTCCAGACAAAAGGTGACCAGTTTTTACTTTATAAAATGTAAGTCTGGGTTTTTCAGGCCAGTACATTACGTGAGGTGCCATGGGTTTAGGTGTAACTATTCCACTATTAGCCCCTATTACATTCTTTGTTACCTTGAAGAGAAATCTGTCCATAACAATATAAATGGTGGTTCTTATAGGCTTTTCCTTGGGCTGTGACTTTATGGACCTCAGTTGTGTCCAGACTAAGTTGAAAGATCAGTTAATAATCTCTGATAGGATAAAACTGAGATTTGTTTTGGCCTCTCCTCCTTTAGACTTAGATAATAATATGTTTACTCCTTTTGGGTCAGCTGGATGCATAACTTCCTGTTATGCAGAAAGAAAAACACACATTCTCTTATATGCAGACTACACATGTGGACTTATGATCCAAGAGTGGCCTTAACAGGCATTTGGTCCTAATGGCTAATTACTGCCAAAAAGAACAGTTTCAGATCAATTATTCAAAGCCAAATTCACTGTTTTGAGTAGATATCTCTCAACTCTTTACTAGTTTGTCTCAAGTAATCCCATAAGACCAGTAAGCTCATTTATATAAGGACCAAGATTTACACAGGAAAAAAATGACAGGCATGATCTGCCCTCCTCCCTCCCCCCTACCAGAAGCAAGTGGGTGTGCCCTTCCAGGGAAGGCAATCAGACTCTTTCTCAGGAGGCCTCAAGTGACACCTGTTACCTTTGGCAATTTTCCATGGTCTGCTGGGTGGTCCTTGGTCTTACGGGCTTGGAAACCTAGGTTTGTCAGTTACACTCACCTTAACCAGGTATATGAGATTAGATATAAAACCAAAACACCAACGTGCTGATTAACTAAAAAGCATGTTCCAAACGTGCTTTCATCAATGTTTCAAGGCTACGAAGATGCTATTCTCTAAGAACCAGGAAATGAAGGTGCCCACTGTGACTTAAGCTACAAAATCAAAACATGGTGGAGACTGTAGACTGGAACACTTAAGTGGGCATGGGCAGCCCATTTTCTCCCTGTAGTCAACTTGTGTGGGAAGCCAAATCATAAACTGAATAGCAAGTAAATTCACTCACAATATCAAAAATAATTGTCATCATGGGAATACATGACATCCACATTCTCCATACAAAATTTCTTCGTAGAGACACTGACCTCGGAAGCCAGAGTAAGCAAGAGATCGATTATAAACATGCAACGAGAACAAGAGGAGGGGCTTCCCTGGTGGCGCAGTGGTTGAGAATCTGCCTGCCAGTGCAGGGGACCCGGGTTCGAGCCCTGGCCCGGGAAGATCCCACATGCCGCGGAGCAGCCGAGCCCATGAGCCACAGCTGCTGAGCCTTCGCTCTAGACCCTGTGAGCCACAACTACTGAGGTCCGCGCGCCTGGAGCCTGTGCTCCACAACAAGAGAAGCCACCCCAATGAGAAGCCCGCGCACCGCAATGAAGAGCAGCCCCCACTCGCTGCAACTAGAGAAAGCCTGCATGCAGCAACAAAGACCCAATGCAGCCAAAAATTAATTAATTAATTAATTAATTTTTAAAAAAGAATGTTTCATGCTATTAGGCACACGTAGCATAATACATCCTGCTTACATTAGGGAGGTTTTGATCTAGGAATCTGAACATTTATACTCACTTGGTGATAATCTTCTGCTTCTATCCCTACTGGGGAATGTCCTTTCCAGGCAAAAAAAAAAAAGTCATGATTCAAAACCTGTTGGCTAAGATTTCTGTACCCCTAGGCAGTGCCCTTTGGCTGGACACTGTTTGCATTTCCCTCTATGCTTTTTCTATGGTAGCAAAGCCCTGCCTGGATAGCATTCTCTTTCTTTAAGGTGATTTTGAATATTTCTACTTCAACCCATTATGTTTTGATATTATAGTTTAGCTCTCAGAGGATCATCTTATTCCAAACTCTTGGGATTCAGCTCAGTAGCCTACAACTACTGACAAGCAAATATTTGCAAACTGTTCATCTTGGAATCCACTCCAAGAAGCTGTGTGGCTCAAATCAATAAAGGTTTTTCTTTTATTGACCCAGGTGGTCATTGGTATAACTGCTCTAAAACCCTTCAAGGTCAAAATAATTTCTGTACTGCTATGGGGGTGGAGGCTTGGGGCTTTTTGCCATGGTCTCTATTAGACCAGGCTCCAAATTATTTTCTAAGTAATCACTTCTATCCTCAGTATGCTGTAAATAAATAAACTACCACACATGCAGGTCACTAAGCTAAGTGCTACTTCAAAATATTTGTATTTAGTTTCTGTTTTATAAGAACTAACATATGCATACAAAGATAATTTTGTATCCCCCCTTTTGAAGAGTCTGTATTTGTCTGTTTTCTACCAGTGGTTCTGATGGCTTACTTTTGTCATGGGGTGACATTGGGTGACAAAGCAATTCATCTACCAGAAAGATGTATGAACGCCCTTCTCGTGGCTGGGTTCATAAACATTATCTATTTATGCTCCTCACAAGAATTCCTCTTCTCAGCCGTGACACGGCTAGTGAAAAGTGCCTACATTTACTGTGGAATTTTAAGCACAGGATTCCTCTAAGTGGAATGATAATGGATTTCTGTTGTGCTATATCCTTAATTGGCAGGCAGCTTTGTTTGGTTTATTATTGGCGATGATTAGGACACACACTGGTTTCTTCACCTGGGTTCCTGGTTCAGATGAGCTTGAATGATGACATACCTTTGCTGCCACATCCTCTATCAGTTGTCATCAGATGAAAGAGTCTGGATGAGGGATTCAAGTCTGGGTGTCCCCATCACCAGAAGGCTAAAGCCAGAGGCATCTGAGCCAGGAACTGACTTAGGGAGAGCTTCACAGCAAGTATTTCAGGGTTAGGCTCCAGGCATTCAACCACGCAGAGAACCTGGTGCCCTGACCTGTGCACATTTACAAACCATAACTTCCTGGGCCTTTCATAACATACACATGCCAGGCAGAGACACCCCCCCACTGCAAATAAAAACCCAAGGGGTTACTATACACAGCATCACTTCACCATCCTTCCCAGATTCTTACTGAAGGTTCTGTGTTGATGAAACAGATTGAGTAGCTGCAGGTAGCCTATGTTGTAAAGGCATTTCATACAGAAGTTCCTGTCTCATTATGACCTTCATACATTTCTTTGAAGTTCATCAGCCTAAAAATCACTACATTTTTCCTGGAAAGTTGTCTCCTAGAAGGTTACCTGACTGAAGCCTTTTTACTCCCTGACAGTTTTACTAGCAAACTAATTGTCAGTTGTACAAACCATTCGGCTCTCAGTGGAAATGTGTCAGTACAATGATGTCTTTCTTTTCAACTATCACTAATCTGCCTTGTAAAAATAATTTTGCTTTTTGTTCTGGGTAATTCCCATCCTGCTGATGTCATTGCATAATGTGGAGTAATAATAATAAAATGAACACCAACCACCCCTACCACCAAAATAATAACACTGAGCATTTCAATGTTTTGAGCAGTTTTCTAAGTACTTTCATATATTAACACACTCCATCCTCACAGTCTCATGAGGTAAGAACTATCATTATCTCCATTTTATAATGAAGGAAACTGCGGCACAGAGAAGCTAGCTAATTTGCCTAAGGTCATACTCATGTCGAAAGAGATGTGTGTAACTGGTCTTTAGAAAAATGATTTTTCTGGTTTTAGTCTATAAAAATGATGCATGCTTACGGTTTAAAAAAAAAGTTCTTATAAGACTGAGAATTACAATTTAAAAAGTAAAAAACGACACCAAATTCTGCTGCCTAGAGATAACCACTGATTATTTTTAAGTGAACTTCCTCTAAATATCTCTTTATCTATTTAGGATCATATTGATTTATGATTATCATAACATAAATGGGATCAAGCACACAATACTTTTCTGTAATTCACTTTTTCCACTCCATTATGTGACCTAGACGTCAGCAGCCCTTTGTAGACGTCTAAGTGCTACGTAAATCTCTCTGGTTATTAGAATGATCAAGGCTGAGGGGAGCCTCCCAGCCCAATCAGAAGAAAGCACTTGAGATCAGAGAGTTTCCAGTCCCTGAAGGACTCTTGCCTTGCTTCATAGCAAGTTTTATTTTCGTCTGATGTTTAACGTAGTCATCCTTGAGAATGCCACAAAAGTCCTTTCTAGTATACAAGCCAAAAAGTACTGCTGGCCACTGACTCGGACCTGAAGGCCTGACCCCCAGCTCTCCAGAGAATTAGCTGGACTCTGGGCTGAGGATGGTTTAATGATGTCTGAGTCATGTGCCAGCTGGCACGAGGAAAGCCCAACGTGCAGACACAGAACTCCAGTGGGGAAGCTGAGCTGAGAGCTGTCACTGGGTTGTTATTATAGCAGTCTGCTGATAAGTGATGGGCTAGGGAGGGAAGAAGTCCAAACCTCTCCAGGAAACCAGATAAGTCTTATGATGAGGGCTGTTCCCACACACCTCACTAGGAGACGCTACTCACATCAATCCATGTGAATGACACCCTTGGGTTGTACAGTGTACAACGCGAGTAGCCTTAAGTGACAGCTGCTGTTGGTCAGCTGGGCCTGCAGGAGGCTGGACTGCAGGACAAAGTTACATCCTGCAGGCAACTGAAAGGGTACAACCCTAATAGAGTTCCAAGGATGACAGCTGATACCTTGCAGACCACCCCCATACCTCTCATTCTCCTTTAAAAAAATCTTGCTGGGGAATCAAGTTAGGTAAGTGGTAGTTTAAGGGTAGGAGTGCTTACATGTGAAAATGGATTCCCAGGCTGACTGTGAAGGAGAGAAACCTCTAGGGCACACACACTCATCTTGTCATTGGAATCTCTTCAGGGGAAGCAGTGTCAGTCCATGTGGGAATGGATCTAGCTTATTGGAAACACTTCTAGCACATTTTAAGAAATGTTTTAAATTCTATCTTAGAACATAAATGAAATAAGAAAAAGTGCAAAAAAGAAAATAAACATCACCCATAATTCTTTCACTCTCACACAAAATAATCATTGTTAATATTTAGGTCTATTTCCTTCTAGCTTTTTCTATTCAGCATTGCTCTTAAAGAGAGCCAAATATCTATCTACACAAGTTCACTTAATATTTTATAACTATATTTCCCATGATCATTAAATTCTACATGAAAATGTAAAGTGTTATGGCTACATAATATTCCACTATCTAAAGTTCTACCCAAAGTTATATAGCCACCAAAAAAGTCTTTCAAAGCAATTGTCTTTCTTAAAGAAGCTGTCTTGGAACCAACGCTTAGAACATTTTCCCCAAAAAAGATCCCTTACACATTTCCATAGCATATTATCCAAGGAGCCCCTGTAACCTGGGGGGATGGCATTAGTGAAAGGATATTCCTCTTGCTTTCTTTTTTTTTTTTTTTTTGTGGTACGCGGGCCTCTCACTGTTGTGGCCTCTCCCGTTGTGGAGCACAGGCTCCGGACGCGCAGGCTCATGGGCCCAGCCACTCCGCGGCATGTGGGATCTTCCCAGACAGGGGCACGAACCCGTGTCCCCTGCATTGGCAGGCTGACTCTCAACCACTGCACCACCAGGGAAGCCCGTTTTCATTTTTAATTAAAATATTTTATCACTACGAACGTCCCTTTAAAGACCGCTTTTGCTGCATCCCATAGATTTTTGTTTGTTTGTGTTTTCATTGTCATTTTTCTCAAGGTATTTTTAAATTTCCTCTTTGATTTTGTCATTGACCTATTGGTTTTTTAGTAGCATGTTTTTTAGTCTCCATGTAATTTTTTTTTCGCATTTCTCTTTCTGTGGTTGATTTCTAGTTTCATGCCACTGTGGTCAGAAAAGATATTTGAAATAATCTATCCTCTTAAATTTGTTGGGACTTGTTTTGTGTCCCAGTATGTGGTCAATCCTAGAGAATGCTCCATGTATGCTTAAAAAGAATGTGTATTCTGTTTTTTTGGATGTAACATCCTAAAAATATCAATTAAGTCTAACTGCTCTATTGTATCATTTAGGATCTCTGTTGCCTTATTGATTTTATGTCTGGAAAATCTGTCCACTACTGTGAGTGGGGTGTTAAAGTCTCCTACTATTATTGTATTCCCGTCAATTTCTCCCTTTATGTCTGTTAGTATTTGTTTTATGTATTTGGGTGTTCCCATATTGGGTGCATTAATTGAAATATTTTAAATTAATTCCTACATATGGTAAACAAACAAATAAGTCCCAGCAAACTTCAAAGTTTTAAAAGAACACATATTAAAGAAAAGATTCACTTCCCTGTCCCCAAATTCTCCTCCCCAGAGGTGACACTATTGTCAGTTTCCTGGGCATTCTTCCAAAAGTGTACTGTGTATTTGTAAGCATGTATGTAATAGTCATCTCCAATTTTTTTTCACACAAGTGTGTCACACAAATGACAGCATACTCTATGCTTTACTCTCACCTTGCTTTGTACACCTAGTGTAAGAGAGAGAGTGTGGTCTAGTGGCTAAAGGCACAGGATTTGGAAGCCAGGTCTCCTGGGTTTAAATTCCAGTACCACCATTAATTAGCCATGTATTCTTGACCAAATTACCTAATCTCTCTGTGCTCTGGTTTCCTCATCTGCAAAGTGGTACTAATAATGGTCCCCACCTCACTGGGTCCTTACATGGTGTTATGGGTTGAACTGTGTTCCCCCCAAAAGATAGTTGAAGTCCTACCCCCCAGTATCCAGTGACCTTACTTGGAAATAGGGTATTTACAGAGGTAATCAAATTAAATTGAGGTCATTAGGATGGACCCTAATCAAATATGACTAGTGTTTTTATAAAAAGGTGAAATTTGGACACAGACACAGACATGCACATAGGGAGAATACCATGTGAAGAAGGAAGTTATACTGCCAGAAGCCAAGGAACATCTGGGACTACCAAAAGCTGGAAGAGGCAAGGAGGCATCCTTCTCTACAGGTTTCAGTGGGAACATGGACCTGCCAACACCTTGACTTCTGACTTCTGACTGACCTGCAGACAATAAATATCTGTTATTCTAAGCTACCTAGTTTGTGGTACTTTGTTACAGCAGCTCTAGCAAACAAATACACATACACCCAGAGTTTAGACTATGTCCAATACTCCTCAAATACTATATAAGTGTTAGCTAGCATTATCATGTAGGTCTGCCTCATTCTTTTTAATGACTGTGTAATTTTTGTGGTTTATGCAAAATTATTGTTTCAATATTTCTTATTATCAAAGTAATACATTTGTTTAAAAAAAGAGTACTGGGACTTCCCTCGTGGCGCAGTGGTTAAGAATCCACCTGCCAATGCAGGGGACATGGGTTCGAGCCCTGGTCCGGGAAGATCCCACATGGCATGGAACAACTAAGCCTGTGTGCCACAACTACCGAGCCTGCGCTCTACAGCCCGCGAGCCACAACTACTGAGCCCATGTGCCACAACTACTGAAGCCTGTGTGCCTAGAGCCCGTGCTCCACAACGAGAGAAGCCACCACAATGAAAAGACCGCACACTGCAACGAAGAGTAGCCCCCGCTCTCTGCAACTAGAGAAAGCCCGCGCACAGCAACGAAGACCCAATGCAGACAAAAAATAAATAAATAAATAAAATTTTCTTAAAAATTAAAAAAAAAATAGTACTAAAAGGCATATAATGAAAAATAGCAGTATTTCGTCTCCACTTATTTTCAAACCCCCAGTCCCACTCCGCAAAGGCAAGCATTTTCAATTACTTGGATCTTCTCTCTGGTATTTATCTCCATATTTCTAAGCAGTGTGCTTATACTGTTACTTTTTGGTCTATCAGTTTTAGACACACTTGTCTGCCTTCCTGTTATGATCAATGAGGATTTTGGTTTATGACAACCCCTTGCCCTCTACACACATACACACACACACACATACACACACAGACTTTCCCTCTCGTCTTCACAATTTAATTATATAGCCATTTTTAGTTGTATAATAGATTGTTAAAATAGATGTCTTAAGTCTCTGAAATCTAATTGAGTCTCCAAAGCTAAGAACAATAGGTACAAAACAACCCCACGTTGTAAATAGAGATTCTAGAAATCCATGCAGGTCTTGCGAATCAGGTGGCCCCAAAGTGATTCTTCCAGGCTTCGCTACTAACTACCTCCAGTCTCCAGAATTAGCCAGGGAGCTGAAGGGGCCTGTGTTGGGCATTGCTTTGGAGAGAGTTAGCAGAGTGTTGTGTTTCCCACCCCATCCCTAGTGCTAGAGGGGAGGAAGACACCTTACACTCATCCTGAATTGAGTGAGGGGGACTTCAAGGGGATCCTCAGAGAGACTGATAGTTTGCAGGGACAGTCACATACTTGGTGACTGACTAACACCTGGAAAAAAAGTCTGAAGCCAGAAGCTGGCTGGAGCAGTCTGCCTGGTAGCAGGACAAAGAGTCAAGGTTGGCCAGCATTTCCAGGGGTTGGTGGGGCAAAGATCTGGTTTTCCATGGGCCAGGCTGGATTCTGTGGAAGAGAGGTGCCAATAGGTTGCTTTCAAAAGTTCCCAACACAACAGAACCATCTGGAAGGATGAAAAATGACCCCAGCAACGACTGGACAGGCAGGAGCCAGGTGCTGAGTGGACAGCTGTCAGTGGCCAGCCAAATGAGGCATCTTCTAGGTCAAGGAAAGTACAGCAAAAACATCCCAGTGATGAAGGGTCTCTCATGAATCAACCTTGGACATATTACTGATACATACAAAGAGGGCACTCATGGCAGATGACAACTCTGCAGGCCAAGAGCTTTTCTTCCTCTTCATTCTACCTTTTCTGTGTCTTCATCTGACCCTAGGGGAGCCAGAGGCAGCATAGTGAGCAAGAAGAAATAAAGTGACATTGACCTTCTACTTAGGGTTGCCAGATTTAGCAAATAAAAGTACAGGAAGCCCAGTTAAGTTTGAATTTTAGATAAAAATGCTTTTCTTTAGTGTAAGTACCTCCTATGCACTATTTGGGACGAAATTCTACGAAAAGCATTTGTTGCTTTCTGGAACTGACATTTAGCTGGGCGTTCTGTATTTTATTTGGCAACCCTGCCCATACTTCTTGCCCACTGCAAACTTTAAGCCTGTGTCAGGCCCAAGCTGTGGGAGAGCTGTGGGATACGAGCTTGGTGTTCTGATATAAGAGCTTTGGATAACCTGAAAAAAAATGGAGACTATTCATTATTAACCTAAAAGTACTTAGAAACATGATAGAAATTGTCTGATAGTTCAGCCATGGGGTTGAAAAAGTGAGATAACAGAGTTTTGCACCTGGAACCTTCCAAGTTCCTCTTGTTCAATAAGCTACTTACAGGTATATTAAGTTCAACATTTAGGTTATTATTTCTATGTAAATGTTATTTGTTGCTGAGCCAAGTTGTGAACTAAGACTGCATTTTTTATATAACTTTCTATTTTTAATTTGACTTAATAATTGCCTAAAGCATTTTTCATGTTTAAAAGCCATTTATGTTTCTTTCTTTATGAACTGCTTATTCATGTCCTCTGTTGGGTGGCTGAGCTTTCTCCTACTGATTTATTCAAGTTTATTTATATATTAAGAAAATTAACCTAAAAGAACACTCTTCCGTGGGGGAAATTAGAAATGGCTAGCAACAGAGGATAAGTAGATCTTTTCTGACATTTGTGTTGGGAAGCTTAGATTTTCTCTGTGCCCTGTATCTAGCCTTGCCCTTCCAAAACAAATTTTCTTAAATCAATAGTTCCCTTAAATTTCCTTTAATGCTTACATGTTCAATTCTTGGTTAAACATTTCCCAAGAAAGATGTGTATGATTAAGACACAGCCTATCAGCATTTTTTTCCTTTAGACATGATCATTCATCCTTGAGATCTGTTTCCATGAAATTAACCCACACCAGGAAAATAGCTGCAAATATTACCTCTAAGGAATTAGGAGAAATTTCCCTTGAGATACTATTATAATGTGGTTGGAATATGGAACACAAAGATTAAAATCTCAAATTTGTTTCTTTCTCTGTTGCTGAGTTTACAATTCTAATCTGATAACAAATCTCATTATTGTTTTCAGTTTCTCATTAGAAAATCAGAGCCTTGTTCTTTAACTGTCCCATGAGATTTAGCCTCTGCGGTATCTCCAAAGTAATGGGAATTGTATGATAAAGTAAAGATTACACTTTAGACCACCACCACTGCATATAAATTTCCATTGTAAATGGTTGCAAACCACTCGGCTAATTTTTGCATATAATTCTTTCCAAAGAATCCCTTTGTTCTTGAGGGAAATAAAACATTCTAAAACAAATACATTAAAATATGAATTCAAAAATTATTTTAAGGGCTTCCCTGGTGTCGCAGTGGTTGAGAGTCCGCCTGCCGATGCAAGGGACACGGGTTTGTGCCCCGGTCCGGGAAGATCCCACATGCCGCGGAGCGGCTGGGCCCGTGAGCCATGGCCGCTGAGCCTGCGCGTCCGGAGCCTGTGCTCCGCAACGGGAGAGGCCACAACAGTGAAAGGCCCGCGTACCGTAAAAAAAAAAAAATTATTTTAAGAATAGACAGAAAAACTGCATTTCAGATTAGCTGTCAGGAGAGTCCCACATTTGTCAATAATTCCTCAGAAGAGCCCAGGATGTGCTCCATCTTCTAATTTTTATTTATAAATTCAATTTTAAGATTGCACTGAGGCACGCTGATTCTCCTGTTTCACTGCCTAATTTATTTATTTCTCTAGAATGAATGACAAGTAGGAAGGGCTGGATTCCAGAATCCCTCGGCCCTAGAATAAAAAATCTTTGCATGTCTTGCAAATGTGAGCTCTGTATAGTCTCAGAGATATCATCCTCAGCATATGTAATATCTCACATTCCTGTTCTGCCTTATCTTTCTATTCAGTGGAAAACTAGCTTTTAGGGAAGCCCTGTCTTAAAAATTGACAAACGTTTCCTTGCCCCTCTGCAGCACACAAGTTCATCTATCAGGTTTTGTGCTCATCTGACAGAGTGACAAGACAGAAATCTGATCCGTGCACAAATCAGTCAATCAATCAAATGTAATATGGGATATCCAAAGCATTGCAGAGGAAGACCATGAGTATTTGCTGAGGGACAGTCATGCTCCTAGCACAGTGTTTGGTGTTTCCATTTGTGCCGTCTTACTGAACTCCTGCAACAGCTGCCTCAAGGTAAATAAGAAATCTGAAGGTCAGAAAGTCAGACTTACTTGCTGAAGCTGGTAAATGTCAGGGTTTTCCCACTGCTCCCTGCCCCATACCCAACACTCCAGCCATACTGAACCATAGGAGGTTCTTCTTAACCTGGTAATTATTATCCAAATGTGTCTGGTTAGTTTGGGACACAAAAATCATCATAATATGAATAACCCTAACTAATGCAGGGTTTCATGAAACTGATGGAGATGATGTTGAAGAAATGTTAGAATCACAGGCAAACACTGATAAAGTCTTGCAAAATTAGACAAGTTAACAATTAAAGAGGGAAAAATGGACATTAATAGGATCTTCAAAAGAGGAATATTTGAAAATTATAGATTAAGGGGGGCAGCTGAGAAGAATGAAGGACTTCAACCTATTTGTCAAATGTGCTACCAGACACATTTTTTTAAAAGTAGATTCCCAAACCCTAAATCAACACTAACTTTGTTTTCTATTCCAAAAATTAGGGAAGACTTACAATTATTACCTAACTTTTGTTACATATAAATAACAATATAGATTAATTTTATAATTTTTCTTTTCACTTTCCAAGATCAAATTCTAATCAATTTTTTCCATATCTTATATGAAATGTTTGTGTTGGGTTCCCTTTATGTCCTCCTTAGACATTAACTGCCTTTGACTGTGAGACCTCCTAGACTTTGCCCTGCTGTTTCACGCTTCTGAACTTTTGTCCATGGTGTTCCATCTGCCTGCGGGACCTGTCTCTGTTGTTCTGCAGGGAAACCCTTCTTCACTGCTCTCGACTTTCTCCAATATCACCTCCTGTGTGAGAGTTTCCTCTAGCCTTTCCTGCTCCCTTAGCCAGATGGATGGAAATATGAGGAAATACACAACCTAACAGAAAAGGTAAGTTATAATGAAGCAATGAATTATTCGGTGTCAAGAGGCACAGATTTCTTGGATTGAAGCACGAGCACAAATAAAGAACATTTCCACTATCATAGAAAGTTCTATTGGACAGCGTTGGCACTTACTTGCGAAAACACAAGAAATAGATTAAAAAAGAATAACAAAGCACTAAGAAAGGAATTCTAGGCTTATTTTCCTTTTAAGTAACGGTGGTACTGCTGGAAAGACTATGTGCTCTGGGAGCACGTTGGAGGGGTCCTTACCAGTGCAGGAGGCTGGATGAGGAAATGATCTTTAAGCTAAGACTTGAGCAGGAATTAACTAGGAACGTGTTGGCAGGGGACGGGGAGGTTGGAGAGAGCTGTGGATTGGTTTGGAACAAGGAACAGTCTCAAGGAGAGGAAACTATGGGCAGGGAGAACCTGAAGAAAGAGTGCACAGGATACCTTTGGAAGAAGGATAAGATATTCATCAAGCTCTAATTCTGCAAACAAATTCATGGTTGACATTGTGTCTGCATCAAAAATTAAAAGAATATGCCTTAAATGTGACTTAAGTGCCATAGGAAATAGACTCTTCTGGTTATAATAGGTCAGGATGACCAGAAGGGATGATGTGTCAGGAGGTTTCCTATTAATTCCTTATTTTCATTATTTGTTCATTTAACACTTATCACATGTCAAATGGCGGTAAGAATTCTATTAGGAAACTCACTGAGTGCCCCAAATAGACTGGAGATGTTACATAATGAATGGAAGTTCATGATCTTTCTATCTTCAGATTTTTGTTCCAAATGAACTCACAACTTTTTGATAGACATAGCAATTATGAATAGAATATCAGATTTTTGGTTTCCAGTACAGTGTGTCCAAAATGGGGCATTTAAGAAGCCCTTGCAGCACTTATTAAAATGCATATCCCTAGCCCAGAAATAAACCCATACATCTATGGTCAATTAATCTACAACAAAGGAGGCAAGAATATACAATGGAGAAAAGATAGTCTCTTCAACAGGTGGTGTTGGGAAAGCTGGACAGCTACATGTAAATCAATAAAATTAGAACACCGCCTCATACCCCTCATACCATATATAAAAATAAACTCAAAATGGTTTAAAGACCTAAATATAAGACATAACACCATAAATCCTAGAAGAAAACAAGGCAAAACATTCTCGGACATAATCTAAGCAATATTTTCTTAGATCAGTCTCCCAAGGCAAAAGAAATAAAAGCAAAAATAAACAAATGGGACCTAATCAAACTTAAAAGTTTTTGCACAGCAAAGAAAACCATCCACGAAATGAAAAGGCAATCTACAGACTGGGAGAAGATATTTGCAAACAATGCAACCGACAAGGGGTTAATATCCAAAATATACAAACAGCTCATACAAGTCAATATCAAAAAAAAAAATCAAACAACCCAATCATAAAATGGGCAGAAAACCTAAACAGACATTTCTACAAAGAAGACGTACAGATGGCCAAGAAACACATGAAAAGATGCTCAACATCACTAATTATTAGAGAAATGCAAATCAAAACCACAATGAGGTATTACCTTATACTGGTCAGAATGGCTATCATCAAAAAATCTATCAATAATAAATGCTGGAGAGGGTGTGGAGAAAAGGGAACCCTCCTACACTGCTGGTGGGAATGTAAATTTGTGCAGCCACTATGGAGAACAGTATGGGGGTTCCTTTAAAAACTGAAAATAGAGCTACCATATGATCCAGCAATCCCACTCTGGGGTATTTATCTGGAAAAGATGAAAACTCTAATTTGAAAAGATTCATGCACCCCAATGTTCAGAGCAGCACTATTTACAATAACTAAGACATGGAAACAACCCAAGTGCCCATCAACAGATAACTGGTTTAACAAGATGTGGTATATATATATACAATGGAATATTACTCAGCAGTAAAAAAGAATGAAACATTGCCATTTGCAGCAACATGGATGGACCTAGAGAATATCATACTAAGTGAAATAAGTCAGACAGAGAAAAACAAATGTTATATGATATCACTTATATGTAGAATCTAAAAATAATATAAATGAATCTATATACAAAACAGAAATAGACTCACTGACATAGAAAACAAACTTATGGTTACCAAAGGGGAAAGGGAGGGGAAAAGGAATAAATTAGGAGTATGAAATTAACAAACTACTATACATGAAATAGAAAAGCAACAAGGATTTACTGTATAACACAGGGAACTATATTCAATATCTTGTAATAACCTATAATGGAAAAGAAGCTGAAAAAAATATATATACGTAAAACTGAATCACTTTGCTGTACACCTGAAACTAACACAATACAATACTGTAAATCAACTATATAGTTCAATAAAAAAATAAAAAATAATTAAAATGCATATCCTATTTCCCTGCCATCCCCTGGGCAGAGGCAGGGGCTCAGGGGCATTCAAGATTTGTCTCCATAACCCACCACCATAGTATTGCTGCTGGAGGTGTAATGGATGTTAGCACTGCTTTACAAGAGGCACTGAAGGCTGCCTTCTTCCACGATGACCTAGCACATGCAGTTTGTGAAGGTGCCAATGTCTTAGTGCCAAGCCCATCTTCGAGTGCATCACATCCAACTGTGATGAGCCTATGTATGTCAAGTGGGTGGAGGCCCTTTGTGCTGACAAAACTCAACGTCATTGAGGTTCGTGACAATAAGAAACTAGCGGAACGAGTAGGCCTCTGGAATACTGACAGATGGGGGAAACCCTGTAGAAAGGTTGGTTGCAGGTGGGTGGTTTTAGTAAAGGACTATGCAAAGAATCCCAAGGACGTCATCAGAGAGTACTTCAAATGCAAAAATATGAATAAAAAACTTGGTTTTTGTTTTTAAAAAATGCATATCCCCAAGTCCACCATGGACCTATTGAATCAGAATTGGTGGGATCTACACGGCTAACAAACTCCCTGGGTAATTCTACTGCACTCTAAAGTTTGAGAACTTCCATCTGATTGAAGTGACTCTCAGGTATATAATGGCACCCTGGAGCCAAGCTGGCTACATAAGAACCACGTAGAATTCTGTTTTTGTTTTTAATTATTAACTCTATACTTATTTGGATTTCACTAGTTTTTCCACTAATATCCTTTTCCTGTTCCAGGATCCTATCCAGTATACCACATTACATCTAATCATCATGTCTCTTTAGTCTTCTCTGGTCTGTGTCAGTTTCTTAGCATGTCCTTTTTTTTATGACCTTGATATCTTTGAAGAACGTTGGCCGGGTTATCCTGTAGAACGTTCCCCAATTTGAGTTTGTCTGGTGTTTTCTCATGGTTAGACTAAGGTTACGGGTTTTAGGGGAGAATACTACAGAGGTGAAGTACCATTCTCATCGCACCTTATCAAAGGTACATACTCTCGGCAAGATTTATCACTACTGACACTAATCTTGATTAGTTGGCCTGGAGGTAGTGTTTGCCAGTTTTCTTCACTGTAAATTACTCCCCTACCCCAACACTATACTCTTTGGAAGAGAGTCCCCCAAAGCATAACCCAAAGGAAGAGGTGGAAATTAAGCTTCCCTTCCTGGAGTGGAGACTACATAAATTATTTGGAATCCCTGGAATTCTTCTGTAAGGGAGATGGGCTTCTTTTTGCCCATTTATTTATTTAATCATTTATATATACCAATATGGGCTCATGGATATGTACACTCTGGGTTATAATCCAACGCTATGTTATTTATTTTATTGCTTGAGTTTTCCAGCTTTGGCCATTGGAAGCTTTTTCAGATTGGCTCCTGGGTCCCTTTGACATGCCCTACTTATTTTACTTTAGACACTACAAGATGCTCCAAGCCCATCTTGTGTATTCCCCATCCCACACTAGAACGAGGCATTTCTCCCAGTAGAGTTCTCTTTCTAAAACATGAATTTCTGCCTCCCAACCTTGGAGACGTAAATCCAGTTGGCCTAGAGAGGGAGCCCAAGAATATGTTTTTTTTTTTTTAATTAGATGAAACTGGGAGCTCCCTAGTGGTCTAGTGGCTAGGATCCAGCACTTTCACTGCTATGGCCCAGGTTTAATCCCTGGTAGGGGAACTGAGATCCTGCAAGCCTCGCAGCATGGTAAAAAAAAAAAAAAATTAATGAAATAGAACATACTCATAGTAAAAACAAATTCAAACAATGCAAAGGGGATATATATATATATATATATATATATATATATATATATATATATATTAAAAGTGAGGGTCTCTCAGTCTTCCTGCCCAAAGGCAACCTATTACCAGTTTCTTATAAACCCTTTCAAAACTAATCTATACATATTTCTGAATATGCATATATGTACATATGTATATATCACCCATATTTTTACAGAAATGATAGTACACTACAACACTCTTGCCCCTTGCTGTTTTCACTTAACAACACATCTTGGAGATTGTTACATGAACACAGATTGACATCATCCTTTTCGAAATGGCAGAGAGCTTCAGTGTATAGCCACGACATAACTTATTTACCCACTGTTTATTGATAAACGTTTAGGGTGTCTCTGAGTTTTGCCATTACAAGCAATGCTACTATGAACTTCCTGTACATACTTTTTCATACATGTCTTAAGACATCACTATGCTAAACTCATAGCAGTGAAATCAATGCGTCAAAGGTATATGCCTGGAGCATTTTGATAGATACTGACAAACTGCAATTCAAAAAAGGTTATTGCAACATACAGTCCCACCAACAACATGTGAGAATGTCTTTTCTCCATGTTATTGACAAAGTATACTATTAAATTTGCCAATCTGATAGTTGAAAATGATATCCAAAGTTTAAATGTTCATGACTTTAATTATGAGTGATATCAATTGTATTTTCATATGTTGATAAGTATTTAGAACTTTTGTATGTGTATAAATGGCCTATTCATACCTTTTGTCCTTTCTTTTCTATTGGGTTATCAATATTTTTCTTATTGGTTTGTAAGAGCTCTTTATATATTAAGAAAACAAGTACATTCTTGCTTTCTGTGTTGTACATATTTTTTTAGAATACTGTACATTTTTAAAAAAGTCTCCCAGGTGATTCTGATGACAGCCAGGTTGGGAAACCACTGCTAGGGAATTTATTAATCAGGGTTAATATGTCCCATGTGTGTGCCACCTCCAGGCATAGGTAAGGGTAATTGCTGCCTACCTGGTGCGGTCTGAGGGTAACAAAAATCCCTGTCTGAAATCATCTCAGCTACTAACAGCAGAGATTCCCAGCATTAAACCTACCCTTTGGGGCAGAAGGCAGCATTACCAGGAAGCTGAGCAGCACACTGACCCATTACTGTGCAACAGCAAGACTGCCCCTCCCCCCACCATGTCCTGTATCCTGGGACAGTGGAAGACTCTTTTAGCATAACATCACAGGACACAGCCACGGCATTGTTAATCAAGCAGTATGAAAGTTCTGATTACCTTATACACAACACATCCTGAGGGCAGACAAGACAGAAGGCTTCTCCCCTTTTCCATCCCCCACTCCCCAGGTCCTGAAGCCATTAAATAGCAAGGTGGAAATGAACAATGCACAGCCCAGCAGAAGAAAGGGACCAAAGGAAGGGCTGTGTGGGAAAGGGGCGGGGGGCAGGATGTCCAGGGGAAAAGGTTCTTCTTCCACAGGGAGGGAACTGCCACCTGGATGCCTGAGGGTCACTGTAAAGCCCCTCTTTAGTGAGAGAACCCCAAGAAGGGCAAGCTGGTGGGAAGGGGCAGAGCCAGAATCCCTGCCCCTTAGTGGCCTCTAGAATGGATTGGAATGTTCTGCTGAATGTAAAATGAAAAGGGCTGTTTTATACATAAATTTGGACCCTGGGTCTGGCTAACTATATCTGCACCACACCCTCCCATCCAAGATGTTTGTGTAGGGTTGTGTTGAGGGCTGACCCAAGCTGAGGAATGAGGGGCACCTTAGATTAAAGCATAGACCAGTGGAATCTGCCTGCCAATGCAGGGGACACGGGTTTGAGCCCTGGTCCGGGAAGATCCCACGTGTCGCGGAGCAACTAAGCCTGTGCGCCACCACAACTACTGAGCCTGCACTCTACAGCTAGTGAGCCACAACTACTGAGCCCACATGCCACAACTACTGAAGCCCACACACCTAGAGCCCATGCTCTACAACAAGAGAAGCCACCACAATGAGAAGCCCGCGCACCACAACAAAGAGTAACCCCTGCTCGCCGCAACTAGAGAAAGCCCGCGCGCAGCAACAAAGACCCAATGCAGCCAAAAATAAATAAATTAAAAAAAAAAAAAAAGTACAGACCAGGGCTCTCAAAGTACCGTCCTAGGACCAGAAGCATCAGCATAACCTGGGAACTCATTAGAAATGCAAATTCTGAGATCCCACCCCAGACCCACTAAATCAGAAACTCTGGGGATGGGGCCTAACAGTCCATACTGTAATAAGCCCTGCAGGTGATTCTAAAGCTAAAGTTTGAGAACCACTGCTCTCGGGTCGGAGCCACTGCCATCTGCCATGGCATCCAAGGCAGCAGAGTGGAGCCTGTAAGCAAAAAGAATGCACCAAGGGCAGTAGAGGCACTCAGATATTCTCTCTGCAGTAGAGACACACAGTTACAACCACCATCCGGACCCTAAAACTTCCGGGTGAGTGTTTGTTGGGAATGTTTTCCCCAGAGAGTTGGCACCAGAGTGCCGTGTACATTTCCCAGATGGGTTTCTGAACAAGAACCTCCTGCAGGAGGTTCCCAGCCCCGAGAACCAGAACTGTGGTTTGTCTACAGGCAAGGAATTCTTAAAGACCTGCCCCCATCTGCAGAGGTGGAGTTTTTAAGAACTGCATTACTGTAGGGGTAGGGAGGCTATTCATCTTGTCTGCTTATAAGCAGGGTGAGGGCTCTGCGTGTCACTCCCATGTCACTTCACTTCTTTGAATTTCAGAGGTGAGCAAACAGGGCTTTATTTATGCAATCCCAAAACACTTCGTCTTGGCAAAATTAAAGAACAAGAATATATATACTTTTGATAGATTTTTTTCATGGCTCCAAAATAATTTGGATCCTGGATCATTATTTCAGCTGTCTCTGTCAGCAAGTAACCTTAATGAGTACCATCTCGTAATTTATCGCCAAGTCACATTTTTTGGCAAATATTTTCCTATAAAATATTTAAGGCTCCATCTGACTTTGGGTCTTTTGAAGAGATTATGTTTCCGCTAAATGTCTGATGCATCCTCTAGGGTTTTGGCCACAGCGTTGCTAATGTAAATGCTGCTGACGGAAAGCTCTGCGCTCCGGGGTGCTGGCAGCTTGTCACCCCACTTAACAGACCTCTGTGTCCACTGGAAAAGGTGCAGTGGAGTGAAAATTTTTCAGAATTATTTTTCAATTACATTCCCTCTATTTTTTTTTTTTCCTTTGCTAGAAGTAAAATGAAAAAACTCTAAATACCAACATGATTGTTTTAAGAAATGTTTAGTTTAGGGGACTTCCCTGGCAGTCCAGTGATTAAGACTTCCCCTTCCAATGCAGGGGGGTGTGGGTCCGATCCCTGGTCAAGGAGCTAAGATCCCACATGCCTTGTGGTCAAAAAACCAAAGCACAAAAAATAGAAGCAATATTGTAACAAATTCAACAAAGACTTTAAAAATGGTCCACATCAAGAAAAAGAAATGTTTAGTTTAAAAAGCCATTTTAGTCCCAAGCCTGAGGTTGAGAGGCAAGAAGAGGCTGTGTGGGCCCTGAATGGGAAGGTTCTGTCCCTTCAGGGATGTTGGGTGGAACCCTGAGGCCTTCCCGCAAGAGGCAACAAAGGCTGGATGCGCAGCAGGCCGGACACTGCATGGTCCCTGAGAGGGGGGAAAACTGACTTCACAGTCCTGTAACACTAAACCGGTTTCTCTAAATTCCCTGCTCCAGGCTGAGGGAAGCTGATTCTGAGGACTGGGATGCTGGCATTTCCACTGGCAGGAGCTGGGCTTCCGAAGTCTCAAGTTTCCCAGAATGATCTGACTTATTGACATTACATTTCAGGAGGCAAACTGAGAGCTCTTGAGAAGCTGTGCTTATTTTTTTAGGGTTTCAGCAGCTTTTACACACACTCACACATACCCACACATACACAAACCTTTCTGCAAAGAGAACATTGTATTTATATATTTTAACAAGTCTCCCTGGTCTCTCTGCCACGCATTTTAAATTTAGATGTTGTGGAGGTTAAAAAAAAAGTCAACCTCTGGATATCCTGCAGTTATGCAGACTCTTAACCCGAGGGCTGTAACACCCCTGAAATTACATGCCAATTGTGCACTTTCACCACCACAGTGGAGAGCACACAGCATTCATCAAAAGGTCAAAGAGTTTTAAGGTGTTTAAGAACCTCAGCAAGTTGTTAAAATTTAGATGCCATGGCAATGATTAATTTCTGTTGCCTGCAAGTGAATATTCCTGAAGGACGATGGTCAAAGTTATTCACCAATGTCTCTCCATCCAGAACAATACAACATACACATATATCCAGAATCAGACTCATAAGCCAGATTTTTCTTTTTTGAGAAAAAAGAATCTTTATAATATGGAATAGTATTCTTATACCCCAACCATAATCCTAAATTCAGTTATTAATATTTTTCCCTTAAGGTTTTAAGGGTTTTTTTTTTAATTAAGAGAAAAAACATTAGAGATAGAATTTGGTTCCCAGTCAAATTTCTCTTTCTAAAAGTAACTGCATTGATGAATTTAGCATGTATCCCTTCAGCCCACTCTTCAAAATTTGTTCATCAATATAGCCCTGAACAATACATAGCACTCCTTTTATATTTTAAATGGTATCATCCTGAATGCATCAGTCTGCAACTTATTTTCCTCCCTTAAGACTACACTTTGACATCTATCCATATTGACATATGAAAATCTAGTTCATGCCTTTGCATTTGCTATTTTGTACTTTAACATTTAAATGCACCACATTTTATTTATTCATCATTGATGGATACTCAGGTTGTTTTTAATTTCTTGGTCTCATAAACAATGCAGCAATGCATCTCCTTGAATGAGTCTCCTTGTGAGAATGTCTTTAGGGTGGAGACCTAGAAGCAGAACTGCTGAACCATAGGGTATGTGCATCTTTGATTTAATAAAATACTTCCCAATGGGTCTCCAAAGTGCAGTATAGCAATTTCACTCCTCCAGCAGCCTCTGAGATTGCAGGATGATTTTCCACTGGGCTCAGATGCGAATGTACCTGGTCTGAGACCTCCTGCCCCATTCCACCTTTCTGTGTTCAGGTTTCTCCAAGCATGGAGATGAGAGCCCTCCAAATAAAGGCTTTTGGGGGAAATCCTTCTTAAACAGTTTCTATCCATGAGGCTCTGCTAACTTGCCGTGGCCTATACCATGGGGTTGTGCCCCTCCTTCGTTTGTTTCGACGCTTAGCTTTTATTTCTCCTGACTTGATAAGACAACTGGAAACTCTTCATCTGCTCATACCTGTGCCCTAAACTGACATGACCCAGGGGCCTGACCCTGACCAGAGAGGGACCCAGTATCACATTAGTTTGACCTCAGGTTACCTAAGGTCAATATTGCTGCTTGGTTTGGATTGTCCATTCATTGCACCAGTATTTAGCAAGCACCTGGGTGAGGGGCACAAAGATAAACAAGACAACGCTCTACAGCAGTAACTGTCATCCGTAGGGCATGTACTAGCAGCTTAGGTTCTTATCTCAACCAGTCCTTCCAGCAGGCCTATGAAGAAGGTATTACTATTATCTCCTTTTTACAGTGCAAGAAACTGAGGCTCTGAGTTCAAGGTGCCCTCTCGTGCCCAGACACAGCTAGGATTCCAGTCCACAACTCTTTGTCTCCAGGAGCTCTCTGTGGAGCTGGAGTGAGAGGTCACTTTGGTTAAGGGGAAGAGAGGAGAAGGTAGAAAGGAAGTGTCATTGGAACAGGGCTAGAAGGATGTTTCAAACTTTAATGGGAAAGGATGGTGGGAAGGATAGAGGATGCACAAACGCATGAGGTGGGAAAGAGAAGAAAGTGTTTGGGGAATGGGGAACAGCTGGAGTAGAGGAAACTGGAGGCATGGAGTAGGATATAAACCAGGAAAACAAGTTGGGACTTGATCACACTAGAGAGGATGAGTCACTGGAGGCTTGAGCTACAGAGTGATGTGATCAGAGCCGGAAGCAATCAAGAGAATGGAATTGTGGGGAAGTGCAGGGACACTGGGAGAGGAGCTGAGAGGGGAGGGACAGGCTGAGGACTCGCATGCTCACATCCATTCTAACCAGCACCACTAAGGCTGGGAAGCTGGAAAATACAACTCACACACTTCTTTGTAGCTAGACTTCTAGATAAGGATCCATTTTGCTGACATGGATGACACAGAGTCAACATGGTGCCACGGTCACTTGCTTCTTGATTGGAGGACTTCTGTAGTGAAAGAACTCACTTTCTAATTCTTTTTTTTTTTTTTTGGGTACGCGGGCCTCTCACTGCTGCGGCCTCTCCCATTGCGGAGCACAAGCTCCGCACGCGCAGACTCAGCGGCCATGGCTCATGGGCCCAGCCGCTCCGAGGCATGTGGGATCTTCCCAGACCGGGGCATGAACCCGTGTCCCCTGCATCGGCAGGTGGACTCTCAACCACTGCGCCACCAGGGAAGCCCTCACTTTCTAATTCTTGACAGATAGGAGGATTCCAAGAGTTGGGTGTTGTTCCTGGAAGCTCTGTTTCTAATGTCTTCTTTAGGTTTTTCAACAAGTTGTTAGCCAACTAAACCTGAGTTCTGCTCAAACTAGCTTAAATGGCTTCTATGTCTGCAAATAAATCCTAAATAAGAAGGCGATAGCTTGGGTGGAAACAACAGGGCTGGAAAGAAGAGGGAGTGGGTGCACGCATTTCAGAAGCAGAAATGGGCAGGATGGGGTAGATCTTGGGGTTTGGGATGGAGGAAATTGTCAAAGTTGATGCTCAGGTCTTACATAATGATGATGTGGGCAGTGATAGGGTTATTAATGGCCACAAACATTGGATTTTGAGAAGCTGACTTTAACCTAGAACTTTGGGGAAGACCTAAATTTGGGGAAGTGGGAAGAGTCAGTTATGACGCAATTACCTGTTTAGAAGCCTCTTTCCACTGGAAGCTGGAGTTCTATGAGGTCAGAATCTTTGCTAGCTTGTTCACTATCATAAACTCTAGGCCTGGCTCAGTGCTAGAAATATTGTGGATACTCAAGAAATATTTGTTGAGTAGTGAAGTTAGGGGTCCAAGGTGAAAGAATAACTATGAAAGGAAAACATTTTTAGAATAAGAGGGTAGGAAATAATGTAGGAGGGATAAAAGATGTTGAGAAGTAAGAAAAAGACCACCAGATATGACAATTGGGCATGGATAAAACAGGACATTTTAAAAGCTTTTCTAAAAATAAGCTTTTTTAAAAAAAATTGAAGGAAAACATACATGCAGAAAGCACAGGTCATACATGTGTAGCTTAATGAATTCCCACAGATTGTAACCACCTTCCAGATCAAAAACCAGAATATTCCCAGCATATCCAAAGCCTCCTTCATAACCCCTCTCTGTCATTAACCTTCACTATAAGGGAAACCACTATCCTGGCTTCTAACATCATAGGTTAGTTTTGCCCATTTTGAGCTTTATATAGAGGCATACACTATATAGTCAGTTGTGTCTGGCTTCTTTTGCTCAAAATTATATTTGTGAAATTCATCTGTGTTGTTGCATGTGGCAGTAGTTTGTTCATTTTCGTTGCTGCATAGTATTCCACAGAGTAACTGCACCAAACGGTTTATCTGTTTTACTGTTGGTGGACATTTAGCTTGCTTCCTGCTTTTGACTATTAATAAAGCAACTGTAAACATTCTTATATAAATCTTTTGGAATACCTACCTATACATTTATATTAGGTACATATCTAGCAGTGAAATTGCTGGAATATAGGGTCTGAATATATTCAGTTTTAGTAAACACCATCAAAATGTTTTCCAAAGTGGATGAATTAATTTATACAGTCAGCCCTCTGTATACAAATACAGATTTTGGTATCCACAGGGCTCCTGGAACCAATCCCCTGCAGATACTGAGGGACAACTGTCCTCCATCCAACAACTGTACTTTAAAATTGTTATTTTCTCCAAAAGGGATTAGTGCTTTTCATGTTCTGTTTAAGAAATCTCACCTAACTTAAAATCATGGAGATAGTCTTCTATTTTATATTTTAGAAGATTTATTGTTTTGTCTTTCACATTTAGATCTATAACATGCTTAGAGTTGATATTTACATATGTTTTGAGATAGGGGGTCAAGATTAATATTTATTCCATTTGGACATCCAATTGGCCCAACATCATTTACCTGAGAAGATTTCCTTTCCGCATTGTTCTGCAGAACCATCTCTATCATATATTATACGTATATGTGTGAATCTGATTATGGGCTATCTGTTCTAAAATTGTGACCCTGCCATTAACCCAGGTGTTATAACTTTTCCCTCTTGATAGTTTTCATTCTCTGTTCCAAGAAGTAGATATTAGTAATCAGTCATTTTTCCAATTTGCAATGAATACTGAGATTTATAATAAATGTGCTGGATTGTTCTACTGGGAGTTGTGTTTCCTAGAATTCTTTTCTCTGTATGATTCTGGGTTGAGTTAGCCAAAAGTGAAGTTGTGAGATATTTAGGAAGCAGGAATGAAGCAGGCACCATTATGGTCTAAAAGTCATCAATGCTGAGAGGGAGTGAGAGCCAGCCTAGACGTGCCAGCAGGCTCCTGTGTGCCCTCACTCTTCCCCACTCTGCATCCAGCTCTCCTTCCTGTCTGCAGGCTCTGCCAATAGCAGCACCGCCAGGCCTGCCGGCAGATGCTGTGCTGTGAACACACAGAGCTGTCGTCATGAAGATCCAACAATCCTCCCTAGACTTCCTCTCTAGTTCACGCCCCCCACCCCATCCTACTCCAGCAGCTGGACATGCCTGGGCTCCAGATTTCCCTGTAAGCCAGGGCTGGTTAGTGACTTCCTCTGATTCTTCAACTCCCCTTTCCAGACCTTTACTTCCCCAGCTCTTCCCAAAATTGTGTAAGGTCCATTTCCTATAATAAATTCCTTATCCCATAGCTCATAGTGATTTTGCTTCCCTGATAGAACCCTGATTGAGCCACACATGTTGAAATAATCAACACAACATACCAGAGGCAAGCCCTAAATTTGCATTTGGTAAAAATCTGCAACTGATGAAAAACTGACTGAAGAACTGCATGATGGGATTCTGGGCTGACAACACTGGCAACGTGACTACATTGCTGATTTTGAATTTAAGATCTTGAAGTTGGCTAACTGACCTCTTTGCTCGTCCTTTCTCCACCTCATCCCTAGCTGCCTTGGATCATTCCCTTTCTATATTCCCACGTCTACCTTTCCCTCCAGATTGTAAACTCATTCAGGGGCTCGTCATATTCCTCTTTGCCTGAAGGAAAGTGTAAGCCCAACACCACAAGGATGCCAGGAGGGAGTGATTGGAAGGGAGAGCTCAGAGTCAAGGTGCTGGCACTTGACTTGGGCCTAAGTGTATGAACAGGACCTCGATGGGCAGGAAGAGAGGGAACAAGTAAAAACAGGTAACATTTATCTGTGGATTGTGTGCCAAGCACTGTGCTAATAAGGGCTTTATGCATTAACTTACTCATTCTCATGTCGCCTGGATGAAGCCAGTGCTATCACATCCTCATTTATAGGTGGGGAAACTGGGAATCAGGGTAACTAGAAAATGAACCCATCACCACATTTCCCTACTAATATCCAGATAGAAACTAGGGATGGGGTTGATTTGTCTTAGAATTTAAGAAGAGCCCTTCCTTAGGAGTGGTAATTGCAAAACCTTGGTGTGGTCCTTGAATACATAAGGGAGGCCTGGAAAATGGGAGTGGGGGGAGAGAGAGAGAGAGAGAGGGAGAGGGAGAGGGAGAGAGGCAGGGGCGGGGGGAAGAGAGGTGGTGCTTTTTGTGTTGTTGTTTTATTGTTCCTCCTGAGAGAGACGGAAAAGAAGCAAGAAAGAAGATGGAGAGGAGGTTACATAACCGGGCACAAAGCAAAAGAAATGGTTGATGAGTGTTTTTAAGAATATGACCAAGGAGGCCATAAAGGATGGCTAATGTTTACTTTTAACTTGTCTGATTTTCTGTGATACAAATCCCTCCATCTTCCTGAATTTTTAGTAAAAATAAAGTCACCATACACACAAAGAATGTGTCAGTGTGAATCTGTAGGAAATAGGGAAATGGCCGAGTCTCGAGTTTGGGTTATACGACACTGTGAGATGCGCCCTAAACTGAACTAATTCACGGAAGCAGAAGGTCAGAATAAGAGGTAACTCAGAACTTAGGTCCCCCAGGAACTTGCAGAAATCTTAGAGAAGGCTCTGGGCTTTCCAAAGTGTGTGGAATGAGGCATTTGGGACAATCTTCTCTGGATCTTAAGGGGCAAAAGGCTGTGTTTGATGCTTCCATCCTTTAAGGAACTGGGTGAGTGTACTGAGCCCGAAGGCAGGAGCTATGAGCAGAATTTGGGGAAGGGCTGGTAGTAAGATGAGGCTGGAGGGTGGAGCTAGGGTGGACTGCTGTAGGGGGTCAAGATGGTAAAGATACAGCCCCCATTCTCATCAACTGATCAAATAACATCAACATCTATCTGGGGGCTCAAAATGTACAGATAAAAGTAGGTGAAAGTAACACGAGCTAGTGTCTCATTCAGTGGGTGGTGGATCGCTTTCAAAGTCTACTCACCATTTAGTTGTGTTGAATGACACTTGGTAGTGAAGCTTTTGAAAACAGGCAAGAGGATGTGTAAGGACACTAGCTTTGATGTGTGTATGCAGCATGGACAAATGCACCAGCCATCTGCCGTCTTCCCCCACATTTCCCCAAAATCCCACCCTAGGAACTGCCCCCTCTGCCTTCCTGAAGCTTGATCAAATTAGTAAGGAACAAGGAAATTCAGGACCTTTTGATCAGGGACTTCATTATTTGAAAATATTTTTACCTTTTGGAATTTTCTAGAACTAGATCCTAACTAATCTCTTAGTGTTAATGGTCTCCAATCAATGACCAAGTCAACAAATGTTTATTGAGCATAGACCATGGCAGGCACTGGGGTTCCAGGGAGAGCCAAGACCCAGACTCACCCTTGATGGTCACAGTGACTTTCAAGAACCGAGGCATGACTTCTAAATATTCAATGAGCTGGCGAAATAGAGCCTTGGAGAAACACTCAACGTTCAAGCTTCATAATGCTCTCTCCTCCGCTTAACCCGCTTCCTTTTGGTGCCTCTACTTGTCAAAATGGTTTTTGTTAAATATTAAAATATCAAGGATGTTCTTTCTTTTAGGAGATTTCTCAACAGGGCTTTATGTTTCTCAAAAGAACAGAGATGTCCAAATCCAGCACCTACATAGAGCAGAACGATGGGCACACTCATGTTGACAGCATGTCTGAGGTTGAGTGACATTAAATTATTTTTCAGGCTTAATTAAGCCTGAAGCCCACAAACCTAAGCCACCATTTATTATAGAAGAGGAAAGCAAGTGACTTGAAATAATGAAGAAAAACCGCAGAACAGCATCTTAGGATTTTGTCAGAAGACACTGAATCCTCCTGTAAAAATCAAGACAACAGGCCCCAAATGGAGTCACTTATGCTAAGCCCCACGTCACCAAATGGAGACTTAACGTAATGGCAGTTTCGGCTCTCCCAGAAAGGGAATCTTAAACCAGTCAATCAGGAATCATCATCACAAGTCAGGCAATATCCTGATAGAGCCCTGCTTTCCCCTAAAGGAAAGCGACCTTGCAATAGCCAACCCGATGTTTTGTCTAGTGTGACTTCCTTGTTCCTGCTCTCTTCCTCCTATAAAAGTCTTTCATTCTGTACAGCGCCTCAGAGCTCCTTTCCATCTGCTAGAGGAGATGCTGCCCATTTCATGAACAAGGCCAATAAGATCTTTCAAGTTTACTCTGTTGAATTTTGTTTTTTAACACTCCAAAGACAGCCAATAGCAAAATTAACCCCAAAGACCTAATACCTATCCTTCTACTGCAGTAGAGTGGCTAAGACCATCTCCCCTGGCCTGAGGCTGCTTTTGGAAATCCAGCGGGCTCTGCCCCTCCCACGTGAAGCGCTCTCCTGCCTTGCGCTCAGTACCAGCTCCACAGTGGGGACCACCAGCTGGGCTCTATTTCTTCAGATTGTCTCCCTTTCCAGCCTCACAGAAATGTCATTGCCTTTTCTGAGATTTCTGAGAATTCCCAGGGGCCTCATGGTCTCCAGCATGAGCTTCTGGAACAGGGTAAATTCACAGATCCGCTTGCTGCCCTCAGGCCTGGTCCCTGCTTAGACTATCAACCAGACCTGAAACTCTGCCCGTCTCCATAACTGCCACTGAAAGCGTCTCACACAAGGGAGTGTGTGTGAGTGTGTGTGAGTGTGTGTGTGTGTGTGTGTGTGTGTATGTGTGTCAGAGTCTGTGGGTAGCTTGGTAAAATGGAGGGGTCTAACTCTAACACTCCCCCTGCATTACATCATTCATAACGTCGGCGAGACCTGTCCCCACAAGTCTTCTAGGTGCCCTGCGTGCCAGGCACACGCTCCCTGTCTTCTCTCACTTCCCTTCTTGCCTTCCGCCCTTCCTCTGACCTACAGCTCAAATTCTTCCCATTTGTTTATGTGGAACAATGTCGCTCTCCTCAGCCCATGCCCCTGGACTGAGCACCAGGCCTCCCTCTGCACAGCTGAGGACTCGGCTTACACAGCCAGTTAAGCACGTAGTCAGAGGCCAGCTTCCTCCCGTGGACCAAGTGGTGTGGTAGTTTCCAGTTGTGTCCACAGATTCTCTGACACCTCTCCTTCCGGAGGCGAGCACCTAATTCCCCTCCCCGGCAGTGGGAGCTGAACTTAGTGACTCACTTGCCACAGATGAAATGTGGCAGAAGGGACATGTGATTTCCCAGGTGAGCACGTAAAAGGTGCTATGGCTTCCCCTCCCTCTCAGATCACACGCACTGGGGCAAGCCAGCTGCCATGTCACAAGGACACTCAAGAGAAGCTCCTCTCTTCTCTTCCTCCATTGCTAGTTCTTCCCACCAGACACAGTTTAGGGTCAGAGTGCAAAGTGTGGTAGAGTTTGGGGCGGGGGGGGGGAGGTGCTGGGTCACAGCAGAGGAGTAGGAAGAACAATCAATACCAAGGTGACCAAGTGCAGGGGAGCAGGGCACAGGCTCTGGAGTCACAAAAACCTGGGTTTGAGTCCCAGCTCTACCTTTTATTACAAGCCCCTTTAAGCTTCTGAAGCATCAGGTTGCTCATCTGTAAAATGGGGCATTAGCTCCTTCAGAAAGACGCTCTGAGGAGTAAGTAGACTGAGGCACAGTTAGGCTGGGTGTGAGGCCTGGCCCAATGTAAGCACTCCTTGGTAGTAGTAATTATGATGGTGCTGAGTATTGGCTGAGCACCTACTATGCATGCATCAGGCTCTGTGGTAGCTGCATTACACACATTATCATATAATTATTGATATGATATGATATCTTAATCTTCACACACCAACTCAATAAGGTTGACAAATTGTAGTGGTTGAATAGTATCTCCCCAAAAAGATATGTCCAAATCAGAATCCCAGATACCTGTGAATGGTGTGACCTTATTTGGAAATAGGGTCTTTGCAGATGTAATTAAGTTAGGGATCTTGGGATGAGATCAGTTTCAATTTAGACTAGGCCCTAAATTTCATGATAGGGGTCCTTATAAGAGAAAGGAGAAGGATGTTTGAGGCCCAGAGGAGGGAAGAAGGCCACGTGAAGATGGAGGCAGAGGTGGGAGTTATGGTGCCACAAGCCAAGGAAAGCCAGAGCTGGAAGTTTTCTCCCCTGGAGCCTCTGGAGGGAAGCACGGACTTGCTGACACCTCAAGTCTGGACTTCTGGCTTCTATGATTACGAAGAGAATGAATTCCTATTGTTTTAGGCCACCAAGTTTGTGGTCATTTGTTACAGCAGCCCTGGGAAACTAATACATATGTTTTTATCCCCACTTTACAGATGAGGAAATGAAAGTGAACTAACTTGCTTAGGGTCTGTTTTTATGCAAAGCACTGATTTACGCTAGATAAACATGAAGCTACTGAGTGCCTGTAAGAGAAAGGATCAGGAACCAACAGAGGAAAATTAGGACAAACGTGTAGCTCCATGCCTCCACTGGAGGAAAGGAAAAGGAGTCCACATCATTTCACTTAATGTGTGACTTCTCACAAATACCAAGCTCGTTTAATTAGGTCAGCAAAAACCCTCCTGGAAGGAGAAAGCTAGCAAAACAGAACCCAGGGTGACATGTAAAACAGCTCAGCACAAATCTGTGGAAGAGACCAGACCAGCCAGAACCAGCGCTGAAGACTGATGATTAGACCCTTGGGAGACTTTGAGCAGATTAAATTAATAGAGCAATTAGGGGCAAGGAAGCAGGCTAAGCCTCTTAAAATCTAGGAATTGATGGAGAAAATTTCAGGACAACTTGGTTTGTAGGAAAGACTCAGGTCGCAAACTTTAATTTCTCTTTGGTTCCTTTTTAAGATGCTGAAATGGCAGGTCTAAAGAGCAAGAAATAATCACAGATTTCTTCTAAAGTGAAAACAGCAGGGAATCATTAACTTTTAAGGTCTACTCATTTCCCAAGGAGCCAAGGAGCCCTGCCTGATCTTGAGGGTTTAATCCACTTACACACAGGGGAAAGATTTCTGCGAACCTACACCATTATCATCCCAAGAGGCTTCTCTTGCCTTTCTTCTGAAAAACAATTTGCACTTTCCATAGCTGCAAAAATAAATGCTCAAAGTACAAAACTTGGAAAACTTGAAAAGGCACAAAGAAAATAAAAGGAAAAAATAAGCACCATAATCCCACCTCCAACATATTAAAATATTTTCTTCTGGTATTTTATATATAGTTACAGATATAAATATATAATTCAAAACCAAGCGGACTGTAGCTGCTCCTGCATGTTCATGGGAGGGGTGGGGTGCGTGCATAATGCATATTTATGGAGAAAACAACAGCTAACATTTAATAGTATTTACTTTGTGCCAAACATAATTCTAAGCACTTTGTACATATTAACTCTAAGAAACTTTTGCCTATTACCAAGTCCAAAGATACTCTTCTGTATTTAACTCATTTGATTCTCAACGACCCTCTTCAATGGTAGTGTCACCCCCATTCTGTATATAAGGAAACTGAGGCTCGTGAAGACCAGTGCCCCAAACCACACAGCTGGTGAGCGGCGGAGCGGGGTGCGTCCCAGCCTACTCGGGAAGCATTCGCTGCTGCCTTCCTCTTAGACCGGGAGGTGGGAGGGACTCACGGTTCAGAGATTCCCCTCGTTGATCTCTTTTGTCCCAGACTGACGTCTGCCAGTCATCAAGGAGAAGAGGTTCGTAATCTTGGGGTGGGGAGCACGTGTTAAGGAAGGGGTGAGGGAAACTGAAGCGAGGAGAGCCTAGAGTGGGGGCGGGCCCTGCCCTGGCGCCGCCCTACAGGTGGGCAGCCCCCGCCCACCGCCACGCCCACCCCCGCCCACGGCCTGGGTCGGTCCCTCAGAGCCTGGGGCGGGTAGCCTGAGATGCTTGCAGTAGGAGAGTTAGTCACGCAGCACTCTGAACGTTAAGAAAAGTCTGCCACACACATGTTTGCCCAGGGCAGCAGCTGGTTTTGGAGAAATTCAGGGAAATGACTGAATCCCACGTCTGAGCTGGGGCAGTGGAGGGGGGAAGGGGGAAGAGAAGCCTCAGCGCGTTGAGAGGCCGCAGGCAGCAGTGAGCCCCTGGGAATCTGGATAAATCTTGAACAAGACATTGTACATTGTACTCTCTATAAACACGGACCAGAGGATACGACCAATTCTGTCTCAAGCCGAAAGGGCTGAATGATCTCAGCCGACATCTGGAAGAGAGAGAGAAATTCACACATGCATATACATACATGCTCTCTATAACATGTGTATTATGTGTTGTATGTTATATATTATGTATACGACACAAAACGTGTACGAGTAGATATGTAAATAATTCTTTACAAAAAGTGACATTATCATATATAATGTAATAAATCTATAATATACAGTATATATGTGACATGATTACATTATATAACATACATATTATATGACAAGTACACAACAAAATATACACATTTTATATATGATCTACAAGCACACACTGATATAATTTTTATTAAAATGTAATATTACATGTGGTTTTTGGTTTTTTTTGATGTGGACCATTTTTAAAGTCTTTATTGAATTCGTTACAATATTGCTGCTGTTTTATGTTTTTGGTTTTCTGGCCACAAAGCATGTGGGATCTTAGCTCCCTGACCAGGGATCGAATCCACACCCCCTGCACTGGAAGGCAAAGTCCTAACCACTGGACCTCCAGGGAAGTCCCAAAATGTAATATTACATGTGGTTTTAACCTTCTTTCCCATTAATTTTTTTTATAAAAATGGGACATTATTATATATACAATTTTGTGGGATTTTTACTTAGAAATATACTGTGAATATTTTATCATCTTAGTAATATTCTTTTACAATATGATTGTTAACATATTTTTATATTCTATGTGGAGCATCAAAATTTGCTTAACCAGTCTCCAATTTATTTGGTTATTTGGGCTTTTTTGAGTTTTTGTTATTATAAATATGCTGTTAATGAACTTCTTATAAATAGATCTCTGATTTGACATGTAGTGCCGGCACCAGTCAAGGCCTGACAAGAAACAGGTGGCATGCTAAAACTGAGTAATTGAGGGACGTCTAATAAAAGGACAACATACAAATGTGTGAAACCAGCCACGGATGGTGCATGCAGTGCTGGGGGCTACTACCACCCCTAGACTGGAGGGGGCAGGGAAGGAGCAGTTATCAGAACGTGCAGAGGTTGGTGTTTGGGGAGGGTCACCTGGTAGGAGGTGTGGCCTTTGGTGCAGAGATGCAGCAAGCCCAGGCAGCACAGGAAGCCAAAGAAACAGTAACCTCACCCTCTTCCCATCCTCCCAGCTCCTTCCCATGACTCTCATTAGCAGGACCCAGCCACAAGCCAGAGGCCAGTCCACACAGCTCAGGCCCCAGGGGCACAGAGGGATGGAGAAGAGTAGACAGTGGATCTGGAGAAGCAAACTGAGGCTAATGCACCATAAAGAAATACGTTAATTTCATACCCAATAGCAGTGTAAAAAGGCACCTATTTCTCCATAATACCCATGTAGGTACTGGGCATTACCACTTGTAGGGGGCTGAATAATGGCTCTCAAGAATATCAGATCCAAATCCCTGGAACTTCTAAGTGTTACCTTACATAGAAGAAAGGTCTTTGCAGATGTGATTATGTTAAAGATCTTGAAATGGGGAGGTTATCCTGGATTATCCAAGTGGGCATCATGAGTGTCCTTATAAGAGAAGGGCAGAGGGAGATTTGACACAGAGCAGAGATTGGAGTCATGTGGCCACAAGCCAAGGAATGCCAACGGCCATCAGAAACCGGAAAAGGCAAGGAGTGGATTCTCCCCTAGAGCCTCCAGAGCGAGTGTGGCCCTGCTGGCACTTTGACTTCAACCCACTGAATAAACTGAGTTTGTGATAAATTTTTACAGCAGTCATGGAAAACTAATACACCACTTTTTTCAATCTGTGCTAGTCATGGGGTTAGGGAGTAGGAGAATGTTTCATTATTGCTTCACTTTCTATTTCTCTTGTTGCTTGTGAAGTCAAATACTTTTTTATGTTTAGTTTTCTTTTGTAGAATCGCCTTTGTCTGTGGCAGGGGTGAGGGTGGCAGTAGGATTCATCTTTTTCTGCTTGGTTTGTGGAGTGTTTTATATCATAAGCTACCAACTGCTGGTTTGTTTCCCAAACATTTTAGTAGGTTTGTTACTTTTTATAGGTGGCTTTGGTGTTTTGATACAATGGAACTTAAAATTTTTATGTGGTCAAACCTTTTAATCTTTGCCTTTTTTTTTTTAAAGAATGCCTACTCTTACCACTTTTTTAAAATCATTTTATTTAGTTAGTTAGTTAATTAGTTAGTTACACCATGTCTTAGTTGCGGCAGGAGGGCTCCTTAGTTGCAGCATGTGGGCTCCTTAGTTGTGGCATGCAAACTCTTAGTTGTGCCATGCAGGTGGAATCTAGTTCCCTGACCAGGGGTCGAACCCGGGCCCCCTGCATTGGGAGCGCAGAGTCTTATCCACTGTGCCACCAGGGAAGTCCCTGCCTATATGTTTTAGAATGATGCCGATTTCAACATGATTACATAAATAGGACTTAGTCTATTTTACAGTTTCTTTTTAACCTCTAATTTTTATCTTCCAACTAACTAGTACTGGTCACCTAACAACTGATAGTGGTAAAAAAAATATGTGTAGAGCAGAAAAAGAAGTATTAGTCAGAAAAGCTTACAAAGCTTGCAAAAATGGAGGGGATTAAAAACATATGGTTCTTCATTGTATTATGTATCAGCAGGTAGTTGGCAGAAAATACTTGAATCTATCATGTATTATTGAACCAGTACCGTTATTTGTTGCTGTGGACTTAACCATTGTCAGTTCTGCGAATTTTTGTCCCAAACAGAAGCTAAATATCCTGGCTTTCACTACTATACCACACTTCCGTGGCTTAGCAGTGGTAAAGCTTTATTGCAACTTTTTTTTTTTGGCCACACTGCGAGGCATGTAGAATCTTAGTTGCCCTACCAGGAATTGAACCCATGCCCCCTGCAGTGGAAGCTCGGAGTCTTACTCGACCGCCAGGGAAGTCCCTTTATTGCAACTTTTGAACTTGGGCCTGAGACTGAAATTTTTCTGGATGAGAACTTCCCTTTATTATTTTTATTTATTTATTTATGTATGTATTTATTAAGCAGTCATTATTATTGAACATTGAATAGCTTTGAAATTTCTGCGGACTTGATAATGCTTCTTAATGAATTCAATCTAAAATTAAAAGACAAAACAGTGTTTACTGAAAAACTTATGTACTGCAATGAGGTCATCTTGATAGTAACTAACAGTACTTGGATCACAAGTAATGTCAGACGGCTTTATACAGTTTCTATGTTTTCAAAAATTAAAGTGAGACATGACATCTCCATTGCCACACAGATTTTCAGTGGGTATATTTATACATTCAGCTCATACTATAGTTCCAGAAGCATTTTTTGAACGTCCATGCAAGGATAAAGGGACTTTCCATATTTCAAAATCCATTTATCTGCAATTGAGGAGCTTCCACATAATCTTCAATTGGAAGTGATTAATCTGCATTATAACAACATGCTCAAAGGCAAATAAGAATGGAACAAATAGAATTCTAAAAATGCCTTCCAAACAATGAATATGCTCAATTAAAATTGTATGCTTCAAAATTGGTATCAGTATTTGGTAGCACCTAGCTGTGTGAAAAGACATTTTCAAAGATAAAATACATAAAATCCCATTACAGATCAGTAATAACAGATAAATATTTGCAATAGATTTCTATATCCACTATTGGGAACACTAACTTTGAACCCCCATTAAGCAAAATGTTATCCTCTCCCAAAACAGAATTCCATTCTTACCATTAGTAGACCTATGTCACAAAAAATTGTATTCATTTATTATCATTGTTTTGTTGTATTATTACATTTTGAATTTTGTCAGTAAGAATTTTATGGCAATTTGTATTCTCTCTTGTTGTATAAGTGCCTAGATAATATTTTCAATTTTACCTCTTGGCCTACAAAGCCCATAATATTTACTATCTAGTTCTTAACAGAAAAAGTTTGCTGACCTTGGATTTAGAGGATGTACACCAAAATGTCAACAGTGGTTTTTCCCCAGTATTTAGATTATGAATATTTTAATTTACTTCTTATTCTTGCTATTTGCATTTTCTCATTTATCAACAATGAACACGTATTAACCATGTAATAAAGAAAATAAGCTACTTATAAAATCAGTTCTAGAAACTGCTCCTCCAATCAAGTTGATACATGCATCACTAAAAAAAGTTCTCCATTCCGTAAAGTAGGCTCACTTCTATGGAATTCATTGTCTTTCGCATCAGGTGTGGAAAATTGCAATAAAACTGAGGACTTCCTATGAAGAGAAGCCCTTGTGTTTTGCTCAGAACCACATCAGAGCAGAGAATTTCCAGGAGGACACTTCACCTGCCACAAGGCCGAATCAGATTTTTCAGAAGCCCCACTCAGCCTTATGAGGAGAAAGCAGAATGGATGGGCTGTGGAGTCCCCTCCCAACACAGCATCTGACATCCCACCACTTGAGATGCTCTATAGCAGATTGCACATTTGATTGGAAGTAACTATCCCGAGACTGATCCACGATCACAGGTTAGAGAGGATCAGGGCTGCTGAAGGGATGGAAAATGAGCTCTGTCCATTTTGCCCAGTAACAATCTGTGCCAGTGGTGGTCTGGTGTGGTAGTTTGCAAACCTTTTATCTGTTTTCAGAAGAAACTATACACTGAATTCCAACATAAAAAAATCCATTTTTATCTGTATAAATTTATTTTATAATTTCAAGTGGCAATATTTACCATTTATAGTAATCAAACAGCAAGGGAAATGAGGCTATTCAGATAAAAGTTAAAATTAGATTTAGACTGGTCTCAGCATCAAGTCTGTCCTCCTGCATTATGTTTCTGTTGCATGGAATCAATAAAATCCCAATTCCCATAAGCATGTGATTGCAAGCAGTAACAGCTTTTAACTGCTTGCTCTGCAACCTTGAGATACCCTTCAATTGAACTCATCTAAAATCTTAAAAGTAGTAGAAAATGTTTGTCTTAAGAATGTAATCACTAACATTCTCTTCCAATTGCCAATATTGCTTATCATGAGTATAAAAGTCAATCAAGTAGCATCCAAAACTATAATAAATATTAAAATGAATATACTTTAATATATTCAATATTAATATTTAAATAAATATTAAAATGAATCTAAATATGGTATGTTTACCATCTGGAAGTGCCAATTATTACACAACTCACTATTGTGCTGGGTTCGAGTTTAAGTGAATGGATATGCACAGATCTGAATATTTTTAAGAAAGGAGAATAGGGCTTCCCTGGTGGCGCAGTGGTTGAGAGTCTGCCTGCCGATGCAGGGGACACGGGTTTGTGCCCCGGTTGGGAAGATCCCACGTGCCGCAGAGCGGCTAGGCCCGTGAGCCATGGCCACTGAGCCTGCGCATCCGGAGCCTGTGCTCCGCAATGGGAGAGGCCTCAACAGTGAGAGGCCCCAACAGTGAGAGGCCCGCGTACTGCAAAAAAAAAAAAAAAGAAAGAAAGGAGAATAGAGTTATGAACTAATCAATATTGTTAAGGAAGGTCATAGAAGCATATAGTATGTACTCAATAAACATTTGTCAACTGAATGGATGAATGAGATTTTCTCTACAAAAGGCAGCACAAGTTTGTGCTGTGATGGTCTCTGCCATGTTGAATCTAATTATGGAACATCTGAATGTACCTGTTTGTGTTTGTGTGTGTTTGTTATAGTTTTTAGAAACCATATAGTAAAGTACGTAGTTACAAACGAAGTCTCTGGAGTCAGAGTCCCTGCATTCAAATCCCAGTGTTACTATTTACTAGATATATGGACTCGGAATAACTGCTTAACTTCTTCTCTGTGCCTTAGTTTTCTCATCTGTAAAATGAGGATAAAATAGCACCCACTTCACAGGTAGTTGTGAGGATTAAATGAGTTATTCATGTAAGTAACTTGAGAAAGTTTTGCTATTTAAAGCCAGTAAAATAATTATATATATACTAAGGAAATGTAAATCAAAAGCAAATGTTTACAGAATTCTCCAAGGAATCCTAAGATCTCAGGGAACATAGTTTGAGAGAGTGAGTGCTTGTGAATCTCAAAGCAAGATGACCTCCTCTTGTTTGGTTGCTTAATTTATCCCAAAGGAACCTCCGGTGGGTTTCCTCACCCCTGCTTGGACCTGATTCCCAAATTTTCATTTCTATCCTATGCATAACCAAGTTTCCTCTGTAAAAAGGATGGTGTAATAGTTTCCTAGGGCTGCTCTAACAAATTAGCACGAACTAGATGCCTTAAAACAACAGAAATTTATTCTTTCACAGTTCTGGAAGCCAGAAGTCTGAAATCGAGGTTTGGCAGGGCCATGTTCCCTCTGATACCTGTAGGGAATCCTTCCTTGTCTCATCCTAGCCTCAGATGGTTTGCCAGCAATCTCTATCATTCCTTGGTTTATAGATGCATCACTCCAATCCTCCGTCTTCACATGTGTTCCTTGTGTCTCTTCACATCCTCTGTGTCCAAATTTCCCTTTTTATAATGACACCAGTCCGACTGGATTAGGGCCCACCTTAATGAGCTCATTTTAACTTGATTACCTCTGTAAAGACCCTATCACCAATTAAGATTACATTCTGAAGTACTGGGGGGCAGGACTTCAAAATATCTTTTTGGGGAGACATAACCCATAACTGATGGCAACAAAGAATGTCCAAGGTGCCAGGGTTTGGATGACTGCTAAACAACCTAGGTGGCCCAGAGGGACTGGACAGGCCTAAGGGCTATGCAAGGGTTTGAGTCCCTGCACCTAGTTGGAGGAGGGAGCTAGCATGCGTTGTGTGCTCTTAGCGCACAGTGCTGTATCAAGCACATCGCAAACACCAGCTGTTTGCAAACACCACCTGTTAAATGCGCATTATCCTCTTGTGTTGCAGGTGTTATTTTGACCATTTTACAGATGAGAAAACTGAGGCCTGGTGAGGTCAACAGACTAGTACTCAATCAGTTTGGGATTCTGGCTATGGTCTACTGGAGAAACTGGGGTTTGTTATTTATGCTGGTGACTATGTCACTTCCATTCCCACTTTATTCCTGGACTGTTGGTGGGTTTAGAATCTAGTCAGTGATTACGGTGACAGTCAGTCCCCTCTCCTAGTTTTAGATATGACTCACTGGGTCACATCTTTTATCCAGATTTAACCATGAGCATTATGTGAAAGCAGAAGTGAAATATTTTGCCCTTTTTCCCAAAGGTATCACAACTATCAGAGATTTATGACTAGGCACTGAATTGAAATGCTGATTTCGGAGTGCCTAACATGTGCTGAAGGTGTTTTTATTTTTATTTTATTTACTTTTTTAATAAATTTATTTATTTTGGCTGTGTTGGGTCTTCAATGCTGCATGCGGGCTTTCTCTAGTTGCTGCGAGCGGGGGCTACTCTTTGTTGCAGTGCGCAGGCTTCTCACTGTGGTGGCTTCTCTTGCTGCGGAGCACGGGTTCAGTAGTTGCGGCACATGGGCTCAGTAGTTGTGGCTTGCGGGCTCTAGAGCACAGGCTCAGTAGTTGTGGCGCATGGGCCTAGTTGCTCCGCAACATGTGGGATCTTCCTGGACCAGGGCTCAAACCCGTGTCCCCTGCATTGGCAGGAGAATTCTTAACCACTGTGCCACCAGGGAAGCCCTGAAAGGTGTTTTTAAATAAGAATAACCTGGAGACTCCATGCCACCGAGACATGTGTCAGATATGGTACCAAGAATCATCCAGGGCTTACCCTGTGCCAGGCCGAGTCTAAGCGTGTACGTATATTTTCTCATTTAATTATCAGAAAATGCCTGATGAGACTGGTATTTTAGTTCCATTTCCAGATTAAAAAATGGAGACTCATGGTCCGATTGAATCTTTTGTAAGTGGGAAAGGCAGGATTTGTCTGATTTGAAAGCCTATGCTCTGAATCTTGACTATTCCCCCAGTTACACACAACAACAACCAAAAAAACTCAGCACTCAGCAGAGTTCAGGTTCAAGGGAATGCAAAGACCTCCGCTGGAGAGTGTTCACACCCTCTCTCCAGACCAGAGAAGGGGCCTTCCCGCCTCCCACGTGGTACTACAGGAATGGCTCACGGGCCAGGGGCCCTCTCCCCAGCTGGACCAGGTGGTTATTTTGCAGCTGAGCGTCAAAATACACAGACTGAGGTTTCTCTGCTGCATTTCCTTTGTCCTCCCCCACCCACGCCCGCCCTCTCTCACCTTGTGCTTATTAACACAGCAGGCTTACCCAGCACCTTTTATTTTTAGGATCTTAGAATGTTTGAACAAGACATTTGTATTATGTTCATGTGCTCATGACTGGGAAAATCAGAATCACAAAGGCTCTTATGATCATGATGACTTAGATGGTTATGCAACAAACAATTCAAGATAAAAGCCTTGGGGAGGTGGATAGGGTGCTGCCGCAGATCTGTCCCCAGGCCTCAGGGCTTGCTGATCTGGGTGAAAACAGCTCCTACCTTCCAGGGCCCTGCCTGCCTCTGCTGCAAGGGCGTTATTGACAGGCAGGGAGGCCGACAGCTGGGCTGCCTCAAAGTCATGCTCACCCGCGTTAGCCATTTTAAGCCGTTTAAAATTCATTTCAAATACTAGGAATAGCAGTTTGTCACTTCCTCTGTTGTTGTTGTTTTTTCCCACGGACATATTAATATGGATGTGGCTAGCAGGTTCCAAGCTCTGAATTGAGCTCATTAAGTCACAGCTGGCTGGGAATACATGTCAATCTATGCCTTTATTTGTCAAGCTGGTTTTATAATGAAATGAAAGTGGACTCCTCCAGACACCCCCTTCCCTGAAAGCAAAGCCGCTCTACCCTCTGGGGAGTGGGTACCACTGAGCTCTGATGATGCTCTTTTCTCAGAAGAAATGCATATATGATTTCAGTAATTAAAACATTTAATTTGGTGATTATCCTCACGAAAAGAAACCACTTGAATTAACCCTGGTGGGGGAACATTCCATCCAGCTGTTAGAACCAGGGCTTTCTGCCCCCTCATCCCACCTCCTTTCCGTTGAGGGAACAGCCCACCTGCTTGGGGACGTTCCCTTGTCACTCACCATATACCAGTTTTCTGAGTGGAAGTGTGGCTGGCCAGATGGCCCGCAGCATTACTCACTTTCCTCTGCTGAAACACATGGTTCCATTTCTGAAACACAGTATTTATTTTTAAAAAGAGCTCAAGAAAAAGCTGATTCATTGTTACTCCAGAGGAACTCCTTAAGGGAAGATAATACCCTTAAGAGCAGACATTTCGTGAAAACCTTTTTGGTTTAAATAAAACGACCTGCTGTGTCAAATACATTCACCTGGGGAGCTTGTTAAACAAGGGGATTCCCAGGTCCACCCCTCCTGAAACGGGAACCTAGGCAGGGGCCCAGAATCCGGCTTTTAAACAAGCTCCCTGGGGGATTCACTTGCATCCTGAAGTTTGGGAGCCACTGGGGTAGGGGGGAGACACCCACTCATCATCAGTGCTGGGTTGGGTTGTAACAGTGAGTCAGGCGGGGAATGATGGGCCCGAGCTCACCTGGCAGCCTCTGCCAAACTAGAAAATGATGTGCAGTTAAGCTTTTCACGAGGCAGTTAATCAGTTCACCCCCTCTTGTACCTCAGAGCCAGCCTTTGTGTCCCTGGGTAATCAGGAAAGTCACCAAGACTCCCCAAGTAATGTGGCCTGGAGGATGACAGAGCAGAAGCCCTCAGATGTTGTCTGTCAACCCAGAAAACAGAACAGGCTGAGTCCTCCAGCCTCACCCCAACTGGGTTCTAACTCTCAGAAGCTGCTGAGGAAGAGCCCGGCATACCCGCAGATGTTTTTGTAGTGGTTCCCAAATGTCAGTCCAACCCAGGGTCCGGACCTGGACCGTCCAGAGAGCTTATTAAAAATACAGATTTCTGTGCCCCAGCCCTGAGGCACTGATGGAGAGTGTCTTGGAGTCTGGGTCCTGAAATCTGTATCCATGGCAATCTTTCCTGGGGATCAGGAACCACTGTGAACAGAGAGTACCGCTTGTTGGATCATGAGGATATTAGAAATAAACCTACAGAGAAGTCAATGTAAAGAAAAAAAACTAGACATCAGATGGCAGGGGAACCATGATCCTGCAGCCCTAGATTGTACCAGACGTCCTCATAAGGGGAAGGCAATCGATGAGAACTGAAAAGAAAGACATCCCTTTAAAAGGGGTAATTCACATTTGTTTTGCTCCCTTTTAACACTGGCAGCTTCCAGAATGATGGAGAGGGTGGGATGAAGAAGATTCTAACTGCACAGGCTGCTGGCTCCTATGAGGGGATTTCTTTTTTTTGAAGGGGTATTTCCAGTGGTGTGTTATAAGTGGGTGCTCGGGGAAAAAAAGAAAGAAAACGCCCTGATTTGTAATGTTGGCTGATTTCCCTGGAGTGAATCCTTCCTCCGTGGCCTACTTCAAGCTAGCAATGGGATGTCACTGAGCGTGAAGTTGGGAAGAGATAGGTACAGTTGGCTCTCTCTGCTGGCAGAAGCTCGCTCCAGCACACCTCGGGATAGGCCCCAAATTCAAAGGAGACCTTCCTGAAAAAATCCAGCAGTATCTGCAGCAACATCACCATGCTGGAATCCCTGTGGGAGGGAGACAGGCAGAGTAACTGGGAAGGCAGAATAACACCACCTGTGTGGTTCAGAGGTTCTCCTCACCAGCTGTGCGGACATTGCCGGGTACCGCGCCAGGAGCCACGCTCAATGCCCAAGCACAAACTCCCCAACCAAAAGCCAGCCCCTCGCCTAAGGCAGAGCCCAGTTTCCCAAGGAAGTGGGGACATGCAGCGGAAACGGGAACCAATAACTTCAGGTGGGAGAAGGGGGTTCTTTCTTTTTGAATTCTGCTCATAAACACTCATTAAAGACCGAGAGTTCACAAAAAAGGAAATGGAGCTGTTGCCCCGAAGCCCTGGTATCCGGACAAGCAGATTCTGCAACGTTAGGGGGAGGGGCTTGGGATGACACATTCTGCACAACCTGAACTGGAGTGGAATGGAAACTATCCAGTTAATCGTTCAAATCTGTGTCTAAGGAACCATGATGCTCAGTTATGCATTTCAAGTACTTTCAAAAACTGCTCTGGAGATGTGAAACCCATGATCGAGAGAAAATTAGCACTGATTTTCCTAAGTAGGTGAAAATGCATCGGGTAAATAATGGGAAAGAAAGCAGAGGTTTCTGGGAATTACCTCGCCTGCATGAGTGAAGAAAGAATGAGGTGGGGTGGGAGGAAATGACAATGCAAATCCCAGATTTGATGGGAAATATCTTTCGTGCCCCTGGTCCTCAAGAAGAGCTGGTTGGTCCTGAAACAAAAGCAACCAACGCTGTACAACTCTGCTCTGTTCCTACGTTCCCTTAATGTGTTGGACAGATCCGGAGTGAAAGACAAGGGGTAGAGGGAACGCAGAATGCAGGGATCACTTTATTTTCAAGCCACTTCCTGTTGTGAGACCACAAGCCTGGAGCGTGTGGGTGCCCTTGTGTGTTTATGTTTGGGGTGGGAGTTAGGGAAAGCTAGTAAAATCCCAGTTTACCAAAAATCAAGCAAGTGAGATCCTGCTGTACGATGATCTGCTATACATGTTTGCTGGTGGGATCGGCTGACAGACCGTGATGCGCTGGGACCAGCTGGGGCACTGGCTGGTGGGAGCCACACATGCACATCTCTTCCCAACCTGACATCAGCGACATGACACTGACAGCTTGAAATCGGCCACAGCAGGATTTACACTGTAGTAATTGGCAGATCCTGGGTCATTGGTCCATGGAGAGCTGGATATTACAGACCTACCACCACACACTGTGGGCAAGTTACTCTAATGAGAGGTTGGATCATAACTGTGTCGCTTAGTGTGCTCAGGCCACCGTCACAAAATACCACAGACTGAGTGGCTGAAACAACAGACATTTTTTTTCTCACAGTTCTAGAGGCTAGAAGTCCAAAGTCAAAGTGTCAGCAGGGTTGGTTTCTCCTGAGGCCTCTGTACTTGGCTTGCAGATGGCCACCTTCTCGCAGCATCTTCACAGGCTTTGCTCTGTGCATGCCCGTCCCTGGCATCTCTTCCACTTCTTATAAGGACACCAGTCAGATTGAATTAGGGCCTACTCATAAGACCTCCTTTGACCTTAATTACTTCTTTAAAGGCCCAATGTCCAAATACAATCACATTGGGTGCTCTGGCTTGAGGTGCCTCTGGTCAGAATGCCCAGGAGCATGAATCTTCCTTTCTGACCCTAACAGATAGCCCAGCTCACCTCAGTCCTGCCACACCACCCTCTGCTTCTCCACCATCAGCTGCAGACTCTTGCCTATTCTCCGTCAGTCCCTTCATCCCCCAATCCTCGCTGTGTCCGCTGTGCTGCAGGCACTGTGCTAGCACTATGGGCGTGGCAGTACAAGTGGCAGCCTAGTCCCTGGACACCTACACAAGCCATTACAACTGTGATGCTCCCTTGAGATAGAGCATGTCGTGGGAAGACAGAGTGCACTGACCCCAGGGAAGTGCTGTTTGAGCTGAGATCTGAACCAGTGAGTAGGGTTAGCTGAGTAGGGAGGGGGTTAAGCGTGGGGGACACAGAGCAAGCAGACGTGCAAAGGCACTGAGGTAGAAAGAGCGAGGTGTGTTCTGCCGTCTTCAGGCTGTGCTCCCTTCTCTTGCCCCCGCCCCCACTCCCCACTCCGATGGGTCCTGCTTGGTGGGGAGGTGGCGAGGGGCAAGAAAAAACTCATGGACTGGGAGAAGGTGGAGTGGGGGCTACAGGGCTTGTTAAGAGACTGGAGTCCTCTGTAAGTTTTCAAAAATCTTCAGTGTTTATTAAGAGAATGAGAAAGTTGGAGGGTAAGAGACTATGACCAGAGAGTAGAACTTCCAGAATCAAGATTTAAGAGTGAAGCAGTTCCAGGAGATGATGGAGGCTGGAGGGACCTGCGGCGAGGGTGCTGAGGTGAATGTCATTGAAGGCAAGCAATTCAAGAAACCAAGAGCCTGGAGAGATGCCAGCCTGGGAATTGGCAGGAGTGAGAGGGGGAGAGACCGAGAACAACCTGGGTGAGGAGAGAGCAGAGGAGCTGCAGGAGAGACCCTGTCCAAGACCACAGGCCCATCTGCTCTTGCCATCGCCAGCTGAGTACGTGGGAAAGTTCGAGGGAGGCTGTTGCAGCCTCTGAACCGGGCTCCTCCCCAGTTCCCTGCCTCCGATGGTGAACCGCGCTGCTGTGCGGAGAACGTAACTAGGACTGCGGTAAAGGCCAGGGCCTGGGGACTGAACTTTGAGAAACATCAGGAAAACAGCACTCCAGATTTATTTATGGGAGAGATAAACACTTGTTTGCAAAACTAGGAGTAAATGAAATTTAGAAAGAGAAACACACACTCAGGCATTAGTAGTATTGACTGTACCCTGGCTTCCCAGTCACCCAGGGGCACCCCCGGAGGTGTAACTTCAACAGTAATAAACCACAGGTCTTTGGCCGGCGCCCACCCACCGTTAAGCACCCCAGCCTTCTGCTGGGTCTTTCTCAGTTATTTCTGGGAGCTCTGTATGAATGTTTCTAGATGCTCACAACAGCCCTCTCTGGTCCCACTGGGTGTCCACCACTCTGCTCACTCTGGTAGTCTAGCTTGGAAGTCACCTTCCCTGGGGCCGTTCTCTCTTGAGGACTCTGATGTCCTTGCCAACGGTGCCATCTCCTGGGGCTTCCAGCACTGCTGCTGCCTCTAACAGCTTCCCGGAAGGGCATTGCTTCCCCATGCCTGTTAGTACTGCTGGGACCTCCTCCCCATTGGCTCTGGGCACATCGGCTAATGTACTGAAGGGTGAAGGTGACAGAGCTTTGCCAAAGCCATCCCCTGCTTCAGGTCAAAGTGGGGAGACTGTTTTCCCCCTTTTTTGTGTGTGATCTGAAAATCAGCTAGGATCCCTCTGGCCCTGGCGACTTAACAGGCTGGACCCCTCTGTGCGTGCCCAAGGTGCTCTCCGAGGTCCCTAGAGGAGGCTGGCGCCCTCACAGTCACCTCAGGGCCGAAGCTCCTGGTGTCCCAGTCAGCTCAGTGTGTGGGCCCCTCACCATCTCACACATGCCATTTTCTGTTTCACACCAGCTTGGCCCCGCCACGAACCTCAGCTCATTCTTTGATTTTTATTAAAAACAAAACAAACAAAACCCCCGCCATTCATATAAATGATCTGTGAGATGTGCTAGGCATGACTGGATGCTTAGGAGCGGGGGGAGGTTTATATCACAGCAGTACAACTCACAGAGAGACTGGACTTCCCTTAGTCTTAAACATAACCCACTCGCAATTGTTTATGAGTACACACGCTTTGCAAAACTGTTCAGCAATGTCTAGCCGAGTTGAACGCATGCATACCCTATACCCAGACCCAGCAATTCCATCCCACAAACACGCTACGAATATTCACCAAGACGTGTACAAAAATGACCCTATGTCCATAGTCCCAACAACAGCCTCAAATGAAAAATGCCCAAATGTCCATCTAGAAGTGTCCATCCATAAGTGTCCATCCACACAGAAAGCGTAACTAGGTTGTGGTGTATTTATATAAGGGAATGCCATACAACAGAAAGGAGTGAAATACAAATATAGGCAACAATGAGACTCTCAACTCTTATGTTGACTGGGAGAAGTGAGACACCAAAGAGTAGATAGATTTTTGTATATTTCCATTTATATAAAGTTCAAACCCAGACAGAATGAGTATTGGGTGCTAGAGAGCAGGAGTGGGTGCTGATGCCAGAAGGAGGCATGAACAGGGGCTTCTGGGGTATGTTCTGTTTCTTGATGGATGTACTGGTTACATGTAGGTTCACCTGATGAAAATTCACCAGGCTGAACGATTATGATGGGTCACTTTTCTATATGTGTGTTCTTCTTCAATAAAGTTTACATTAAATAGAGAGCACTCCTGCCACTAAGGGATTTCCCACAGCCATGTGGCCTTCCTCCTTCCCCTCCCACTTTCCACTCACCTCCTCCAGTCCTGTCTGTTGGTCTCTAAGGAACAGGACATGAGCTGTCTCGCTGCCCTGGCTCCTGTCCCCTCAGGGTTCACTCTTCTTGGTCCCCCCCACCCTTCACTTACTCTTTTTGGGGTTTTTTAAAAGATATTTATTTTGATGTGGACCATTTTTAAGGTCTTTATTTAATTTTGTTACAGTATTGCTTCTGTTTTATGTTTTGGGTTTTTGTGGGGTTTTTCAGGGTTTTTTTTTGGCCATGAGGCATGTGGGATCCTAGCTCTCTGGGGACCAGGGATTGAACTTGCACCCCCTGCACTGAAAGGAAAAGTCTTAAGCACTGGACCCCCAGGGAAGTCCCACTTACTCTTTTTTGAATAAAGAGAATTTCCTCCCTAAGACAAGTTCTTGTGCCAGCTTTTAAGAATTTAATTTCTGGGCTTCCCTGGTGGTGCAGTGGTTAAGAATCCACCTGCCAATGCAGGGGACACGGGTTTGAGCCCTGGTCCAGGAAGATCCCACATGCCGTGGAGCAACAAAGCCCGTGCGCCACAACTACTGAGCCTGTGCTCTAGAGCCCACGAGCCACAACTACTGAAACCCGCGTGCCACAACTACTGAAGCCTGCGCACCTAGAGCCTGTGCTCCACAACAAGAGAAGCCACCACAATGAGAAGCCTGCGCACCACAACGAAGAGTAGCCCCCGCTCGCCACAACTCGAGAAAGCCCGCGCACAGCAACGAAGACCCAACACAGCCAAAAATAAATAAATAAATTTTTAAAAAAAGAATATAATTTCCCCCACCTGGAAGGGTTAGACGGGCTCAGGGAGGGGCCAGCAGCCCAGCAGCGCCGCACGGTGGTTACGCCTGGAGCTGCAGGGTCGTCGCCAGTGCACCTTCGGCTTCTGAGACTTGCCAGCTGGGTAGCCATAGAAAAGTGACTTGGCTGATCTGTGCTGCAGATTCCTCTCCTGTGAAAAAGCGACGTTAGCACCGACCTCAAAGGGCTGACCAAGAGGGTCAAACAGACAAACATGTGACCAGCACATAGTAATAGAGGTTGAAAACAGAATCAGGCCATAGAATCAGGCCACGCTGCACTCAGAGTCCAGGCCTCTCTCCAGTCTGAGCTTTACACGCCCCTCCTCTAAGTGATTTCTTTCTCCAGAAGCAAATAGGTCCTAGCTGGACCCACGATTCCTGTCCACAAGCTGTGCCAGACCCAATTAAATTCTTAAAAGGGGTTCCAACTTGGCTGAAGCCAGGACCCTGCTACATAGGTTCTAAAAATATCACTTATAATTAATCAGTTTCTCTCCTCCTTCTTTCTTTTACACACCCACATGTGTGCACACACATGCATTATTCACAACTGGATTTTGAACTTTTAACTCTTCCTACTCTTTTGAGACCCACAGTTGCTACTGACTGTTGGATGCTTACTAGAACAACAACTGAACGAGATGATCAGCTCACAACGTGATAAAACAGAAGCCTCCTCATCTGAGAGACTCGAAGCAGGATGTGGAAGCCATGAAGGACCAAGGGCTCCACAGCTAAGTAGGTGGCCCCACTACGACCACCTGGATTTCTGGGTTCAAAGTCCCTTAGTTCGCATCCCCCAATGCCAAAGTCCCAGAAAAGTGACCAGCCACTGTTGGATGCCTCTCTCGGTGCAGAAACCTATACCCAGGGTGGCAGACAGGTCTTGTCTTAGGAGGATTTCTGCCAGAGTCTCCCCGATCTTCCCTCCGTCAGGTGGGATTGGGGTTCAGTCCTGGGAGAAGGGGATCAGTGGATATGTAGATTCCCCAAAAGCTCTGTAACGGAACTCTGCAAGTGAGGCTGAATACAGTGTTTTAGGAAAAGTTTAGCTACTGTGGCTTTGAAGTGCCACGGCACTGGGTAACTTCCAGAAGATGAATCAAAGCAGTGATTCTCAATGCGTGAGCCTTACAACCCTTTCAGGGGTCCAAGAGGTCCTTCCTTTCCCAATTATACATCAGTGTAAAGCTGGATTCTCTCTTTTTTTAAAAAAATTAATTAATTTATTTTTGGCTGCGTTGGGTCTTCATTGCTGCGCATGGGCTTTCTCTAGTTGTGGCGAGTGGGGGCTACTCTTTGTTGCAGTGCCGGGCTTCTCAGTGCGGTGGCTTCTCTTGTGGAGCATGGGCTCTAGGCGTGCAGGCTTCAGTAGTTGTGGCACGTGGACTCAGTAGTTGTGGCTCGCGGCTCTAGAGTGCAGGCTCAGTAGTTGTGGTGCATGGGCTTAGTTGCTCCGCGGCATGTGGGATCTTCCCAGACCAGGGCTTGAACCCGTGTCCCCTGCATTGGCAGGCGGATTCTCAACCACTGCGCCACAACGGAAATCCCTGGATTCTCTCTTATGCTCAAAGCAAACATATCGCAACAGAAAATAGGTCGCAACAGCTTGGAGGCAGAAGGAGATATTTCAGCCGTCCTCTATGAAGCTGGACATCAGAAAGATTTGTAAAAGTGTAAAAGTGTCACCGTTCTCAATTTTTTTTTTTTTTGGAAAGCAAATTTCCCATAAAAAGTGCTATTTGTGTTAGCATGTTTATTATTGTTATTTTTAAATGCTTACGTATTCTGTAAATGTCTCAGTTTTGATTTCTTATATGGGAAGTCTTAATAGATAAAACCCACATAACCAAGAGCTCTTTGGGATCCCCAATCATTCAGTGAGAGCGCCGAGTCCTAACCACTGGGCTGCCAGGGAATTCCCCAGATTTTCTTCTCAGGAGTCATTAGACTTGAAGACAGAGAGAGGAGGCTGGCCGCCTGGTTGGAATCCTACCTCTGCCACTTGCTGTGTGAACTCCCTGTGCCTCAGTCTCCTCATCTGTAAAATGGGGATAAACAGCCCTACTTCAGAGGGTCACTAATCAGCCTGGCACAGAGTTGAGCACTCACTAAGTGTGAAATATTATTATTCAAGTAAGCATCTATTTAAGAGTTAGGCAGTTACGGCGGTGGTGGTGGAAGGAATATAAACATTCTCATCCCCCTTGAATTAATCGGGTCACCATCTGCAGCAGAAGCAAGTCCTTCTGTTTCTAGGAGGACATGGACACATGCTTTTTGTTTGAGTGATTCCAGTGTGAGGTTCAAAAAAGTTTTTTGGTCTCTGTCCTCATCAACAAGCCGGATTGCAGCTAACAATTTTTCTTGGTGAAAATCCACGAGGCTGGAGGGGAGCAGGGGGAGAAGGGGCAAGTGGAGACACGAGAGGGTGGGAGAAAGGAGTCGGAGACGATAGTCGTCACGAAGAATCCAGAGCTCACAATAAGACTCTTACTATGTTCAAAGCCACAGGTCTGTACCCCACTGAGGCCAGCTCCATCACTTAAACTGGGCAAACTGGATGCCCACTACAGCCACTTGGTATTCCCACCTGCATTTCCAGCCTGCATCTCCTTCCCCGGTTTTGGCATCTTCTACGTCCCAGGCACACCAGGATGGTGATCACGAAAACCCCTGTCCACTCCTCAAATCTTAATGAGGAAATTTACTTGTGTATATACTTGGTATATAAAGCTCTCATGATTCCTTCCAATAATGCCTGAATGATCATATTTGCTGAAGGAAAAAGGAAAGCACCTCCTGAGATCCTGGCCAAGAGCAACCTTCCTGCTGCAGCCACTTGGACCCAAGTTCAGTCCCGCTGGGTGCAGTTACAAGAGTAACTTACCACCATTCTCCTTCTCCTTATCCCTCCCCTTATTTGGCAGGAAGATATTTGTTAAAGCTCCTTGTGGAGGTGGGAGGAAGAGGGAGATAAATGATATGAACCACTATGGTTGGCCATAGGAGCCCTGGTCATCCTAACCCAGTGAGGGAGTACTCTGTCACATGTACAAGCCCCCAGCTCTTCCATTCTTATCTGCCTGGGGTGCTTGAGCAGAGATTCCCTGCCGAGTAGGAAATGGTATGGACGACTTGGATTTTCCAAAGCTAAAGTTCTGAGATATAACCCCAGGGAAGTCTCTCTTGCCCCAGGGAGAGTGTCCATGGATGGGCCTTCTTGGGTGTTTCCAGACACTTGCCCTAGTTTGAGTCATTACCGTTGCCCTGTACCTACAGGGCTTCAGGACTGGTGGCGGAGCTGATGCAGCTCGTTCTGGGTTACGAGGGAGGAGCTGGACTATCACTGGACAACGTCCACCGGAGCAAAGGCTGACCTACGTGTTCATCCGGGGGTGGTCCTCCCGGACAGGTCCAGGGGGACAGGCTGTCATCTTGGCTGTGCTCTTTAGTTACAAGAAACTGAACCTGCCGGGGTAACTGAAGAGAAGGAGGAATTCATTGGAAGGATATGGAGGAGTTCAGAGACTCAAAGGAAAGCCAAAGAGCCAATCTGAAAACAACAGAACAAGGCAGTAACTAAGGTGTAGTCTCTTCAGGGTCCACTGTCCGCATGCATCAGCTCCAACCATCTCCAGCCTCTCTGTGAAAGGTCACATTTCCAGAAGAGAGTCAGGTTGGCCAGCTTTGGTTACGTGTCTGCCCCTTTACTGGGCAACTTTATTGATAGAACCTAATGGCAGAGGGCGGGGTTGGAGGGAAGATAGTTATTTTATTGAAAGAGGGTGCCATAGATGATAGGTAAGAAAAGCACTAGATGTCCATTACAGGAAGACTTCCTCAGTGGAGAACCTGTAGAGAGATGGCCCTGGAGCCCACCCGGATTACAGAGGCAGAGGCCAGAGGTGGGCTTAGCAATTCAGCGCAAAGCTGATAGTGTGACAGACAGCACACTATCAAAAATTGTTTCAAAAAAAAAAAAATTGTTTCATTATGGGCTTCCCTGGTGGCACAGTGGTTAAGAATCCGCCTGTCAATGCAAGGGACACGGTTTCGAGCCCTGGTCCAGGAAGATTCCACATGCCGCGGTGCAACTAAGCCCGCGAGCCACAACTACTGAGCCTGTGCTCCGCAACAACAGAAGCCACCGTGGTGAGAAGCCTGCGCACCGCAATGAAGGGTAGCTCCCGTTCACCGCAACTAGAGAAAGCCCACGCACAGCAATGAAGACCCAATGCAGCCAAAAATAAAATAAAGAAAATAAATAATTGTTTCATTAGAAAATTAGTGATATCCTCATTGGAGAAACTAAGAAATCACAGAAAAGTCTAGAAAAGAGAATTTTTAAACTGATCTATAATTCCACTACTGAGAAACCATCACAGTTAATTTTTGAGGCTGTTTTTCTCCTCCTATGGATTCTTGTTAACATAGTTGAAGACATATTCTGTGTATGACTTTGAACTTGATGTTTAAGCACCGATTCAATAACTGCTAGAGGAGTATTTTTGTAACATTGGCCTAGTAAATGACTTGACCCATAGCTGTCCCCGTGGTGGAAGAGAGAGAGGAGACCTTTTTGGGCCCATAGTTCCACCAGTACTGGGGACCAAGCATCCACTTTGCCCAGCCTGGGAAGTTGCCAAGGCCTGCCCTCCATCCCATAGGCGGTTCTATCCAGCCAAGATGGATGGGAACTTCCGCAGACATTGTCCTATGTAAGGAAAGGCCCTCATCTCCACTTTAGAGCCCATGGAAGCTCCTTGTGTTTATGCTTCAGGGGACTGTGACTCTAGATCATTCCTGTGGGTTTCTGCTTATTCTGATGAATTCTACATTGTCCTTCTAACATGAATGGATCATATTTCCATCTGATCTTTACAGGCGCCACTACCTTTAAGTCATTTGAAATGATGTCAAGAATATGCTTCATGATAAAGAGTGAAATTACTAGGAGGATGGGATCATGGGAGAATCCTAGTGAAAATAAGGCTGTAACTACCTTCATAATGCGCCACGTATAATATAGATGTGTGTGTACTTAGATTCCTGAACCTGTATATTTAAGAATCTAAAACTGAGAGCTTGCTTGTTTTAACCTTTGCTGACATTTGCTAAGGGACGGAATTCATGGTGATATAAGAGTTCAGAAGTCCATCACTTGGAACTAGAGAAATCTGTACAACTCCCACAATGAACCCTCAGGCCATATTCCTATGAACACAGTCTACCTTCAGAATTGGATGGAATCACTCTTGAAAGACTTCAGCATTTGTCCACACAGGAGTATTATTCCCCTTTGTTTTTTAACTCATCCCTTGTGACTCAGGCTCCAGCCTTCCATTTTAGTATCTTCAGAGAAATCTGTTTTCTTTACTAAAATACTTCATCTGCCCAGAAAAGGGATCCCTAGGTCAAGGCTGGGGCGTGCTGGGCTTGATCTAGTGATACACAGGGGACTTCAGCATAAGGGGCTCTTACCTCTCTGATTATTCCTTCTATGAGACTATCACGAGCTCCTTTAATTCTCTCACTTCTTATCATTGTTCCTCAGGAGTCTGCTTCAGCCCTCTTCTTTTTTCAATCTATTCCTCCTCCTGAGGGATCTTGCCCACTTTTTATTTTTTTTAATTTATTTTTGGCTGCATTGGGTCTTCGCTGCTGCGTGCAGGCTTTCTCTAGTTGCAGCGAGCAGAGGCTACTCACTGTTGCGGTGCACGGGCTTCTCATTGTGGTGGCTTCTCCTGTTGCGGAGCACGGGCTCTAGATGCAAGGGCTTCAGTAGTTGTGGCACACAGGCTCCGTAGTTGTGGCTCGCGGGCTCTAGAGCGCAGGCTCAGTAGTTGTGGCACATGGGCTTAGTTGCTCCGTAGCATGTGGGATCTTCCCAGACCAGGGCTCGAACCTGTGTCCCCTGCATTGGCAGGCAGATTCTTAACCACTGCGTCACTAGGGAAGGCCCCTTGCCAAACTCTTTATGGAATTGTGGCTCCTGAATTGATATCTCTGGCCCGGCTTTCTCTCAAGTCCCAGACCCTCTTAGCCACAAGCTACTCCACATTTCTACCTTAAAGTTGTCACTAGCACCTCAAGCTCAGCATGTCCTCCAAAATTACTATTCTTCCTGTGTTTCTTATCTCAGTCAATGGCACCATGATTCTGCCTAGTTAGAAACCTACGAGTCATTACTGACACCTCTCTCACTCCATCCTCATTCTGGTCACTAAATTCTGTTTAATTTACTCATTTGGTCATTCAGTGAATCAATTTTAAACTCCTACTCTGTGCCAGACATTGTGTTGGGTATCTAATGGTGAACAAAAATAGGTCCCTGCCCTCATGGAGCTTACTGTCTAGTTGGGGAAACAGACAAATGGTGTTGCGAAAGAAATATGCAGAGTGCTGAGCAAACGTTTAGTCTGGGGGACAGGGAAGCCTCGAAGGAAGGACGTTTAAAAGAAGAGCTAAAGAACACCTTAGGAGTCAACTAGATCAAGGGGTGGGGTGGGGAGTTCAATCTCTAAGCAGACAGACCAGTGTGCGCACAAGTCCAGAAAGAGGTGGAATGAGAGAAACTTCAAGGAAGCCTTCGTGGCTCAAGTATAATGAATTACAGGAACAGTGATGAGAGAGGAGAGGAGAGGCAGGCAGAGGCCTATGTTCAGCACCTTGTAAGCGTGCTGGACCTTCTTCTAAGAGGACAGAAAAGACTCTGAAGACTTTGCGGGGGGAGTAGGGTTGAGGGGTAGCAGATTTATATATCAAGCTCACTCCAGCTAAAACATGGGGAGTGGATTGGGTGGGGCCTGAGTGGATGTGGCGGGGAGGAGAGCCCATTGGCTTCCTTCTTGCCACTCCTATGACCATGGTCCCCAGTCCAGAATTTGGCTGTCTCTTGCCTTCCAGCAGAAGACACTGCTACTGTTTTCCCCTTGAACTGCACCTTCCATGTGGCTGCTGGACTACCTTTCAACTTCTCTCATCAGAAACGAAAACCAGTGATCCTTCCTTGTGCTCAAAATAAAGTTAAAACTCTTTAGCAGGCCACAAGTCCCTTTAAACCTGGCCCTTGTCTCCCTCTCCAGTGTCACACCCAACCACTTGTCCTCAAGTACCCTATGCCTTAGTCCACTAGAAGGGGATTCGAGAGGCAGAGAGCAGTTTGAGGGGAAAGGCCCAGAGGAGCAAAGTACCCGAGCCAAGGCTGAGGCTGAGCCCCAGGTCCAGCGTGTTGATCCAGTTGAGAGCACAGAAAACTGGCCCAAGCGGGGCTTTCAGACATTTGGCTTCAAGCAACTTCAGGCAGTTGGCTATGAGTATCAAGGACCAACACTTGGGAAGCACTTGGGAATAAGTCATCTGGCGGCTTGGACATAAGACCAGAGGTGTAATTGTTGGGAGGTGGTGATTGAGGACAGGACCCTGAGCACTGAGAGATGACAGCTTAAGAGCAGGACCCCAATCACTGGAGAACTGAGGCTCCAGGACAGCCAGGATGCCAGCTTATAAAGAATAGGCAGGACTCAGAGACTTGGGGCTCAGAAGGTCAAGGACAAAGGCTGACTTGAGGATGGCTTGGTAAGGAGAACCATGGGAGAGCTCTTTACATTCCACCTATAAAGGGAAAAGGGGACAGAATGAATCCTGTAGTATAGGGGCAAGGCTAGATGTCAAGGCTAGAGCGAGAAGGGCATAAAGCAAGGGGCCAGGCAGCTCCTTCCATCCGCCCAGCCCCACCACCAAGATCTTCATAGTTGTGGTTAGTCCACAGGACACACACAAGTCAAGAACATTTCAATTTAGCCCAATAAACCCCAAAGAGCTGTGATTACTTGGGGGCCCCATCCCAACTCAAGGTGAATGAAATCTTATATGGTTCTGAGAGCAGCTTTGTAACTCCAAGGAGGGTCTCTGGAGACCATGACTGTGCACAGTTCTCATGGTAACCAAAAGACTATGACATTCTTAGAGGGTGGTGAGGTCATAGAACCCAAGCTTTAAAGTAAGTGAATCATGTGTGCCTCATTTCTTTTTAAAAGAAACTTCTGAGAAGAGCTTAGAAGAATTTTTCTCCCCCGAGTGCCATTTCTCAAAGGTACTCACAGAACAATAAGGTGTGACTGTAATGGCTGCACTGAGTTGTCTTCTGGACAGTGTTAGAAGGGACATAAAGAAGGTGGACAGAGAACTAAGGCAGTTGAAATGCATTGACGAACTCAGCACACGATGCCTGTGTGACTTATACATGCACCCATATTGCTGCTGTGACTTGCACCCGTACCCGTACTGCCTGTGCTACTCAAAGCGATCACAGTCCTGCGGCCTGTGTGATTTCTACCCATGTTGCCTGTGTGATGCCAAGCTTTACTGTCTTCGCCCGTCTCTCAGAAGTTTGGAGAGGAAAGCCATTAGAGCCATAGAAGATGAAAAGAGAGAGCTTGCCAAGTAAGAGAACTTCCTAAGATTTTTATAGTTGGTATATTAGCTTCCTAAGTTGGAAAAAGGGGGGGAAAGTGTGACAATCGATACTTGAGCAAAGATGAAATGGGTTCAAGATAATGACTCTGGTGACTTAACAAAGATTTAAAAAAAGAAGAGTAAATGGGCCCATGATGGGAATTGTAAGATTCTCAAAAGACAGTGTAATGATGTCGATTGGCAAGGTTGTTTTCGGCTTGTAGCAGGAGTGCCAATGTGATAAATAATGTGGCTTTAATGAGAGAAAGAAACAGGGGGTGTCATTAAAAAGCTATTGGAAGCAGCAAAATAAACATTTTTTCTGGTTATGAGTAAAGTGATTTGAGTATATTTCGGCTTACAGAAATGACTTTGGGAGAAGTAATAATAATTGATCAAATCCTTAATGTTTGCCAGAGGCTTTACGAGCAAGGGAGCAAAGTGAACAATAGAGGCATTTATATGGTTTTGTAGGAAATCCTTTCTCCTACTCCCCAACTCTTGATGACTTAAAATTCATCTGGAATTGGGTTTATTGTCTGCCTCCCCCTTCAACTGTAGCAAAGATTGTGCAAATAAACTACAGAACTGAGAGCTGCAGTTTTCAGAATAGAGTTGAAAAGGTTTTAATAGAATTGGATAATTTTAAATGCACTTTAAAATTTTGGAGGTTTGATCACATTTTATTTTTTGCCTGAGAAAGCTTTCTTTTTCTGTCTACATATGCCATTTAGTCTGTTACTATGATGAAAAAAAATGGTTGAAAACACTGTCCCCTGGTTAAATAAATTATGGTACACCCATACATTGGGATGATATGTAAATGTAAAAAGGACTGATGAAGCATTTTAAGTATTGTCATATTAAGTGAAAAGAGCAAGGTGCAGAAAAACTAAATATGCTACTATTTTTTAAAAGGACACAAATAGATGATCTTTTGTATTGAAATCTATGTGACACATAACATTGTGTAAATTTAAGGTGTGCAATGTTAATTTGATACATTTATATATTGTAATACGATTACCATTGTAGCGATAATTAGAAACTCTATTGTGTTACATAATTATCATTTCTTTTTAGTGGTTGGAATAATTAAGTTCTAGTCTCTTAACCACTTTAATGATTGTAATACAATATTTGTTGTCTATATTCACTATATCATGCATTAGAGCTCCACGACTTACTACTCACTGCCAGTTTGTGTCCTTAAACAACATCCTTCCTACCCCAATGATAGATTAATAGATTAGATGACAGATAAATAGATTAGATAGGTAGATAGATAGATAGATAGACAGATAGATGATAGATAGATAGAAAGTAGATGATGGATGGATGGATGGAGAGAGAGAGAGAGAATGAGGCCCTTGACAACTGTGACAGTGTTGTTTCCCTGGAAACGGCAGTAGGGCAATTATTGTCCAGGTCATCAATCACCAAAGGTCAGGAATGGGCCTCCCTCAATAGTCTAAGAGGGAACTATTGGCAATAAACTCATCTACACTCAATTTGAACCAGTTTTAATGTGTACTCCTTAGAGTATCAAGTTATATAAATTTCATGCAGTGTGAGTCGGGGTTCTTTTTTAAGTACTTGGTCTAAATGAAGGGTTACTTGTGAGCAGGTGTGTCCACTTCCCTGTGCCTCTGAATACTCGAATACCCTTGATCCAAGTCTGCTCAGCCTTTGTCTCCTGGCTGTCCCTATTCTCCAGACTCTCCAGGTGAGTTCTTCACCACCTGGGCGCCCTCTGCCTACTCTGGGAGTCTCAATGATCTGCAGTGGACACAATTTCAGGCTTAATTCTTGGCAGTGTGGTTTTTACAAGAGGTAATGTTTTCTCTGGTTTGTCATACTTTTCCTGACAATGCTTGGATTTTTTGCTAATTTTTTTCTGTTGCCTGTGGCAGTATATGAATCTGCTGTTGTCTTCCTGGATCTCTGAACTGATAATCCAGAGTCCATTTCAGAAATGACCTCAGGCTTGCCCTTTTGCATCTCTCCCCAGCCACTTTTCTTCTTATTCATACCACCTTGGGAAACACTCCTATGCTCTATTTCTGACAGCTTGACATTTCACTAACCTGAAAAGCTTAGTACTACCTGCAAACCTAAATATTCAATTTTCTGAATATGGATGAAAATGTTAAACCCTGATCCAGCTCCAATCCCAGAGGACTCCTACATTAATATTTTTTTCAGTGAAATGCCTCTTTCTTCTTCTCTCTCAGCTCCCAGTCCATGACTAAATAGATCCAGAAATATCATGTTGATTCAATTTTTTAAAAAACAATCTTTGGTGTGAAACTTTGTCCAAGGCTTTTAGAATGGAGAAATCGTATTCACATGACCTTTTACCCCTTAAAGAGAAGGATAGCAGTTTGGTTAGGTTATGACATGTGCTTTCAGATGCCAGGCTGTGTTATCCAGAAGATTCTTTGCCCAGTGGGGAAGTAAGATTCCCTGGTCTATAGCTGCCATGACCCCACTGGAATTGTCTTTCTGTGTGAGAGTCTATGTGCTCTGTCTCTGGGTGCTCCTTTAATAACGGGCAAGAAGTTTTGAATAACCATATAATTCCCCCCAAGAGTCATTTGAGCCTTCCTGAGTGTGTGTTATTTGATTGATGCACGCGCGCGTGTGCTGCGTTTTTGGACTGGGTACAGAAGGTCCAATTCCTTTTCATTGTTTACTGAGCAGTTGCTTCAAAAGATACCTTGGCCGTATCTTCATTAGTAGAAACCCAAGTAAGTCCTTTCATTTCTTTAGCTTCTTTGATATTCTTTTTTCCTCCCCAAATTTCCTTTTGCACCCCAAGCACTCACCTTTTCCGACTCTTCCTTCCTTTTGATTGAGAGAGACTGGAGTGACTGAATTTGGTTTCCTTTGTAAGAAGGTAGATAGCTAGTGGGAAGCAGCCGCATAGCACAGGGAGATCAGCTCGATGCCCTGGAGGGGTGGGATAGGGAGGGTGGGAGGGAGGGAGACGCAAGAGGGAAGAGATATGGGAACATATGTATATGTATAACTGATTCACTTTGTTATAAAGAAGAAACTAACACACCATTGTAAAGCAATTATACTCCAATAAAGATGTTAAAAAAAAAAAAGAAGCCATGCAACCAGCCTGCTGTAAGTTTGCACCTGACTCACCTCCACACTTCGTGGGCTTCCTGTCTTCTGTACTCAAGTGCCAGAAGCAAAGTCAGCCCCTCCTCAATCCTGCCGTTATGAGTTTATTATCTAATTACCCCGCGGCAGAGTGGCTCTGACACCTGGCTTTAGTCCTTGCGGGCACATGAACCTTGATTTGCAGCTGCGCCTAGGAATGCACTGGGCTCAGCCCTGTGCCCTTTGCTGGTGCTTGGAAACTCATCCTGGGACTGTGCTTTCCATCTGCTCATCCAAGTATCCGTGGGCAGCCTGTGGCTCAAGAAGTTCCCTTGAAAAGCCCCCCACAAAGGGTACCATCTTCTGAAAACTTCAAAAACCTGCCCTCTGGTTTCTTGTTTACCCCTCACGCTCTGAGTATGAAGATTTCACTGAATCACTCTCACTGGGGGAGGCTGGTGACTGTTAGCCCTCAGGGTTGCATTCTTTGTGGTTTAGCCTTCCTGGGTCTTAAGCCCTCAGGGAATCTTTCCATCCCCCATCCTTTGACCCAAAGATCAGGGCATAGTCACACCTTGGGAGCCGCCAGAGAGGAACTCCGGGGCTTTTTGGCTTTACTTACTTTAAGGCTGGTGGCTGGTTGGCTTTCCCGCTGAGAGGAGAGTTCCGCTGTTTCCCTCTGTGTCCCTGCAGAGCTGGAAGCAAGTTGGGCCCCTTGGTCCCCTCTCATCACAATCTCTTTGTATGCAGAGGTCTCGGGGTGCCAAGAGTAGGAGTTGCTGCCCATCCAGGCCAAATGCATGTCCATTATTTGACCTTAGTGTTTAATGACACAGGACTCAGGGCCTGGTCGCTTAAAGCCTTGAATTTCAGGGAAGTCTGTGTAAAGCGGAGCCTGGTACAGCCTGTTAAAGAAATTTACCCTTTATTGAGTGAAAACCAAGTGCCTAACACTTCACCTTCATTTAATCCTTGTAACACCATGGCCATCTTATAGATTGATCAACCAGAGTCAGGGCAACGTTCATGATCATCAGGAAATGGGACAGCTGGGACCTGAAGCCAGGTTTGCCTGACTCTGGAATCCCTGTGCTTAATCACCTGGTTAGTGGTCCTGAGTGATCTTCCGACCAGGACCAGCAGCCAGCATCACCCGGAACTTGTTAGAAATGCAAATTCTTGGCTCCTCCCCAGACTGGCTGAATCAGAAAGTCTGGGGGTGGGGCCCAGACGCCTGTAATTGAACAAGCCCCGCAGGTGTTCAGATGCACCTGTATCGTGCCACTCTGCTCCCTTCTGCTCCACTCTGATACCCTTATTCAGTATCAACCAAAAGTCAGGAGGAGAGAGACAAGGCAGGAAATGGGAAGAAGGAGAAGAAAGAAGAGAGAGGGAAAGATGCGTTGGAAAGGAACAATTGAGCTTAATGGGTCTTTGGAGGGGTCTAAATTAGGAGAAAAAGTAAAGTACTCCAAGGAAACTAGAGGAAGGCCAGCCTCCCTTTGGTTCAGAGTAGAGATAGGCATTCTCATCATCCTCATTACTTTATTCGTCAGCCGGCTGAACCTGATTCATACCTTTGTGAAGATGGCTGGCGATATCCCTCACCTTTGCTGTGGGCAGTATCGCGTTCAGGAGCTTGGTCATACATTCAGGTGAAATTCAGCTTCAGCTGAGAGAACAGGTGACAGCCCAGAGTGGCAGACAGATGGCACTGCCCACCTGCTTTTCCCTAGCATTCCGAAGAGCCTTCTGCCACCAACCAAAGAGGCTGACTTGCCTCTGTTTACTATGACTAAGTTCCTCCCTGGTGATAACTAGTAGAGCAGGCCATCTCTCTTTGCCCAGAACCCCACAGAACCAAGGAAAATCGCATGTGGGGTGACAGGTACTTTGCCAGGCAGGAGTCAGGTTGCAACTTCAGAGTTAAATCTGATGAGTAAAATGAGGCTCCTGCAATTTCTCCTAAACCCACACATCCCCACTGATAACCCCTGGCCTAGAAGCAAAAGGAAGAAGAAATCTTGTCTAGCCAAGACTTTGGGGCAATTTCCTGAAGACCCACATTTGTGAGACCCCTGTTCAGCTGCTGCAGTGGGGACGGGGCTGGAGTGATACGAATAGAGGAAGAGGGGGAATCTAAGCAAAAACAAAAACAAAACAGAAACAACAAACTTATACTTCAAGACTCATATTGTAAGAGGAGGAGATAGATCTGGGAGCCAGCTTTGGCTTGTAGATCTGGCTCCCAGATCCATCTCCTGTAGAAGACAACAGGGCTTATGGGTATGTTAAAAAAATATTCCCTCTTTTTGCTTATCTGTATTTTCTGAGTTTTTTACAATGAACTTGTATAACTTAAGTAACAAAAAGAAGTAAATATATTAAAAAATTCAGCAAAAAAAGTAAGAATTAAAAATGTATCTCTAACCAATCACCCAGTCACAGTCCAGACTCCTCAAACCAGAAGAGCTTCTAGAAAGCATACATGCCAATACCTCCTTTTGGAGGCCAAAAGATTTGCCAGGAGTGAGTCTTAGAACACAGATTTTTTTTTTTTTTTTTTTTTTGCGGTACGCGGGCCTCTCACTGTTGTGGCCTCTCCCGTTGCAGAGCACAGGCTCCGGACGCGCGGGCCCAGCCACTCTGCGGCATGTGGGATCTTCCCGGACCGGGGCACGAACCCGTGTCCCCTGCATCGGCAGGCGGACTCTCAACCACTGTGCCACCAGGGAAGCCCTTAGAACACAGATTTTTTAAAAAAATGTTAAGGGATAAAAAGAAGAGCATTTCAGAGCATTAGGTTGTCTTTGGAAGGATCAGGCAATTAGAAAGAAAGTGGTCCCTGAGCAGGGCCAGAGCATTCAGGGCTGATGCCAGGCTGATGAGGTCCTCATGCCAAGAGCTCAGTCTGACTGATGGCTAAAATCATGACCTAGGCATTAAACAAGCCTGGATTTGAATCTAGGCTCTGCCATTCACCATCTTCACCAACTCCCCATCTACAAAATGGTGACAATTACACCTGCATGACAGGGTTCTTGTGAGGGTCAAATGAAACAGTGCCTCTAATGGCTTAACACTTTCCACGGCACACTGTGGGGAAAAAAAAAAAAAGAAAGAAAGAAAGAAAAAGATAAAACACACAACAGACAAAAGCCTAGCATCCTAACTACGTGGCAAGCACTAGTATAGATTCTTTTCATTCATTAACTAATTTAAGTCTCATGAAACCCCTAGAAATGGGTTACTATTATTGTCCCAATTTTACAGATGAGGAAACTGAGGCACAGAGAGGTTTAAGGAGCCTGCCCAAAGTTCCATAACTAATAAGAGGAGGAGCTGAGATTTAAATGCAAGAGAATGTGGTGATCATTTTGTAATGCATAGAAATGTCAAATCACTATGTTGTGCACCAGGAACTAACATAGTATTATAGGTCAATTGTACTTCAGAAAAACCCAACCCACCAACCAAACAAACTCATAGAAAAAGAGATGAGATTTGTGGTTATCAGAGCAGTGGGATGGGGTGGGGGGGATTGGATAAAGGTGGTCAAAAGGTACAAACTTCCAGTTACAGGATAAATAAGTACCAGGGATATAATATACAACATGATTAAGTAACAGTGCTGTAGGTTATACATGAAAGTAAAGAGTAAATCCTGAGTTCTCATCACAAAGAAAAAAATAATTTTTTCTATTTAATTTTGTATCTATATGAGATGATGGATGTTCACTAAACTTATCGTGATAGTCATTTCATGATGTATGTTGTCAAATCATTATTCTGTACACCTCAAATTCACACGGTGCTGTATGTCAATTATATCTCAATAAAACTTGAAGGAAAAAGAAAATGAAAAATAAATACAAGAGAAAGATCTGGAAGGCCAAGCACCCATCTGTTGTTAACAGGGGTTTACCTGTGAGGGAGTGTGATTTACATGGGAGGACTCTCATTTTTTACTTCTACACGCTTCTGTAAAGTTTGACTTTTCACAATGACTAGTGTTTATTACTTTTGCTGTTTTTCTTTTTTAAAAAAAGAGGTAAAAATATTGCTTGTTAAGCTGTGTCTGAGTTCCATGGTCTGAGCTTCTTCCTCCCACCCTTTCTTTTTCCTAAATTCCAGATTGAGAAGAACAACAAATAGAATTCTAGCCTCCTCTTGCTGTAGCAGTAACATTTTAGGATCAGTGAACGTGTGCGGCTTTGAACCCGATCAAGTCAAGGTGCGAGTGAAGGACGGAAAGGTGTGCGTGTCAGCTGAGCGCGAGAACAGATACGACGGCCTGGGATCGAAAAAGTACAGCTACATGAACATCTGCAAAGAGTTCAGCTTGCCCCCGTGTGTAGATGAGAAGGACGTGACGTACTCCTACGGGCTCGGCAGTTGTGTCAAGATCGAGTCTCCCTGCTACCCTTGCACGTCTCCCTGCAACCCCTGTGATCCCTGCAGCCCCTGTGACCCCTGCAACCCATGCTATCCCTGTGGGAGCCGGTTTGCCTGTAGGAAGATGATTTTGTAAAGTGTAGGAACCCAGGACTTAGTAGAGTCAGGTATCCAGCCCGGCAGCTCTTCCAGAGTTTCTCTCCCCCTTCCCATGGCCCGTGTTATTCAGGAACATAGAAAACTGAATACATAACTGCAATGCACTGGTGTGTGAGAGTATTTTGGTTCAACCCACCACAGAGCCCCGCCAGGTTAGTGGGCAACGGAAGGATGAACAGATGGGAACGGAGATGAATGGTGAGATCTGCCCTCCTGTGTGCTACTTTATACCCCACTACCGCCAAATCCCAGGAAAAGATACTTTTGGGGTGGGCATCCCCAGACACTGTTTTTCCAAATGATTTTGTGACATGACCTTGCCCAGAAATGAAACAGTCAAAGCAGAAACCAAGACTAGTTAGGGCTGAAGGCAAGCGCTTTTTTTTTTTTTTTTTTGCGGTACGCGGGCCTCTCACTGTTGTGGCCTCTCCCATTGTGGAGCACAGGCTCCGGACGCACAGGCTCAGCGGCCATGGCTCACGGGCCCAGCCGCTCCGCGGCACGTGGAACCCTCCCGGACCGGGGCACAAACCCGCGCCCCCTGCACAAGGCAAGCGCTTTTTCAAAGCTACTCCGGTAGGGAGTACTGGAGAGAAATGTGGTTGGAGTTTTGACTGGGGCAACGATGAGAGTACAAAAGTATGGGGGGAGCATGTTCACTGACAGAGGGTGGGGTGGCCATACAGCTGTTGTGTCTCAACATTCCTGTGATTTGGGGGAAGGGCCAGCTCTGGCTCAGGGTGGTTTGCAACCTCCTAAGGATTTATTTCAACTATCTGCTTTTCTCAAACCCTAAAACTCCTTCAAGGCACAGAAGTTCAGTCCAAAGTTCATGAGTGGAAAAGTACAGCTGTCATGAAATGAGAGCATAGTTCACCTGAACTTGGATCCTCATGGACACAGCCCGTCAGTAATTCGTGACCGCCAAGACAGAAATAAGGGTAAAGGAAGAGGGATGATGGGGAGGGCTCAGAATGAGGACACTGGCTGGTTACAGATCTGACTGTTACAGGGAATGCAAAACCCTCACGTTTGCACAGTAAGTCTTTTTCATTAGTCTCAGCTGCATGTGCGTTAAAGCCTTGGCTGCATATGGGAATCACCTAGGGAAGCTTTAAAAACACGGATGCCCGACTTCCCTGGTGGCGCAGTGGTTGAGAGTCCGCCTGCCGAAGCAGGGGACACGGGTTCATACCCCGGTCTGGGAAGATCCCACATGCCGCGGAGCGGCTGGGCCCGTGAGCCATGGCCGCTGAGCCTGCGCGTCCGGAGCCTATGCTCTGCAACGGGAGAGGCCACAACAGTGAGAGGCCCGCGTACCGCAAAAAAAAAAAAAAAGGATGCCAAACCATAAAGGTAAAAAACACAAACTAAACCACACACACAAAAAGAAAAAAAAATTTTTTTAAACATTTTAAAGAAAAAAGTACTGATGCCTGGGTCCCATCTCCAGAGATTCTAATGTAATAGATTTGAGGTGTGCAGCCTGGACGTCGAGAATTTTAAAAGTCTCCCCAGGTAACTGAATCACACAGGTAAGGTTGAGAAACTCTGGATAGGATCTTAAAGCTCTCAAAGCCCTTTTTCCTTAAAAGCTTCCTTCAAGTTCAATGTTACAGAATATTGATGGTGATAGCAAACACATTTTGCTTTCAGTTGAGGGAAGTACTGGCCCGCTAATACAGGTGGTGAATGAAAAACATTGAACATTTCAAAAATTTATTACCTAGCAGCTAGGTATAAATGAATGTTTGTATGTACCAAACGGTAGAGTTACCTTTATAAGTGTCTTGCCATACCTTGATGACATGTTCATAAATATTCTAGTTTCTAAGTAACACATTTTAAAAATGGATTTTGGAAAAATTTCATGCTGTGGAGTCAATGGAATCCCACTGGTGTCTTGAAAACGTAGGAATCTCTGTCCTCTGGAGGGTGCCATTCCAGGGCATGCCTGGTGACAGTTCATTATTTTATTCACCTACCCACCTGCTCACCCTCCTGTTAGTCCAGATTCAATTCATTCATTCACCAACCTGCCAGCCAGATTTATCAGTTTAAATGCCAGATATTGTGCTCTATAGCAGAGATGGAGAGAAATACCCTCTTCACAAAAGCCTCAGATTAAATTCAAGGTGGTGTTTGGGGGGGTTGGGAGAGGAGGGAGTTCCAAAGAAACTGAATATACAAGGGCTAGGAGAGGCCAGAGGGGCATTCCAGATGGGCCTTGGGCATTTCCAAGGAATGTACTGGTGACCCCACTGCCTCGCAGAACACCTTGGGGAAGCCTGGCCTGCGGTGGACTGGTTGCCTGAGTCTGCTCATCATCCTCACAGGCAAGTGTTTGTCTACTGAGTACCTGCTATGACGAAGCGCAGTGCCAGGAGCTGTTGTCAATGAGAAGTACCTTTCCAGGAACTTCTCACAGCGAAGGCAAGACTAACACCATGCTATAATTGTCAAAGGCTTTAAGTGTGCTTTAGACAATGTGTCAGTAACAGGAAGAGTCCTGGAGTCAGGATGCCAGACAGGGTGTCTGAAATCCAGCACTCACTGCTCCAGAAGCAACTGGTCCACCACTTAGAACCCCTTCCAGCAGATCATCTTTCTCTTTGCACTGTAGAGAGCTCCCCCAAGGGCATGGTCATGACCCTTTGCGGCTGGAATAACTTCTGCTCTTAGTGGAATGGGGATCACCAAGCATCAGAAGGTCTGAAATTTCCAGTCTGGAAGGTTCTGGAGGGAAAATACCCCTTTTCTTCTACTAAAACTTCAGTGACAACTGCATTTTCATACACTAAGGATAATGGCCTGAGAAGAATTTTACTCCAGTTTGTGATTTATTTATTTATTTTTGCAGAAAACAACCTTTTTTTTTTTTTAAACTCATGAATTTGTAGGTCAGAAATTCAGGAAGGGCTTGGTGAGATGCTTTGTCTTTGCTCCATTTGGGAACACCCAAATGGCTGGAATCTTCTAGAGTCTTCTTCATTCACTATTTGGCACCTAGGCTGGGGTGACTCCAAGGGCTGGGCTGTGATTTTAGATGAAAAAAATCTTATAGTGGTGTACAAAATGTCACACTTTATTATACACATAAAGAACTGCTTTTACTGAAAACAATACAACAACATGAATCATAACATTCAGCATTAAAAATGTTTCCACTAATGGAACGTTTGAAATTAACACTGCATTAGAGGGGAGGGATAAATCAGGAGCTTGGGATGAATATACACACACTACTATATAAAGACAGATAACCAACAAGGACATATTGTACAGCACAGAGAACTCAATATTCTGTGATAACCTATAAGAGAAAAGAACCTAAAAAAGAATGGATATATGTATATGCATAACTGAATCACTTTGCTGTACAACTGAAACTAACACAACATTGTAAATCAACTATACGCCAATAAAATTAAAAAAAAACCCACTGCGTTAGAAAATTACAGGAATATGGTCACCATGCCTATGAAAACTACAGTCAATTAGTCAACAAAACAGTTAAGCTTTGTTCACTGTTTTTCTCCCCCATATGTTTGTGGTTATAAAGACCATTTCCATTAAAAATGGATCAAGGTTTAGTGTTGGTTCTATAGATATGAGTATTTATACCAGGTTTCCTGGGACACCCCAGGTTTCAAATGACTGTATTCTGGTTTGGGGATGGGAGGATGTGGTCCACACTGTTGGCTTTGTGTGGTGAGGGTTTCCTGATCCAGGTGTGAAGGGGTTAGAACGGACCATTTGGATAATATCTGAGACAGCAACAGAACAAAAGGGTACAAGAACGAGAAAGCTGTTTGACTGAAATTGGCAGCCCTTGAAGAAGCAGGCAAAGGTGGCAGGCAAGCATAAGGCCAGGATGTGTCTGGGCGAAACAACTTGAGAATAGATTAGGCAACCGTCTTGGAAGAGGAAGTTGGTTTTCTTGAATCAGCAGCTTAGTCACCTTCCGGCATCATCAGTGTCAAGTACTTTTTAGCCTTCAGGGCCTGGCTACGGGATTCTGACGTGGTTTCACCACCTCAGAAGGGGGTGGGTTTTAGAAAGGTGGGCCTACAGGTTCATTTGTGGGAGAAACCTTCATTCCTTCTTCACGTGAATCCACTCAAGGGCTTCCTCTGTGCCCCGCAGCCTGTGAGAAATGGCAGGATCCGGAAATGGCCAAAACCCAAATCTTTGCCTTTGAGGAGTTTTCAGTCCAGGGTGGGAGACAGGCTATAAAGTAGTAAATTATAATCCCACCTTATCAAGGATTCCTATCTAGATAGAACCAAGCACTGAGGGGCACAGAGAGGAGACAGCCACTAACCACGGGACAGCTGGGGTGACTCAGGCCGGCCATCGTGTAGCCTCACACAGTCCTTTCTCTAAGTCCTTTTCCGCTTCAGTGGGTGAGTACAGGGAATAACAAGACTTGTTCCTCCCCGGGTTGTGTAAGTGCTTCTGAGAAGCCCCCTTATCCTTCCAGGCTCCTGTTGCTTCTTTCCCTACTTTCTTCCCTTTAAGGACCTGTCAGAGTCCAGGCAGGAAACAGAGTACACTCAGCTGCGGTTTTTAAAAGGCTTTTTAGTGAAGTGACTATTTACAGAGGTGTGCGTAGCTTCCCAGAAGTAGTAAGAGACATTGATGCCCACAGCAGCTGCCCACAAGGGGAAGCCACTCGCCCACCTGACCTGCAGAGGCAGGGGAAGAGGTGGTGGCGTCCAGGTGAAAGCTGGCCTCCTGGGAGAGGGGCTGCTGGACAGGAGCTGTGAATGTAGAAGAATGTACCGCTGCCAGGACTGCCCAGCAGGTGCATAGTGAGAGCAATAAATACTCCCACCTCCCTTTCCTCCCAACCTCCAATTCCCTGACAGTGTATCCCGTTAGCCAGCCCCAGTGGGCGACCAGAAGGCGAGGGAGCCCGTGAGGGGGTTCAATGAGGTTAGCCGCCAGGGCCCACAGCGGAACAGAGAACTTAATGCGGAACTTTAGAGTTAATGGAAAATAACCCACACTCTTTCTTTCCTCCCTCCCTCCCTCCCTTCCCTCTTACCTGCTTGCCCACAAGGCATCAGGCCAGGCATTGAGGAATCAAGGATCAACAAGCCAGACCTGGCCCTCACCTTTAAGTCTAGGAAGCAGACAGACAAAGGGATACAGGGTGGGATGGACGAGCTCAGGAAACAACCCTGGGGTCTGGTTTTACTTCACCAAATTCAAGCCATAAAGCTCCTTGCTCCTAGAACTAGTGTCTGGAGGGACCCCATGAAAACCTTTACTCACAGCTCATCCTAGAAAGCCCAGGTGATGGACCACTTGGAATTCAGAGACAAAATGCTTCTCAGCCCCAAGTCACTATCCCCCATGCCCTCTGTTATTCTTCAGCATTTCTATCTCTTATTTAAAGCCAGGCACTCTTCCTTAATATGTAATGGCAGAGAAATTCAGAAGACCAGCTTTTAACCTTGGGATGAAGAAAAACAATTTGAGCAAGACAGGGTACCCAGAAGCCATAACAAAAAATACAGATATATTCGATTACATTTTTTAATATTGTGAGGCAAAAATCATAAAGTCAATGGAGATATAATAGACTAGGAAAAAAATAGTTGAAACCTGTCAAAGTCTATATCCTTAGTAAACAATTTGAAAAGCAAAGGATAAACAATTTTAAAAGAGACAAGAAGAATATGTATAGCAGCCTTATTCATAATCTCTAAAAACTGAGAGCAGTCAAGATGTCCTTCAATAGAACATAAAATGGATTAAAAAAACTGTGGTACGTCCACACAGTGGGATATTATTTTGTGATTTTAAAAACTAATAGGCTATCAAGTCACGAAAAGACAAGTATGAATCTCAAATACATATTGATAAATGAAAGACGTTAATCTGAAAAGGCTACGTACTGCATGATTCCAACTACATGAGATTCTGGAAAAGGAAAAACTATAGAGACAGTAAAATGATCAGTGATTGGCAGAGATTTGGTAGGAGTGGGGTAGAGGGTTGAATAGAAGAAGCATGCAATTTCTTTTAGGGTGGTGAAACTATTCTGTATGTACCACCCTTGTAGATACAGGACACCATGTATTGATCAAAATCCATAGAACTTTACAGCATAAATAGTGAACAAATGCATACACGTTAAAAAAAAAAAAAAAAAACATTTAGGAGGGACTCCAGGATTGAATGCAGACTGTGATGAAATAATCTGCATTACAAATGTAACAAAACACCTCCCTGAAGGGGGTGAGGGGGAAAGGCGCTGACCTAGGTAATTCTGGAAATGAGTAGAGCCATAAGACTAAAGGCAAAAAGAGCTGCGCATAAAACTGTACTCTGTTTGATGAAATTTTTTTCCCATCAGGGTATAGGTTAATAATTCTGATACTGGTATACATGTGTACTGGAAATAAACAATTAAGTAAATATTGGTGGATGGAGGGAGCCAGGCTTCTCTTGGAGTGGGCATTTACAAATAAGCATGGGAAAGAGGCTAGACTATTCCTCTTGGTGGTAATGGATTAGAGTTGCAGATACAGGAATTAATTCATGTTCATACAGAAATATTTATAGGTATGTATAGATATACTGGTAAGTTCACATATATTTCCTTGCTCTGTCAGCTGAGAGGACATGGAAGCAATAACACCCCAGTAGCAATGAGCAATCTTGTACCCAGACCTGGTTTCTAATACCATCCTCTCATAAGAGAAACTAGGACTCCTTGGAGAAAAGGCTGATTCTAGGATAGGGCAAGCTGATTCTAGGATACAAGAAGAACCTGGAGCACCTTGAAGTGCCAGAAAGTAAGGATGTGCTCAAAAAAACAAAAACCGTATTGATGGGGATATGTCAAAGGGTCATGGGAGCCATCTGAAATGGTCAAAGCTGGAACAATTTGAACAAGAAAATAAGTAAGATAGTATTGCATTATAACCCAAAATATAAAGTAAATATCCATGCATCCAAATGGATATATATATAAATGAATGATTGAGTAAACAATTAAATGAGGGAAACAGACAAATCTCTCATACATAAGAATTCCAAATAATTTATGTAGATACTTTATCCTAAAGGAGGAGCATAACAGTCGACTCCTTAGGTGTGGGTTGCACGTAGTAACTTCCTTCCAAAGAGTCCAGTATGGAAAAAGGGGGGAAAGAATAACTTTGCAGGGGAGAATCTGACAAACACTACCTCAGCCAGGTGCTCAAGGCCAACATCAAGGTGATTAGTCATGTTGATAGTTTGGATCCTAACGCCAGTCTAGTCGTGAGAAAAAGATCATTCAAGTCCCAGACAGGGACATACTACACAATGCCTGACCAGCATTATTCAAAACTGTCAAGGTCGTCAAAAATAAGGAGTGTCTGAGAAGCTATCAAAGCCAAGAGGAGCCCAAGGAGATGAAACAACTAAATGTAACGTGGTGCCTGGATGGGATCCTGGCATAGAAAAGGGACATTAGGTAAAAAAATTAAGGACATCTGAAGAAACTCTTCAATTAATAATAATGTATCAATATTGGTCCATTGGCTGTAACAAATGTACCAAAGTAATGTAAGCTGTTATTAGTAGGAGAAACTGAGCACAGCTCTGTGGGAACTCTCTGCACTGTCTTCACAATTTTTCTATAAATCTAAAACTGTTCTTAAAAATAAAGTTTATTTTAGGGCTTCCCTGGTGGCGCAGTGGTTGAGAGTCCGCCTGCCGAAGCAGGGGACATGGGTTCATGCCCCGGTCTGGGAAGATCCCACATGCCGCGGAGCGGCCGGGCCCGTGAGCCATGGCTGCTGAGCCTGCGTGTCCAGAGCCTGTGCTCCGCAACAGGAGAGGCCACAACAGTGAGAGGCCCATGTACCACAAAAAAAAAATAAAGTTTATTTTAAAATAATAAAATAAATGATAGGCAAGAGGGTAATTTGCAGAAGAGGAAATGTAAGTAGTCAATGGACATGAAAAAATCACCCTGAACCCTGTGTTCATTGCAGAGATGTGCATTAAAACATTAACGGCATATTTTTTTTCACACATCAAATTAACTTAAACCATAAACAGCAACACTATTTTACTCTGGCTGGAGGCGGTTTTGCGGTTAAGAGGGCATGCTCATTTCTTGCTGGTAAAAGTGTAAGTTACTAAACCTTTCGGACAACAATCTGACATTATCTACTAAAAGGCACATATCAGGGACTTCCCTAGTGGCACACTGGTTAAGAGTCCACCTGTCAATGCAGGGGATGCTGGTTCATTCCCTGGTCCAGGAAGATCCCACACGCCATGGAGCAACTAGGCCCGTGCACCACAACTACTGAAGCCCACGCGCCTAGAGCCCGTGCTCCGCAACAAGGGAAGCCACCGCAACGAGAAGCCCGCACGCAGCAACGAAGACCCAACGCAGACAGAAAAAAAAAAAAAAGGCACATATCTTTGGAGGCCATATTCCACTTCAGGCAACCTTCAGAAATAAGAGCACTGGTGTCCACAAACCAAAGGACACATTTTGAAGCTTGGTTTGAAGAGGTGGAAGTCAGAAAACCATCTGAATATCTCTCAATGAGGTAAGAGCTGAATGGATTACAATTTGCTCATCCTGCGGAATATTTAATAAACATGATGAGTGAGGTCCCCATGGATTAATCTGGAGGGACTCCATGGTACATTAAGAGGAAGAAGTTATGGATTAACATGTATGACCCTGGTTCTGTAAAACAACCAGCACACAACACAACAACACAAATGTATGTGTGAAGATGAACATGGATGAAAGGTCTGAGTTGAATTTTTAATAGTTTATGGACAGGAGTTATCAGGGAAGAGTGGGCTGAGCCATCACCTTGTTCCTTATATATCTCTGCATTGTTCGTAACACAAACAAAGCATAGATTACTTTTTATTTTTAAGAAACTAAATAAAGTTTAAATTTAAAAAATTCAATGGTCATATGGTAGGCAGAATAATTTCCTCACCCACCCAAGACATCCAAGTCCTAATCCCTGGAACCCATGGGTATGTTACTTTACACGACAAAATGTATAAACTCACAGTTGCAAGTGTGACTAAGTTAAGGATCTTAAACTGCAAAGATTATCCTGGATTATTCAGGTGGGCCTGATGTAATCACAAGGATCCTTGGAAGAGGAAGGCAGGAGGGTCCCATCCACAGTAGGACATGTGATGCCAGAGGCAAAGGTTGGAGTGACACAAGCCAAAGGACCTCCAGCCACGGAATGCAGGCAGCCTCTTAGGAGCTGGAAAAGGCAGGAGATGGATTCTCCCCTAGAGTACGCAAAAGGAACACAGTTCAGCTGACACCTAAATTTTAGAACTTCTGACCTCCAGAATTTAAGAAAAGAGATTTGTGTTGTTTTAAGTCACTGAGATTGTGGTACTTTGTTACAGCGATAACAGGAAACAAATACAGGGTCACATTTAAGATGTGATTCACCACTGCTACTTTAGCATTTCTGAGATCCTGAAGGGAGAGTTTTTATGGGGTAAAAGACATAGCCTGAATATCTCAGATTTCAGCTGGGGAGGAGTCAGTCCCATGCGAGAGGAGTGTAAGGAAAACCTTATAAGATCAGAAAGCTTGCTGAAGGATGGCAGTGGTCCTCAGCCCTGGCTGTGCATCAGAATCAGCTGAGGATGCTAGAACACTCCTGCCAGAGGAACTCTCACACAGGCTCACAAGGGCACATACACGAGGATGCTCACTGCAGAGCTGCCAGGGCTGGAGGACAGCTCAGGGCTATGTGGGTGTTCATCCCTACAAGAATGGAAAGTAAGGTATGAGGGACACTGTGCAGGAGTGAGAAGCCAGGAGCTAGTATTCATATGTCAATAAAGACAGAACCTTAAAACATACTATTGGGGGGAACAGATAAGAAACAACCTACAAATGTACATTAAAAACACATATACCCAAACAACCCTATATATTTATAAGAATACAAGCACATTTAATAACATATCTAAAATCCCTGGGGTACCCTTAGCAGGAGGGAAAAAGAGTGGGGATCAGGGAGGAAGAGGTCAAATAATAAAGAGAGTAATAAAAATATTGAAAAGAGCAGTACTCTGAGTGCACTAGTGATGGTAAGTGGTATAAACATCGAGGAATCCAATCAATTTTATTCTGTGCCTAGACTCCAAAAAGGAGGAAGGAAAGATTCAGCTTAATGAGATCCAGCTAAAGGCTGGGTCTGGGTTATTTTTTTTTTATTTTTATTTTTTTGGCTGCGTTGGGTCTTTGTTGCTGCGCACTGGCTTCTCATTGCAGTGGCTTCTCTTGTTGTGGAGCATGGGCTCTAGGCACGCAGTACTTGTCAGTCAGTCAGTACTTGTGACACACGAGCTTAGTTGCTCCGCGGCATGTGGGATCCTCCTGGACCAGGGATCGAACCTATGTCCCCTGCATTGGGAGGCAGATTCTTAACCACTGCACCACCAGGGAAGCCCTGGGCCTGGGTCATTTTTAAAAGCTCCAGAGATGATTCTGATGTGCCTCCAGGGCTGAGAACCTGGGGCTCATGCTGAACACAGGCAGTTCTGTGGATGACCCTCTAGAGAAGAGGTGGCCCTGGAGAGAGCAGGAGGTGGTAGGGACACGGGGCCCCTAAAAATGGCAGCTATTGTGATAGAATGATGGCATCATGGGTAGTTCTCTTCCTGTATCTTCTAAATACTGTGAACGTCTTTGTATTGCATATATATGCAATATATATTTATATTTTATTATTTATTTACATTTTAATTATATATATTAGATATATATTTTTAATGCCATTGACTTTTTGTTTTTAATTAGTTTTGAGTTTCTAGGGAGAGTTAAGAGCCATGAGGGAACTCAACAGCCACTTGAGATTTTAAAGCTCAGACTAAATAGTAGCAGGTGACAAATTCATCAAAAAGAAATGTTAAAGGGCAGTTGAAACAAGAGTTAACACTTTAAGGTAAGAAGAAATCTTAACAGTTATATCTAAAACATTTGTCCTTATATACTGCATTTCATAATTTAAATATAACAAGTGCATTTAATTAATATTTGTTATCTAGGTAAATGATACACTTATGAAAAGAAAGTGTGTGTACTGAATGGGGAGAATGTGTTAGGCTGAGTCCTCTGAGAAGCAAGTACAAGACAAGATGAAATGAACAAGAAATTTATTAGAGGAAACATCTGTGAGAGAAAACAGGGAGGGAGCCAGAAGAGGCTGGGAGAGCCTGGCTTCAGAGCATAATACAGGTCTGCTGCTTAGTGAAGGAGAGAGGAAAGGAACGAAGGCTGGGTGAAACCTTCTAAGATTACCCTGCAGTCTGAGGAAGGACCAGCATGGCTGTCCGGGAGTTCCCAAGTCAAAGTCACCTTCAGAGAATGCCACACCCCCAGCAATACGCCCACCTTCATATCCTTGTCACACCCCCACCTTCATATCTTTGTCACACTCCCTCATTGGCTGGGATTAGAATCCCCGCAGTTGGGAGGTGAGTGATGCATTCTCATGGCTGCCACAGAGATCCTCAGCTGTGTCAATGTTTATAAACTAAGCCCAACATCTATGCTTGGACTATGGCAGTGACATCATTTATTGAGTGGTGACCCCTCTTATTTGGTGAGGATAGTAACTAACTGGAGAGAATTTTAAAGTTTTTCTAGGACTTGCCTGACACTTTCACTTAACTTGTTTTTGTGACGGTGAGATTAAGGAACATGGAAGGTGGTGGACAGACATGTAATAATGATGGAGAACTTGCTCCACGCCAGGCTCTATGCTGGCTGCTTTACATGCTTTCTCTCTTCTCATCCTCAAAATAGCCCTAAGAGATTGATGCTGAAACCAAAATATTCATTTGTGTATGGTTCTCCCTGAATTTCAGACCCCTCACCCTTTGCTGCCAGGGAGGTTTATGTTGCTGGATTAGAAAACAGAAGCCATCCATACCTAACCCACCTTTCTGGCTTTTATTTTTCAGAAGTATGAGTTTTCCAGGGGACAGGTGTCAGGGGAGAAAGACTGGTTCCTGGGTTGCAGAAAGAGGTAGAGGGAGATTCCTGAGGTCAGTGACTTCCTAAGTAGTTAGTGGACCTGGTCCTATTTTTAAAAACGCCCAGAGAATATAGCAGGATTGCAGAGGATCCCTGTGCTCCCTTAAGGATATCTGTGCTGGTCATCCTGAATCAAAGATGATAGGCCTTCCCTTGCTTGGAAACACCATGTTGGCCTTCCGGATACAATGCAATACTAGGGAGAGGGCAGAGCACCAGTGATGCCTGGAACTGACTTTCCACCAGCTTGGTAGGATGGAAGCTTGCAGACTAAATTTGATTTTAAAGAAAGCAAAAATGTGTGATGTTTCTGGCACACCCATATTTATGGAATATGAGTCACAGCCGTTTTATACTCCTTTGGTGAACGGGTGGCGGGTAGTCCAATTTCAGTCATTTTTCAGGGCACCCTCCTCTTAGGGTTTGTTGACCTAAAACAAATAGGCTGCCAGGTATTTCTCCAGCAAAAATGGGTTTATCTGGGATCAGCAGAGGATTGTAGTTCAGGGTCTACGAACATGGTGAGCCATGTGGAAATTTCTATACTGCAAGGGAAGACGAACGCTTTTTATAGAGAGGAAAAGGAAGGTGGGAGGGCTGTAGTAAACAGAGTCCATGGCATTTCGTTAGCTGAGTCCTTGCCAGCAAAGAAGAGTCTTTCTTCTTCCTGTTGGGCTCTATTTTGTTGCAGGGTGTAAGAGCTCCCCCTTCTGGTCTCCCAACTCAATTGAGGTTTCTGCTTATTAAATAGTTCTTACAGGTTGTACAGGGTCCTGGGGCATATAGGAGTAGTCTTTTGACCTGCAGCCACTGCCGTGCAGCTCTGCCCCTCCTTGGCCCATATCTGTCTACAGAGCTACATCTGAGTTGTTCATCCTTGTCCAGTATCCTGCCCAGGCCAGCGAGGCTCTTAAGGTGGTGGGATGCACCACTGGTAGCACCTGCTCCCTCACTGCCCACTCACTGAGACACATATTTCATACTGCTTCGTAAACCTACTACACCTGGGTTAGTTAGAGTAATGCTACCTGTTGGAACAAGCAAACCCCAAATTTTCAGCGGCTTGAAAAATAAAAGTTTATTTCTTGTGCACAAAAATCCAGGGCAGGTGGCTTTCAGGAATCCAGGTGCCTTTCATCTTGGGCCTCCACCCTCCTAGAGCTTTGGAGTTCTCTGCACCCACACAACAGCTTGTGTGCAAGAGAGAGAAAATGGGGAAAGATGTATCTACTTCTCAACCTCTTTAGCCAGGAAATGCCAATTAGGACTAATTGCTTCTACTCATAGTCAATTAGCAAGAACTAGTCACATGGTCCCACCTGGAAGCAGGGGAGTCTGGGAACTGTAGTTCCTGCCTGGGTAGCTGTATAATATGAAAGGGGAACATGAGGGAGCATGAGTTTTTGCTGTTCATGCCACACCCTCCACAGGCCCAGTTATAACTAATGACCACATTTCATATTTCACTGGAAAATGGAATTCAGACATTTCCTTATCTTCCTACCACCAAATCCACTAGAAGATTTGACACCCACACTCTCTGCCTTTTCCCTTGTCACTGGTGTAACAGTGGGGAACGCTCAAAGGACGAGGCTCTGCTTAAGGGTGATTCCACCAGGCAGCAGAGCTGAGAGGGAGGGCAATAGGAAAGCATGTAAAAAAAAAAAGAGATAAAAGGAATTCAAATTGGAAAGGAAGGAGTTAAACTGGCACTGTTTGCAGACAATATAGAAAATCTTAAAGACACTACCAAAGAACTACTAGAATTCATCAATGAATTTGGTAAAATTGCACAATACAAAATTAACATACAGAAATCTGTTGCATTTTGATACACTAAAAATGAACTATCAGAAAGAGAAATTAAGAAAACAATTCCATTTACAGTTGCATCAAAAAAAATAAGATATCTAGGAATAAATTCACCTAAGGAGGGAAAAGACCTGTATTTGGAAAACTGTAAGACACTGATAAAAGAAATTGAAGATGACACAAACAGATGGAAAGATATGCCATGTTCATGGATTGGAAGAATTAATACTGTTAAATTGACCATACTACCCAAGGCAATCTACAGATTCAGTGCAATCCCTATCAAAATACCAATGGCATTTTTCACAGAATGAGAACAAATACTTTAAAAATTTGTATGGAAACACAAAAGATCCCAAATAGCCACAACAATCTTGAGAAAGAAAAAAAGAACTGGAGGAATCACACTCCCTGACTTCAGACTATACTACAAAGCTACAGTAATCAAAACAGTATGGTACTGGCACAAAAACAGACACATAGATCAATGGAACAGAAGAGAGAGCCCAGAAATAAACCTATGCACTTATGGTCAATTAATCTATGACAAAGGAGGCAAGAATATACAATCTATGACAAAGAAGGCAAGAATATACAATGGAGAAAAGACAGTCTCTTCAATAAGTGGTGCTGGGAAAACTAAACAGCTACATGTAAAAGAATGAAATTAGAACATTCTCTAACACCATATACAAAAATAAACTCAAAATGGATTAAAGACCTAAATGTAAGACTGGAAACCATAAAACTCCTAGAGGAAAACATAGGCAGAACGCTCTTTGACATAAGTCATAGCAATATTTTTTTGGATCTGTCTCCTAAAGCAAAGGAAATAAAAGCAAAAATAAACGAATGGGACCTAATTAAACATAATTAAACATAAAAAAGTTTCTGCACAGCAAAGGAAACCACCTACAAAACAAAAAGACAACCTACTGAATGGGAGAAAATATTTGTAAATGATACGACCAATAAGGGGTTAATATCCAACATATATAAACAGCTCATGCATCTCATCATCAAAAAAAAAAAAAAACCACCTGATTAAAAAATGGGCAGGAGAACTGAATAGACATTTTTCCAAAGAGGAAATGCAGATGGCCAACAAGCACATGAAAAGGTGCTCAACATTGCTAATCATCAGGGAAATGCAAATCAAAACCACAGTGAGGGTTCCCTGGCAGTCCAGTGGTTGGGACTTTGCCTTCCAGAGCAGGGGGTGTGGGTTCGATCCCTGGTCAGAGAGCTGGGATCCCACGTGCCTCGCAGCCAAGGGGCCAAGGCATAAACAGAAGCAATAGTGTAACAAATTCAATAAAAGACTTTTTAAAAATGGTTCACGTCAAAAAAATCTTAAAAAATAATCACAAGGAGATATGACCTCACACCTGTCAGAATGGCCACCATCAAAAAGGACAGAAATAAATTTTGGTGAGGATAAGAAGAAAAGGGAACCCTCATACAGTGTTGGTAGGGATGTAAACTGGTACATCCACTGTGGAAAACAGTATGGCGGTTTCTCAAAAAACTAAAAATAGAACTATCATAGGACCCAGCAATTCCACTCTTGGGCAATATCTAGAAAAAACAAAAACACTAATTCAAAAAGATACATGCACCCCAATATTCATAGTAGCATTATTTACAACTGCCAAGATATAGAAGCAACCTGCATTCATCAACAGACGAACGGATAAAGAAGATATGGTATATAGATAGATAAATACACACACACACACACACACACACACACACACACAAACACACAATGGAATACTACTCAGCCATAAAAAGAATGAAATCCTGCCATGTGCAACAACACGGATGGACCTGGAGGGTATTATGCTAAGTGAAATAAGTCAGACACAGAAAGACAAATACAGTGTGGTATCACTTATATGTGGAATCTAAAAAAGTACAACAAACTAGGAATATAACAAAAAGAAGTAGACTCACAGATATAGAGAACAAACTATACAAGTTACAAGTGGGGAGAGGGATGCAGCAGGGGCACAAGATAGGGGTAGGGGATTAAGAGGTACAAACTATTATGTATAAAATAAACTACAAGGATATATTGCACAGCACAGGGAATACAGCCAATATGCTATAACTATAAATGGAGTACAATCTTTAAAAATAAGGATTATTTTGAGCTCAAGGCAACTGAGAAGAAATAGTTACAACAAAAGCTCCCTGCCCTTCCCCTAGTTGCCTAAAAGCAGAAGTGCATTTATAAAGATGTCCTCTCCCCTCTCTGTCAAGGACAGAAGTTAATCACTGGAGATAATGCTAGACCCTTAGCAGCACCTGAGGAATCTACACAACAAACTTTGCTAAAACCAGCCCTCACTTACCATTGGCTCCCTCATATATTTGCAGTTCCACAACTTACCACCCCCAGAAGCCCGTCTTGTCCCTTCTCTTAAAATGTATTGTTCTTTTAAGATGCTGTATAAGCCCAAGTTCTTATTCCTTCGAATTACTTACAGCTGAGTAATACATACATTAATAAACTTGATTTCTCTTGTTAATTTGTCAGTCGAATTTCCAGGGCCCCAGATACAGAACCTAATATGGGGGTAGGAAGGTTTTTTTTTTTTCCTCTCCTATACTTGTTTTCTAGGTGTAGATGGGTGGAAGGGGGCTGGACTTGGGGGGCCTAAAAACGTACAGGGTGAAGTCTCTCTGGAGGGGCAAGGTGGACCAGCAAAGAGGGATGCTGCTGGAGTCAGGGGCCGGGGGTGGCTGGAAGCAGAGCTCCTCGAACTTGACTGAGCATCACATCACCCGGGCTCTTGTTAACATGTAGGTTCCGATTCAACAGGTGAGGGTGAGCCTAAGCTCTCCATTTCTGACAGGTGATGCGTGCTGGTCCATGGCCCACAGGTACTTGCAAGATGGTAAGCGGAAAGCTGGGGGAGGCACCCCCACGTGGGTAAAACACCCCCAGAGATGGCAGACTCTGAAGGCCTCACCTAAGTGCCTCTCCCAAGGAAGAATCTGTGGTTGTATATCTGCTCCGGTCAGAGTCGCAGTCACAGTCATGGTCACCTGAAGCCTGTAGCACTCACAGAACACCTTCCTGGTCAATTACCCATCTCCCTCCACCCTCACAGACCCCCAAAGCAGCAGCTAGTAGGTGATGGGGGACAGGCACAAAGGGACAGAGAAGAGTAACAAGCACATTTCCTTTTTCACCCAGCGTATAAAAAGTAGGCCCAAACTGAGGGGCGAAGAGCTTTTCAACTGGACCAGAAGTCAGAGTTTCCAGGTCAGCCCAGCCTGGGTTTCTTTTTTTTTCCACCCAAGATTGTAAGGCCAACTGGCCCGAGGCAGGGGAACACAATCAGATCCACAGGTTGCATCAGACGGAAACTCTCCAGACCACCCAGTTCCAGAAACTGACCTGGGGACTTGGAACCCAGCCCAGCCTTCCCGCCTTTCGAGGGGCGGGACTAACGGTCCCCCAGGATACCCGAAAAGACCACCAAATAAGGAATACCCTGAGCCCTCCCAGATTCACCACACCCCTTTCCCTTCTTCCCCTATAAAATCTTGCCCAACCCTCGCCCGGGTGCGACTTCTCTGGCCCTTTTCTCTCGGACCAGTGAACCTCGCCCGGGAGCGCTCCCTAATAAAGCTCACTTGAAGCTTTCCTCTGTTTCGCGGTGCCGTTTGTTAAGATCCGACCTTACAAAGATAAGCTGAAAAGCTGTGGGATCTGCTGAGAACTCACTCAGGGGCTGGAAGGAACTGCCCACAAAGTGGGTGAAAAAAGGCAGTTTAGAGAAAAAAAAGTGGCTTTCTGCCTGCACCCTGCTGATCCCAGCTGGTTCCACAATCTGGGAGCAAACCTTTCCCAGGCACCTTGGTTCTGTCCCCTCTCCTGCTCCCAGGGCCACGGCCCCCAACCTGCCCTCCTGCTGGATCCTCAGTTCCTCTCTTGCTGTTAGCAGCACACTAACAGGAGGCTTTCTCTGATTTAACAAAACCAAAACAACGCCTCCCTCCACCCCTTGCCTATTTCAGCAACAGAACGTCCACATTTTCTCCACTTCCTTGCCTCGCATTTGCTTTTTTTTTTTACACGTTTAAGTAAAACATGTGTGTAAAAAAAAAAAGTTTTCCTGCTCCTTGGGCAAGTGACTAGCTTCTCTGAGGCTTCCTTTTCTTACTGTAACAAGGATATAGCCTTGCTGTGTTTTGAGAACACTAAAGAACTCTGCCAAGCACCAGAGACACCAAGTTGGTCCTCAGTAAACACTCGTTCTGGCAGAAGATGAGAAAGCCCTGCACCTCCAGGTACAGCAGGGTTGGCATCAGGTAGGATATACCCAGGCAAGTCCTGGCAAGTCCCTGGATTTCCTTCTCTTCCCTCCCTGCCCACACTGGGTCCCATCACCTCATATCCTTCATTCTCTGAGGTCTGGGCTGGAGCTGAGAATTGCAAAATAAAATCAGCCCTGGGAAGGGCAGTAATGAGGCCAGCAGACCATGCATCCTACCCACCATACCCCAGGGCACTCACCAAAGCAGACTGTCCTGCAGGCCCCAGGGCTCTGGTGATTTCTGACCTCTCTGCCTCATTCCTTATTGGCCACGCCCTCTTCTTGCTCCATGAGGCCCTGAGGGCCTAAGAGGTACCAGCTGCAGGGCCAGGTGCCATGCGTTTCAGAGATTCCAACCCGACATGCCTCCTTCCTCTAAGGAGTTCATCAGGGTGGAGAGCAAAGCAATCAAGTTTCAAACCCGAATGTCACTGGGGAATAGCTGGGTGGCCGTGGACAAGACACTTCCAGGCACCCATCTCTCCATCTACAAAAGAGGGATAATAATAAGTACCTTCAGGGCTCTTTTGAAAATTACACGGTGCAATCTAGCTCTTAGGATTGTTAAAAATAAAAATTCAACCCAGTAAATTTGAAGATCTGATTGGCCTTATTCAATGGTGGGGAGCATCCCATCTGGTAAACTGAAGGGCGCTCCGAGGCGTTACACAAAATGGGAGGTTTTTATAGGAAGAAGGAGGGTGGGGCAAGGAAGCAAGAGAAAAGAAAGGATTGTTTCAGGCCCGTCACCTTTTCTGGGAGAAGGGCAGGGTCTCCCATGCAGATTTCCTCTTCTTCCCTTGGGGCGGGGGTGGGGTGGGGGTGGGGGGTGGCCCACATGACAGATGACCTCAGTGATGTGGGCCAGAAGGTTCCAAACTGGCCGATTAAGACTATATTCCTGGGGAAGGCTTACCATCTTGCATTTGGGTCAGGTATTAACTCTAGTTTTGGTATCATGGGCTTAACACAAGTGACACCATTTGAGGCCTATGTTTTTCTCTTTAACAGGATTTACACAACAAGGATTTTTCTTTTGTTTTGCCTGTCAAGAAAAAATGGAATAACCTCCTAAAAGTAGATTCCATGCATGGAATCTACTTTTCTCTAAAGATCTGCAAACACATTGGAGATGAAAAATAATACACAGGAGTACATAGTATATAATCCGAAAGACAGAAAAGCAGTTGGGGGAATTTTTCAGTTCTACTGATAAAACAACAACAGCAAAACAACAACTAACTTTGCCAGGTGAAAGGTTAAAGGTCCCATCAACGTCCAGGCTTTGGTGTGGCCACTAGGGGGTATCGGTTTGCAGAAACGAAACTGGCAGGACTGCAAAGCGATTAGCTTTCCCTGCAGAAGCTCCAAGAGACAGAACAGAGCTAATTGTCTAGAACTAGGCTGAGGTGGGTACTGAATTTTCATTTTCATTTCATTTCTAAATTTAGTTCTTAAACCATATGACAAATATAATAAGAGAGACTGCTGAATGCCAAGGGAGAGAAAGAAACCTGCATGTTAGTCTTTCCCTTGTAAAATACCTCCTAAGAACACACTGTATTATATTGCAATGTTATTAAGCTGCCAGGCCTTTGGGGAACACATTATTAGAGGAATGTATTACTATAGATTCCACAATAACAAATGGTCACGGAACATCTTACTTTGGGAGCTTTCTTACTTGATTCCTGAGGGATTTCTTTGGATTCACATCTACCTGAAAATTCATGTAAAACATGAAAACAGGGTTTGCATTAATTTTTTTCTTAAATGTTTTCTGTTTTATTTTCACTTCTGCAGGGCTGGGGAGCAATGAGCACCCCAGGAGCTGTCCTTCTCACCCACCGAATTCAGAATTAAAAAGAGGGGTTTTGCTACCCTCTAGTGGCCTGTTTTGGTCCCCTTGCCCAGCAGGCATCCATGCGGAGGAGAGCAGGGGACAGGTCCCCAGCCCAGAAGGAGAGGGAGAGAGGAAAACTCCTCCCGCAGGGGTGCCAGCCCCTTCTGCTCCCCTCCCCACTCCAGACAGGAAAACCAGGGGCGCCTCAGCCGTGGGGAAGTTGGGAGGAAGAGCTGCTACAGGCAAGGGAAGACAGTGTGGAAACACTCCCGCCTCGTGGTTCTGTGCTGCTGGTGTAAGGAAGGGGGCCGCTGTGGTCTCAGGGAACCCCTCACCTTGCTGCACCCCTATGGGCATGCCATGAGAATGGAAAGTCCTCTGTGTTTCATCCCACATTCACTGTGTCACCCAGTTGTGTTGCTAGCAGGCCCTCCATTCGTGAGTCTGTATCTGCTGCCCATCCTGATGGGAGGAGGAAAGACTGGGTAGACTCCTAGCAGAGAGAATGCTTTCCTGGTCTGTGAGCTTCCCCGGAACCCCGAATCCTGCCACCCTAGCCCCTTCTCCCTGCCATGGCTACAGTTACCTGTGACTGTGTGGTGTGCTGGAATGCAGAGGAGGGTGATGTTGCCTCCCAACTCCTTCACACTTTCCCAGCTCTTTGACGTTGTAATTAATTTAAATTTAAACAGCCAGGTGTGGATACTGGCTATGGTATTGGACAATGCAGTTCTAGAGTGACAATGTGAGAACTTTCTAACCCCAGGGCTGTGCATGAAAGGGGTGGTCTCAGGATTGGATGCATGATGAATTGAGCAAGTTCTGAAGTGAAGGTAGGCATTGGATGGGGTGCAATCAGAGGCACGCATCCACTCATCCAACAAACTTCTTCCACCACCTTATTAACAATGTTCAGATATGATTTATTGGGTCATACAGTTGGCTCCCCTCCTAGACAGACAGCTGAGACTCTGCCCTATTCATCCTACTCATCTTGGTATCCCCAGCACCAAACTCAGTACCTGATATGCAGTAGCGTCTCAAAACTTGTTTGCATGGAAGGAATGGAACAACGGGTGCAAGGCCTTCAGGGAAACACCCACATCAATCAGATGTGGTCCTGCCTCCAACAACATATGACCCAATGACAAATACTTAAAATACTAGATGAGAAGACTCGTGTGAAAGCAGTGGCATTGTGCTTAACACAAAGTAGGCCCACAATAAATATTTAGTTTCTTTCCTCCCCTCCTCTCTTGAATTCTCTCCAGAACCCACCTTCCGAAGATTTCCTTGAAAGGGATGAAGTGCTCAAGAGTTTGGAAGAGGCAAAGATTAATTTGTCTGGGAGAACCAAGGAGGGCTTCCTGGAGGTGGCAGCACCTGATTTGGCTCAAGCAGCATGAACCAAGATACAGAGGTGTTCGGGAGACGGGAATGTGTGGAGGAATGTGGGAAAGTTCAGTTTAGCTTGTGAAAAGGTATGTGAAGGGGAGAAGTAGAAAATAGTGTAGGACAGTCCCTTGTATATTAGCTTAGGGGAAGCTCTAAAGCATGCAGTTAAAGACCTGCATTTCGGGACTTCCCTGGCCGTCCAGTGGTTAGGATTCTGTGCTTCCACTGCAGGCGACATGGGTTCGATCCCTGGTCGGGAACTAAGATCCTGCAAGCTGTGCAACGTGGCCAAAAAACAAAACAAACAAACAAAAAACCCCCAAAGACCTGGATTTCACTGCCAGAGAGACCAGACAGCCCTGGCTCTGGCCCAGACTCTATTATCTAACTACTGACTCTGATGACTGAGGGCAAGCTACCTAACTCTTCCAAATCTCACTTTCTTCATTTGTAAAATGGGGATGATACTACCTACTCTTTAAAAACACAAATGAGAGCACACTGTAAATGCATACTGTTCCGTCTTTTTTTTCTACTTTGGAAAATTTTCCATACTAGCATGTACAGCGTGACCCTGTAACCACTTACATGCCATTATCACAATTTAGCTAACTACTCTTCTATTTATGAATATTTAAGTTAAATTCATAAAGTGGTACTGCTAACTCAAATTTAAATTTTGACAGAATTACCAAATTACTATTCATAAAGGGTGACTTGGTTTCCACTCCCATCAGCAATATATATATACAAGTCTGTTTCCCTATGCCCTTACTAACGCTGTTATCACACTTTCTGGTCTTTGCCCATCTGAAAGTTTTTCAACTGGTATCTAATTATAGTTTCAATTTACATTTATTTTATTATGAGTGAGTTGGGCACCTTTTCAATGTTTAAAGGCATTTGTATTTTCTTCTCTGGGAACTATTTGTAGCCTTTGGCCATTTCAATTTGATTGTTAGGTTTTTTTCTTATTGATTTACAGGAGTTCTTTATTTATTAAGGAAATTAGCTCTTTGGGTATGGTTGCAAATGTTTTTCAGTTTGTCATTTCTCTTTCACTATGTCTATTTTTTTCCCCATGCAGATATTTTTTATCTTTATGTTGTCAGATTGACCATTCTGTGTTTTGAATCATGCTCAGAAAGGCCCTCCCTACTCTAAGGCAATAAGAAAAATCTTTGACCTATCTAAATTTATTTGGGGGTGAGGAAAGAGGCAGGGAATTCTGCTCTACTTTTTCTCCAGATGGCAGTTACCCTAACACCATTTCTTAGGATTCCTTTAAGCAGAAGGAGCCATTCAAGAACCAGTCAAGGAACCCTGATTAGAGGCAGAATATGTATTGATCTAGATGCCTGATGTGCTCTGAATGCCATTTTATTTAATCCTTGAACAACGATGTGAAGTGTTAGTATCCTTGTTGCTCAAACGGGGGAGCCAGGGTTCAGACAGATTGAGAAAACTGCCCACAATTGCACAGCCAGGAAGTGGCAGAACTGGGATTTGAACATAGATCTGTCTGACTGCAATGTCTAGGCTCACTCCTCTCACTAGAATTAGGATTCAGGATGGGAAGCGGGATTTACAGAAGCATTGAAGGATGGCTTTTCAGTCTCAGCCTTTTCACTCCTTCCCTCCGAAGTCCTCCTATACCATGCTGCCAAAGCTCCCTGTGGCCAGCAGACAGTTACCTGTCACAGAAAAGCTGCCCTCTAGTCAGGAATATAGGCAAGGAACTGTTACATGAGCAAGGAATAAAGTGGTTGGGTTCACTGAAACTTTGTGATCCATTTGTAACAGCAGCTGGCATTAACCTAAGTATTACAATTGTTCACTAGGGATGGATCTCATTTCTGAGATCCCTTCCTTCTGTCCACCAGTCCTTGAGGCAGTGGGTCCTTCTTACTCAACCCCTTCTCAAAAGCACCAGTCCCTCCATCCTCCCTCCTTCCCTTCCTCCTCTCTTTTCCCTAGTCTTAACCAAGTTGAGAAGCTCACTTGTCAAGCATGCATCTGAATATATTCTGTCTCACACGCAGGTCAGAGGTTGTTAAAAATCTTTGCTTCTATTTTGGAGTGGGCGAGAGAAGCAGTCAGAGATAGGTGTGTGTGTATGAAATTCACCGGAAACACCCAGGAGCACTCCAAGGTAAGCCCTTCCACCTGTGCAGTCCTTGCACAAACCTGTCTAATTCCCCACCAGTCCCTCCAAGCAGGACAGAAGCCCAGCGGAGAGTTTGTCTTGGCCTGGTCATGATATCCAGCTTTCATTACTGTTCTTTCTGTATCTTATCAGTGGGGAAAAGGGCACGGGCTTTGTGGGTATGTCAGAAGATATGAACCAGCCTCACAGCAGCTCCCTGTGGCCCGAAGCATGTAAGTTATGCTCTAAGAGGTGAAGTTTAGCAAGAGAGAGGTTAGGTTGTCAAGTAGATGGCGGTGGCAGGAGTGACGGGGGTAGCAGGGGCAACAGAGAAAGGTAATTTGGGTGGGTTATCAGCAAGGCAGAGACTCCAAAGGCCATTGGGAGGTAGTCTTGGTAGGAAATAAAAAATGTCTCCATGGGAAAAGTAAAGAACCACAGTTAAACTCAGACTGTTTCCTTTCTGTTAATAGTGTCCTCTGTCCCTCCAGACGTTGAGGGGCATCTTAGTGGGTAACAGGAACTGCTTAGCACTAACAATTCACTGGTCTTTTTTTTAAATTGAGATACAGTTGATTTACAATATTTTATAAGTTTCAGGTGTACAACATAGTGATTCACAATTTTAAAGGTTATACTCCATTTATAGTTATTACAAAATGTTGGCTATATTCCCTATGTTGTACAATATATCCTTGTAGCTTATTTTATACCCAAAAGTTTGTACCTCTTAATCCCCTACCCCTGTATTGCCTCTCCCCCTTTCCTCTCCCCACATGTAACCACTAGTCTGTTCTTTATATCTTTGAGTCTGTTTTCTTTTTGTTATATTCACTAGTTTAGTTTTTAGATTCCACATATAAGCAATAACATACACCGTTTGTCTTTCTGTGTCTGACTTATTTCACTTAGCATAATATCCTCCAGGTCCATCCATGTTGTTGCAAATGGCAAAATGTCATTCTTTATGGCTGAGGAGTATTCCCCTATGTGTATATATATATATATATATATATATATACACACACATAAGCTACATCATCTTTATCCATTCACCTGTTGATGTAATTCACCTGTAAGAGATTGAAAAGGAAGAGCAGGCAGCAGCTGAGAAGGCTGTGACCAAGGAGGAATTTCAGGGCGAATGGACCGCTCCAGCTCCTGAGTTCACTGCTCCCCAGCCTGAGGTGGTGGACTGGTCTGAAGGAGTGCAGGTGCCCTCTGTGCCTATTCAGCAGTTCCCCACTGAAGACTGGTCAGTAGCTCCCACCGCTCAGGCCACTGAGTGGGTAGGAACAACCACTGAGTGATCTTAAACTGTTCTTCCACAAACTCTTAAAATGGAAATAGGTTGATGGAAAATAAACAGTTTCTAAAAAAAAAAAAAAGGAATTCACCTGTTGATGGACTCGTAGGTTGCTTCTGTGTCTTGGCTACTGCAACTAATGCTGCTATGAGCATTGGGGTGCATGTATCTTTTTGAATTAGAGCTTTCGGGTTTTTCCAGATATATACCCAAGAGTGGAATTGCTGGATCATATGATAGTTCTAGTTTTAGTTTTTTGAGAAGCCTCCATACTATTTTCCATAGTAGCTGCACCAATTTATATTCACACCAATAGTGTACAAGGGTTCCCTTTTCTTCATATCCTCACAACATTTGTTATTCGTGGTCACTGTGGCCTTCTTTTTGAACAACAACAAGAAAGTCTTTTTGCCTCAAATTCCTTAAATTTTTAAACTGATCACTCTCACTCCATAAGCACTGCCAGTATGCTGCCAGGAATGGAAAGCCGTTTGTGCCTTCCCAGTTCTGGCTACCTTGTTTTTTGTTTACAACTTAACTTGGGTGTCCTCTCTTCCAGGAGAACAACTCTGATTACCCTGACTCTCCAAACCCAGGACTGGTCAAGACTCCCACCTCTGTGCTTTCAGCCCTCTGCATACTTCTCACAGGTCCCTCCACCTATTCACATCTGGCCCTCTTGCCAGATGGTAATGTCTTGAAAGCAGGGATGGTTCCTTCCCAGCTTTCTATGTCCAGTTCATCCCAGCAAGTGTGTTCAACTACATGCGACCTTCGTAGCCAAACTGGAATATTTTCAATAGATGGTGTTAGAAAAATAAGTATTAAATTCTATGAAATTGAATCTTAGGACTTTAACACTGTATGGACCTAACCCTTCAGAAGGGGAAACTGAGGCCTTGAGGATAAAAGCCTTGCTCAGAGCAGAGCACGTGTCAGCAGCCAGGCTGAGATGTGAACACCTTTACTGGTGGAACAAATGTCGTTAGTGACAGTAGAAACCATCCCTGGACTGAGGTTTGCTCGTATGAAATAGCCCAAAACATGCTCATCAACTGGTGTGGCCCCTAAAGTTTAAAAAATTCTTTGACTTCTGTGTTTTCTTTTTCGTTTTTATTATATATTTTTCCATTTAAAATTTTACCTTTTAATTATAATTTTGATTATAAAAGTATACATGCTTATTATAGAGATTTGGGAATATGCTGAATAGTAAAATAAAAGAAAATTACAAATTATCTGAATTCTACCAGCCAGAGACAGCCTGTCTTATTATGGTGTATCATCACTACACATGTGACTGAAATCAGCTGTGTGTTGAATTCTATGTTTTTCTTTTTTCCATTTTTCCATCTGAATTGTGAGCATTTCCCTAACTCCTTAAAAAAATTTTTTTTCTTTACAGCCTTTGTGCTATGAAGCTTTTCAATCAGCACACTGTACTGAGTTAATTTATAAATGAAAAGGATCTATTAATGAAAATAAAAATGAAAAATGCTACACAATCTAATATTTATATTACATACACTTTATATGGATTGACCACACTTTCCTAACATCTAGGTGGCTTGCAATTTTTCATTGTAATCAATGAAAAATGTGTTTATTCCATCATCTCACTGTAACAAAACAATATCTTTGGATTAAATCTCTACCTGTATTTCAAATTATTGCTTTAGGAGTCACATATTGTTTATGTCCTCAACTTTGGGGAAAGATTTTTAAAAGGTGAATTATTTCAAAATTTAGGTCTGGCTCAAGAGATAACGCTGTTTTTCAGACTTACAGTTGTCTAAAACAAACTTATGGTTACTGAAGGGGAAACCTGGGGGGTGGGGAGATAAATTAGGAGCTTGGGATGAACATACACACTCTCCTGTATAGAAGACAGATAACCAACAAGGACCTACTATATAGCACAGGGAACTCTACTCAGTATTCTGTGATAACCTATATGAGAAAAGAATCTGAAAAAGAATGAATATATGTATATGTATAACTGAATCACTTTGCTGTACACCTGAAACTAACACAACACTGTAAATCAACTATACACCAATAAAATTTTAAAAAGAGAGAGAGAATGTTATTTTTCAAGTTGTCTTAAAAGCATTGATTACATTTCAATCAGGAAAAGGAAAGGTTATTTTTTTAATAAGCAGCAAAAAAAAAAAGATACAGGGCTTCCCTGGTGGCAGTGGTTGGGAGTCCACCTGCCAATGCAGGGGACACGGGTTCGAGCCCTGGTCCGGGAAGATCCCACACGCCATGGAGCAACTGGGCCCATGTGCCACAGCTGCTGAGCCTGCACTCTAGAGCCCGCGAGCCACAACTACTGAGCCCACGTGCCACAACTACTGAAGCCCACAGGCCTAAAGCCCGCGCTCCGCAACAAGAGAAGCCACCACAATGAGAAGCCCGCGCACCACAACAAAGAGTGGCCCCAGCTCACCGCAACTAGAGAAAGCCCGCACACAGCAACGAAGACCCAACGCAGCCGAAAATAAATTAATTAAATAAATAATAATACAATATAATGAAATGGTGTTAAGTCTAGCTGCAGCATAGGAGAACTGACTCTAGTATTTGAAGGAGGGATTGATGTCTCTTTCTACCTAGAGCTGTAAATTAGATGCTAATTGCCATTATGTAACACTAAAGAAGTGTTACATAACTATTTTTTTGAAGTATTTTTTTCCATTTGTATGAAAGTTAAATAGTTTGAGTTCAAATAAAGAAACTAGAAAGAATATTCTGCTTTTTAGAACATGGATGCCAACTACTAGATTTAAGTTCATAGCCATAGCAAATGCCAAAGTAAAATGAGCTGTTTCCCTAGTAATCTGCTCCCAGGAAAGTCTTCCATCTTAAGCTTCAAAATAGGAATTTAAAAAATTTATAGCATCATAAAATACACTTTAAACAATGTTTAAAATAAATTCAGGTTTGACAGATTAAAAATGAAAGTAAGTAATAAAATAGGCCCCTAAATGTCTCTATTTTCAGGTTCTAAATGTATTTGTGTTAACGGAAGTTATACTAGATTATGGTGACTACACTTTTATTTCACAGACATAGAAATGCGTTTTTATTATTAAAATGGCCCAACTGGGCTTCCCTGGTGGCGCAGTGGTTGAGAGTCCGCCTGCCGATGCAGGGGACACGTGTTCATGCCCCGGTCCGGGAAGATCCCACATGCCGTGGACCGGCTAGGCCCGTGAGCCACGGCCGCTAAGCCTGCACGTCCGGAGCCTGTGCTCTGCAACAGGAGGGCCACAACAGTGAGAGGCCCCCGTACCACCAAAAAAAAAAAAAAAAAAAGAAGAGATACCTTTAAAATGGCCCAACTATCAAATCTTTGCTTATCATGAAATGAACAATAAAAATAATTTTCAAAAAGAAACACTATACCTCAAAAAGGCATTCGCTGTAACACGTATTTTCCAATTTGTTCTTGCATTCTTTTTCTTTTTTTTTCTTTTTTTTTAATGCTGTCAACCAGTGCTTGACAATAGGTTGGGTTTTTGTTTGTTTTTAATATTTATTTATTTATTTATTATTGGCTGCATCAGTTCTTAGTTGCAGCATGCGAGATCATCGTTTCGGCGCCTGGGCTCAATAGTTGACGTGTGCAGGCTTAGTTACCCTGCGGCATGTGGGATCTTAGTTCCTCGACCAGGGATCAAACCCACATCCCCTGCATTGCAAGGTGGATTCTTAACCACTGGACCACCAGGGAAGTCCTTTTTTTTTTTTTTTTTTAATCACTAGCGAAAACTGCTTAAAAACAGGATTAACGATGGGCAAGCAAGATTGCTATGGAAGTGATCTGGAGGCTACAGAACAATTGTGAGCTCACATGCTCACATGGGGACTAAACCGCTGAGACTCTCTTCAAAACAAAGACTCACGTTTCAGGAGAGAGCTCCCCAATGAGAACAAGGGGTAGGACCAAAATAAGGAGGAGCCCTCCATGTGAATCTCTCACAGATTTCCAGGAAATAAAATGATCGCCAGCATTTATTGACTAATTACTACGTACTGTGGACTGAATGGGGACAATTCGCAAACATTATTTCATCTAACCAACCCCCAATTCCTCCACCCCCTGCATAGCCCGATGAAGTAACTGCTGTTATGATCCCCATTTTACAGATAGGGAAATTGATGTCCAGAGAATCTCTCCAAAGTCTCTCCCAAGTCACATGGCTAGGGAGTGGCTGGGAGTCAGTCTGGTTCTGTGTTTTGACACAGCCCCAGCTTTTAACTTCCCACCCCTCTGCCCCATTAGGCAAGTTCTAACAGTGCAAGAAAAGAGAGTAGGAATACAAGTAGCAAGGAGGATGGAGTCTCCCCAAATTGGATTTCTAAATTAAAATGCAAGAAAGTTGCAATGCTTTAGCAAAAGAATAATCTAGGTTTTCTGAGGACTCTCCACAGATATGTGGTTTAAGGGGATAAGAACCATAAATACAGCAGTGGTGGGACTCTTGAGTAAGCAAACTCAGACCCTCTCTCCCTTCCATTTGGCTCCCCTTGGAGACGAGGGCTTCTCTGACTGATCCCTAGTCGTGCAATCACTTTGTTCCTGGTTCCAGCCTTGCCTCAGAATCCAGACAGGCCTACCTGCCCCTGCCTGTCCCTCGAGCCATGAACTCACCTGCAGCATCCACTCTGGGGGGAGATGTGGGAAGAAGCCCATTTCCACCCCAAGTGTCCTCTGAGTTCTTTTGTATAACTTCACCAGTAATGAAACTGATGCTTTAATTTGCCAGTTGTGGTTCCTCCTGTCTATGTGCCAAAGCCCAGAAATGGGAGAGGAAGGGGAGGGGGCAGTCGGGGAATAGGACCACCATCCCAATAAACCCTCCCCAGCACCCTATTAAATCCCTGGATTCTCAAGGCCTGAAGGAGCTGAGCTGAATGTGGGCTCTTAGATTTCTCTGGGCTCTAAAATTCTATGAAATTGATTCAAAGAAAAAACTAGACTCGAAAAAGGAATAAGAACAGGTCACTCACAAAAGGAAAAACAAAAAAAGATGCTTTGGGCTATTTAAAACCTAACCCCAAATATTTATATTTAGAACCTAGAGTCTTAAAAACCAACATTCTTTGAAAATATCATTCTTAGAACAAAATTCAGCCCAATTGAGTTGACAAAGGTCTCCAGGGATTGTCACAGATAAATCTTCAATAGCCTGGCTTTATAACTGTCTTTACCTTCCAACTCTGCTTTGTAACCCTAAACATACCCACTCTTGAAGCTGAATCCGGCCTCTGTACCCAGACACTGAATTAAATCTTGGAGATAGAGTTTTGGATGAAGTAGAGAAGAATAGCTTTATTGCTTTGCCAGGCAAAGGGGGCCACGGCAGGCTAATGTCCTCAAAACCGTGTGTCCCAACTTGGAAAGGGTAGTGAGAACTTTTATAGTAATGGTTCAAAGAGGGCATGATCAGCTCGGGGACATTTCTCTGATGGGTTGGTGGTGAGGTAAGTGGGAGTCGGCATTATCAACTTTCTGGTTTCAACCAGTCTGGGGTCTGCGTGCTTGTGGGCAGCACACCTTCAGTAACTGTTAACTTCTCCCACCTGGTAGGGGTTTCAGTCTCTGCAAAACAGCTCAGATATATTGTTGTGTGCATCCTTTGAAGGGGAACCAGGACCCTGTCCCAAGGCTGCACTATTGTTTCTCTCGACTGTTTGTTTCTCCCTTGTTGTCTCACACCCCACTTCCCCACTTACCTAACGAACAGCTGCTTGAATCGGCCTATTGGAACTCAGGGAAGGTCATGAAGGCTGAATGAAACCTATTTCCTGTAATCAAAGAAATGGGGGGACACAGAAAGGCTTTTGTGCCCAGGAGCCCCACAGGGTGCTGCTCTGTATCACTCTTGGATCCTCTTCATCATGGAACTGCAACATCATTAATGTAAGCAGATAGGTTAGGGGGTCCCTGGAGAAAGAGAACCAAGAATGGCTTTCTTGACACGAGAGAACCCATTTTGGCCTAAGCCATTTTGTGATCTAAGCCTGGCCGCAATGCTTGCCCTTGAACAGGTCTCAAAAATTAATGATCTCAAAGGAACAAAAGAATGCAGGCACAGAAAAAAGGCAGTCAAACAGCGGTGCAGTGATAAAGCAGGGCCCTAGTTCCCCCTCAAGGGATACACATAACAATATATCTCTGAGTTCTGCAGGAACTAAGGCCTCTACCCAGGAGGGGGATGGAATGATGATGTTGACCCTCCTGACTTCAGTCAACTAAAGCTTGGACTCTGTGGACCTTTGCCCCAATTCTATGCTTAATTCTCCTCTGCTCAAGCCCCTTCATGACTGTGTCCCCTTAGCTTAAAACTTCCCCAAGTTTGCTGTTGAGGAGACTCTGCTTTGGGAAACATCCCCAGTGTGCTCCTTACTTGCCGCAAGTAATAAATCCTTCCTTCTCCTGATCTCTGGCTTGGTTGTCTATTGGCTCAACACCCACCAAGAGGTGAACCCAGTTTCGGGTAACATTAAGGCCTCCACCCCCTTTCTGATCATAATAACCTACCCTCTTCCCTAATCTATCCTCCACTTCATCCATCCATGTGTCCTGCCATTCCTGTTTTTCCAGCCCTTTACAGAACACGGGCCTCTCGCCTGCCTTGGGTCCACTTCCCCTTTGTCCCACACCTGCCATTCCTCCCACACACAGTCACTATGGTCTAAGGGAGTGGCCACAGGGGACCTGCGACTCAGGCCTGGTCAATATACCTGTTCAACAAATATTTATATGGTGCATACCCTGAGCTAGGCCCTGTTCTAAGCACTTTATAAATGTTAATTCATGTAAGCCTCCTAACAATTCTATCAGATAAGTACTATTATTTTTCCCATTTTATAAATGAGAAAACTAGGACACAGAGGTTAAGTGACTTGGCGGAGGCACACAGCTAAAGAGCTTTGCTTTCCTCTGACCTATACATCGGTTCAGGGATGGACACGTGACCAAATAAGAGCCAACACAATGCAATTGCTGGAGTTTCTCAGAAAGAGACTTGTTCTTCTCCCCTGTGCTTGAAGTGGGGTGTTTGTGAGGAGCAATGCAGCCACCTTGTGACCAGAGGGAGAAGATTCTTTGAGAATGTCATAGAACTGAGGGCAAGAAAGAGAGAAACTGAGTCCCAGTGACAAAATGGGAGCCCCTGATCAAACAGTGCCTGAAGCCAGACTTCCTCCTGGCCTTTTCAGCTTGGTGAGCTAGTGAATTACCTTTCTGCTTACAAAAACTTTGCGTTTGGCTATTCTTCACTTGCTAGCCTCCTTCCTGGTCTCTCTGCATCCAGCTCTTCCCTTCCAACCCAGCCTGACCCAAAGCCATCCCAGAAACGTTTTAAAAGTACAACTCAGGTCACATTACTCCCTGTTCAAAACCCTTTGACTCTGTTTGCCTTTGGCTTAAATTCCTTGACAGGAAGTGACAATTTACCCTTCCAGCATTTTCTCCAGGACTCTCTCAAACACTGGGTACAGGAACGTCTCACCATCCCCCAAAATACCCTGATCCCTCTTATTTCTGGCTCAGGCTGTTTCTTCTGCAGTTCTTCTTCCCAATCCACCTGGCAAATCCAACCCATCCTCCAAGATCCAGCTGTCAATGCCACCTCCTTGTGTCTCCTAGCCACAAGTCCCAGCACGCACTCCACCCTCATTCCATACACCCACACTTCTCTGCTTTTGCAGCCCTTTGCTTATAAACTCCCTTTCGGTCCCTGACCCAGTCTGCCTGGATGTGCCCAGATGCCATCTCGAGGGAGGACCTCTGATCTGGCCCTGGTGCACCCCCTGCCCTACACTGCAGGTCTGGGGATGTCTGCTCCTTCGTGTTACAGCAATCTAATCCTCTGATGCTGTTCTTATTAAAGTGCGACACTTCCTGAGGGGGAAGGGGACCCCGTGGAGGGGGCTGGTCATTTCTGAGGTTCGAGCTGGTGGTGACTGCACTCTAGCCAGAATCGCTGGCAGCTCTCCGTGTGTCAGCCTGACCTGTGCAGCAGCTGCTCCACCCTTTCCCACCAGTCCACCCGCACGGCTGTCTGCCCTCCAGGGTTGTTCAGACTGGGGGATAAATGCTGTCTGTAACCCGATCCAGGGTTACAAATAACCCAAAGGTCTGACCCACTAAGAGCCCTCAGGGGATCTTCCAGGTGGGTAAGGTTTCTCTGGCAGCTCACCCCACTTCCACCTAAGCTGCCTCGGGCCTTTTCTCTCTCAGTGGAGCCTCTCCTGACCCAGGCTTGGGGCTGGCAAGTGCACTGGCTCCCACCCCTCCTGGGGCTTCCCAGCCTTGGGTGCAACTGCTGAGGTCACAGCAGACACGCTCCTGCTAACAGACACTGTACGGATAGCAGTTCCTGCACGCCCACTTGGCTAAGCGCCCCTCTCACTCCAGCCCCAGGCAGCCCGCCAGGGCTTCTCAGAACCTGTCATCAAAGAGGGACATGATCATCTCTATTCCCCCAGCCTTCTTTCCTGCCAATGTCAGGACCAGGTGGAAAGTTTCCCCTAAAGTTTTTCTTTGGGAGGCTGCCATGGCAGGAGAGCAGCACTGTGGACACAGGGGCTTTCTCCTCCTGCCCAGGTCAAGAAACTGATCTTGGCTAAAGTGAAACTTCAAGCCTCTGCCATTTGGAACATGTTTCCGGGCAGCAGATGATACCTGCAGCTCTAAGAGGAGCGCAGCCAAGTGTCCCAGGCCATGGGGACTCTATGTGGGAGGTGGGGGAGTGGAAGAATGCACGAGTAGAAAAGAGAAACCTATTTAAAAGCTGATCACTAAAGCCCAAGACTCCTTTGGGTGCCTAGATTCCAGACTTGTCCCCTCCGGTGGAATCCTAAAGAACTTTATGCTTTCTTTAACACCATCCCACCTCCCCCATCCATCCCCCGACCCTCCCACACACACAGCAGCAGCCAGGAAGAAGAGGCTGAATGAGGGTGGGGTCAGAACGGATCTCAGCGCAGAACCTAGAACAAGTGGAGCTTGTATTCTGGGCTCTTGTTCCTTTAGGTTCTCCTTGACTGATGTCCCCTTGGGGTCCCATCTGGACTCTTTTCTCAATCACTCAACAAATAATTGATCAGCATCTATTCGGTATTAGGTTCTGGTGTCACAAATGTTGTGGGAAAAAATCTCAGTCCTTAAAGTTACAAGAACTGTAACTTTATTTTTCTGAAGCATAAAACTATTGAATTACCTTAAACTCTATTTTGAGTCACCATTTTCCTAGCTGAGTTTGCAATGACTCGTGGGAAAGCAGCTCACCTTTTTACGTCTCAGGGCTTTGTGCGCTTTCTTGGGCTGTAGTGGAAGAAGAGTGGCTGCAAAACTGAAGAAGAGGTCTCCAGTCTCCAAGATGCACAAAGTAAACCAGGGATGCAGGCCCAGAGGAGACTCCAGCTTTCTGTTACCGAAGAGACAGCTGGCTCCTAGATCCAGGAATGGACAGGCCCGCAACTGAGGATTTTAAAAGTCTCCTGGATTTGTCTTTTCTTCTCCCTCCCAGAGCTCCTTAGTTTGGGTGCTCCTCACGTTTTGCCTGCACTATAACAATAGATTATAGTTATAGTAATGAACAACTATTTTTCTGACTCCAGAGCTGCTCCTCTTCTTCTGGGAAATTCTCCTTACCCGTCTCTGACCATGTATCTTTTTTTTTTTTTTTCTGAGGGGGTCACGCCATGTGGGATCTTAGTTCCCCAACCAGGGATCAAACCCATGCTCTCTGCAGTGGAAGCGGGAGTCTTAACCACTGGACCGCCAGGGAAGTCCCTGACCATGTATCATGAAGGGAAACTGCCATTGCCTTGAGATATTGTTATCTTGGCTTCTTTTGATTGGACCAGGGATGAACACCTGACCCAAGCTTGGCCAGCAAGAGCCATTCCTTCCCTGGGTTACTTGATCTTGGGACAGAAGCAGTCATTCTCTGGTACTAGTGAGAGTGTGAGATCTGAGGCCCAGGACCTGAGAGCTGCCATGTGTCATGTAGAGTGAGTCAGCCTGAGAGACTGAAGGCAATACACAGAGAAGATCAGAGTTGGCCCCAAAGCTGGGGAGCCCTGGCAGTGATCTAGACCCAGGTTCTAGGTGTTCCTTAAGCCCAACAATACCTCTGCCTTTCCTGTGGTCGGTGAGATAATCCATTCCACTTTAGCCAAGTGAACTGGGTTTTTGCTAATTGCAACAAAAGGACCTGGTAAATATATCTCCTAATTGGTCTTCCTGTCTCTAGGCTTGCCAACCTCCAATCCATCCTCCAAATAGCTTCCAGATGGATCTTCCTGAATTGCTGATCCAGACACACCATTTTCTTGCCCAGAACTTTGCAATGACTTCCAACCATTGAAGAAGAAGATCCAAATTCTTTAGAAGGGCATTCCTATAGGCTCTGGCATCTGAGCCAACATTCCCAAACTCATCTCCCGCCTTTTCCATTTCTTCAACTTACATAAGCCTACTTCCTGGTGCCAGAACTGTGCCATCCAATCTCACAGCTCTAGGGTTTGCTCAGACTTTCCCTTCTGCACTGAAATGCCACTTCCTACTAAATGGACTCTCACTTGTCCTTCAGGATCCATCTCTCGTGTTGATGATGATGATGCCTTTCCCAATACTCAAACCCAAATCAGCTGTTTCCTTAGTTTCAATTTCAAAGTGCCTTATTTGTTCACCATTCAGCAAATATTTGTTGAGCAGCTCCTATGTGCCAGGCACTGTGCCAAGAGCTGATGAACTTGAACAACACAGTTTTTGCTCTCATGGAATTTAGAATTGAGGTGGGGGTGGGTGGGAGGCAGGTGGGAAGTATAGAGCTATTTGATAGGGTGCTTTTGGCCCCAAGTAACAGAATAATTCACTCAAAGTGGTTTAAGCAATAAGTGCTATAGCATAAGAAGTCAAGAGGTCGGCAGAATTAAGAGTTGGTAAATTCAATAGCTCAGTTATGTCTAGGTTTGGGGATATAAGGTAGGATAAGGGAGCAACACTTTAGGACTCTCCACACCATGCTATCTCATTTAGCCACTAAAGAGAGTAAGCTAGAGCTATATACCCTAATTTGGAAAGGTCTCTAAGACATACTGCTATATGAAAAAATTGTCATAGAATAGCATTATAGTGTGATTCAATTTATCAATTGTAAAATGATATGTCTATGTGAATTAGTTTATAAATGCACTAAAAGCAACTCAAAGTCGCCTGGAAACCCAACTAACTGTTGAGGAGGGTTACTTCAGGGGAGATGTGAGAGGTGAAAGGGGTCTTGTACTTTTCACTTTGCATGCTGAAGTATTACTGAAACTTTTATAATGAGAATGTAGCCAGGAGATACAAATTAAAGTAAAAATGAGATATCACTTTATATATCAAGATTGGTGAAACTGGAAAAAAGTGTAAAATCTATTGCTGGTGGGGATATGGGGAAAGGGTGTTCTCATTCAGGGCTGGCAGAAATGGGAAGAGCTATATGGCCTTTTTTGGAAAGTAGTCTGGTGGCATTTATTACAATAAAAACACATATACATTTTGACCCAGTAATCTCATTCTTTTCCTATAACTCTACTGAGATATAATTCACATGCCATGGTTTTTAGTATATCCAGAGTTGTGCGAGCATCACCACAACCAATTTTAGAACATTTTCATCACTCCAAAAAGAACCCCCGCCCGCCCTGCATTCACTAGCAATCACTCCAATTCCCTACAACCACTCTTCCCACCCGGCCCTAGCCAACCACCAACAATCTATTTTCTGTCTCCTTGGATTTGCCTATTTCGGACATTTCATGTAAATGGAATCGTACAACATGTGGTCCTTCGTGACTGGCTTCTTTCACTTAGCATGATGTTTTCAAGGTTCAACCATGTTGCAGTAATTTCATTCTTGGGAATCCATTCCATGGCAATAAAAGCATTTGTGCCTCAGGGCAGATGTACAAGAATGTTTATTGTAGAAATTTTCATAACCATTAAAAAAAGAAAAAAGAAGAGAAAGAAAAAAGAAAAACTCGAAATGCTGAGGACGCTCATGAACAGGAATGGAATACACACACCATGGAATATTATGCAATAGCAGAAGGATGCACGGGCGCCATGCCAGTTGCATCGGAGGGAATTGCTTAAGCGAGAAAAGGGAAGATACAGAAGAACGCATATTATATTCTAACCCAATTTTCAATATATAAGCTAATTTTAAAAATACTCTTGATTTAGGCCTTATGCCTGAATCTGAGAAGACCTGAACTGGGTTCAAAAATGGCAGAATGAAACCCTCGAATACTGTTAGTCCTACTCACAAGCTCCACTGAGCCTAAAAAGTATATGAGAACAGCCCAGACAAAGGGAACATCTGAAAGAGGGCGGTTCTCTGTGGTCACCTTCTTTTCTTCCTGCAGAGGGCTCCAGCCAGGTGAGGAGGATGCCTTCCTGGGCTTCTGCTTTCTACCCCCATACAGGCCTGCCAGTGTCTGCTTATGCCACACACACATCAGTCAGCGATCCTGCTCTTCCACAAGCCCTGTCTGCCAGGCTCACTGCCCAGGGCCTGGGAGCTGAAACCTGCTGGTCCACACTGAGGGAGATCCCCTTTCCGGTGCCTGAATCTCAGGTTTTGTGACTTCCTGCATCTGCAGGATCTCGGCCTTCACCATTTATATCCACTTAGGAGCTTTCAGTGGGCAGGCCTGGCTATGGCTTCACCCAGTATGTGTGTAGATGGAGAAAGATAATGACACACACCAGGTTGTAATCATGGGCTCTGGGAGCAAGTAGGTCGGGGGTAGAAACCTGGTGGTAAAGGGAAGACAAGAGAGGGAAGGGGGTGCTAATAATAAAAGGAAAAGAAAAACAAAGAGGAACCACATACGATCGCATTTATGCATCTGGAGAAAATTCTACATATTTTAAGACATATATAAAGAAATTAAAAAGACAAAGAGAATATATGTGCTACTTGGCTAATTTTAAAAGGATTAATACAGAAAATGCCAGCTACCTGACTGCAAGAAGGACTCACTTCTTCCTTCCCGTTTTCTGTATCTCACCCCTGGGAGGGGTTTTGTGTGGAGGACTGTGAGCCCACAGGCTGCCATTTGGCTCCCTGTGTGTTCCCTTAATGCAGCTTCCCAGAGCATATTAGCCGCTTTCCTATAAAATTCTACCATGAATAATTGAAATAAGCATTGAAATAATTGAAATTAAGCATTTCCAGTCAAAATAAGGCAACACAATGATACAGTGCCCTCATTGTGCCCTCCACAAAAAGTGATCATTAACATTAAATTGACTTTCCCTGTCTTATTGCTGGATTTGCCAGGTTCCACTAAATTGATTGTTAAGTAAAAGCAGCAAATGAACTGCAGGGAAATCTCGAGTATATGTGTCTGAGGAAGAATTGTTACCTCCTTTTTTTTTTTTTTTTTCTCTCACTGCTGTGGCCTCTCCCGTTGCGGAGCACAGGCTCCAGACGCGCAGGCCCAGGGGCCATGGCTCACGGGCCCAGCCGCTCCGCAACATGTGGGATCTTCCTGGACCGGGGCACGAACCCATGTCCCCTGCATCGGCAGGCGGACTCTCAACCACTGCGCCACCAGGGAAGCCCCGAATTGTTAGCTCTTATTCCAAAACTTCTTGATTAATTGAGGTGAGAAATTCCAGGCTTGTATGAGTGGCTCAAAAACCATCAGAGTGGATGATAGCATCACGAACCCCAATCTTTCTAACTTTCTTCTCTGGCATTCTCCCATGTTGACTTTCTATTCTAGATGGCTTACCTCATTGTGATAGGTGAAATGGTGCTCTCCCAAAACGTATGTCCACTCAGAACCTATGAAGGTGACTTTATTTGGATAAAGGGTCTTTGCAGATACAATTAAGGATCTCTAGATAAGGTCATCCTGGATTAGGATAGGCCCTAAATCCAATGACAAGTGTCCTTAGAAGGGGAGGAGAAACACAGACAAGGGTGCTGTGACGATAGAGGCAGATATTAGAGTGAAGCGCCTACAAGCCAAAGAACTCCAAGCATTGCCAACAACCAGCAGAAGCTAAGAGAGAGGCATGCAATGGATTCTACCTTAGAGCCTCTAGAAGGAACCAACCCTGTGGACTTGATTTAAGACTTCTGGCCTCTGAACAGTGAGAAAATTAATTTCTGTTGTTTTAAGTCACTGTGTTTGTGGTAAGTTGTTACAGCAGCCCTAGAAAGCGAATACACTCAGGGTCTAAATATGGCTGCTGCATTGCAAACATCACATCCCACACCATTATATTCAATGCAGAAACAGAACAGGACAAGGCAGAATTTTATTTTTTATTAGTTGAACTTTACTCCCCTTACTTCTTATTAGCCAGGTCATGTGGTCACCACTGACTGCAAGAGAATTTGGGAAAGTGAATATTTGGCAAAAAGGAGTGACAGGACTTTGAAAATGTAGGGGAGTGTCGGGGAGGGGAGGGCATTTTTTGTTATCAACAATGGCTATTGTCATTTAATGACTGGGGACCAGAGATCCTAGAAGTCTTCTAACACGTGGTCTGTTGAGACATACTGGAGATCGATTATGACAATTACGAGTTATGCCTGCAGGCTCAAACCTGACTGTCCTGTTAACAAAGAACGGGAGGGAGTGGGGCAGGAGGGGCGGTGGATGGGTGGGCAACTGACAGTGACTGCTACAATGTGGGAATGGTGTACTGCGGTTCAGTAGCAGAATGTTCTACAAGATCATGGCATAGAAACTGATTGGGATGGGAGCAGGTACTCTTGGTTTTTGTGGTGTGTGGCCAGGTTCATTCATTCATTCATCTGTTCATTGGTTCAGTGAGCACAACTTGAATTGATTTACATAAGAAAAAGGTTCACTTATTACTACACATGACCAAAAGTCCACAGCAAAATTTTCAGGGTCTCTAGTGACTCCAGTGCTGACATCAGGACTTGGTCTCTCTACATCTCTGTCCTTTGGCTCCGCTTCCTCTGTGTAATTTCATTTGAATAGGCTCCTCCCACTCGGAGGTGAAATGGCCATCAGCCGTTTCAGGCTCACATTCCAGTATCCCTGGGGAAGGCGGGCTTCTCTTCACAACCCTACACTGAGTCTATTGGGCCATCTGTGGCAAGTACTCATGCCTGTGTCATCTCTGTGACTGGGGCATACATTATACAGCCTGTCAAGGTTTGGATTACATGGTGGCCCATGGAGCAGAGAGGAGGGGGTGTTGGTAGCAGGGAGGTGGATTCAGCCACGCAAACCACATGCACTCAGAGTGGGGAACAAGTGATTCCCCAAGGAAAACCAGGTGCTTTTTTAAAAAACTGAATGAACACAGAGCAAGCAAACATGACAAATGCCCACTACACTCCCAATCTGTAAACTGAATGCCATTGTGTACAAGCCTGAAATAGGTGTATATGGTTCAGTGCAAATTCATCATTACTCTTAGAGAGGGGAGGGCAATTTAGAGTGTAGGAAGGACCTTCTCATAGGGGTAAGGGGTCAATAACATCATCTAGGTATACAGGAATAATTAAGTCCCATGAAGGAGAAGCTGAGGATGCTCTAGGAAGTCATCCTGAATATTTACATTCAATTAGAACCTGTAATACTTAACAATCTGTCAATTTAAGGTGTAGTGTTGGACATTAATCAAACTGTCTGGTTTTATGTTTGGAGGGCATTCCAAACATCAGAAATATCAAAATGAGGTCCGAGGTCCCTTTCTATTTAATGCCTATCATTGGTCATACAAATTACACAGCTCATTTGTGAAGAATAGTATGAGGTATGAGTGTTTGGGACGATTTTTGAGGTGATACTTTTGGCTTCCGCTTAAATAAGGCTTCCACTTAAATATACATTAACCTTACCAGCTGAAGAGGAGGAAGAAAAAAGAAGTCCTTTAAAGTTGGTAGTAGCCACATGGACCTGTGGGCATGTCACCAAGCAACAGCTTTAACTAGTGCCATCGTTCATGGTTTGAGAGGAAAAGACAATTGCTAAAATGATTTGATCCCATAGATGGAAATAGTCTTCTCCATATAGTTCTATATAGTATGTGAGCATCTCACACCAACACCCTAAACTTTGCCTTTTGTATATCTTCAATTTTTCACCAGAGTATAACGAACACCCCTGCATTCTGTTATGCCAGTTCCACGCACTGGCAAAGAAGAGCTCCAGTTCACAATGATATATGACTTGGATTCATTCTGGGCTTAGTTCCCCAGCAAACTTCTATCTTGCCCTTGAAGATGACCCTTCTATTACTCAGCCATAAAAAAGAATGGGGGGCTTCCCCGGTGGTGCAGTGGTTGGGAGTCCGCCTGCCAATGCGGGGGGCGCGGGTTCGTGCCCCGGTCCGGGAGGATCCCGCGTGCCGCGGAGCGGCTGGGCCCGTGAGCCATGGCCGCTGGGCCTGCGCGTCCGGAGCCTGTGCTCCGCGGCGGGAGGGGCCGCGGTGGTGAGAGGCCCGCGTACCGCAAAAAAAAAAAAAAAAGAAAGAAATAATGCCATTTGTAGCAACATGGATGGACCTAAACATTATCATACTAAGTGAAGTCAGTCGGACAGAGAGAGACAAATATCATATGATATCACTTATATGTGGAATCTTAAAAAATGATACAAATGAACTTTTCACAAAACAGACACGGCAGTGAGAGGCCCAAGTACCGCAAAAAAAAAAAAAAAAAGAATGAACTAAGCTGTACAATTGAATTATAACCACAAGTATAAAATAACTATTCAGGTGTCCACACTAGTAAAATAAATAATTACAAACACTTTTTATGAGTTGGGTTAAATAGGAATGTCCTATGCAGAACAATTCCAAATAATTGATGTAGACACATAGGCATCCATCGAGGAAGTAACCCTAACCCTCTTCTGAAGTGTGGGTTCCACACAGTGACTTCTTCCTAAATAAGACGTACAGTATGGACATGAGAAAAATCACTTCACAGCAGGGAAAACTGACAAACACGACCTCAGTCACGTGACCAAAGTTAACATAAACAGTGATAAGTTGCCTTGAGAGCCTGTTCCCTTGACATAAAATGATGAGAATGCACTTGACCTCTGTGACCTGCCTCCTCAAAACCCATAAACCCAGTCTAATCACAAGAAAAACGATAAGAAACGGTGGGATTTTTGAATTCCAATTTTCCGCATCATTCCACCAAAAAACTATTAGAAATAATAAATGAATTCAGTAAAGTTACAAAATCAGTACACAGAAATCAATTGCTTTTCAAACACCAATCAGAAAATGAAAAAAAACCCAACCCTATTTACAAGTGCATCAAAAAGAACAAAATACCTAGGAATAAATTTAACCAAGGGTGTGAAAGGCTTGCACACTGAAAACTTAAAGACATTGACGAATAAATTGAAAGACACAAATAAATGGAACGATATCTCGTTCTCGTGGAATGGAAGAATATTGTTAAAATGTCCATTCTACTCAAAGCAATGTACACAGTGAATGCAATCCCTACCAAAATTCCAATGGTATTTTTCACAGAAATAGAGTAAATCATCCTAATATTTGTGTGGAACCACAAAGGATCCCAAAGAGCCAAAGCAACCCTGAGAAAGGAGAATAGGCTGGAGGCATCTTCCTCCCGACTTCACACTACATTATGAAGCTACAGTCACCAGAAAATTGTGGAATTGGTACAAAAACAGGCTCACGGATCAGAGGAACAGAACAGAGAGCTCAGTATTCAACCCATATGGCTGGGGTCGGTTAATTTATGACGAAGGGGCCAAGAACACACCAAGGGGAAGGACAGTGCCCACAATAAACAGCGCTAGGAAAACTGGACGCCACACGCCACATAACGACACTGGACACCATCTACACTGCACAAAAAACTGACTAAAAACCCAGTTTTCCACATCAAGCCCTTCCTGGGTCGCATGAAGACGGACTTCCCTCAACAGTCAGTCGCACACGGGAAGCTTCTCCCCACTTTTCCTCACTTCTCCTCACCTTTTCCTCTCGGCTTCACCTGGGTCGTCAGGAAACTCAGCTCCTGTCAGTATGGACGCAGCCCCAAGTTGTCCTGAAGCCGAAACCCTGGTGAGTCCTAAGAAGACTGAGCTCCTGTCAGCAGAGATGCTGACCCGGGGCATCCGAAGGTGAAGCCCAGTCGGTGCCTGAGGAGACACAACTCCTCTCGGCTGCGCGGAGCCGTCCTCAGTGGAATGCGCATGCTCTGTGGGTCAGAGAGGCGGTCTCGGCCCCCCTGTGGTCAGTGCAGGAAGTGCAGGCCGTACCTACCTCACAGGTCACTGGAGACAACGCCCCCTACTGGCAGAACTGCTGAATCTGTTAAACTGTGGAAATTCAAACCTAAATGGAGACAGCATCCTATAATTTCTCCCAAAATACTTAAGGAACAACTAATTGGAAACCGTATGGGATGAAATGAATGTTTATAACTTACACCAAATTCATCCATAATTATTCATAGACAAATCTTAAATGCAAAACTATTCAAAATTACAGAAGACATAGAGGAAAATTGATAGGAGGTTGGGTTTGGTTACGTACATCATGAGCTCTGAGTTCTAACACACAACACAAAAAGGCAATCCTCAAAGAAAAACAAGGAATACCACGGACTTTGTAAAATTAAAGATTTCTACTCTGTGAAAGGCCTTACTCAGAAAATCAAAAGTCACAAACTGAGAGAAAAATATTTGCAAACACATGTCTAACAAAGGATTTGTTTCAAAACATACAAAGAACTCTAACACAAACAACCCCATTAAAAATAGGAAAAGCTCTGAACAAACACCTGGTCAAAGAAGATAGTACACAGATAGTACACAAAACTATGCCCAGGATTGAGGGGCAAAGAAACATTGGTCCAGCTCAAGTCTCTGAGTCATGTGTGACCCTGGACTAGTCCTGTCCTTCCTGGAGGCCTCAGAAAGATGGAGAGGGACAAGGGGAGTGAGGGAAGGTTATGCTTTAACCTAACTCTAACTCTAACCTATAACCCTAACACCCTAACCTATAGCCCTAAACCTAACAACCCTAGACCCTTGATCCTGACACCTCAGCTCTAATCCCTGACCCTGACCATTACCCTCTACCCTGACTATCCAACTCTGACCATAATCTTAAACCCTGACACCTAAGCCCTGACACTGACTCTGGCAGCAGACCTTAATCCTAGCAAAGTGGATACCAAGGAATGACTCTATAATCTCTCAAATAAACCAAGGGAATAAATCTTCATGATCTTGCATTTAGCAATGGTTTCTTAGATCTGACATCAAAGCACAAGCAAGGAAAGAAAAAATAGATATATTGGATTTCCTCAAAGTTAAAAAATTTATTGCATCAAAACTGCTATCCAGAAAGTAAAAAGACAGCCCACAGAACAGAAGAAAATATTTGCACATCATATATCTAATGAGTCTGTTATCCAGAACATATCAAGAAACTCAACAACAAAAACACAAAGAACTCAGTTTTTAAAATGCACAAAGGACTTGACCAGACTCTTCAGAAAAGACATACAAATGGTCAACATACAATGGAAAAGATGTCAAACATCAGTAGTCATGATGGATATGCAAATTCATACCATAATTCAATACACCTTCAAACACACTAGAATTGTTATAGTCAAGAAAAATAAAAAATAACTAATACTGGCAACAATGTAGAGCAAATGGAACTGTAAACATTGCTTGTGGAAATGTAAAATGATGCAACCTATGTGCACAATACTTTGACATTTCCTCAAAAAGATAAATGTAAAGTATGATAGGATTCAACAACTCCACTCCTAGTGAGAATTAAAAACAGGTGTTCAAACAAAAAGTTGTACACGAATATTCATAGCAGCACTGTTCACAATAGCTAAGAGGTAGAAACAATTAAAATGTCAACCAACAAGTGAATAAATAAACAAAATGCAGCACATCCATGAACTGCCATATTATTCTAACATATAAATGAATAGAGTAAAATGGTGCAATCACTGTGAAAACAATATGGCAGCTCCTCAAAAAGTTAAACACAGAGCTAACATATGATCTGTCAATTCCACTTCAGGGTATTTACTCAAAATATTTGAAAGCAGGGACTGGAACAGATATTTGTACACTCATATTCATAGCAGCATCATTCACAATAACAAAAGGTGGAAGCAACCCAAGTGTCCATTGATGGATAAATGGGTAAATGGAATGTGGTATATTCATAAGGAAATATTATTCAAGGAAATATTATTTCCTTGAAAACTAAGGAAATTCTGACACATGCTACAACATGGATGAACCTTGAAGTTACTATGCTAATTGAAATAAGTTAGTTACAGAAGGACAAATTATTTGATTCCACTTATATAAGGTATCCAGAGGAGTCAAATTCAAAGACAGAAAGAATGTGGTTGCAGGAGCTGAAAAGAGATAGTGTTTAATGGATACAGTTTCACTTGGGGAAAATGAAAAAGTTTGGGAGATGAATGGTGAGGATATTTTTGTAACGATGTAGATGCAATGAATGTCACAGAACTGTATATGTAAAATGGTTTAAATGGTAAATGTTATGTTATGTGTTTTTAATCACAAAGGAAAAAATGAAGTACTGATACATGCTACAACATGGATGATCCTAAGTGAAAGAAGCCATACAGGAAAGGCCACAAGGTCACATACCCATCCTGTACTTTAAATCCATCAAGATTTTGAATATGAGGCAAAGTCTCAGTTAGGGTTCCAGAGGGGAAAAAAAAAGAAAGAAAACTGGATCACAATGAAAAAAAGACATTTTCATAGAGTTGGAGCAGATGGTGAAAGTTGAAGTGGACCTGTGGATTGGATTATTATAAGAAATTGTAATGATTCTCATTTGGTAATTAAGTGCTTGTTCCCTGAGAGTGTATCCGTGTTTTGGTAAAACACACTGGAGTGTTTTGTGTGAAGTGCCAAATGTGAGTACTTTGTGCTGCTATTGAAATTTTTCTATACATTTGAAATTACTGGAAAATGAATTATATTTCAAAACAATCATGTCAATAAAAGGACAGAAACGTAGAGAAGACATGAAAGTTTGTATAGAAGCCAAGCTTTACCCAGATCCTGCTCACCCAAAGTGATGATGCAATTCGCCCTTATAAGATTTCACATGTTTTTAAGGGGCACTGTGGGAAGATTATAATAGTAGCCACTATGTCTTGGGTGTTGTGGATGACCCGGATGTGGTAGAAATAGTGGGATTTCTAATTCCAGTTTTGTACATCAAATCACCAAGAAACTATTAGAACTAATAAATGAATTCAGTAAAGCTGCAGGATACAAAATCAATACACTAAAATCAGTTGTGTTTCTATACACAAATAATGAACCATCAGAGAGAGAAATTAAGAAAACAATCTCATTTACAATAACGTCAAAAGAACCAAATAACTGGGAATGAATTTAACCCAAGAGTGTGAAAGAGTTGCACACTGAAAACCCTAAGACATCGATGAAGAAACTGAAGACACAAATAAATGGAAAGATATCTTGTGCTTTTGGACGGAAAGAATTAGTAGTGCTAAAATGTCCATTCTACCCAAAACAGTATGCACTTCAATGACATTCCTACCGAAATTCCAAAGGCATTTTTCACAGAAACTGAACAATCCTGACATGTGTATGGAACCACAAAAGACCCTGAACAGCCAAGGGGATCCCGAGAAAGGAGAACAGCAGCTGGAGGAAACTCACTCACTGACTTGAAACCATATTACAGAGCTACAGGAACCAAACAGTGTAGAAATGGCACTAAAAGAGGCACATGGGCCAGAGGAATAGACCAGAGAGCCCAGGAATAAGCCCATACATATGTGGTCAGTTAATTTATGACAAAGCTGCCAAGAACATACACCAGGGAAAGGTCAGTCCCCTCCATAAATTGTGTGTGTTATAAAGAGAAGGGAGAGAATTACTGTGTTCGTGACTTGGGGACATTTGGAGGAGTTTCTGACAGCGGGGATGCAATCTGTCTGTCTTTTCCCTCCTTGGTAGAAATCTCCATATGACCTGAGCCTCTCTAAGAATCCTCTCTGAATTGGGGCCTGAAGACATCAGAGCTGAGATTCAAGTTGTCTTCACAGACAGTATCTCAAGGTTGAGTATAAGTATCATTTCAACAAGGTAATGTAAAATGCTATTTTTGCCCTTTGTTCCAAACGGGTAACAGGGGAAGTGTTGGTAGGGGCCTAGTGTTTAGAGCTATCTGATTTGACTGGACCTGTTCATTCATCCCAACTGGCCTCACACGCATTTGTGTTACTGGCAATGACCAAGCCGAATCCAGAGACTCGCTAGCGGGAAGGACACTGATGGCAACTTTCCTATTACCTGTCCTGTTGGTTTCTCTGCACTTTCTGTTCACTAGGCTGTGTCACTTCCTATGGTACCTGGGTATCAGGTTTTTAATATGGTTTTCACCAATTATGAGACTAGAAAGAACAGAAATCAGGCCATTCCATGAAAACTCTCTGAAACTGGAGGACAGAGTCACTTTCTTTATTCTCCTGGTTTAACAGGTCAATTAGTTGCTGCTCATTATCACCTAGCCCTGTTTTACCATCACACCAGTCAGTCAACTGAGATTTACCCATATTTATATTTACACTGGTTTGACCTCAAAGAGCCTTCTTGATCAAACATGTGAACAACTTCACCTCAATCTGGAAATACTGGAAAGGTAGAATAAATCCAGTTTAATGTAATTTATGTAAATAATTTATTAAAGGGAATTCCCTTAGTGGTAAAGGTCAATATTTACCATCAAGTAAAAATAAATATAATACCGATACGTGTGTTCACATGTCCAATCACGTAAGTTAATTCATGTGTCTGGCGTACATTGTCACGTGCATGCAGCCTCTACAAGTGGCTGTGCTTTTGTGTATGTTACTGTACAGAATACAGTACAGTATCTTTATTTCAAGCCCAGGATGTCCAGAAGTGAGCATAAAAGCAGTGGTGACGTAGCTGGTACTAGTGTACTTTTCAAGGTACTCTACTGCAAGATTAAAAATGTTTTCTTTATTTTCTGTGCTTGTTAGGTATTATTTGTGTGAAAGTATTATAAACCTATTACAGTGCAGTACTATATAGCTGATTGTGTTAGTTGGGTACCTAGGCTAACTTTGCTGGACTTACAAACACACTCTTGGAACAGAACTCGTTCTTATGTAGGGGACTTACCCTATATGCACATACAAACACACACACAATGACGTGGGCACACACACACATGCACACGGGCAGACACACACCCTCTGCTAAAGTTACCAATAGCTTTTGACGTCAGTGAAACCCCACAATTTTACAAGTTTACTCTGTGGAATGATCTGGCTCTGGGTTTAAATCCTGCCTCTGGCTGTAGGACAGGGCACAGACCACTGCACCTCCTTGCACAGTTTTCCTCTTTTATTAAACAACACTCACTACAGAAGGGTTAATGTGAGGATCAGACAGAATAGTGCCTAATAAACCGGTGCTTCTCAAACTCCCACGTGCACATGAACCATCTGGAAATCTTGTTACAATGCAGATGCTGATTCAGATTCTCAAGTGGGGCTTGACGTTCTAAGTTCCTAGGTGATGTTATGCTTCTGGTCCACGGACCAAACTTTGCGTAGAGAGGCACATACTCAAATTTTACAAAAGGGAAACCAAAATCACTATCCGGTGGTCCTGCCAGCCAAGTAAGAGAAGAAAGCTAAGAAAGGATTTTTTTTGGTGCCCAACGTGAGCTTGGCATGAACTCAGTTTCTCTAGGTGTGGAGAGGATAACACATTTGGGGCCAGGCTTTATTCTGTCCCCTCATGAGCCTCAGCATAACTTCATTTCCATTCTTCTGCCCTGGGCTAGCCAGGGGCCACAGGAACCCACAGAGATGGGGAGTCTCATACCTGTCAGAGTCTTGGCAAATCTCCACCACAGCCGCCAAGGCCTTCAAGTGCACGTTGGGTTGGCAGGAGTGGATGTAGTCAGGGAACAGCTGTTCCTGGAGTCCCCGTTCGAGGCCGTGGAATCTATAGCTACCTGGAAGAGAAGATAGGCGAATGGGTAAATTTAAAGTGAACACATTTCAGGACTTCCCTGGTGGTCCAGTGGTAATGGATCCACCTTCCAATGCAAGGGATGCGAGTTCAATCCCTCGTCAGGGAACGAAGATCCCACATGCCACAGGGCAACTAAGTCCGCACGCCACAACTACTGAGCTCGCGTCTCAAGGAGAGCCTGTGTGCCACAAACTATGGAGTCCACGCGCCCTGAAGCCCGTGTGCCACAACTAGAGAGAAGCCCAAACGCCGCAATGAAGAGACCTCGCGCTGCAACGAAAGATCCCGCATGCCTCAACTAAGACCCGATGCGGCCAAGAAAATAAATAAAATAAATAAATATTTTTAAAAAAATAAAGTGAACACATCTCTTAAGAATCGTGATCAGCCCTGAGAGAGACAAGGCCTGAGGGGGAGGAAAGCACTACGTTACACACCCTGCTGATAAGCAGAGTTAGAGAAAAAAATTCATTAGCTTTAAAAACTAGTTATTAACTTGGTCGAGGCCATTTCTGTAGTCTTCAGTCTCCCTCTCCCCCATGCCCTCTCTTCTCTGTGTCCAAAATGGAATTTGAGATTGATGTACAGGTCAGAAAGCCCAGCCGCTCTAATCCACAACGTCACCAGGCAGCAAGGTCAAGGGTGATTATCATAATTCACTAAGAAAAGTCTTCTGTGCTCTCCGGGCAGGAGGATTCCATGTCTGAGGCCTAGGTAAACTCCCTTAAAACTAAAGATGTCAAAGATGCGGTCTGTATATCAAAGCCATTGTTGTTGTTGTTGTTTTTAACATCCAACTATTACTTTGTTTATGTTACTATGCTTAATTTACATGGAAAAGACAACCAAGCAGTTCTGCCCCATATCAGGAAAAGTTTCCAATCAACACCAATTATGTGGTGACAAATAACTAGGAATGGTGGCATCTTTGGATCAAGACTGACAAGGAAGAATGGGCTCTGATGCTACAGTTCATCTCCAACAAGAATATGGCACAATGGCCAGCACAAACCATACTAACACTGAACCTTTAGCACTGGTCACAAATTTGGATCTCTTTTCTGAAGCTAGCAAATCAACTGAAATACCTGGGTTAAAAAAAAGTTTTAAAATGAAGCCCGAATTAATTTAAGAACCATGCTCTTGACACATTTTCCTTTCAGAATTTACATAAAACACTTTTTCACTCTAATAGCCCAGGGTTTTTTCCTCACATAGCCCACCATGTAGCTGCAGATAGACTGTTCTGCCTCAAGATGTAAACATAGGGGGAAAAAAAATTAACGGCATCTGCGTAATATTCTCTCTACACACTGCTGTTGAATGGGAAATAGATAATTAAAAAAAGAAAGAAAGGAAGGGAGGAAGGAAGGAAGGAAGGAAGGAAAAGAGAGAAAGAAAGAAAGGAAGGAAGGAAGGAAGAAAGAAAGAAAGAAAGAAAGGTTCCATTATAGATTCTCACAACCTCTTGTTCCACAGTTCATGAATCTTACACTGATGCTAAGGTGACAATGTATGTAAGTGGACTTTTGTTTTCAGTGAAGAAGACCTGGGAAAAAGATGGATTTATCTCTTTTTCTTCAAGAGTTATCAGATGGTGCACGCTCCCCAAAGCCCTCACTTTCTCGAAGTAGAGCACTTTGTAGGATCACACGGCCTTCCTTGTAACGCTGGGTGTCTTCAGTGGCAAACTCATAGATCCATCCCAGTTTGCTATTGTAGTTTTTGCAGCTCACATCTCGAACCATGTGGCAGCCAGTGAGCATGACCCGGTCTTGAACTTCACTGTACTGCAGGTTAACTACCTTGTTAAAAGGTAGTTAAAAAGAAATGCTCTGCCAGTGGCGCCTGTGAATTGAGTGGAGATGAGTTCTGAGTGGTTGGTCGGGATTGTATCGCAGTTTGCACAGGAAAACAGATGGGTACCACCGATATGATCAAGGAAAATCCTGCCCATTTTTATAGTTGAAGTTCTAAAAACCCCGAGCAGCTGAGATCCAAGGCCACCAGCGGCTCTTCGGTCTTCGGCTGAGATGAAGCCTCAAAGCCATTGTTACTTTCATGAGTGGCAAGTTGCAAAGAGATGCGTTGAATTGGTTATAATAAAATTTCTGCCAGAAGAAGCTCTGTGTAAGGCTCCATTCATGTAAAAACTCCTGCCCACGCCAGAGAAGATGCCTGAATGCTATGTCATTGTCAGCGGCAAGTGGAGAAGAGAAACCTCTGCAGACAGAGGTCACCAAGTTGTCATTATCTTTGAAATTCCTAAATTTTTTCTGACCGCCAACATCATCATCATCTAAATAAAAGTTGACTCACCCAACACTTCTTTTTTTTAACATATATATATATTATTTTTCATATTCTTTTCCATTATGATTTGTCACAGAATATTGAATATAGTTCCCTGTGCTATAAGTAGGATCTTGTTGTTTATCCATTCTGCACACAATAGTTTGTCTCTGTTAATCCCAAACTCCCATTCTTTTCCTCCCCTCCCCCCTACCTTGGCAACCACAAGTCTGTTCTCTATGTCTGTGAGTCTGTTTTTTTCCATAGATACATTGATTTGCATTGTATTTTAGATTCCACCTATACGTGCTATCATATGGTATTTGTCTTTCTCTCTCTGAATTACTTCACTTAGTATGAAAATCTCTAGGTCCATCCATGTTGCTGCAAATGGCATTATTTCATTCTTTTTTTATGGCTGAGTAGTATTCCATTGTACATATGTACCCCATCTTCTTTATCCATTCATCTGTCAATGGACATTTAGGTTGTTTCCATGTCTTGGCTATTGTGAATTGTGCTGCTGTGAACATAGAGGTACATGTATCTTTTCAAATTATAGTTTTGTCTGGGTAAATGCCTAAGAGTGGGATTGCTGGATCGTGTGGCAACTCTATTTTTAGTTTTTTGAGGAACCTCCATATTGTTTTCCATAGTTCACCCAACACTTCTTAGCAACAACAACGACAAAATGATTAAGCCTGGGGAGTGGGGCTAAACCGGGAAGGCTCATTTCTTCTGATTTCTAACATCATCACCATTTCAGTGAAAGTTAGCCCAGCAAACACCTCTCCAAAGAAATGCATAAGCTTGGGGGTGGAGAGTGGGGAGAGAGGGATTAAAATGAAAGGAGTTGTAGAGAAAGAAAGGAGTGTTCGTGGTGCATCCAGCCCAGCGGAGTCCATTCACTGGCTGACAGATGACAGAACAGCTCTATTTTCTCTTAAGATCTTTTGAATGCGAAACATTATTTTGTATAATTTTTGGCAAAATTCCATTATAACAAATAACTGGCATATCCCATTGGACTTAAGGTGGGATGTTAGCTCTGGAAGGACAGTGGAAAGGGGCTACGTGCTCTGTGTCTGCTTCTGAGGGACCCGATGCTAAGAGCAACGTTGATGGAAAAAAAATGCCACCATGTCTTATACTGTAAGCCTGCAATCAAACCAAAGTAACTAAAAGAGAAAAAACAATAGGCTAACAGTAATTCACTTACAACCTCTCTTTTTTTCTTTTGTAAAGTTTTTTTTTTTTTTCTCATCACTGAGTTTTCCCCCTTTTCATCCTTACCGCTCCACAGGACTATGTTGAAAATAAATTTAGGCAGGATTCACATTCTATTTTCAGAATCTCCAGATGTTTTCAACAAGGTAGTACAAAGTGATAAAATGCTAGTACTAAGTGTTTCAAAAGGAAAGGTTGTGTGAAGAAAAATTGTACAGTATTTCCCCAACCCTTAGACGCTCTTACTTTGGACAACAAAGGGAAGAAGGGAGGGGTAACCTCTGTTAAAATCCTACTGTGTGTCAGACACCTGTGCTGACTGCTTTATAAGCACTGTGTTATCTCATTTTCATGAAAACTCTGCAAGGTAGAGATTGTTATTCCTTTTCATTAATGAAGAGCCTGATACCCAAAGGTGATGAAAATCACAAGGTCATAGGGGATGGAGCTGGGTTTAAACCCAAGTCTACATGGTTTCAAAGACTTTACTTCTCCATGGTATCATTATACACCCAAGAGAATGAGGAAGTCTGACCAGCATATCCAGACATCTCATGGGTATGTTTTATTTCTATAAAGAATGAGGGGATTTGGCCTGGAGGCAGAGAGACTAACCAGGAGACAACGACAGTAATTTAAGAGAGAAGAAATGTCTTGAATAAACAGCTCTTTATAACAAGTGAGACACAGTATCTTCTGAGACAGATTTTTATCCTGAAAGTGAAAGCCAATCCACTGGAAAAAAGAGAGGAAGACAACAGGCGAAGGGCCTTTTTGTCATGAACTGTGTGAAAAGCTAGTGGTGGCGGGAGCCTACATGCATTTTGTGAACAAGAAGAAGGTGTAAAGCACTCCAGGACCCACCCACGGGGCCCCAGCCAGATAGAGGTCTGGATACATGCAGACAATCCCTGGAAAACTCCAAGAAGAACACTCAAGAGGTACCTGAGAGACAGTGTTTGGAGAAATCAAACATCTCAGGGCCTCCTGGATTTACTAAGCTCCAACACAAATCCACCATTCTCTGCCTTTTTGTCCTGAGGAGGCACACTTAAGAGATCATGTCACCTCACGTATGTGTACATAGTGTTTAAAAGGTAAAAATAGTGCTGGGAAGGCTAGAAGTAAAGCCACCTCTTTCTCTCCTACTAAGGAAAGCAGCTTAAAACTCCAGAGAATTCTAGAGAATGCAAGGATGTTATTATGAAGATAACCTTGACTCTGCTCTGATTTATTAATATCACTGCAAGTATTGCAGATCATTGGCAGGTGTTGATACTTCATTATTAATAACAAGTACCTGTGACTCCTGTCACTTCTGTTTATGATGCCCCTCATTGTTAGGCATCTCACTCTATTTATGTTTCTTTCTTCCTTTCTTCCTTCCTTCCTTCCTTCCTTCCTCCCTCCCTCCCTCCCTCCCTCCCTCTCTCTCTCTCTCTCTCTTTCTTTCTTTCTTTGCCATGACATATGGCATGTTAGTTCTCAGACCAGGGATTGAACCTGTGCCCCCTGCAGTGGAAATGAATATACACAATATTAACTACTCACCTCCAACATGTTTACTTCCAAATGGAAAAATCCTTTCTTTATGTGAATAAAGGTGACCATGGAGGCCCAGAGTGTTCTCTTTCAGGGAACTTGTGAAGAGAAGACAGAGAAACGCATGGTGCAAACCATACATTCAGTTTGATTCCAAAAGATTCAGATGCAGATGAGAATAAATATTCCACCATTAACCTATTTTTTTCTCTGCAATTATTCCTTATAGTCAGTGTAATCTGAAGGTTTTCACTCATTATGGTGGACTCCAATCATCTGATGATGGGAAGAATCAAAGCCTCTATTTCCTGGAATACTACATAAAACTTCTCTGGAAACATAATATCTCTGCTTCCTACTAACTGGAATGTGGTATTTTAAAGTCAGAAGTCCACATGCGTATCAAGAAACCCTATGATACAAGACACTTTTTAATCCAAACCTGTAAAAGCAGGATCTCCTTAAGACAAACCAAGGGTTCAAGCAAAATACCATGTTGCTACCAGAGACCTGGAGAGAAACAGGAAGTCTTTTAAGTACAATGAAAAAACAACTCACAAACCTCAGAGCAACTATTTTAAAGAAATATTTAGAAGCTCTAGGAAAGCGCTTGTCTCCTGCTGGGAAGCTCACTGGACCCCATCAGCTCCTGCTTCCAATAAATAATGCTGGGATTGTGTCTGGAAGAATAAACATGAGACTGAGCACGCACAGGAACGGTATAAGTTTGATGTCTGAGTGTTTTCACACAGTAACACGTGAGTGAGCAGACATTTGGTTCCATTCTAGGCAAGCTCTTCTCATCAGACCATTGAAAACTGCCCAGGATTCAACAGCCACTCCTACCATGGACAGATGCTTCCTTTTATGGAATGCTCAGAGGAAATCACCTGGTTTTGATGTGGTTTGAGTTTGATCCTGTGAAACCATCAGAACTTCCCACCAGAGATAAATGAGGAGATTCTGGCCTTTATCAGTATGTGTGATGAACACAGGTGTCCTGGCTGTACTTGCCAACCCTCCTTCTATTTTTATCCATCTCCCTACATGTGACTACCTTTGACCTACTCTGAGCTCAGACCCCTGATCTGTTAGAGTGACTCTGTCAGTCTTTCTTTAAAAATGGACAGGCAACAAAATGAATTTAACCTAGAAGCAGCAGATCAGCAAGGGAAATGAAAACATCAGAAGTTATCTAATCACAGCCACAGCCATTCAGGGCTCTGTCTTATCTGCTGGGTAATAAAAATGGGATGTTCCTAAACTTGGAGGGCATCCAATCAAATAAGTAAAGTTGTTGCTTACTTCTGGCTCTTGGGGGGATTTCTGTGTAGTTTAACCCGTGTATACTAACTACAAAACATTGGCATGGGTTTGAAACACCTATGTTCTAGGAAAGGTTTTTTTGGCAGGGGGCAGGGGTGGGCAGGGGGAAGTTTGTCTTGACAGAAAGCAAAAAATAAAACACAAACGTCTTTGAGAACAAGGATTGTTAAGAAGGCAGTAGAAAAAAAGGAATGGGGAGAAAAGAATATCTCCTCTGAAGTCAAGGTAGCTTTTCCAGAAAAGTAGGGTTTAGTCTCAGCTTAAGAACACTTTTAAAAAGCTTGACAGCTCAGAAGTGCTGTTTAGGGAACTGAAAACCAAGTGAGCCAAGAACAACATTTCTTTAAAAAATCCTGGCAAAGGATAAAGAGGATAAAGAGCTGGTTCTGCATAGTTTTGGAGACACGATAACGAAGCAGAGGCATCTTCTCCCCAAAGGCACTGAAATCCTAAGGCATCAATGGGTCAGTTGCAGGGAGACAGGGTAGGGGCAGGGGTGAGGGGTATTTCTCTCTCAAAGTCTCCCAGGGCACTCACCTCTCTCTGCTCCACCCCACTACACCATTCACCCTTCCTCCCTCCTGGAACCCCAGGGGGCAGCACTTCTTAAGAGCCCCCAGGGACCATCTCTGCAGCCCAGATTCTTCCCAGAGCCTGGCAAGTTCTGGGAGCAGACGCTGGGCTTGCAAGGCCATGGCAGGGGCGGTGGGACCTGGAAGGATTAGTAAGTATATATCTGGTTCTGCCGAAGGGAGAGTCATTCCTCCCCCTGGAAGCCTGAGCTTCCTGGTCCTGGACAAGGACCCTCCCCCATGTGGCAGAAACTGGTAGCTCTTCCCCAAACCAGTTTTCTAGTCATCCTGGGCACAACCAGATGACATTTTCCAGCGTAATTAGGCCATGTGACTACTTTCTGGAAAGTGGGCACGAGAAGGGCACCATACCCAGGTATGTCCCTGTAGTGGAATGCAGTGTCCCCCAGAATTCATGTCCACCCAGAACCTCAGAATGTAATTAAAAGAAAACTTTTTCTATGCCCACAAAATACTTTTGATACCAAATATGTGTGGGATGGTGGTTCCCAAACCAACAAATTCTCCAGTTCTCAGTGGACACCAACTGGGTGTCCTCTAAATTAACTCAATTCTAATACTAACTACCTGGAATGAGCACAGACGCCACAGCTTAAGGGCTCAGTCCCCCAAGACTGTCCCCCACTTCAGATACCAATTGCAAGTCCCAGGTTGTCACCTGTACTTCTGACCAATCAGCTATAAATTGGGAGTTTCCATGACCCCCCTCCTCAGGTTTGAGAATTTGTTAGAACTGCTCACAGAACTTACTTATATCTACTGGTTTACTGTAAAGGATATAATAAAGGATACAGGTGAACAAGCCAGATGAAGTGGTACATAGGTTGAGGTCTGGACGGTCCCAAGTGCAGGAGCTTTTGCCCCCATGGAGTTGGAGTGCAACACCCTCCCAGCACATGGATCTGCTCACCAACCCGGAAGATCTTTTATGGAGACTACATCATGTAGGCATGATCCAGTATCACCTCATCTCCAGTCCCTCTCCCCTGCCCAGAGGAATGGGGATGGGACTGAAAACTCCAAGCTTCTAATCATGACTTGGACTTTCTGGTGACCAGCCCCCATTCGGAATCATCCAGTTGCCCAACAAGAGTCACCTCATTAGAACAAACGATGCTCCTGTCACCCAGGAAATTCCTAGAGATTTAGGAGCTCTGTGTCAGGAACTGGGGGCAGAGACCAAATATATAGTTCTTATGTCACAGTGACCTTATTTGGAAGAAACATCTTTACAGATGTACTTAAGGCAAGGACCTTGAGATGAGATCCTCCTGGATTAGAGCGAGTCCTAAATCTAATGACAAGTATCCTTGTAAGACAGCACAGGAGAAGACAGACAGACACACAGGGGAGAAGGGCGTGTATACACAGGCAGAGATTGAAGTGATGCCTCTGTAAGTCAAGGAATGCTAAGGATTGGTAGACACCCCCCAAAACTAGGAGAGGGGCATGGAAAAGATTTTTCTGCAGAGCTTCCGGAAGGAATCAACTCTGCTGACACCCTGATTTTGGATTTCAGGTCTCCAGAACTGTGAGAGAACACATTTTTCTTTTAAGCTGCCCAGGTTGTAGTAATTTGTTACAGCAGCTCTAGGATAAGCTCCTCCCACGTACAACTTTCCTGCTCTTTCCCTGTCAGGCTGGCTGGCGTGAAGACAATTGCTCGGGTCATCTTGCTGAGGCCAAAGGAGCCTCAAGATGGAATGAGCCTAGATTCCTGAATCACTGCTAAGAAGGGGCAGGAACACCTGTGGGGCAGAGGTCACGTTAACTGTGGTAAACCTCTGTTTTCTGGATTTAACTGTTACAGCGGCTGGCCAAAGCGATCTTCAATACCCTCCGTCCATTGCCACCATCACCACCACGCATAAAGCAATAAATTGACATGCTAGTTTGCACGGTGGTCCTGCGGAATTTATCATTCTAGTCACTCACTGAACACGCTGATGAGTTCTGTTGTCAGAACTGGGAAGCTGAGAATCAGACCCTTTCCCTCCAGATAAACAAAACAAAACAAAACTGGGGGCCAGGGGCCCAGCCTGCACTCTGCCAGCACCTTGCGGGTACCCCCATCAGCGCTGTCTCTCCTGGTTGCACCAGTAGAGGCCTGAAGCAGGAAGGATACGTAAACCCAGGGCGAGTTCCCCATTTCTGCCCCTCCTGGGTGGAAGCACACAACATGTGGCTGAGAGGCGTCCTCCACTCCAAGAGGAAACCCCTTGCCCGCTGTGGGGCTGGGCAGGGAAAGTGGCAGCAGCCTGGTCCGGAGGACAGGAGAGGAAGCATGAAGCCAGGGAGGATGGGCCCGGAGCTGGAGTATCCGAGAGGCAGGCTGGGCTCCACTGCCCAGGGCTCCAGCTGCCTCAGCTCTTGTCACCATGCACAGTATAAGTGGCCCTCTCCAGGGAGCCTGGCCAGGTAGGCTTGATCTGTGGTGGTGTGACAAGGCCCCTGCCCATCCCAGCACTGAGCTCCTTGGAGGCAGGAATGCATTCTGTGGACACTCTGCCCCTGGCCTCTGTAGATCGTGGGAGCTGTGGTGATGGATGATTCTGGAACAGGAGCCTAAGGTCAGATTGTGAAATGCCCTGGATGCCGTGAGACGTTTGGGCCCCGCCCTGTGGACAGTGGGGTGACTCTCAGTAGTGGGTTTCAAGATCTGCGTTTTAGAATATTATCCCTGGGGACGGTGCCTGCACAGAGTAAGACCACAATAAACACTTGTGTGTAGCCAAAGGAAAGCAAAATTCAATATTAATGCTCATCACGTAACATGTTTCAGTCTCTCTCTCTTACACACACACGTGTCCCCGCCCCTGTCCGACCCTAAAAGCCAGGACATTATATGGATGTCTGGTTTCCAATGGGCTCCCTAGACAGCGGGCTGGATGCAGCGTTCTGCTGCCATAGAATTCGCCAGTGAAGACAGAGCTCACAGGTAAGGATTGAAGTGCCCCCTCTGCTGTCAGAAAAAGGTTACTGCAACCACAAGGCCACGTCATCCTCAGTTTGTGCTCCATGAATGTAGGCACCCACCTGCGGGCAGGGGTGCCAGCCAGGGGCACTGCCTACCAGCTAATGTGGAGGAGGTTTCAGCCCAGTGACGTTTCCCTGGAATCCAGGTGTGGGGCTCCCCCCACCCCAAGCCCACTATCCATTTTACTTCCTTTCCTTCCTTCTTTTTTCTGGCTCTGAGAATGTTCTTGGGAGTCTGTGGTCCAGAGAAGTCTTGGAGGGTCATTTGTGCCAGCAATAAATCCCTCCATTCCTGCAGGGAAGTCGAGGGAGAGTCCTGGGTAGTTCACTGGGTCGAGTCCATTCCTATTGGCCCAGCCCAAAGATCTGCCCAGGGAGTGAGACAAAAATAGCAGCAGATACTGTCCCTGCCCAGAGAGGTGACAGTTCCCAGAGAAGGTGACAATGGGTTATGGGTCAACGTGACAACAGGTCAGGACAGGATTTAGCTAGGGCCTGAGAAACTTAGGACAGTGGACCATGAGGAAATAGAGAGACTGGCCGGGAGGGCAGAGAAGCCTGAGAAAATGTAACGGAAAGGATGGGGCTCCAGGTAAGCATCTTAAGAACGGGTGGTGGGGCTTCCCTGGTGGGGCAGTGGTTGAGAATCTGCCTGCTAATGCAGGGGACACCGGTTCGAGCCCTGGGCTGAGAGGATCCCACATGCCGCGGAGCAACTAGGCCCGTGAGCCACAACTACTGAGCCTGCGCGTCTGGAGCCTGTGCTCCGCAACAAGAGAGGCTGCGATAGTGAGAGGCCCGCGCACCGCGATGAAGAGCGGCCCCCGCTTGCCACAACTAGAGAAAGCCCTCGCACAGAAACGAAGACCCAACACAGCAAAAATAAATATATAAAGTAATAAACTCCTACCCCCAACATCTTAAAAAAAAAAAGAATGGGTGACATCCAAGCTGCCCATGGTCCAACTAGAGGAGGGGTCAGAATGAACCAAATGGGGACAAAAATCCACCCAACAGAAACCCAGAATTCCTCAAATTCCAACTCCTTCCCCTTGCTGAGACTCAGACTCTGGCCCCATCAACCCTTTCCGACCTTCTGCCGCCCTCTCTGAAGGCCTTACAGGCCTCATTCCTACCTCTGCTCTGCCTCGGTTGCTCCGCTGGCTCCCCTCCATCCTCTGACACCCTCTGGGAGGAACCCTCTCCCACCGCCTGGCTGGGCCTTCAGACAGTGTGTGCCAGCAGCGTCCACACCTCAACTTCTGCTCCTAAGGCAGTCCATCCCCAGGGGAGCAGGTCTTCAGGGCCTTTTCTCCATGCAGATCAAAAGCAGAAGGGGACTTTGATGAGCCCGGTTCCTGGAAATAAACAAGGAGGACAGGGGTTCAAACGGCCCCCAGGGACTACCCTGGGAGTGGACACGGGGCTGGAGTCAGGAGCATGGGACAGGAAACCCAGTAACAGATCTCACTGGTAACTGCCACAAACCACTCCAGGATACTAAGCATGCCAGGAGGTCTTTTTTTTTTTTTTTTAAAGACTTTTTGATGTGCACCATTTTTAAAGTTTTTATTGAATTTGTTGCAATATTGCTTCTGTTTTATGTTTTGGTTTTTTGGCCACGAGGCATGTGGGATCTTAGCTCCCTGACCAGGGATCGAACTCACTCCCCCTGTACTGGAAGGCGAAGTCTTAACCACTGGACCACCAGGGAAGTCCCAGGAGGTCACGTTTTATCAATCAAATCCAATCTATCCAGCTTCTTACTGAGGTGGGGAAAAGCCTGAAGTCAATGCTTCTGGAGGCTCCCTTCACTCATTCTGTGCAAGAAACCTTGGCACGCACGTAGTTCAGACGAAAACAGATGAGCTGTCTATGTGATGCCTATGCTGAGTGCTGGTCAGCGAACTCGGCAGTTGCTCCTGGAGGGTCCCAGTTCCTCCAAGGGGACATCCCCCCAACACCCTAGAAACTTTGGCCCATTGGCCTCAAGCATCAAAACTCCAGTTTGGGGGCCTGTCTTTCCCAGCAATCCCACAACCTCGACCATCCCAAGACAAAATAGCACATCATCACTTAATGCGCTTAGAAGTTCCAAACTGGCAACCAGCCAACATAAAGGGTTTATGGTCCTGTGAATTAGATGCCAAAAGTTAAAAATCAGGACATTGGATACAGAAATCTAGATTTCCATGGAGAGTGATGATATTATATCACATTGTGAGTGTACTTAATGCCACTGAATTGTATACTTAAAATGGTTAAATGGTAAAATTTTATGTATATTTTACCACAATAAAAAAATGTATAAAAGGTCTAGATTTCCTGCTTCTTTGAAAAATTAGAATACTGGGCAAAGTACATGAGGAATCTCTTTGTATTATTTCCTATAATTGTATGTGAATCTATAATTATCTCAAGAAACATTTCAATTAAAAAATGTAAAAAAAAAACCCCAAAAACTATTCCACAAAATTGTCTTCCCACACAGCAACATTAGCACCTTGGCCATCTCTGCTCATTTCCTATACATGAGACTTGTTTCCTTTATAGGATCTGCCCAACTCTTCGTGTAGACATTTGGGTTTGAGACCCTGGACTCACTCTTCCAAAAGAATCTTAAGGTTAAAGAAAGTATGGTTTCCAGGGTGGCCGGCACACCCTCCCTATATGTTACCTCCTCCCCGGGGAAGAGAGCCTGGATGTCAGGAATGCAGGGATCCAGCAGCCTTCCTTGGATCCCTGACCTCTCCATGGGCTCAGGTCTTTCCTTATGTGGGCATCCATCTGCTGCTCACTAGTCAATTGCATGGAAAGCCTGTCCTTTGAGTCTGTCTCAGGAGACAGCAAAGACCAGGAGTCCCAGACAGTGGTCAGACCAAAACGAGCAGGGAGAGAGGGGTGCGGGACGTGCAGGAGAGGAAAGAAGGTGGGGTCCCCCAGCGCCCAGAGGCTGGCACTGGGAATCCTGGGGAGGAAACCTAGGTTTAGTAATTGTACCCTGTTCTGGGTTGAATTGTAACCCTCTCCCACACAAACCCAGTTCACATGTCCTAACCCCTAGGACTTGTGAACGTGACCTTATTGGAAATAGGGTTGTCGGGGAGGTAATAGTTAAGATAGGTCATTCCGGTAGGCCCTATTCCACTATGACTGATGTACTTATAAAAGGGGGAAATTTGGACACAGAGACACACACACAGGGAGAATGCCATGTGATGATGAAGGCAGAAATGGGGAGATGCTTCTGTAACCCAAGGAACGGCAAAGATGGCCAGCAAACCACCAGAAGCGAGGGGAGAGGCCTGGAACGCATTCTCCTTCACAGCCTTCGTTAGGAACCAATCCTGCCAACACCTTGACCTCAGACATCTGGTCTCCAGAACTGTGAGACAATACATTTCTGTTGTTTCAGCCACCCAGTCTATGGTACTTTGTTACAGCAGCCCTGGCAAACAAATACAGACTAATCCCAAGTAGTTCTGGGATGGGCCCTTCCCCTTTCCTGCCCTGAAATGACCTTTAAAAGTGAACAAGATGGTCTATGTTCAGTGGAGAGGAAAGAGATATTTCTAGACAAGAGAAGTAATGAGAGCAGAAACAGGCATTGACAGGAGGCTATTGCGATGGGGAGGGAGGTGGGAGTTAAGATAATAATGCTAACTAACTTTTCTCCAGCACCTCCTGTGTCAAACATCCTTAAAACAAGTTGGTTTGAGGTAAGTATTAGTATCATGTTCATTTTACACATGAGAAAATTGTGGCTCAGAGAAGTTAAACAGTATGCCCAAGATCTGGTAAGGGGGGAAAGCCATGATTTGAACCTAGAATCAGAATAGCTTGTTTGTAACTTTTCCAAGCAGAGGCAAAAGGAATTGATACCTTAAGGCTCACCCTGATCTTCTAGTTGGCCTGGGATCCCTCTGGTAGTTTAGCCGGGGTGGGGAGGGGCGGCGCTGGGCTGAGCCTCCTAGGACCAGTCTGACCTGAAGCAGTTCCTGCCTGTTAAACCTATCCCACACATGGCCACTGGGCAGATTCAGTGTTAAACCAGCCAAACCGGAAGAGAGGATCCAGGGCCAGGGCCAAGTTCTTACACCATGTCTCTCCTGCAGTGACTGGTGTTTGCTGCAGAGGCCACCCAGAGTGCCTACAACACTGGCCAAGAAAGGCAGGGTGGTTTGAGCATGGCCACACTGACACCCGTTGAAAAGGATTTACTTCACAGTTGCCAAAGAAAGCCTGAAAACAAACCCAAACAATCCAAAACATTCATGTTCAGAAAAAATGGTCAAAGACCTCTTTACCCAACCCACAGGCCTAGCGAGAAGAAGTCGGCTAGGTTTAGCTCATCGTATGCGATAGTCAGGGACTCAGCTGTCTTGTCAAACCTTGAAGTCTTTATGATCAAACAGCACAGGTGTCACTCCAAAAACTGCCTATGACATCCTTCATTAGAACCCCCTTTTTGGTCCCTTAAGGCAGAATTCCCAAATAGGTTAATCTTATACCCAGACAGGATCCTTGTGGCTGGGGCATTTGAAATGCAGATATCATCACTCTCATAAACACTTAAATGTCATGTTCACGATGTGCCAGGCATTCCTAGTGCTTCATATATGCCAGTTCATTTCATCCCCATACTTAATCCTAACTTTCTTTAAACCACATAGCCAGTAAATGGTGGAATTAGGATCTGAAAACTAACAGTCCAGAGCTTATGCTTTTAACCACCATACCACACTGCCTTCTGAAAATATTTAGGGAAGGAGATCAACATTTTACTCTTTGAGCATTTGTGATATCCTCACCATCAAAACCAGGCATAAGGCAGCTGTTGCCAGCCCCATGCTCTTTCTTTCCTAGTCCTTAGAGCCGTTAAGGACAAAATGCTGGGAGATACCTGCCCACCCTTCTCTGATTCCTTCAGCATCTCGCAGAGGATTCTAGCCTCAGCCTTCCTTCCTATACACATGATGCTTCAGGTGAAAGGAGTAGTTTACCCCCATTAAACACTTGTGAATCTCAAGATTAAGGAATTACTTCCAGAAGGTCTAGTGAGTTATCTAAAACAGCATCATCACAGTGGCTCATCACCTTTGCCTGTTTTCCACCAGTGCAACCAGGATGATGGTGGTATGTGAAGGGAGAGGGCTGAGGGGCTTGCTACTCTGTCCAGGTAGACAACGTAGACACCACCAAGCACCGTGCAGCAATGCCTCCTTGTTCAGGATCCAGGACCTGGGACTTGGCTGCTCTTAGTTCTGCAAATATAAGACACTCATTGTTATGGGGGAAGAAGTGTCTCAGGTCTTTTGGTCCTTTAAGGTCATCCCCCTTAACATGATATATAGAAGTGGCCCCTGGAGGGAGGTGAATCAATTCACTTGGAGCAAAGCAGTCTCAGGAAACAAAAGTGATAGTATCAGCCAGTATACCTTTATAAGTCAAGGTTATGCCGCAGCAACAAACAATCCCCCAATTCACAATGTCTTAAAACTACAGAGGTTTAGTTCTTACTCATGCTCCTTGTCATACTCTTTCCAGAGCTAAGGTTGACTAGCTGAAATATTGCTGGTCCCCACAGTAGAGGGAAAGAGAGCTCTAGAGGGCTGAACACTGTCAGTTAAATACTCTGGACCAGAAGTGACACATGTCATTTCCATTCCAAGCCATTGAGCAGGCTGGACCCCACCCTGCCACAAGGGAGAAGTCCAATGCTACCGTGTGTCTGAAAAGCAGAGAGCCTGAACTATTGGATGAACTACAGGGATGGGGACCAGGTTCCCTTTCTGTTTGAAAACCATTGTGATTTGAACCACACTGACAACGAATAGAATGGAGGTGATGAATAGCATAGGAGGCCTCATGGCTAGGTTATATCCACAACCAGCAAGGCTGACTACAGCCTTGACTAAATTTTCCTGGTTGAACTAAATTTAAATTGGAGATGAGAATATATAATCCCTTAGAAAAAATCAAATTGAACAAATCTAAACATGGATAACAAAAGACCATCATGATGACTATTCTGTTCACATTATTGTTGGGATCAGAGAGAGGATTCTGAATCTGATCTATGTCCATTGTCACAAATAATGCTTACAGGTATGTAATGAAGGAAAACTTTCTTTAGGATAAAGGGTATTCCATGACTAAGAAATACCTGAGTGCACAATTGAAAAATATGTCTCCTGAATGGCTAGGAATCACACACTGCACTGGGCATGATGTCACTGCACTGTGTGACATGCGGTAGGCCTTAAAAGTATTTAGCTCTCATAGGAAATTTACCAGATACTGGAAATAGAAACTTAAGACTAGTTTAGAAAATACTGCTATAAGTGTATTAAGATGGACCAATATAGACTGACATATGTTGACCAATATTATGGGCAATACTATTTGTATATATATATAATACATAGGCAATATCATTGTGTCGCTTCAAAATTCATACATTGAAGTCCTAATTCCCAGTACCTCCTCAAAATGTGACTGTACTTGAAAACAGAAACTTTAAAGAGTTAATTAAGGTTAAATGAGGTCATTGGAGTGGGCCCTAATCTGACTGGTGTCTTTAAAAGGAGAGGAGATTAGGACACAGACAGACATAGAGGGAAGACCATGTGAAGACACAAGGAGAAAGGGGCCATCTACCAGCCAAGGAGCGGGACCTCAGAAGAAATCAACCCTGCCAACACGTTGATCTCGGACCTCTAGCCTCCAGAACTGTAAACAATTTTGTGAACGTTTGCAATTTGACCTTCGTCCCTAACAGGAAACACATTATGACCATTTCTAACTGACATCAGATTGCTAGCCCCACCTCTAGGGGCCTTTTCTGTCAATGACTGATCTGAGCGTGATAGTGCAATCCCCATCACTGGTATTACAGTGGTCCACCTAGCATTTGTTTGCTTGTTTTTCTCAGTTTTCAGATCTAATTCTACCTTGGGAAGCAAGTCAGATAAGCATTATAATCCCCAATTTATAGATAATAAAACTGAACCATGAAATAGTCAAATTGTTTAGCTCATAATTAGTCAGTTCAGTGCACAAGCTCCTTGACCCCAGAAGTTTCCTTTCCCAAGGCCACACTGTTTTACTTTGTCCCTGGGTAATAAACACTCAATACTTTATTTTGTGTGTGTGTGGCCGCACTGCCAGGCATGCAGGATCTTAGTTGCCCGACCAGGGGTTGAACCCGGGCCCCCTGCAGTGGAAGCTCAGAATCCTAACCACTGAATCACCAGGGAATTCCCCAGTAAACAATACTGGGACTTTCCTGGTGGTCCAGTGGGTAAGACTCCACTCTCCCAATGCAGGGGGCCCGGGTTTGATCCCTGGTCGGAGAACTAGATCCCGCATGCACGCCACACCTAGGAGTCCACATGCAGCAACTAAGACCTGGCGCAGAATGCATGCATAAATAAATAAATAAATAAAATGTATATATATATATATATATATATATACTTAAAACAGAACAAAACAAAAAACACTCAATACTTATCTGTTCAAACTAAAAGGATGCCTTTTGGAAACTGATATTCAAGGTCCAGATAATCTAATCATAGAAATAGAAAACTGCTTCTACCCCAGCCTACCCTACACTTCATGTTATTTCTTAGCTTTTCATTTTCTTCCTTGAATCTCATTCAGATTTTTCCCAACCCAAGCAGTACCTCCACTGACTAGTGGCTAAACTTAGAATTAAAAATTAAATTATTTCAAGGAAATCAAAGAAAGATAAGGTGTCACTTTCTTATATTTGGGGGTACTCCCCCCCTTTAGCATCCCACTGCCAAGCTGGTCAATCAAGTTCAAACTGGGATAGTTGGCATCCATTGAGTACAGCATCATGAATTTCTAAATCTCTGTCAAGATTAGGATGCCAACTGGCAGGGGAAGCTTAAAACAACCTCATTTATCTGGCCCTATTTAGTTTTATTCCTTCCACTGGGGGGGAAAAAGTCAGTTGGACATCTCCAGAAGATACAGCAGCGAGCAAGATCCACAGGGTGCTTATCCTTGGGGAGTTTTACAGACATTAAGCAATTTCAGTAAAGGGTAATGATTATTATGATAGCAGAAATGTCAAGGTAAAAGGGCAGGGAAACATTTCCAGCAGACAAAACAGCATATGTGACAGCTCAGAGCTTGGACAGGATGTAGAGAATAAGGTGGGGGTGGGTTGGGAGATTGGGAGCAGCTGAATGGTGCAGGGTCTTCTAGGTCTGCTTGGGACACTTCAGCAGCCACTGGCCACACCTGAAATGTGGTGAGTCCCAATTGAGAGGTGCTATAGGCATAGGATATATACTGGATTTCAAAGATTAGTACAAAAAAAAGATGTGATGTATCTCATTAACAGTTTTATATTGATTATATGCTGAAATGATAATATTATGGGTTAAATAAAAACATTTAAATTGCTTTTTTCTGTTTTTATTTTCTGACGTAGCTCCTAGAAAATTTCAAATTCCCCATGTGGCTCACATTCTATTTCTCTCCGACAGCCTTGAGAGCATTGGGAAGGGTCTGAAGCATTTTAAACAGGGAAGTGACATTGTCAGATGTGCATTTTCAAAAGACTCTGTGGTAAGGAGAGAGGATGGTGGGGAGACAAGACCCGAGGCAGAGAGACTAGTTTAGGGGCTGCTGCAGTTGTCCAAGCAGGAGAGGGTGGATTAGACAGGGTAGTAGCAATGCAGGTAGAGACAACGTTTTAAAAGTCTGCTTACTAATACCAAACAGCTCTCATTCCAGGGAGAAATGATAGGTTGAACTGTATGAAATTTCCATCTTTGTCAATCAAAAATGGTTGAATATTGAAGGAGTTAATAAGGGCTAAAGTTGGAATAGTTGAGTCACGAAATAAGAATAGTATTGTATTATAACCCAAATAATGACATAAATGTCCATGAGTCCATACTGACATAAAAAACGGAATAAATAAATGGGAGAGAAGTAACAACTCTTTCTTATAGAAAATTCCAATGAATAAATAATGGAGGAAATAGGAGATCACCATTAGTATATCACAGTAGTAACTGTCTCAGGCAAGATCCACTTAAGGATACTAAAATGAGTGGGAAAAAGTTGACATAGGTTATTTGTGTAGTCTTAAAGTACCTCCATCCAAATATTTAATAAAGCAAGAAAGAGTCAATTTACAGTGGAAAATTCCAGCAGATATCACCACCTTAGCCATGTGATGCAAGCTAACATCTCCCATAATACAGAATGACATCCCATATTCCTTGATATCATGCACTGAGGACATTACCACTCTGCGGTATCTTCCCAATTAATGCATAACCTCAATCTAATCATGAAAAAACATCAGACAAACCCAAACTGAGGGGCAGAAATAACTGACAAGTACTCTTCCAAAGAGATGAGAGAAGACTGACGCATAACCACAGATTGGAGGAGACTGCGGAGATTGACAACTAAATGCAATTTGAGACCCTGGATTAGGTCCCGTAATAGCAAGAAGACATGAGTAGAAAAACCAGTGAAACCCAAATAAGGTCTGTACTTTAGCTAGTAATATTGTACTGAAGTTAATTTCTTCATTTTCTTAAATGTTCTATGGCTATGGAAGATGTTATCTAAAGGGGAAGCTAGATGAAGGGTATATGGTAACTATTTTTGCAACTTTCTCTAAGTCTACAATTATCTAAGAAGAATTAACTGTTAAGAGAGCTGAATATCAGCAATTTCATATAGTTCAACTTAATATATAAATCAGACAAGAAACAACCAAAACTGACATGCTAAAGCTACACTAAAACCACATTATCATAACATGCTACAAATGTACTTGTTTGGGGGACAACTTTTGCATCAAGATCAGAGTCTGCATCAACATTCAACTCTTATATAATACTCTATTCAAATGATTTACAATATTTCTAAGGAAAAGCGTCAGGCGTCAACTAGGACTGGGAAGAACACAGCAATGGGTGGCACAGTTCCACTGGCTTTGTCATTACAAGGGACTGGGCTTTGGAACAGGCAGAGATTACTTCAGCCACCTTCCTTCATTCCCACTTCTGAAGACCTGCCACCATGAGGAACTCTAGCGGTTAGGATGGTCCAGGTCCCAACACAGAAACTACAGAACGGCAAGGTCCCCTCCAGCATCTGTGCTGTGCTTAGGTGGTGTAAGTTTCCAAGAAAAGGATCAGCAGGTACATGGATGGCTCAGGATGCCTGTCCTACAGCTGGTGCCAAGCGAGCACACTGTCCCTTACCATGGCACTCAACAGCTGGGCACCGTTGAAGATGTTCTCTCATGACAAGATAATCTCAGAGCAAATTAAAATACTAATCTCCAAAATTATATGCCATACACTAAGTAGCATTTACAGCTCCTAGTTCCACTGGCAAGTGACTGGCAAGTATTTCTCTTCAGAGGTGGATTAGCTTTCAGGCAGCTGAAGTACTAGCATGTTTATTGCATTTAACGTATCACTGAATGGTCTGAGTTAATCTAACTTCTAGAAGTAATTTACTCTTTAATAGGTCAGGCTTCTTTTCATTTCACAGCAGTCATTACTGTAATTACTCATGTGGTGTTCCCTTTAACTCAGTGCTACTTAAGGTTTTGCTGAGACAGAATATATTTCAACCCCACATCATCAAAACATACAAAAATGTTTTAAAATGGTAGATATCTGGCCTTGCTTTGTGTGTGTATTTTAATTAGATTTTATTTTGTTATTATTTTTTTTGGCTGTGCCACATGGCTTGCAGGATATTAGTTCCTGGACCAGGGATCGAACCTGGGCCCCTGGCAATGAGAGTGCCAAGTCCTAACCACTGGACCATCAAGGAATTCCCTGGCCTTGCTTTGCATACTGTCTAAATTGATTACTCATGTTAAATATATACTCCTACAGTTCTAAATTTGAATGAGGCCCTTAGAGAAATTCAGACCATAAGTCTTTGGAGAGCACCACAGTGATCAATGTCAAGGTCAGAGTGAGAATGGTTTTCAACAAATACAATCAACCAATTATATATATACCAAAGGAAATTCTTTATTGTAAACAAGATATAAAGTACAACAAAAGAAATATTGTGCAAATTGTAAATCACAAGGATTTTTTTTATTAAAATTCTTTTTTTGTTTTCCAAGAGTCCAAAGTTTTGATGGCAGAAATCTACACCCAATATAGAGAAAAATGTTAAATGGAAAGACATAATGACATTTTTCACTATATATTTTAAACAATTGACTTTTGTTTTACCACTGTATATATCATCCACTATACAAAACAGAATACAACAGAAATACTGTTAACAAAAGTGAATGTCCTAATTATTTTTCTACCTATCTACTTCCACATTCCCCCCCCCAAAAAAACTTCTATAAATTAACAGGACATTTGTCCACTTGTGAATAATGTTCACTCACTTTCTAATTCAATAAAGCACATGTTATATCCTCATAACATAAGGGTACTTTACTGATGTCCTAAGCCATCTTTTTGAAGGAGTTATCTAAAATTCTTAATATCCCTTCTTTACAATATGTGTTTTCATCTTCAATTTTTTTTCGAAACAAAGTGCAGTGTATTTTAGAGTCTACGGAAAACACATTGGTATACAACTTTCAAATCTACACAGGGAACTGCAGCCAACTAAGGTTCAAAGCATAATAAAATGCCTAGTTATAGTCATTTGTTAAACTTTTAAAACAAAAACGCAAAAAAACCCTGAAGCAACACTTGAAAGCAATTAAATTAATGAGGATTCCAATTCTTTGGGACCTCTTCAGCAATATACAGTTGCTCAATTCCAAACGTCAGCAACTAGTGTAAAAATGCTAGTTCTAGATATATTTAACAACTATGTCCACGAAGTTGAATGGAAAGACTAAGAATAGTAAACAAGATAACTCTAGGAAAGGATAATAATATTCGCGATAATACAGATCAATTTTACATCTCCATCTCTGTACCGTAATGTTTACTTCCAGTCTCTACACTCTTGAAACCAGTGCTTTTGGAGAATCACATTGAAAAGTTGGTCTCAAGTATAAATGGTGAAAGTAAAGTAACAAATTGTGCACACAAATTCAAAATCTGTGCTACCTGTGGTTGGGCTGACCTCACCTGAAACCTTCAAAAAATATTGAAAGGAATAAACTTTCTCATCTCTCTTACGTGGTAAGAAATGAGTCCTGCCACTCTTTGAGCTGCCTGTGGCCGTAGCACTTCTTACCATCTAACCCAGGCTGGGCCTTCTCCCCAGGCCGTGGGGCTTCTGCTTGCAGCCCGCACTGGAGGGCCACAGACTTGCAGTGGAAGCATTTTTATATCACCACTGGCTTCTGGCTGTGACCAAAGTTAGTCTGATTCTTTACCATCCGTCTGTCACTGTGTGGGAGCAGGGGTTGGAGGTAGGGTAATGTCATTTAACTTGCTCACTTCCATCTGCCAGTTTGGTAGCTTCTTGGCTGACAGATGGCGCCGGGCATGTTTGGTCAAATGGTCGCTCCTCATGAACCGCCGGTCACACATGGGACAGGCGAATTTCTTCTCACCTGTGTGGGTTCGTCGGTGTCTGGACAGTTCATCTGAACGAGCAAACCTCCTTTCACAACCTTTCCAGCTACAGCTAAAAGGTTTTTCTCCTGAAACAAAATAAGTCATATTATTATTATTATGCATTTATTAAGCCGCTGTAAGTTACATATTAAATCATATTTAAGATACTTTATTAGACATTTAAAGAATCATCATTTGAGAAATTAAAACAAAAACACCTTGATGAAATCTTTTAGAAGACCTTGCACTGGTAAATACCATCCACTAGAGTGGCTAATAAGGCAAGTTCTTCCTTAACATGCCTGGTTTACATTTGCGATCATTGCCAAAAAACCTTCATCCAAATTTCTAAGACTTAAATATGAAATAAGAAATGGTTGGTACCTGTATGCGTTCTCATGTGGGCCTTCAGATGAGAACTTTTAAAGTACGTCTTGCCACATCCTGGATGGCTACAGATGTGACTTCTTATCCTTGATGAGTCAATCTGAGGAGTGACTTTTGCTGCTGAAGGAGAAAACCCTGGAGCAGGGGCAATGGGAGAGAGTCTGGTGCCATTTGGGCTCACCACTGGAGGCTTAGGGTTCTGAACAACGGGCTGGGGTACAACAAACATGACGGCGCCTTTGGGCACCTGAGTGCCCATGAATACAACAGGTGGGCAGACGGCTGGCGGCTGACTGGGTGGAGTGCTGGGGACGACTGTTGTCACAACTGGGTTGTTTGCAGGGAGGGGAACCATCTGGCAGATGACGGGCATAGGTGGCACTCCCCCTGTTGATACTGCAGGTGGAGAGACTAAGACCGACTTTTGTTGTGGGCACATGGGGACCGGCTGAGATCTACAGATTACTGTCTCTGAGGAAGGCACAGAAAAGTCATAAAGTGCAGCACTTGCTTTCTCTTCAACACCTGCCACTGTGTCTCTCTCACGTTTGGATCTGTTTGGTGACACAGCTGCACAAGGTATGTTTTTTCTTGCAGTCTCAGCATTTAGGTGGGTTCTTCTTCGAAAAGAATTGTCCTGATAGTTAAGGATGCTGGCTGCTTTCACTGGGCAAGATCGGTGGTTACACAGCTGGGCATCAGCTGTATGACGAATCACACTTGTTGCCTGAGCCTTGGGGAGTTTGGGGGCAGGTACTGGGCTCTTCTCCTCTTTGAAAGGTGCAGCAGCAATGTGAGGCTTGGCAGTATCTGACAATGATTTGAAGTGTCCAGTAGATGGCGCTGGTGCCATCAGATTCGACACTTGAGAGGGTTCAAAGTCAGAGGGACTGTAAGGTGGAGTCAAACACTAGAGCAGAGAAATACAGGCAACAGCGTGAAGAACAGTAGAGTTCATTATATAAATTATAAGAAATTCTCATTTACACTCATCTTTAAAGCAACAATACTTACAAATGCTGGGACTGTATGAAAATCAGGTGTACCAGGAAGCAGATTCTCTTCCTCTGACATATCAGACACTGGAGTAACGGGTCTGCTTTCAATGTATTTCTTAAAATCAGACTTCCAACTGCAGCTCATTGACATAAGTGCTTCTACGGCTTCAAAGTCACTTTTCTCTGCAGTTTTGTTCCAGGAATACACACTCTCTTTTGATCTTTCAGAAATCATTTCCATTCTTTCCTCCTATAAATACAAAAAATTAAATGCTATAAGCATATTGTCATCCACATGACACGCACAGCAATGTGCAATTTTTTTTTACTATCTGCACTTTTCAAAATAAAACTTGAAATAATTTTTCTCATCCCCACTCTGATAGTAATACTGATAAAAGTCTTCCTCATTCTTCCTCTCACACTTAGGCCTGAACACTGATACCCTTGCAAGGTAAAGAGGAACTTATTACCATTATGAGGACCAAGGCCAAAGGTACCAATGCACTTGTAATCCAAAAAAGAACTGCTTGGCTTAGAAAAAAAAAACATTTTATATTCTTTCCAGAGTAGTCAACTGCAACAGGAGTCAGACAAAATAACTGAGGGAAGGCTCTACAAAAAAGTCATCTTTTTTCAATACTACAGGTATGGGGACCTGGTGGTCCAGTGGCTAAGACAACAGGCTCCCAATGCAGGGGGCCCGGTTTGATCTCTGGTCAGGGAACTAGATCCCACATGCATGCCTCAACTAAAGATCCTGCGTGCGGCAACTAAGACCGGGGCAGCCAAATAAATATTTTTTTAAAATCATTAAAAGAAACACTACAGGTATGGTATGAGATCTTTTCAGGTATGACTTCCTACTAGAAAAAAATAAACGGCCAAAATTTTCTTTTAAAAAGGCAAAGTATAGTGGACAGAGCTGTGGTCTGTTGATTTGGGTGTGACCTTTGGAAAGAATAATTTCAACTTCTTCATGTTTGTGTTCTCATTCACTGGATCTTACACTTAACACAATGGTTTGCTATGTGTAACTATGACCAGCTAATGCAATAGCACAAAAAAGAGATAATCAGAAAATTTAATATGCGACTTAAATTTGCAAGAACTCTGATTGTAAGAAATCTTCAATAGTCAAAATAGAATCTTATTTTAATTTTTTTAAAGAACTGCTCCTTGACAAAAATAACAGCACATGCCTTATATTTGAACAACTCCTTCTATTAGGTATTTAATGCTTCATATTAAAGTTCCTTAAACTGCACTAAAAGTTACTACCCTCCATCTCTCCAATTTTCCACCAATGTGATCCCATTCATTGGTCAAAGCAGAGATTGTGTAAAAACACAGAACAATTGTCTTTACGTGGCAAGGTATTAATCTCAACACTTGCTGAAAAAAACGCATAAACCCTTCGTACTGAAGCCTTAAGAAGCCATCGCTCTTGAAACATCGCTAACAATGCAATTGCATAATCGCGGGCCCTTTATGTAAGCTGCAACGGACAACGCATGTTGTGTAAAAGCCTCAAGACGCCAGTGCAAAGGAAAAAAGAGAAAAGGCAGGCAGCAGGGAAGAACAGTGTGAGCTGGGAAGGGCAGGGAGAAGTCGGGAGGGGAGGAAAGGGAGTGGGCCGCGAGAGAGGCAGGAAAGGGAAGCGCGGGCGGAGGCGCGGGAGGGGAAGGCAGACGAGGGGCGGGGGCGGACGGCGGGGGAGATCCTCGCTGGCTGGGACAGACGGATGGGGCCGCCCTAGCCTCAATGAGGCTCGCGGGTGAGTCACTGGGAACATTCCTCGCCGCTCGCACGTCCCCGCGTCCCTGCCCCCGCCATTGGCCAGCAGGCCGGGCGGCCCGGGCTGGGATTGGCTGGGCCGCGAAGGGCGGGGGAGCGGAGGAGGAGAAGGAGGGGGCGAGGCATGTGAACAAAGCGTGATCAGCGGCTGCTCCGGGCGGCGCAGGAAACCTGAACTGGGAATTGCCGCGCCGTCACCTTTCACCTACTTCCTGAGCCCGCGGGCCCCCGCCCTCGCGACGGCCCGGGGGAGGGGCCGCGGGCGCCGCCGCCAACCGCCCGGCAGTGCGCGCCCGAGCCCGCGGGGAGGGGCGGAGCCGCGGGCGCCGGGCTCCAGGAGCGCCCGCCCCTTCCAGCTCCCCGCGAGCCGCCGTTCCCTTAGGAACCGACAGCGGGGCCGGGCCTCACTCCCGCCTCTGGCGGAGGCCGGGACTGGGTCACTCAGGGACGAGAAGCTCCCCGGGCGCATCCGCTCCCGGCCCACCCCCAGCCTCCGCCTCAGCTGCCGGAGGAGGAGCCGGGTCCCCGCGGAAACCCGGCCCCCGCCCTCCTCCGGCTGCAGCCCCCGGGGACCCGGCCGAGCCCTCGGCGCTTCCCGCCCACGCCTCCCGCGGGACCTCAGACCACCCTGACTGTCCCCGAAGATGCGCGTCCCCTCCCCGCGGTTTCCGGCAGCACCGGCCCCCGCCAGCCGCGTGTCTCCGAGTTCCCAGACGTGCAGCCCCAACAGGCCCCGCTCCAGACGCTCGGCTCCACGGCCTGCGGCTCCCGCCCCGACACGCTGCCCCCGCGTCTCGCAGCCCGGTTCCCCCCGCCCACCTTCCCCGCCCCGCTGCTGGGTCCCGCTTCCCACCCTCCCATCTCCTGTCGCCGAGGCGGCTCCCTCCCCCCTCCAAGGCGTCCTCAGAAGGCGGCCACCTGCCCGCTCCCGAGATGGGGAGTCTCCTCCAGCCGTATCGGGGGGGCAACTCCCCGGTCCCCCTCGGCGGTCCCGGGCCCACGTGCCATCCCCCGCACCCACGCCGGGCGCCCCTCCCCCAGCCCCCGCTATCTGCTGAGCAGCCCCGTCCTCCAAGCCTCCTTTCAGAGCCCCGAGTTGGGGAGCCCCCTCTCCTCTCCAGCGGACACCCCGCCCCTCAAAAGCTTCTGGGCAGCCCCCTCCCACCCTGGGTCGCATTCCTTATCCAGACGGAGGCATCTCTCCCCGGCGCCAGGTGCAGGGTGGCCCCTTGTCCCCCTTCCCCTTCCACACCTCTTATTCTCACTGACAGGGCAGCAGCCCCCTCCTCACTCTTCCCGCCCCTCCAGTCATCCTCCCCCTCACCTGCTTCAAGTCTCCCAGCGGAGCTGCCCCTTCCCCTCATTACACCTTGAGCAAGACCCTCTCTCCTTTCGTCTCTAGCTACCCGCCTGCTTCTCCTGAGCCCCTCCACGACGCACACGCCCTCACTAATGCCGTCTGCAGGCGGGAAGCCCCTTCCTCTCCCACGACTCCACTGCAGCCTCAGTCCTCAGGCGAGGCTAATGTCAGGGGCTCGGGGTTCGCGACCCCGGGGGCCCCTCAGACTCAGCGAGGCAGAGTAGGGCCGGGGCATCCCCAGGTCACTTACTGCAGGCTGCTGGAGAGAAGCGCCGAAGTTCAGCATGGTTGGCTGCCTGGCCGCCGGCGGCGAGCTGACTGGCTGCTTGGCTGCCTGGCCACAGACGGACGCCCGGAGACACTCGACGCCGCTCCCGCCACCGCCGCGCTCCGCGCCGTCTGCCCCCTCCCCATTCAGGTAGCCGCTCCGCCAGCCCCGCGCCGCGGGCGGGGGTGGGGGCGGAGCCTTCCGCCGGCCAATCAGTGACAAAGGTGTGTGAGGCGCCGGCCAATGGGCTCGCGGGGCCACGCGTGATCAGCGGCTGCCCGGCAGCGTGAAGCTTGTGACAGTGGAGCGTGTACACAATCTCCGGCAGCGTGTTCCCTCGGCCCAGCCCGAGGGAACTCCCGCCGCCACCTGACTCAGTGACACCGCCCCTACCCCTCACCCACCCCCGCCTGCGGTCCCCTTCCCTGGCCTGGGGGGGCGGCGCGGAGGACCTAGACCGGAGGCGCGGCAGCGGCGGCGCGCCCAGGCACTGCGGAGGGCCGGCCCCACGTGGGAGGTGGGGTGGGATGCCCGCTCCGCCCAGTCCCCTCGGCGCGAGGTCCCATCTCGGGCCGCTGCGAGATAGGCGGGACGCGGGGTAGCCAAGCGGGGGAGGCGGCGGCTGCAAGCCAAGGGTCCGGAGCCAAGAGATTTGCATTTGGAAGCGCCGATCTCTTGCGCGTCTGGCGAGAAAGCGGAGCCCGGTGACCGACTGAGCTGCATTTCTGGAGCATATGCTGGGTTTTGCCTCGCTGAGCCGTGGGTAGCACGAGGGAGGGGCGGAGAGGGAAGGGTATCCTGTCATTGAGCGGACACCTGCTCCGGCGCCCCCCGCCCACGCCCGGGCCGCGGGAGCTGGCTCGCCCTCCTCAGCTGCACCGCCGGCAGCACTGCCCGCCCCCGTCCGCCCCGCCCATCCTTCCTCCCAGGCTGTGGAGAGAATGGTGTGGGGACTGCAGGAAGCCCCGAGAACTAGACCAATGGGATGATGGGGGGCCGTAGACCAGAGTTTTTCTCTTTCCCGGGAGCCGAAGCTCGGCTGCAGAATCGAGTTTTGAGCTCGGTGTGAAGTTTAAAGTGCACTCTACAAGCTGTCTCAAAGGCAGACCCTACCCCTCCCCACGCCCCCACCCCGGGCCAGGGCCTCCGGAAACGCCCTGCCAGGAAACTGCTGGTGGGGATGGGGCGGGGCGTGGTCTCCCGGGGTCACCAGGCGCCAGCCGAGGCCCGCCTGCGAGTGGGTAGCAGTGGGAATGCCCACCACGCCCGACACGGAACGCCCCGCCCCCGGGCCAGCGAAAGCACCAGCCCCCCCCCCGCCGCGCTGCAACCCCGACCTCCGACCCCGCTCAGAAGCGGTCTGCGGCCTCCGGATTGCGAGCCTATGGGTCTGTTATGGCTCCCTATTGGCCCCCTTTTGGCCATTTGGTGCCCGTTCGCAGCTGCTGTTGTTGGAGAGGAGGGTGGTGATAACGCGGCTTAAAGCAAACTGGAGATTTTATCTCCTGTGGACAGGCTGAACACGGGGCAGAAACCACTGCCCCTCCCTCGAGCTTTCTCACTGCTCTGTGTAACTGAAAGGCTAATGGAAGTGTCCTTTCTTTCCCAATAATCACAAAATTGAGTATAGACAAGGAATTAGCTAGGGAATTCCCTGAAGGTCCAGTGGTTAGTACTGGGCGCTTTCACTGCCATGGCCAGGGTTCAACCCCTCCTTGGGGAACTAAGACCCCAAAAGCTGTGCGGCACAGCCAAAAAAAAAAAAAAAAAAGAAACAAAGGAAAGAAAGAAAGAGAAAGAAAGGGAAAAAAGGCAATTAACTATTTTAGAAATAGGCCCAGGCTGGCCAACAACAGTAGTAGTATTAATAATACAATCAACCAGGGCCAGAGATGCTCATCACAGAGGGAAAGAGGACTCAGTGGCCCCCTGTCACTGCCGCTCCTGAATCTGCTGGCGGGGCGCCAGCCAACAGCTCAGGCAGCTCTTCCTGTCTCCTCTCCATCCCCTGCCCCGGCTTCTGTCTGCATCGGTGTCCCTCCCTGCAGGCTTCCTTCCGCCTGGGCTGTCCCATCCTGTTGATGTGAGCCTGAGGGTACTGGAGCAGCTGGCCCTGGGCACCTGCTGCAGCAAAGCAAGCTCCTGTCTGTGCCCAGCCGGCAAGCCAGCCTTCCTTCCTGTCAGGGAGCTGCCATCCTCAGAGGCCACAGTCGGCCCTCCAGGTCTGAACTGAATGTGGGCCCTGCTGGCATGGTGCCCCAGCACGCCGAGAAGCAGGGAGCATTTATGGCTTGTGGGAGTGATTCAAAACAGGAAAGAAAAGAGAAAAGGGGTAGGAGGAACAGTGTGGTGGTGGCACAATTCCTAGAGATTCAGAGAAAGATGTTACCCAGGCATCTCAGACTCAAAGTAACCAAAACTAAAGTCCTTGTTTTTACTTCTTCCCGTATGGGCTTCTCGTCTCCCATCCAGCCTTCACCATCTCCCCCAAAGCCCTGGATCCAGTTGGTCCCCAGGTCTGAGCAGTTTTGCCTCAGAAATGTCTCTCTTCCCTCACTTTCCATTTGTACCCCTCAACTGTCACTCTAGGTCAGTCTGTCATCAATTCTTGCTTGGGTTAAACAATTTACACTCTCCCCACCCAACCCCCCACCCCAGCCCAGCTGGCACCCCAGTGGCAAACTCTCCACACTGAAACCAGAGTGGGTTTTTTGAAAGTCATGATCCAATCCCTACTTAAGAAATGATCCTTTGCTCCTGTTGCCTAGGAGATAAACCTCATCTCCCACCCAGATATACCCTTGCCTATGGCTACATCCTCATTCAATAAACACTGTGTTGCTCGTTTATCCACTCCATTCAACAAACATTTGTTGAGCACCTACTATGTGTTGTAGGCACTGGGACAACAGCAATGAATAAGACAGGCCAGGTCCCTGCTCTCAAAAGGCTTGGACGGCAAGACAAAGACAAGTAGACTATATGTATAAATAAAAGCTCCTTCAAGATGGTAGCCATGTCATAATCATCTTTGTGGTCCAGTGCAGACATTTTAGGCAGTCAAGACTCTTTAATGGAGGAAATAAAATTGTAGGTTGTCTGTGAAGATTCACTGAGGTTATAGACAGAATGTGGACAAGTGCCTAGGCAGAAGTATGGATCCTTCTAAGCCTTTCCCTTAGCTTACATCATTACAGGACCAGGCACGGAAAACTGTCATCTTAAACATGAGTAAAAGAAAGTCCTAGGCAATAGTAAGCATTACTTCAATTAAGTGCTGACCCCTTCCTGCTAATGGTGCTGGTTTCTCCTTCAATCAGAACAGTGAAGGAAGGGGAAGGGGGGGGGCGGGGGTGACATGTAAAGATTCCTCAGTTCAGTTATATGGATATTAAAACACATTGTACCCACCAGCCATCTTCTCTTTGCTCCTTACAGCCAGTGGGTATTATCACCATTCATTCATTCATTCATTGCCCCACCATATGCCAGGCACTAGCTGAACACTGAGGAACAACCGTAAAAAAAGACACAGCTCTTGTGTTTCAGGAGCTTCCAGTACAGTGGAAGAAGTAAATAAGTGAGCCAGCCATTACTGTGGTGTGGTAAATGCTAAGAAAAGAGTATGCACAGTGTCCTAGGTAGGCGAGGAAGGAAGGGGTAAGGGAAGGTTCCTCTGGTTGACTTCTAAGCTGGAGGAGAGGAGAGGTGGAGGTGAAGAGTAGAGAGAGTGGTGGGGATTCAGGATGCTCTGAATTGTCTGGATCACAAATTTGAGAGTTAGGATGAGGCACTTAGGATATTAAGGGAAGCAGCCCCAAACATAAAGGGCCTTTGTGTGCCCTGCTAAGAAATATAGATGTGGGACTTTTATCTTGGGGACAGGGGGGACCTACTGACAGGTTTTAGCAATGATAGTATAGAAAATTCATTCTGGCCCAGTTTGATAATGGACCACAGAGGCTGGGGCCTAACACCAGTGAGAAGGTTTCGTAGCAATGTAAGCAACAAAGATGATGGTAGCTTAAACTATGGAAATGGTGGCAGGCATGGAAAAGCTGGAATAGAGACACCAAGAATCAGGAGGATTTGGTAATTGATTGGATGTGGGCGTGAGGAAGAGGGAGGTGTGGAGGAGGACTGCTGAGTTTTTGGCTTGATTCACTGAATGAAACAGGACAAAAACAGGACACTATTGCCCAAGAAAGGGACTGTAGGGAGGTAGTAAGTTAGGGTGGAGAGGAAGAAAATGCCAAATTTGATTTAGGACATATAAACGTGAGGTTACCTGTGGGACATCCAAATAGAGATGTCCAGGAGGCAGCTGGAATTTCAGGTCTGGAGCCCAGAAGAGAAGGATCTGGGCTGGAGATTAAAATTTGTTGTCATCAGGGTGTTGGTGGCATTGGAAACCAGGGGGTGAATGAAATCCTCTAGGAAGAGTAAGGAATGAGAGGTAAGAGAACTGAGGGTGGTCTTCTGGTGAACTACAAGCACAGGACGGAGACTAAGAGGAAACAGCCACATGGTGAAATACTGGCGAAGAGTGACACAGTGAGGACTTCTTTCATACATGCAGCACTTAGGATTTCTTGGCCTAATGTGACACAAAGTGGAGATGAAAGGCAAACGGGATGATTCAGAAATTGAAAGGGTCAAACAAATTAGAAAAAATAATTATCCCCTCTGATTGGTGAATATCATTCGTTATTTTCATTATACTAGTTACCATAGTTATTAAGCTCTTTAAAATTTTTTTTTAAATATTGATATGTTGAGTAGATTGTTTCTAAAGATGGTCACAAAACCCCTCCCATTCTGCATAATCTTTTCCAATGTGACTTTGCCATTCCTGCATCAAGAGGTGAAGTTTAATTCCCCCAACCCTTGATTCTGGGCTGGCTTTGACCAGTAGGGACCTGAGTGGTACTATGGGACTTCATGCCTAGGTTTTAAGAAGGGTTTGAATTTCCTAGTTTTACCCTCTTGGAAATCAGCCACTAGGCAGAGGAGCTTATTAGGCTAGGCTAACTTACTGAATAAAGAGAGAACATTTGAAGGGAGAATGGCCACGTGGAGACCAAGGCATCCCAACCACCAGCCAGGAACAAGACTCCAGATGCCTGACAGGGCGACTGGATGTCCTCCAGCCCCAGTCAAGCAGGCCTAGCTGACACAGCCTAGAGAAGAGATAAGCTCTACTTGAATTTCTGACCCACAGAATCATGAACAATAAATGGAAGAGTAACCCAGGCAGCATTTCCTGCCTCCTCTCCACCCAGTAGCCCCTTACCCCCACTTCTGTCTGCAGGGATGTCCCTAGGTTTTGGGGTGGTTTGATATGCCGCAAGGGATAACTGAAATAGTGGCTGTGTGTTTGTTTCAGCTCTGGAGAGACAGCCACCGTTTTCAAAATACTCATTTTATAAGAATACTTTTTTTTTTCCAAAGAATCTAAAATGGCTGGAAGAAGGTTCCAGGAAGGAGAACTAAAAAAACTGATGAATTAGAAAAGGAAGAAAAATTGGAGCAAGAAATAATTTTTTTTTTAACTTGGAGAAGGGGGAAGTATGTAGATCTGGAAGAACCCTACCCCCAGCAGCCCCACTCCCGCTCCCCCCATCCCAGCACTCTACTGAGGCTCAGAAATGGAAATAAACGTGTAATAGGAAGGAAGGGAGTTCACCTTGATCCAGCGCCTGCTATGCACCAGTTGCTGCCTGGTTCACTAGGAATATGGGGGACCTAATTTGACCCATTATATAAAGTCCATGGTTTATTATAACACTTTAGGATTTTTTTGGTAAAGAATTCAATTTTTCCACTCTCCATTCCACTCTTTTTTATCTACCCAGGAAGTGTGAAGCTAGTTAACTGGTTAAGTGGTACTGCAAGGTTACAAAATGAAAACAGCCTTATTGCCTTGGGGTTTTTTTTTTTTAAACAAAATAATATATGCTGATCATAAAAAAATACAAAAAGGAATAAAAAGATGAAAATCTCCTGTAATCCTGCTACCCAGAATTAACCACTATTAACATTTTGATATACATTTTTCACTCTTTTTCTCTGCCCTGCCTTCTCACTACCCCCCACCCCCCCCATAATAAGGTATGCTACTTTGTAACCTGCTTTTTGTTTATTAACTTAATCTATCACTCTGCACATCAATAATTATAGAGTTCTTACAGCCTATTTAAAAGTATGAGTTTCCATTTTCTCTGGAGAGTCTTAGTTACTACCTTTTTCCTATTGAGACTTCAGAATCCTGGAAATCTTGTCTAGTATCATGGGTATGAAAGGAGGGATGTTCCTTCACAGAGTCATCGCAGCGTCTAAGCTGAGGCACTGGCACAGTCATTTAGCACTAGAAACTCTCGTCTGAAGTGCCCGGTGCAGAACCTCCACATGTGGTACCCTACGACCAAGTGAAACTAGACTAAGCACAAAGGAAGAAAAAAGTCTGGTTTCTGGTTTGGATGCGCTCAGATGACCGCGGTCTCCTGGCTCACTGACAACCCACAGGAGCCATGTGGCTGACAGGGTCTTGGTGCTCCAGCTGGGTGTCAGGCCAGTGCCTCTGAGGTGGGAGAGCTGAGTTCAGGACATTGGTCCACCAGAGACCTCCCGGCTCCACGTGATATCAAATAGCGAAAGCTCTCCCATAGATCTCCATCTCAACGCTAAGACCCAGCTCCACTTAACGACCAGCAAGCTACAGTGCTGGACACCCTATGCCAAACAACTAGCAAGACAGGAACACAATGCCACCCATTAGCAGCAAGACTGCCTAAAATCATAATAAGGTCACAGACACCCCAAACCACACTACCGGACATGGTACTGCCCACCAGAAAGACAAGATCCAGCCTCATCCTCCAGAATACAGGCACCAGTCCCCCTCCACCAGGAAGCCTACACAACCCACTGAACCAAACTTAGCCACTGGGGGCAGACACCAAAAACAACAGGAACTATAAACCTGTAGCCTACAAAAAGGAGACCCCAAACACAGTAAGTTAAGGAAAATGAGAAGAAATAGAAACACACAGCAGATGAAGGAGCAAGGTAAAAACCTACCAGACCAAACAAATGAAGAGGCAATAGGCAGTCTACCTGAAAAAGAATTCACAGTAATGATAGTAAAGATGATCCAAAATCTTGGAAATAGAATGGAGAAAATACAAGAAGTGTTTAACAAGGACTTAGAAGAAATAAAGAGCAAACAGTGATGTACAACACAATAAATGAAATTAAAAATTCTCTAGAAGTAATCAATAGCAGAATAACTGAGGCAGAAGAATGGATATGTGACCTGGAAGATAAAATAGTGGAAATAACTACTGCAGAGCAGAATAAAGAAAAAAGAATGAAAAGAATTGAGGGCAGTCTCAGAGACCTCTGGGACAACATTAAACAAACCAACTCTCGAATTATAGGGGTCCCAGAAGAAGAAGAGAAAAATAAAGGGACTGAGAAAATATTTGAAGAGATTATAGTTGAAAACTTCCCTAATATGGGAAAGGAAATAGTCAAGTCCAGGAAGCACAGAGAGTCCCATACCGGATAAATCCAAGGAGAAACACTCCAAGACACATATTAATCAAACTATCAAAAATTAAATACAAAGAAAACATATTAAAAGCAGCAAGGGAAAAACAAAAAATAACATACAAGGGAATCCCCATATGGTTAACAGCTGATTTTTCAGCAGAAACTCTGCAAGCCAGAAGGGAGTGGCAGGACATATTTAAAGTGATGAAAGGGAAAAACCTACAACCAAGATTACTCTACCCAGCTAGGATCTCATTCAGATTCGATGGAGAAATTAAAACCTTTACGGACAAGCAAAAGCTAAGAGAATTCAGCACCACCAAACCAGCTTTACAACAAATGCTAAAGGAACTTCTCTAGGCAGGAAACACAGAGAAGGAAAAGACCTACAACAACGAACCCAAAACAATTAAGAAAATGGTAATAGGAACATACATATTGATAACCACCTTAAATGGAAATAGATTAAATGCTTCAACCAAAAGACATAGACTGGCTGAATGGATACAAAAACAAGACTCATATATATGCTGTCCACAATAGACCCACTTCAGACCTAGGGACACATACAGACTGAAAGTGAGGGGATGGAAAAAGATATTCCATGCAAATGGAAATCTGAAGAAAGCTGGAGTAGCAATCTTCATATCAGACAAAATAGACTTTAAAACAAAGACTATTACAAGAAACAAAGAAGGATACTACATAATGCTCAAGGGATCAATCCAAGAAGAAGATATAACAATTGTAAATATTTATGCACCCAACATAGGAGCACCTCAATACATAAGGCAAATACTAACAGCCATAAGAGGGGAAATCGACAGTAACACAACCATAGTATAGGGGACTTTAACACCCTACTTTCACCAACGGACAGATCATCCAAAATGAAAATAAATAAGGAAACACAAGCTTTAAATGATACATTAAACAAGATGGACTTAATTGATATTTATAGGACATTCCATCCAAAAACAACAGAATACACTTTCTTCTCAAGTGCTCATGGAACATTCTCCAGGATAGATCATATCTTGGGTCACAAATCAAGCCTTGGTAAATTTAAGAAAATTGAAATCGTATCAAGTATCTTTTCTGACCACAATGCTATGAGACTAGATACCAATTACAGGAAAAAATCTGTAAAAAATACAAACACATGGAGGCTAAACAATATACTACTTAATAACCAAGAGATGACTGAAGAAATCAAAGAGGAAATCAAAAAATACCTAGAAATAAATGACAGTGAAAACAGGACAACCCAAAACCTATGGGACACAGCAAAAGCAGTTCTAAGAGGGAAGTTTATAGCAATACAATCCTACCTCAAGAAACAAGAAACAACTCAAATAAACAACCTAACCTTACACCTAAATCAATTAGAGAAAGAAGAACAAAAAAACCCCAAAGTTAGCAGCAGGGAAGAAATCATAAAGATCAGAACAGAAATAAATGAAAAAGAAATGAAGGAAACAATAGCAAAGATCAATAAAACTAAAAGCTGGTTCTTTGAGAAGATAAACAAAATTGATAAACCATTACCCAGACTCATCAAGAAAAAAAGGGGGAAGACTTGAATCAATAGAATTAGAAATGAAAAAGGAGAAGTAACAACAGACACTGCAGAAATACAAAGGATATTGAGAGATTACTACAAGCAACTATATGCCAATAAAATGGACAACCTGGAAGAAATGGACAATTTTTAGAAAAGCACAGCTTTCTGAGAGTGAACCAGGAAGAAACAGAAAATATAAACAGACCAATCACAAGCACTGAAATTGAAACTGTGATTAAAAATCTTCCAACAAACAAAAGCCCAGGACCAGATGGCTTCACAGGTGAATTCTATCAAACATTTAGAGAAGAGCTAACACCTATCCTTCTCAAACTCTTCCAAAATATAGCAGAGGGAGGAACACTTCCAAACTCATTCTACAAGGCCACCATCACCCTGATACCAAAACCAGACAAAGATGTCACAAAGACAGAAAACTACAGGCCAATATCACTGATGAACATAGATGCAAAAATCCTCAACAAAATACTAGCAAACAGAATCCAACAGCACATTAAAAGGATCATACACCATGATCAAGTGGGGTTTATCCCAGGAATGCAAGGATTCTTCAATATATGCCAATCAATCAATGTGATACACCATATTAACAGATTGAAGGATAAAAGCCATATGGTCATCTCAACAGATGCAGAAAAAGCTTTCGACAAAATTCAACACCCATTTATGATAACCGCCCCCCACAGAAAGTAGGCAAAGAGGTAACTTACTTCAACATAATAAAGGCCATATATGACAAACCGACAGCCAACATCGTTCTCAATGGTGAAAAACTGAAACCATTACCACTAAGATCAGGAACAATACAAGGTTGCCCACTCTCATCACTATTATTCAACATACTTTTGGAACTTTTAGCCACAGCAATTAGAGAAGAAAAAGAAAATAAAAGGAATCCAAATTGGAAAAGAAGAAGTAAAGCTGTCACTGTTTGCAGATGACATGATACTATACATAGAGAAACCTAAAGACTTTACCAGAAAACTACTAGAGCTAATCAATGAATTTGGTAAAGTAGCAGGATACAAAATTAATGCACAGAAATCTCTTGCATTCCTATACACTAATGATGAAAAATCTGAAAGAGAAATTAAGGAAACACTCCCATTTACCACTGCAACAAAAAGAATAAAATACCTAGGAATAAACCTACCTAAGGAGACAAAAGACCTGTATGCAGAAAACTATAAGACACTGATGAAAAAAATTAAAGATGATACAAATAGATGGAGAGATATATCATGTTCTTGGATTGGAAGAATCAACATTGTGAAAATGACTCTACTACTCAAAGCAATCTACAGATTCAGTGCAATGCCTATCAAACTACCACTGGCATTTTTCATAGAACTAGAACAAAAAATTTCACAATTTATATGCAAACATAAATGACCCCGAATAGCCAAAGCAATCTTGAGAAAGAAAAACGGAACTGGAGGAATCAGGCTCCCTGACTTCAGACTATACTACAAAGCTAGAGTAATCAAGACAGTATGGTACTGGCACAAAGACAGAAATATAGATCAATGGAACAGGATAGAAAGCCCAGAGATAAACCCACATACATATGGTCACCTTATCTTTGATAAAGGAGGCAAGAATATACAGTGGGGAAAAAACAGCCTCTTCAAGAAGTGATGCTGGGAAAACTGGACAGGTACATGTAAAAGTATGAGATCAGAACACTCCCTAACACCATACACAAAAATAAGCTCAAAATGGATTAAAGACCTAAATGTAAGGCCAGAAACTATCAAACTCTTAGAGCTAAATATAGGCAGAACACTCTATGACATAAATCACAGCAAGATCCTTTTTGACCCACCTCTTAGAGAAATGGAAATAAAAACAAAAATAAACAAATGGGACCTAATGAAACTTCAAAGCTTTTGCAAAGCAAAGGAAACCATAAACAAGACGAAAAGACAACCCTCAGAATGGGAGAAAATATTTGCAAATGAAGCAACTGACAAAGGATTAATCTCCAAACTTTACAAGCAGCTTATGCAGCTCAATATTAAACAAACAACCCAATCCAAAAATGGGCAGAAGACCTAAATAGACATTTCTCCAAAGAAGATATACAGATTGCCAAGAACACAGGAAAGAATGCTCAACATCATTAATCATTAGAGAAATGCAAATCAAAACTACAATGAGATATCATCTCACACCGGTCAGAATGGCCATCATCAAAAAATCTAGAAACAATAAATGCTGGAGAGGGTGTGGAGAAAAGGAACAATTTGCACTGCTGGTGGGAATGTAAATTGATACAGCCACTATGGAGAACAGTATGGAGGTTCCTTAAAAAACTACAAATAGAACTACCATACAACCCAGCAATCCCACTACTGGGCATATACCCTAAGAAAACCATAATTCAAAAAGAGTCATGTACCAAAATGTTCATTGCAGCTCTATTTACAATAGCCAGGAGATGGAAGCAACCTAAGTGTCCATCATCGGATTAATGGATAAAGAAGATGTGGCACATATATACAATGAAATATTACTCAGCCATAAAAAGAAACGAAATTGAGTTATTTGTAGTGAGGTGGATGGACCTAGAGTCTGTCATACAGAGTGAAGTAAGTCAGAAAGAGAAAAACAAATACCGTATGCTAACAGATATATATGGAATCTAAGAAAGAAAAAAAAAAAGGTCATGAAGAACCTCGGGGTAAGACCGGAATAAAGACACAGATCTACTAGAAAATGGACTTGAGGATGTGGGGAGGGGGAAGGGTAAGCTGTGACAAAGTGAGAGAGTGGCATGGACATATATACACTACCAAATGTAAAATAGATATCTAGTGGGAAGCAGCCGCGTAGCACAGAGAAATCAGCTTGGTGCTTTGTGACCACCTAGAGGGGTGGGATAGGGAGGGTGGGAGGCAGGGAGACGCAAGAGGGAAGAGATATGGGAACATGTGTATATGTATAACTGATTCACTTTGTTATAAAGCAGAAACTAACACACCATTGTAAGCAATTATACTCCAATAAAGATGTTAAAAAAAACCCAAACAGTATGGTACTGGCACAAAAACAGAAATATAGATCAATGGAATAGGATAGAAAGCCCAGAGATAAACCCACGCACATATGGTCACCTTATTTTTGACAAAGGAGGCAAGAATATACAATGGAGAAAAGACAGCCTTTTCAATAAGTGGTGCTGGGAAAACTGAACAGCTACATGTAAAAGAATGAAATTAGAACACTCCCTAACACCATACACAAAAATAAACTCAAAATGGATTAGAGACCTAAATGTAAGACAGGACACTATAAAACTCTTAGAGGAAAACATAGCAGAACACTATGACATAAATCACAGCAAGATCCTTTGTGACCCACCTCCTAGAGAAATGGAAATAAAAACAAAAATAAACAAATGGGACCTAATGAATCTTAAAAGCTTTTGCAAAGCAAAGGAAACCATAAACAAGACGAAAAGACAACCCTCAGAATGGGAGAAAATATTTGCAAATGAAGCAACTGACAAAGGATTAATCTCCAAAATTTACAAGTAGCTCATGTAGCTCAATAGCAAAAAGCAAACAACCCAATCCAAAAACGGTCAGAAGACCTAAATAGACATTTCTCCAAAGAAGATATACAGATTCCCAACAAGCACATGAAAAAATGCTCAACATCATTAATCATTAGAGAAATGCAAATCAAAACTTCAGTGAGGTATCACCTCACACCAGTCAGAATGGCCATCATCAAAAAATCTACAAACAATAAATGCTGGAGGACTTCCCTGGTGGCGCACTGGTTAAGAATCCGCCTGCCAATGCAGGGCACACGGGTTCAAGCCCTAGTCTGGGAAGATCCCACATGCCGTGGAGCAACTAAGCCCGTGCACCACAACTATTGAGCCTGAGCTCTAGAGCCCATGAGCCACAACTACTGAGACCACGCTCCACAACCACTGAAGCCCACGTGCCCAGAACCTGTGCTCTGCAACGAGAAGCCACTGCAATGAGAAGCCCGCACACCGCAAAGAAGAGTAGCCCCTACTCCCCACAACTAGAGAAAGCCTGTGCACAGCAACGAAGGCTCAACACTGCCAAAAACAAACAAACAAATAAATATAAAAATTAAAAAGAATAATAAATAAATTCTGGAGAGGGTGTGGAGAAAAGGGAACCCTCTTGTACTGTTGGTGGGAATGTAAATTGATACTATGGAGAACAGTACGCAGGCTCCTTAAAAAACTAAAAATAGAACTACCATATGACCCAACAATCCCACTACTGGGCATATAACCTGAGAAAACCATAATTCAAAAAGAGTCATATACCACAATGTTCACTGCAGCTCTATTTACAATAGCCAGGACATGGAAGCAACCTAAATGTCCATTGACAGATGAATGGATAAAGAAGATGTGGCACATATATACAATGGAATATTACTCAGCCATAAAAAGAAATGGAATAGAGTTATTTGTAGTGAGGTGGATGGACCTAGAGTCTGTCATACAGAGTGAAGTAATTCAGAAAGAGAAAAACAAGTACCGTATGCTAACACATATATATGGAATCTAAGAAAAAAAAAAGGTCATGAAGAACATAGGGGTAAGATGGGAATAAAGACACAGACCTACTAGAGAATGGACTTGAGGATATGGGGAGGGGGAAGGGTAAGCCGTGACAAAGTGAGAGAGTGGCATGGACATATATACACTACCAAACGTAAAACAGATAGCTAGTAGGAAGCAGGGAGATCAGCTTGGTGCTTTGTGACCACCTAGAGGGGTGGGATAGGGAGGGTGGGAGGCAGGGAGACGCAAGAGGGAAGAGATATGGGAACATGTGTATATGTATAACTGATTCACTTTGTTATAAAGCAGAAACTAACACACCATTGTAAAGCAATTATACTCCAATAAAGATGTTTTAAAAAATTAAAAAATTTAAAAAATTAAAAAATAAATGGTTCTGAAGAACCTAGGGGCAGGACAGGAATAAAGACGCAGACATAGAGAATGGACTTGAGGACACGGGGAGGGGGAAGGGTAAACTGGGACGAAGTGAGAGAGTGGCATGGACATATACACACTACCAAATGTAAAATAGATAGCTAGTGGGAAGCAGCCACATAGCACAGGGAGATCAGCTCAGTGATTTGTGACCACCTAGAGGGGTGGGATAGGGAGGCTGTGAGGCAGACACAAGAGGGAGGGGATTTGGAGATATATGTATACGTATAGCTGATTCACTTTGTCATAAGCAGAAACTAACACACATTGTAAAGCAATTATACTCCAATAAAGATGCAAAAAATAAAAGGAAGGGATGTTCCTTTTCAAAGGCCGAACATCTTCCAGCTTCTTTGTGGATTATAATCGAGATTATAACACACACCTGCAGCAGAGTAAATAATAGAAAAAGCTATGGTTAATGGTCTCTGTCCAGCATGTGGCACCAGCAATCTTTTCTTTCTCTCTTTTTTTTTTTTTTTTTTTTTGCGGTACGCGGGCCTCTCACCGCTGTGGCCTCTCCCGTTGCCGAGCACAGGCTCCGGACGCGCAGGCTCAGCGGCCATGGCTCACGGGCCCAGCCGCTCCGCGGCATGTGGGATCTTCCCGGACCGGGGCACGAACCCGCGTCCCCTGCATCGGCAGGCGGACCCTCAACCACTGCGCCACCAGGGAAGCCCCATGCACCAGCAATTTCAATTGAAATCTTCTGACTGTTGAGAAGATCTTCTAGAAGAAGGGCAAGGGTCATAAATGTTCTCCCTTGGGGTTCTTCCCTCCAATCCCACCAAGCCTGACTGCAATGGTGTGCAGTCTTCTCAGAAAATCCTTCATTTCACCCCTGAAGACAAGCACATAAGCCCTTTTGGTTTTAAGTGCTATGTTGCTACCGGTAACAGATATAAAACAAATATAGGGATGACCTAACTGACCAAAAACAGACTGGAAGATGTGATAAAGCTTCCAGAATCTGACATGGTCTTTCTACAGTTTAATGAAGCCTATGAGCTCCTTCTCAGAATAATGTTTTGAAGCTCATAAAATGCAATTTGTCAGATTACAAAGGAAACCATTATACTGATATAGTTATCAAAATATTTAAAAAATTGTAATTTAGAAATATAGTGCACGTTCATGAACACATTCAAAAACAAGATCTAGTGTGGGTCTAATAACTGAAGTAATATTGAAGTTGTGATGAACATAAACATGATTTTGAAATGTGCAATAGTTGCAACTCGGTATAGAAATACCTGTGATTTCTATTAGTGACAAAGTCACAGGTCCTGCTGATGCTACTGTGGTTTGTTTTCTATATGTAGTTATGTTTAAGAAAATGCTAAGGTTGAAGACTCCTGAACTCTATTCACAAATGTCTTGGGGGCCTGAGGAACCCCAGATTAAGCACCCCTGCTTAACCTGCTTTTAAGAAGGAAAAATGGACCCTGGTACTCTTCAATCAAGGGAGGGACCCACTAGTATCTCCACCCACCTCACATTCAGTGAAGATCTGACTGCCCCTCTTAACTAAGTTGCACTGAAGCAGGAGGATTGAGTCTGAGTAGCAGTGAATGCAATTTGCATCCCAGAGGACCACCAGACTGGGCAGCCTCACCACCAATCCATTTTTGTTTGGCTCTGAAATGAGCTCTTCCTGGGTGTCTTTCTTTTGGAATGAAGAAACGTGGGGCATGGGGAGAAGGGGATGTAAGTAAAGCACGACCTTGAGAGGCAGTTGCAGAGTCTGAAAATCTGGCTGCACTGGCTCTTCTGGGTATTCTTGGAATAGTCACTTTAACCTGCCCAGCCTTGGTTTTCTCACCTGTAACATGGGAGTTAAATAACTGATACCCAAGGATATCAGGGTGTTGGGAAGAGTGGAAATATGACAGTCTATGTAAAAAATGTTTGGCAAAGACTGAAGCAGTGCTTGTCAAACTCTAATGTGCATAGAATCCCTTGGCGACCTTGCTAAAGGCAGATTCTGATTCTGCAGGTCTGGGGTGGGCACCAAGATTCTGCATTTCTAACAAGCAGCATCCCAGGTGTTACCTAAGCTGTTGGTCTGAGGACCACACTTTGAGTAGCAAGTACTCCACGAATGTTCCTTGTTATCACTTAGTGTCACTTTAATATTCCATCTAATTCTCTCACACAAGGAGGATGACAGCTGAAGATAGGGAGGGAGGCACAGCCCATCAAGTGAGGCCGGGCTTCTGCTCAGCAAGATACTCTGGTCTTGCAGCCCCACCTCCCCTCCCTGCCTTCCACTACCAGCCATAGTGAACAATGGCCATAACCAAGTCAAATCATGTTTCAGGCCAGATCAGCACAAACTAACCAATCATGGGAGTGGGAACAAACACCGAATGGGATATTTGTGCAAAGAAGTATATGTAGAAAACGTTTTGCACTTGTAATGCTAAACATCTCCCAAACTTCCCAGAGAATACATGTTGCATCTTTTGGTTTTGCAAGTCAGATCATTCATCCCTGCACAATGCTTCTAAAGCATCCCCTTTCTCGTGGTACTCACAGGTGAAGAGCTTTAGATAGCTCCCTATGACCTGTTGTATCTACTCTAAGCTTCTGTCTTAGAATGCCTAAGAATGACCAATATCAGAAGGGTGATAACGGTGCAGCTGAGAATGTGGAAGATGGAACACTAGGGCACTGTTGGAGGGAGTGTCAACTGGTATCATTCAGAAGAGCAATCTGGCAGCTGTTGAGATTAAGCATGCACATGCCCTATGACCTGTGGAAAAAATCTGGAATATATACTCCAAGGAAATTCCCCCACGGGTCCATAAGGATGTTCATCGTGGGATTTCTTGGGGTAGCTGGATGTTGGAGACAGCCTAGGTGCTTATCATTAGAGAAAGGGATTATTAGTAAATCTGGCAGATGTACACTTAAAAACTAAATAGCAGTTAAGAAATGTCAACCAGATGTACACAGCAACACTGATGGATCTTAGAAACCTAGTGTTGAGGGGAAAACATAGGAAACAGAACAGGATTTATAGCACATTATCATTTCTGTAAAGACACATTCACATAAAAGTAATATGCCTTTTGAAGAAGGTATGCATGCACATCTAAAGATACAGTAAACATGAGAGTAGGTACTATGGGGGCAAAGGGAATATAATTAGGGTTTGGAGGTAAAAAGTAAAAGTAAAGTAAGAGAACCTTACATGGATTAATGATGAAGTGCTTAAAAAACTGAGTTTTTAATTCAAATTTCTTCACCTGGGGTGAAAAAAAGATAAAAGCAAAACAAGCCCCCTAAAACTTTCCTCTATAACAGCCTTCACAATCCAGTCCCACGTGACCTATCCCACATGTAACTCCCCATTTTGGGTGCCATCTTCCTCGCTGTTGCCTCACCACAGATCATGGACTTTCTCTCTTTGACGTCTTTTTGGCTGCAGTCAGAGTTTTCTCATCTTGGTTTCTTGCTACACTCACTTTCAATAGGTCCCTAGCAGACAGAACCTGGGCTCCAAGGTAATGTGGACATCATTGTCCAAAGATGCATCAGAATATGTTAGATCAGGGGTTTGCTTCCCCAGCTTTGGTGACACTACTGATTTGATAGAGAATCTAAGGAAGTCACTTAATTGTGCATCTCTCTCCTGTAGGACATACAACGCAGGATGGTCATCTTTAATTCAAGTATTTCTGTTCTTCATTAGACTGTGAGGGCGTAGAGTGTGGGAACCTTATTTGCCTGTGTCCACTGCCCAGAATTAATCACATAAGAAGCCCTTCTCTAATAATGTTTTAGAAATGGATTCCCCAGCCCCCTAAGCCAAACGGTGGAGCAACCTGGCCTCTAACTATTTTATATCTAATTCAAAACTTTAACTGGTAGTAGTTTCAAAGTGCCTTGTGTTATGGTCCTAGAATATGCCACAAAATTAATACATGATAACAAGGAGAGAGGTGCTCCAGTTCTTGTGTCCAAAGGTATAAAGTACCATCTCTATTTTCCTTCCCTTCAAGAAACGGTGTAATGTATGTCCCAGAAATGACTGGATAAAACTAAAAAGAGAGTTTGGACATAGTTAAAGTGAACTCTTGGGTTCCCATGGTTTGAAAAGGAAAGCAGAATCGTATGAAACACTGGGGTGAAAGCCTTTACGAGAAAGGAGTGGGTATTCATCACTGCAGCCTCGTATCCTTCAGAAAGATGGAAGCTACCTTCTGTGCAGCCAGATCTGGCATGCACATGACCAGAAGGGTCAGGTATTTGCCGGGTTGGTTGTTTATGGGAAAGCCAGCACTTCCGTTTCCCACGTGGTGAGAACACGAAGCTCCCCTCTGAGGAAGTCTGCAGCATAACACAGCATCAGGGGAATCCTCCAGCCTAGCGGGGACTACAGCCGCCAGTCCTGATTGGTGCATTCTCCAGGAGGCGGGGGCAGAACTTCTTGCGAGATCTGAGGGCCTGAAGTTGGTGGCCCTGAAGGTGGGGCGGAGAACTTCTGTGTCATTTTGATCACTGTGGCCACAAGCCCAGCACAAGGGCACGGGCTTCTGGAACAGGTTTTTCTCCTTGTACTGATCACTTTTCTCAAAAGGAAAGAGTAATTTCTAAATTTAAATTTTCACCACTGCCCATCTAGGACAGCGTCCAACACTCATTGTTACACACCCAACTAAATGCAATGAAAAGACCCTCTCACAGCTGAGGGACAAGCAAGCAGGTGGTGAAATGGATTGGTCCAGGGCCTGGCTTCATGCTCCCATCACCAGAGCAGTTGGCAGTTTTCAGCTCCAAGAGACATTTGCTGTCTGCTAGGACTCGGGGTGGTTAGCTTCTGCTGCCTGCTGCTCCAGGAGAGAATTCAAAACCCGAACATATGGAGAATATTTAAACTTAAATTTGGGTGTATGGCATTGGTTCCCTCGTACATTCGGCTTTGAAATTCACCATCTGTTTAGTATAAGAAGGCCGGGCGGACTAGGTGCCCGCTGTTCTGTGGTTTCGTACACCTTCTGAATCACCCCCGCACTGTCCCCAGCCCTCCCACCCTCTTCCGCCCATTGGAGGTCACACAGCCTCACCTTTTCAGGCAGTGGGCTTTAATAATTGCTGGGATATGGCAACACTAGGATTAACTGTGAGGAAAAAGTGGAAGGATAGGAAGAAGGACTGTAGTGGAAAGTGATATAGGTTCCTTCATAAGAGCAAAAATTAGGAAAGATCAGTGAATCTCTTGCATGCTAGAATCACCTGGGGAGCTCTTCAAAATGCCCAGTTCAGCTGCACCCAGGACCAATTAAGTCAGCAACTCTGGAGGTGGGACCGAGACATCAGTAGGATCAGGGAGTATCAGTTTTTGTAGATCCTCAGGTGATTCCGGGAGACTTGGGTCATGGTTCCAATCAAGCCACTAATCTCCTGTTGTCTAGGGAAAATCACTTACCCACTTTCTCTTCAGTTTTCTTACCTATTAAATGAGAGGATTGCCTCCAAATGTATTTGACCAAAAGCAACACAAGTTTGACCCCCAGGGACCATTTTCTAGAATGGTTTTCTAGCTCTGAAATTCTAAGAATGCATTCAAATGGCAATCAAAAGTCATGGTGAGGGCTTCCCTGGTGGCGCAGTGGTTGAGAGTCCGCCTGCCGATGCAGGGGACACGGGTTCGTGTCCCGGTCTGGGAAGATCCCACATGCCGCGGAGCGGCTGGGCCCGTGAGCCATGGCCGCTGAGCCTGCGCGTCCGGAGCCTGTGCTCCGCAACGGGAGAGGCCACAATAGTGAGAGGCCCGTGTACCGAAAAAAAAAAAAAGTCACGGTGAGGTTTGAACTCTGAAGTGTCTTGAAGTATCTGATCTGAATGTTGCTGTCTACTTAAAACTAATCGCACAAACTCTTCCAGCAAAATTCTGGTAAAAGAACCCGGGTAACTTTTTAGGGCCTCCTCTAGTAAAGGAAATGTCATTCTGCTTCTATTTCACAAGACTTTGAAGAAAGGACAGTGGATCTGTTTGTCTCGCATTGCTACTTAGCTAGAGAATTAGGCAACAGTTGAGAAAGGTCGCTGGTGCTTGCTCACACTCCCTCTCTTTCTCTTCCCACATCTGAGGATAATTGCTACCAGGCAAGAGCATTTAATATGAATTCACTTAGAGAATCACAGTTTTGTAATCAGTGGGGGAAAAAGTTTGATTGGAACTTCATATTGAAAAATGAAACTAAATGATATTAAAATATGTTTTCTTAGGTTTAATAAGTCTAGGTTATCACTGCAAATGTGCACTAATTCTCTTGTTTTACAAGCATCATTCTTTTTTTTAATTAATTAATTAATTCGGTTGCGCCGGGTCTTAGTTGCGGCAGGCAGGCTCCTTAGTTGTGGCATGCATGTGGGATCTAGTTCCCTGACCAGGGATCGAACCCAGGCCCCCTGCATTGGGAGTGCAGAGTCTTAACCACTGCGCCACCAGGGAAGTCCCAAACATGCACTAATTCTTAGAGAATGAATTATATGTTATTTTTCTCAGCATACATTTTCTGACAAAATTATAAATCATAACATTTTTCACTTTACTTGGACTTTTAAAGCCCTATCACAGAAGAAGTAGGGGGTAGTAGTATTACCTGAGAAGTGATGTTTTAGTAGGGACCAATTTTATAACTTTATAAGAATATTTTCACTGCTTAACTTCCTAACTTCAAGGAATTAGAGTAATTATAAATATGCATGTAAATACTTATGTCATATGTCCCCATCTATATGCAAAAGAGGTAAATGTACACTGTAAACTGTATGCTAGGTAACGCAAGTTACTGTATTCTGTATTTGAATATGGCATTACAGATAGTTACTATCTCCTGTGATTGGAGAAGTGGGTATATTAACCAAGTTTTAGTTTCTAAACCCCAAAACCTATCTCCTCCTACTCTACCATGGGCAATATACCACAGTCAATTTTTATAGATTCCTAGTTATTTCAGTAGCCATCTAATGACTATGTCCTCAGAAAGAAATTGACCAGCTAACTTTTACGCATTGTAAATAATCTATTAATAATCTCGAACACTTACTGAGCTAAGGCTCTGTTCCAAGCACATCCCCATATTGTCTCAGTATTTACAGCAGCCCTGTGACCAACGTGAATAACACCATCTCCATTCTGTAAATAAGTTCACATGCATGCTCTATTTTGTTAACTACCCATTGAAATAATGTTTTCTGTAACAAGTCTTCCCATGTGGAAATCCTTTCTCCTTAGTCCTGTCTGAAAAGCATTTCCCTGGCCCTGGACAGGGAGTAACTCTGTGTATATAACTTTCTAGCCCCAACATTCATCACAGAATCCTAGACCTGAGTTGGATCTCCTTTGACATCAGCTCAAACCCTTCCCAGCATCCTGACAGGTGACCCCTCCACCCCCTGATTCAATGGTTCCAGTGCTCAGCTGCTCACCACCTCCTGGGGCACTTCATTTTTATTTTAAAATAATTATAATTGTTCAAAAGTTTTTTCCTCGTACCAAGTGGATACTTCTTCCTATAGCTTCCATCCCACTAATCCCAGTTCTGCCATTGTGGAGTTCCACCCCAACCAAATCTAATTCCTTTTCTGTGTGGATGCCATTCATGTATTTGAAGCCCCTTATCACCTGAACAGTGAAGAGAATCTTCCTGCTGTGTGTTTACACATCTTAATCACTTTTTCGGCAGGCTGTAAACCTTGAACCGGAATTGAGCATCAATTAGTAAAGTAAATCAGGACCAACTAAATAAAGGTTAAACACAGGCCAGTAAATCACTTATAAAATGTTTGCATAATCCTCCAAAACAAAGGGTATTTTTTCCCCCAGACAACTGTGTAAAGGAGGCCTAAACCCACTAACAAGAATGTGATAAAGAAAGGTCACAAGGGGGAATTCCCTGGCGGTCCAGCAGGTTCGAGGGCGCAGGTTCAATCCTTGGTCGGGGAACTAAGATCCCGCAAACCACAAGGCCGAGGGGGGAAAAAAAAAGGTCACAAGGTTGTTAATCCACTTCCTGGGCCTGACCCAGGCATCCTTCCTACCACTGCTTACAGCTTGAGATCCTCCAGGGGCTATGCTTCTGAATTGGTTCATTTTGACAACTGACCTCTTTTTAAAGCAGAGGTTCTCTATGAGATGGCCCTTGCGTTTCAGTAGCCACCTTCTGGCCAACTCCTGCCTTTTAGGAGTATAAGAAGCTGGATGCAGTTGAAGAAGCAGCCTCATTTCATCTCCTTGGGCAAAGATGAGGGAGGCAGGTGGACAGTGTTAGAAGGGAGGAGGTAATCTTTCAGTTACCTTGTTTTTTTGTTGTTGTTTTTTTGGCCACACCACATGGCTTGCAGGATCCTAGTTCCCCGACCAGGATTGAATGCGCACACTCGGCAGTAAAACTGCGGAGTCCTAACCACTGGACCACCAGGGAATTGCCATCAATTCCCTTGTTTTTTAAGTTGAAGGATGCTTCTGAGTTTGGGAGTTCCAGGGTTTTCTTTGCCCAGCTGATTCCTCATCATTATCTGGGGGAAGGAATCGGCCTGAAAGAGCAACATGAAGCACGGCGCCCTCTTCTAGTGAAGGGAATCAAGGCCTGCTGAGGTTGCCCCCGTGGGCCCACACCTTCAGACCTTCCCACAGTCACATGTCCCATCCCCCTGTGGGACACATCTAAACTTCCCAGGTACGCCAGCTGTGGAAGCAGAGTGGGAATTTCAGTTCTGCAAGCTGAAAAGAGTTCTGGAGTCGGATGGTGATGATGGTTGTACAATGTTATGAATGTACTAATACCACTGACATGGTCAAGATGGTAAATTTTATGTCATGTGTATGTTACCACAGTACAGACTTGGGGGTATGCGGGAGGGCTGTGGCCACTCCTGGAAGCTGAGCCCACCAAGTGCACTCGAGAAGCTGGGGTCTGGTCTCCTGATTAGAGCGATGGTCCCCAGGCCGGGTGCTCATGAACTGCACTGGGGAGTTTCAGATACAGATTCCTGAGCCCCGCCATAAAGACCCTGATTTGGCGCCTCTAGGGTAGGGTCTGGGAGTCAGTATTTTCCAAACACGCCTCAGATGGTTTTGATAATCAGCCAAGTGTGGGATCTGCTGGGCTGGGTCGTCAGGGAGCCTTTGTTATTAACCTCAGCGAATTCCAGGCGTTTGCTTCTTTTGGACTTAGACTCAACTACAGAGGTGCACAGCACAGTGGGGCATGTCTCTGGACCTTTCAGGCTGTTGCTTGCCATTCAGTCATTTGACGAATGTATATTAAGTGCCCACCCTGTGCCGGGAACGGGGCTATGTCAGAAGAGGCAGGGTCTCAGCTCTCACAGAGCACGTCATCCAGCAGAGATGGATTAGACCCCCTCACCCCTGCCCCTGACCCTTCCCTTTCCAGCAGCCTTCACTCCCTTGCATTTTTTATTTCCCAGCCTGCTCACCTTACTAGATCAAGTTTTAAAAATTCTTTCAGAGCTCAATCTGTGTCCAATTCATTTCTAGGCTGTCATTTTCTCCTGGACCCACCCCTTCCCCCATTGCCCACACCTAGTGTTATGGTTTGCACCCAGTAAATGTTTGTTAAAGAGATTCATTCATTCACCCAACCAATATTTACAGAGTGCCTACTATGCGCTAGGCATAATTGTAGGTTTCAGGGCTATGAGGAGGGCGAGATATCTAGGATGCAGAATTTAAGCAGCAGCTCCCTCTAGCAGCAGCAAGAGCAGGGCTGTCACCTGAGAGTGAGCGCCTCCTTAAATTTTGTGCCCTAGGTGCCTCGCTTGTCTCACCCTAGTCCCAGCCCTGCTGGGGACACAGCCATGAACAAAACAGACAGAGATCAATGCACCTAAGTAAATTCTCCCTTCTCCCAGCGTCTTTGTGGGGCTCTGCATGTTGCCTGTCCTTAAGTCTCTTTCATTTGTGTGCCATCTGCCTTCCCACCTAGACTGTGAAGTCTTATTCTGGTCTGCCCCTTCCTCTTCCCACCCCACCTCCACAAGCATCCTGCCTAGACAATGTTTTCCAGAATCTTGTCCTTGACCATCTGCATGGGACTTCCTCGTGGCACCGTTTAAAATGCAGCGTCCTGCTCTCACCTTTTGAGTCAGGTCCTTTGAGGGTGAAACTCAGGATTCCCCATCAAGGTCCCTGGGTTGTCAAGGCAGGTTTAACGTGTGAGGGTCCCCAGCCCGCCAATTTGTTCAGTCAGTACTGCTGACTAATACTAGGAGAAGACAGGGGAAAGGGGCATCTTGAATGTGCTTCAGTTTCTTTGTGATTCTGGTCACAAAGTCAGAAGACACAGGTGTGGGAAAGGGATGGTCTGGAGAGCTACATGCTGGCCTTGACTCTGACCCTATGGGGCTCTGCAGGGAGATCTCTCAGCTCAGCCTTGCACCTTAGCTGGGCCACTCCAGGCCCTGCCCCATCACCCCTGGAGATTTATCGGGTTGCCTGCCTTACCTCCCCAGGCAGCTAGAGGCTGGCATTTCCCGTAGCTTTGGGTCAAAAGTTTCCATGGAGCCAGTGGAAGTGGTGTGTACGTAGGTGGCTGAGGGGAGAGTCTGAGAGCCCCAGGGCAAATAAGGAACGTGGGAGGGTCTGTGAATCTGGTCCTCCCTGACCTCTAAGGCAGGTACCCACCATTTTCACTTGCTTCACATAGTGCCCTGCACAGATGCCCACACACTTTGGACTGTCAGGTGCATACTGTTTAATGGTAATCATCTGAATGAAATAAATCCATTGTGTGAGTTACCAGTAAACCCAGTTTGCAGGGTGGAGCATACGTCAGCTTTCCCAATCCATCGACACCTTGGCAGTATCAGGTGAGATTCCTCTGCCGATCCACCACACCGAGCTCCCTCAGAGAAGAGCTCAGGAGAGTAGGTCTCATCTGCTTTTGAAAGGGTGCAGGCATGCAGATGGAGGACCAATCAAAGTCCAGCTGAGGAGGGAATTTGGGGTAGTGTCAACATCTGGACACGGTCCCAGGGTCCCTAAATGGCAGGTTATTGAGGGCTTTCAACAGCAGGCCATGAGGGTTGAATTGATTAATAACCTATTTATTTGCTTGTAAGGTTGGTGACAGTGGTTTTCAAGGTTTATGTGCATCAGTATCACCTATAGAGCTTGTTAAAACAGGTGCCCAGATGCGACCTCGGAATCTTGAGAGTTGGAGCTTGGGAATTTGTCTTTCAACATCTCCCCAAGCAATTCTGCTACACACACATCTCAGAACCTCAGGTGCTTTGAACTAAGGACTCTGCAGTGTTTGTGTCTTTATTCTGCACACCCCTCCCCCGCTTTCCTTCGAGCGTGGTGGTTTGTACCCTGAACTTGGCTAAAATGAAACTACCTCTCCCAGCTCCCCTTCCCCGTAACGCTGAGTTAGAGATGGACAAAGGAGGAACTCGTAAAAGATCTGGAAGATGAATGTGGGGTGGCGGCCATTACTCTCAGAAGGTGGTCAGGGTTAAGTTCGGTGACAGGCAGACACAGAGGCACCAGGTCCCACTTGTCCTCACTCTCCTCCACTCCACATCCAGCTCCTCCTAACAGCAGCCCCAGACCCTCCCTCAGATGCTTGGTGGCAGAGCCCTGGAGGAGGGACCCACACAGGGCAGAGTCCCCCTGCAAAACCTCCCTGAAGGCTTTTTTGCGGTCCCTCCGCAGTGGTGGGACCTACTTAACTTATCCGACTGGATGTTTGGTGGCTCCTTCTCTGACCCTCCAGTCCCTTCCAGGTCTTCACCTCCCCAGCTCCTCCCACAGGGAAGTCAGGTCTCCCTCCTATAACAAATCCCTTACCTCAGAACTCACAGGGGCTTCTGCTTCCCCTAGGTGAACCCTGACTGACCAGTCAAGAAACACTTCCCGTGTCCAAAATAAAGCAAGACTTGGGAATTGGCCTTCCATTTAGATCCAAGAAATGTTCGTGGGCTATTAAGATGTGTTGACATCAGTTACAAGGTAACTCAGTTAGTCCTACCATCCATGATCACAGGGTAATTGAAAAAGATGATTCCCCAGATTCTCTGCTGGCAAATAACAGCACCTTGGGCAAATTAGAAAAAGGTGCCTCCTTTGGGAAGCATTAGTAAAAATCACCCCTTCCTTCCTCCCGCTTTCCCTTTTAATCTGGGTGCCCTTGTGCAGGCCACAACCTGCATAACCGGATATATATAGCTGCCCTGGGTACCTATTCTGTCCATTAATGCCAAGGGGCCCTGAGTCCAGCCTCTAATTGCTTTCCTAGTATCATCAAGCATAGACAGGTCACAAAACAGTCTCACCAAAATGTTTCAGGGGAGAATAGAACTTCCTTGGTCCTTGTACAATTTTTCTGTCCCCAGTGCCATGGGCAGCCATCCTTCCCTGATCCTTCATGTCAACAAGCTCTAGCAAGATTACCGCAGCCCGCACTACACTGTAGTGTTACTATTTGTTTGATATCTGTCTCACCCACTAGACAGTGAGCTCCCTGAGGACAGGGGCTCTGATGTGGTTGCCTTTGGATCCCCAGTGACCAGTATAGTACCTGGCACAGAAAAGCATGCAATAAATGTTTGTGGAATGAGTGAATGGATCAAGCAGAACTACAGGAAAACCCCTGTTTTCCTCAACTCCTCAGACTTCTGATATCAGACAGGTAGGTTTTTCTATACCCGACAACTCTCCAATCATCAGTGCACACCAACTGGGTACCTTATAGTTTAACTCAATTCTAACACTAACTGCCTGGAGCTAGCACAGACCCCACAGGTGAAGGGCTCAGTCCCATAAGACTGTCCCCCACTTCAGATGCCAGCCCCAAGTCCCAAGTTGTCACCTGTACTGCTGACCAACCAGCTATGAATCAGGGGTTCCCACGACCCTCTCCTCAGCTTCAAATATTCGTTAGAATGGCTCATAGGACTTCCTTATATTTATTGTTTTACTGTAAAGGATATAATAAAGGATACAGGTGAACAGCCAGATGAAGTGGTACATAGGTTGAGGTCTGGACGGTCCCAAGTGCAGGAGCTTTTGCCCCCATGGAGTTGGAGTGCAACACCCTTCCAGCACATGGATGTGTTCACCAACCCGGAAGATCTTTTATGGAGACTACATCATGTAGGCATGATCCATTATTAACTCATCTCCAGTCCCTCTCCCCTCCCCAGAGGAATGGTGGGGATGGGACTGAAAACTCCAAGCTTCTAATCGTGACTTGGTCTTTCTAGTGACCAGCCCCCATCCTGAGCCATCCAGAAGCCCACCAAGAGTCACCTCATTAGAACAAACGATGCTCCTGTCACCCAAGAAATTCCTAGGGATTTAGGAGCTCTGTGTCAGGAACTGGGGGCAGAGACCAAATATATAGTTCTTTTTAGATCACTAGAGGTCACATCTGGTTCTGGAGCTGAGTCTTTCCTATCAGGCTATGTCCTTGATTGAAAGGGTCAGGAACCAGGGACCAGATCTTTGCCTCCCTTATAGAGTATGTGATTCACACACCAAGAGGCCAGATACTGGGCACCATGGACCCTTCTGGTCTGAGGTCTTCACTGGTGCTTGGTCAATCTTGGCTGATCACAAGCTATATCCAGGTTAGTAAATATGTGACATGAGGGCCCCCAATCCATTCTCCAGTGCCCATGATCACTACTCTATTTTGGCCCTCAAGTCTTCTCAAGACAACACCCTGGATAGTTACTACCAACTGCTCAGAGTTGCTACACTAGATGGAAGCCATGTCTTGCCTTGAGCAGCCTCTGAGAGCTGTCTTACTGCCATCTGGGCCATCAGAGGCATCCATATTTTTGTTTGCAGGAAGGCCTTTGCCAAAGAATACCAACAAGTAAAGTAGAAATTGAGTCCTAAATAAATGGCCCCAACTTTATCCAACATAAGTAACCATTAAACCAACCACAAATAACCTTTTTTGTTCAATCAAATGTAAAAGGCAAAAAGATGGCTTTGTTTGTCTGATATGGTGCAACTTTAAAATGGAGGTTAGAAACTAAAAATAAAGTTACTGTATGATCCAGCGATCCCACTCCTGGGCATATATCTGGAGAAAACTCTAATTTGAAAAGATACATGCATCACAATGTTCATAGCAGCACTATTTACAATAGCTAAGACTTGGAAGCAACCTAAATGTCCATCAACAAAGGAATGGATACAGAAGATGTGGTATATATATACACAATGGAATGTTACTCAGCCATAAAAAAGAATGAAATAATGCCATTTGCAGCAACATGGATGGACCTAGAGATTATCATACTAAGCGAAGTAATTCAGAGAAAGGCAAATATCATATGATGTCACTTATGTGTGGAATCGTTAAAAGTGATACAAATGAACATATTTGCAGAACAGAAATAGACTCACAGACATAGAAAACAAACTTATGGTTGGTTACGAAAGGGGAAAGGGTGGGGAGGGAAAAATTAGTAGTATGGGATTAAAATATACACACTACGGGACTTCCCTGGTGGTCCCGTGGTAAAGAGTCTGCCTTACAATGCAGGGGACGCGGGTTCGATCCCTGATCAGGGAACTAAGATCCCACATGCCATGGGGCAACTAAGCCCGCGCACCACAGCTAAAGAGAGAAGCCCGCGCGCCGCAACGAAAGATCCTGCGTGCCTCAACAAAGATCCTGCGTGCCGCAACTAAGACCCGATGCAGCCAAAAATAAATAAATTAAATAAATAGTAAAATAAATCTTATAAAAAATATATACACACTACTATATATAAGAAAGATAAACAAGGACCTACTGTATAGTACAGGACACTATACTCGATATTTTGTAATAACCTATAATGGAAAAGAACCACTTTGCTGTATACCTGAAATTCACAACATCGTAAACCAACTATATTCCAATTAAAATTTAAGAAAAATTAAAAAACAAAATGGGGGTTTGATATGGACCCAAATGCCTGGGGACAAGTCTGCCCCCACTGGGATCTGTCTCACTGCAGAGACTTCTCTCCCTGCCCCAACACACAGTCTGGTTCATCTTGAATCCAGCAGGGCCATTAGGGGTCTCTGAATCCTGCGCATCTCCTGGCTCTGCAGTTGCCTCGCTTTAGTTGCAGAGCTTGGCATTTGGTAGGAGTGAATCTGCTGTCAGGCGTGCAGGGGAGGGGAGGGGAGGGGAGGGGCAGGCTCTGTGGAGTAATGGAAGGAGGATGGGAAGGAGACAACCATTTGGCTTCCTGCTCCAGTTCTGCCACTTAGTAACCAAGTGACCTGGGACAAGTCAACAGTCTGAGCCTCTATTTCCTCATGTGTGAAGGACGTGGCGGAAAGAGTAATTATTCATTGCTTATAGGTATCTCATTGGGATATTGAGAACATCAAATTAAATTGAATGGTTGATGTGAAAGTGCTTTAAGTAAGGGAGGAGTAGGTTTTGTTCTGTTCACTGCTCTATAGCACAGAGCCTGGCCCATAGCCTAGTGAGGTATTCAGTAAAATGTCTGTTGAATAAATAACTGTAAACACAAAAATCTTTCCCCTCTGTGGGGTAGAGAGGGGAATGATATCAGAAGCACACAGTGAGCTTCAGAGATGGTTGTGATAGTCTATGTCTATGGCTGCATGGAGGTTACATGCTGCATTGGTACTCTGTGTGCTTGCATGTTAAATATTCTTCTGTATGTGTTCAACATCTCATTAAAGCACTTAAAAAATATAATGCAAAAAAGAAAAAAGTAGAGAGGAAAACATGCGGTAAAGTACCTTTGCCAGAAGAAGACAGTATTGTAACTCCTGACGTTGCTTCCACACAAGCAGTGAAACTTCTGAGTGACCTCACTTAATTCATCAAGGTCCTATGTTTGGGCCAAGCATTCCTGAAAGCAGAGGAGTTTATAGAAAGAAAGTTATATCAGAAACCAAGACTTGATGGGATCTACTTTTTAATGAGAGAGTACGTAGGCTGCTTTTTTTTGTTTGAAGTCACTGCCTTTCACTTACATGCGGGTCATACTTGAGCCTAGTCAAGGTAAAGTACGGGTAAGCTGTCGTGTCTTGGCTTGTACAGTGGCCTCTGCCTTGCTTCACCTTGCTGGTTCATACTTGTCATTCAAGACTTACCCCAGGTACTTCCTCTGAGCTGCTACACTGGCATCCTGCCACCTTAGCTCATCTGTGGCAGTGCTTCTCCATAGGGCTGATTTTGTTCCTCAGGGGACATTTGGCCCTGTTTAGAGATATGTTATTGTCAAGGCTGGATGGGGGCGGGGTGGAGGGGATACCACTGGCATATCGTGGGTAGAGGCTAAGGATGCTGCCGTGCATCCTACAACACACAGAACAGTCACCCTCACGACAAAGGGTTCCCTGATCCCAAATGTCCATAATGCCGCTGTTGAGAAACCCTGCTTGATGGAGTGAAATTTTCCTTCTGTCTCACTGAGACCTGAGCTCATCCTGGGCAGGGCCCTTGCTGATTCAGCCTTTTATCCCCAACACCAGCACACTGCTTAGAAACACACACACACACACACACACACACACATTTACTTTCCTATTCATTTGTTCCCCTACTCTGTGTAAGGTGCAGTACTAGCTGGAGATGCTCTCAAGGAGTTTTGTAGCCAAGTGGAGGACAAGGTCATGTAAATACCTAATCATTCCCAAGACAGATCGAAAACAGGGTCATAATAGAGGAACACGTAAAGTGCTTTGGGAGAACTGATTATTAGGTTGAACCAAATGAAGTTGCTGACATTCTACCTTTTTGACTAGAAAAACAGCAATGTTATATGGCTCACTCACAAGTGTGGTTTACCGTAAATACTTTTGACAGAGTTGGGGGCGATGAGCAGACTTCACAGGGAAGGAGAGACGCAGGAAGCACGTGTTTCACAGCCTGCCTCCTCTGCTGCATGAGAAAGGGACCGTATTTTTTTTTTTTTTTTTTTTTTTGGCGGTACGCGGGCCTCTCCCAACAGCCATGGCTCATGGGCCCAGCCGCTCCGCAGTATGTGGGATCTTCCCGGACCGGGGCACGAACCCGTGTCCCCTGCATCGGCAGGCGGACTCTCAACCACTGCGCCACCAGGGAAGCTCAGGACCGTATTTTTTACTTCGTATTTGTACCCACTTTTACTTCTTTGTATCACCCCCCCCCCGCCCCCTGCCACGTCACACTTCCTGGAAGAATGCCTTACAATTAGAAGGCACTGGTAATTTTTTTGTTGACTAGAGTTCAGGAAAACTATTTGTACTTCAAGTTTGTTTTATCATTGTCCTTGCACTTTAGTCCCAGGGAACTGAAGTAGAGTGTTTTAGAGGCACGAAATATGTAGTGCTTTCCTGGTGGCAACAGGTACAAGAAGACACAGTCCCCCAGTACCAACCGAAGTCACAGCCTGTCAGAAGAGCCATAAAGGAAACTGCCCGGAGCTAAAAGCCCAGAAGCATGGCTGGTGGCCATCTGTGCTATCATGTGACCCTGTGTGTCAGGCAGCCCCACACGCACCTGGCCCACGAGCCTAGGCCACTTACTCACCTCGTGTTCTGGAGCAGGTAGCGGAGGATAAACATTTCAAAGTTGGACTCAGAACTTGGCAGGGTGCAGCTGTCAACCACACGCAAGCCAGAGAACTCTGGAAAACTGAACTGTTTATAAGGTCAAACTTTGGTAAGTCTGATAAAGTCTGGCTGCAGGTATCCATCTAGTCTCTTGAAAGAATTGCCCGGAAGCTCATTGCTGAATGGTTGGATGTTACCAGTGGTGAGCAGTCTCTGCTTGTGGATGGAATCTGGCAACTCAGACAACACTCCACAGCTCCTGATGCGAGTCTGGGCAGGAGCTCGGAGGCTTGCAGCCAAGAAGATAAACCCAGGACAGCCCTGTAGGCTATCCAAGTATCTGGCAGGTGGACTTACTCAGGGCCACTGGTGACCCCTACCACGACCAGACACCAGTAGCAAGACAGCCTGGGATTCTGTGCTTGTCCTTTCCTTTCCATGGGGCTCCTACAGAGAGAAGTGGCTCCTACCCTTCTAGATGCAACAGTGACCCTGAGTTCATTTGTCCATGTGGATCTCAGTCGATGCTTGAATTCTGTCCTAACTAGACCTTGTTGTCAGAGCCGTGGATTAAATACTGATTCAGGCCCAAATAAAGCAACCTCTAGGGACTTCCCTGGTGGCACAGTGGCTAAGAATCCGCCTGCCAAAGCAAGGGACATGGGTTCAAGCCCTGGTCCGGGAAGATCTCACATGCCACGGAGCAACTAAGCCCGTGCACCACAACTACTGAGCCTACGCTCTAGAGCCTGTAAGCCACAACTACTGAGCCCACGTGCCACAACTACTGAAGCCCGTGCGCCTAGAGCCTGTGCTCTGCAACAAGAGAAGCCACCGCAGTGAAAAACCCGCCTGCCGCCATGAAGAGTAGCCCCCGCTCACTGCAACTAGAGAAAGCCTGTGCGCAGCAACGAAGACCCAACACAGCCAAAAATAAATAAATAAAATAAATAAAAACAAATAAATAAATAAAGCAACCTCTAGGTGTGGAGGATTGTTTTAAGTAAAAGAAGAATTCCGGGGCAGGGGAGGGATAAATTGGGAGATTGGTATTGACATATACACACTACTATATATAAAATAGACAACTAAAAAGGACCTACTGTATAGCACAGGGAACTCTACTCAATACTCTGTAATGACCTATATGGGAAAAGAATCTAAAAAGGAGTGAATATATGTATATGTGTAACTGATTCACTTTGCTGTACAGTAGAAACTAACACAACATTGTAAATCAACTATACTCCAATAAAAATTAGTGTTAAACAAAGAGAAGAATTCAGACCATGGATATAGCACTTCTTTTTCTTTTTTCTTTTTTCTTTTTTTTGCAATACACCGGCCTCTCACTGTTGTGGCCTCTCCCGATGCGGAGCCCAGGCTCCGGACGCACAGGCTCAGCAGCCATGGCCCACGGGCCTAGCCACTCCACGGCATGTGGGATCTTCCCTCTGTCCTACAGTTTCTCCATGTATAATATGGAGATAATAATAGTACCTACCTCTATGGGTTCTTGTGAGAACCAAACATGATCATATAGTTGGTGCTTTGATCAGTTCTTGGCACAGAGAATGAACTAAGATACAGCTGTTGCTATAATTCTATTTGTATCAATTTAATAACATGGAATGTTTATTTATTTTAAAATAACAGCATTGATTTTGTTCCTCTCAATATTATGGTCTCCTTGGCACTTTTGCTCAATAGAGAAGATTGGATGGGATCTGGAGTTAGAAGACCTGCATTTGAACCCCAGATCTATTGGGTCTGATTAGTATTTGAATTAATCATTTAAACTCTCCAAGCCTGAATTTTCTAATTTTTAAAATAGGAAAAATAATATGTACCTCCCGGGGTTGCTATGAGGATCAAATACGACCCTGTATGTGGAAGCGGGTCATAACTATTAAACACTGCATAGGTGTCACTGTTGTTCCATATCAGGTGTGAGAATCATCCAGTTGGGAAGGGTTCAGAGGTCATTTGGTCCGTTAGCTGTATGGTCAAGATGGTAGGACGGTCCTCTCAGAGCACCTGCTCAGCTCACCCACAGAGGCAGGTTGCCAGCACTATTTGCACAGATGCCTCAACAATACCTATTGAATTGGTTCTTTTCTGTGTCCCTCCACTGCCACCTCCCCAGGCCAGACCAAGTGGACACTGCTTCTCACCAGGACCACTGCGATGGCCTCTCAAATGGTCTCCTGTCTCTAGATTCCGCCCCTAAATTAGACCATTCTACAGACAACTGTCAGGGCCATCCTTTAAAAAACAAATCAAAAGGTCTGATAGTGAGCGACTCCTCTGCTTGAGAACATTGAATGGACTTCCATTTTCATAATATGGTGGGAGAGGCTCTGGAATTACCCTCCGTGTACAAGACATACTCTAAAAATCTTAAAGACCCGGCAGGATACTAAATTGTCAGAAAAGCCCAAATCCAAGTAAAACTGGAAACCCAGAGAGATAAATGGAGCATGGGAGCCACTTTTTTCTGAGGAGGTGTTCCATAACTGGTAAAATCTGTAACACACATTATTATCTAGGAATGATATTCAAAACGACATCCACAAAATCAAGCCTAGGCCAGATCTGGCCTGCAGACTGCAGGGAGGTTGGGGGGAAGATGTGATGTGGTTGGCGTTCCCTAAAGGCCCTAAGTTTGTGTGTTGATAGTGACTCTCAGAGACAGGCCCAAACCCCTGGCCCTATGCCTACTTCTTTTTTTTTCTTTTTTTTTTTGCGTTATGTGGGCCTCTCACTGTCGTGGCCTCTCTCGTTGCGGAGCACAGGCTCCGGACATGCTGGCCCAGCGGCCATGGCTTCTGGGCCTAGCCGCTCTGCGGCATGTGGGATCCCCCTGGACCAGGGCACGAACCCGTGTCCCCTGCATCGGCAGGTGGACTCTCAACCACTGCGCCACCAGGGAAGCCCTATGCCTACTTCTTAAGGAGGCTTCTGCTGAACAGGTGAGAGAATTACAGAGTTATTTGCCTTCTAAGTGTTTTTGAACTCTCAGGCTTCCTTTTCCCTTCCACAGTTTCTGAGTCACTTCTCTGTTTTTAGGTCAGGTGCCCAATACCTAACACTCATAATTCCTCTTCACTTTTCAGAAAGTGCAAATCTAGTAGAGCACATTTTTCGGCACCCTGGGCTCACCTGGGGCTGGATGGTAGCAGAGACTCAGGATATCCAGGTAGGCAGCACTCATGTTGACTGAAAGGCTCTGGGCTCTTAAAGTGGAAGTATCAGTGTTTCAGTCTCTCTGTATCTCAGCTTAATAGAGGTGTTCCTGGATGAAATGGAAGGACAAAAATCCAAGAAGGAAACAGGGAAGGTCTCGGAGGCACATGGTACATTTTAGACATTAAGAGCATGGACTTCAGGATAAGAACGGTCTGAGACTGAATCCTGGCTCTGCCACTTTATAACTGTGTGACCTTTGCCAAATTATTTAAGCTCCAATTCCTACATCTGTAAAGTAAGGATTATACCAGGTTGAACAATATGAAATTGCTTTCGTGTGAGTCAAGCAGTCAAATATTGTCAGTTTCAACCTAATGTGGTACCTACCTCCTAGGGTTGCTGAGGATAAAATGAGATCATTTGTGAAAAGGGCACAGCACAATTTTTAAGGAATATTCGACCGAAGGAAGTGGGTAAGCAAGCTAGGAATGATAAGTGCAAAGTCTCTGAAGGAGGAACGTGCTTGAGAGTATTCTTGGAAGAACAGAGCAACCAGTAGGGCTAGAGCCCGTGAGGGAGAGGAAAGGGGTTGGAGGTGGTCCAGGGATATGGCCTGGGGTTGGCTCACACAGGGCCCTGGGAGCCATCATGAGGGGTTTTGTGTGTGTGTGAATCTTTTTTTTTTTTTTAACATCTTTATTGGAGTATAATTGCTTTACAATAGTGTGTTAGTTTCTGCTTAGTGTGTGTGTGAATCTTGATGATGGAATCAAGAGCTAATACTTATTGTGAATTAGGTTCTGGACATTTTTGTGGTATAAAGTAGGTGCTCAATAAACAGAAGTCAAAGAAGCTGAAGGTGTAGATGGCATGTAGGTGAGTGAGACGAGGAAAAGAAGGAGCAGTAACTCTTAGGTTGGCAGCACAAATGGGGTCTTTCTGGGGGAAAGAGAAGCATATTGTGCCCCCAGGAGCTGTAAGTTAGGACCCTCGGGCCCATAGATACAGAGATCTTTGCTATGGACCCAGGATGAAGAGGTGCATCCTGATGCTTGGCTCATCACACACTGAGAACAGGCCAGGAAGTTTACCGTAGGTGATGTAAAGGCAGTAAATTAGCAGAGTAATTTAGCATAGTTAACAGTTAGGCAGGGCTCTGAACTCAGCTCTACCAGTTACTAGTTATGTGACACTGGCAGGTTACTTAACTACTCTCAGCCTTAGTTTCCTCTTCTGTAAAATGGGGGTGATGGTATTACCTACCTCACAGAGTTGCATGAAGATTAAATGAGATAATGCAAGCAAAGCACAGAGTAAGCCCTCAGTAAATTATTATTATTCCTGGGCCAAATGTACGGGATAATGGTAAAGCATTTCCAAAGATGTTTCAAGCCCATTAACCACTACATATTGTTAGAGACTTGTGTGAGGACACTAATTCTATGTCAGAAGAAACCTGACAAGCACGTCTAAGGCTCAGGAAATCCTGGTTAGGAAACAGAAAGCCTTGAGGACATGCTTCAAATCAAGTGTTGGCATTTGGGGAGAGAAAAGCGATGTGAGAAGTGCGCGTATAGAGATATAGACTGTTTTACAAAATAGGATTTAGTTTTTTGGACCATGAGTTAATAAAGAAGAACCAATATCTTCTGGCTTGAGACAGAACATAAGGAGCAGGGCGTGTGGTGTGTACAGAAACATCCTGTGTGCCATGCCCTGTGCATGCCCTCATTTAAACCCCAAAGTAGCCCTGCAGCTGAGTGTTAAGTGTCCACTTACCCCATAAGGAAACTCAGGCTCAAAGAGGCAGAGGTGAGACTTGAAATAAGTCTGACTGAAGCCAACATTCCCGCTTTTAAGATGCAACCACAGCAGACGGTACGTGAGATTTTCAGGACATTATCACTGGGAAGAGAATCAGAATAATACTTATGGCTTAATATTTATATGAATAATAAAGAGATCTCAAATATAATCTCTAGGAGTTAAGATTCTTTTAGTTATAAGAAAGAAAAATCGGGGCTTCCCTGGTGGCGCAGTGGTTGAGAGTCCACCTGCCGATGCAGGGGACATGGGTTTGTGCCCTGGTCCGGGAAGATCCCACATGCCGCGGAGCGGCTGGGCCCGTGAGCCATGGCTCCTAAGCCTGCACGCATCCGGAGCCTGTGCTCCACAACGGGAGAGGCCACGACAGTGAGAGGCCCGTGTACCACAAAAAAAAAAAAAAAAAGAAAGAAAAATCAATTAGAGCCAGCTTATAAATAAATAGATAAATAGATAGATAAAATAATATTATTATTTTTGGAGGGGGAGGATCCCAGGGAAAGTTGACCAACCAAATCTCAGAAGGAACAGAAATTGGGGATCCAAGTAGCAGGAGTTTATTATGGACTTTCTAGAGAACTGCCCCCTACATAACTCAGATACAGCAACCCCTAGGACCTGGGTCTCTTCATTCAAAATTCTGAATTTCTAAGAAAGAGAACCTGACTTGCCCAGCTCAGGCCAGGTTCCCATGCCCCCAGCTGGGTCTAGGAGCAGGACCTAAAATACAAACATGGCTGCTGAGGGCCCACCCCATGCATCAGGGCTGCCTCAGAAGAATGGGGTTCAAGGGGTGGGGGGTGGAGCAGGGACCCACACCTCCCCCAGAGGGATCCAAGGTACTGTAGGTTTCAGCAAGATTCAAAAATGGGATCAGGCAATGGAAGAATAAATCTTAATTTTTTATCAAAAATAACTTAGTTATTTTTGAGTTATAATAAATTTCATTATATGAACTCAGTAATTCAGATATAGAACAGGTCATCCAGGTGATGTCATCTAAGATCAAACTGTGGATCTAGGTGGTAATTCAGGGAGTCCAGGTAGTAGTTGTGTGGTGTGGGGTTAACTGTTCTGGTGACTCTACCTGTAGTTGGTGGGAGGAAACCCATGTCTGGGGACACCACCTGAAATTTCACTTTCTAATTTTGAAAGGTATTACGGAAGTTACATTACAGGAAACTTAGAAAGAGGAGGAAAATACTGCCCATAATCCCAGTACCTTAGTTCCATCATTCTCTTGTCACTTTAGTTGCCATCACAATGTTCATACAACCTTTTAATCTGCTTTTTTCATTGTCACGAGCATTTTTAAGTGCTCAGAGTCTTCACAAGCATGATCTTTAATAGCAACATAACAAGACAGTACTTTGTATAAGATAAACAGACTTGGCGTGAAGGGAGGTAAAGTAGACATTTTTGCAAGAAAATACTGACCTATATGAAAAAATTCCTAAATCTGATGCCAGCTGCCAACCAACCTGCCAAGGATCACCTATTCCTGAATTCTTTATGGCCATGATCTTGCTGTCTGTCCTACTGTGGAATTTCAGATCTGTTGCTTCCAGGCAGGAGTCTGCAAAGCAGAGAATGCAAAGTTAGTGGGGCAGGTACGAGATGTTTAGTGCGTGCTGATGGTCTGGACATCTAGAGGGGTGGTCCTCAACTGAGGGCAGTTTCCTCCACCCACCTGCCCACCCAGCGGAAATTTGGCAATGTTTGGCGACATTTTTGTTGCCACAACTGGTGACAGAGGAGAAACGTTGCTAGCATCTAGTAGGTAGAGGCCAGAGACGCTACTAAGCATCCTACAATGCACAGGACAGTTCCCACAACAAAGAATTATCCCAGCCAAATACAAGTAGTTATCAAGGTTGAGAAACTCTGATCTAGACTGCACTGCAATTTCTTTTAAAATGTTAATGAACTCCATATTTACATTATCTGCCCTTGTTTGATTTGGGAAGGATTCTGGGATTTTTGCTGAAGGTGATGGGAATGAATGGATTGAATGGGTTTGCGAGATACTTGAAATAAAGCATGGGGCAGGAGAATGCAGAGGCTAAGCGTAAAGACTGGAGTTTGGAAGAATCAAGTTGAAATCCTGGCTCACCAAGTAAGCCCTCTAGGGAGGGCCTGCAAATGGGGTGATAATACTTGCCTCCTGGTGCTGAAATGGGGAGGAAATTAATGTGTCTGAAGCACTTAGCACAGGGCCTCGCATGCAGTGAGTACACGAGAAATGGGGGGAGGGGCGGTGGTGAGGATTACTGTGCTGAAGCTCAGGTTCACGGTGTTTACCACTTCTCCAGCATCGACATTGCAGCTGCATTTCGTACATTCTTATTGTAGGAAAAATAGATTTTAAACACATTTTTATGATCTCGTCTGTGGAGACCCAGGCAATGTATACAAGATACATGATCTACACGCATTTTACAGGAAGAACAGCCTAGGTGAGGGTTGTCCAATTGAAATCTCTAATATATTTCCCCTGGTGTTTTGGTTTTTTTCTTTCGAATAATTTATTAATTTTCTTGTTAATTTGGAAAATACTTGTTTTCTGACATTCTTTATTAAGCTCTTTTGATCTACTGAGAATTTAAGAGTGGGCCAAGCTGAGATAAAGTTATTGGGTAGCTAAACAAAATTATTGTCCACAGGCTTCCCTGGTGGCACAGTGGTTGAGAGTCCACCTGCCAATGCAAGGGACGCAGGTTCGTGCCCCGGTCCAGGAAGATCCCACGTGCCACGGAGCGGCTAGGCCCGTGAGCCATGGCCGCTGAGCCTGCACGTCCAGAGCCTGTGCTCCGCAACGGGAGAGGCCACAGCAGCGAGAGGCCCGTGTACCGCAAAAAAAAAAAAAAATTATTGTCCACAGAGGCAATTCAAGTCCCCCGTGCAGTGTAAGAATCTCTCTCATCTCCATCCTGAGCTAAGTGTCTGGTTATCAGAAAGCAGCCATAGGAGACCCCAGTGTGCACTGGGGATCTGTGACCACTCTATTATCTACAGCTTGTTTTTGTGTGTCTGAGAACCGGAGGGGCATTAAACACCGTGAGGAGCATGAAAGGCATCCTGGGCTTCCTGGGGTGGCCACAGAGTGAGTCCCAGTACAGGCAGCAGTGAGGAGGAGAAGGAAGGAAGAGCGGGGAGGGCCTGCCGGGGACAGCCCAGGACAGGGGCCGGTGCTGGAGGCTGAAATGGGCCCAGTGAATAGGCAGGGGTGGAGCCTCAGGAGAAGAAAAAGGAGAAGGGATCCACAGTGTGAGAAATGCTCCAGACGAAGAACGGCCCCCCGGTTCTGATCAGCAGGGCGATTGTGGGGAAGCCACGTGTGGGCAGATGGTCCTGGGTGGGCCTGGATTGAGATGGCTTCTGATAAACAAATATGAGGCCTGAGAGAAAGAGGATCCGGAAAGAGCCATTAAGGTGGGGAATAAAACCAGAAAGAGTGTTTGATAGTAACCAAGAGGAATAGGAGTTTCATGAAGAGGGAGTGAAGAACAGATCCAGTCACATTAAGACAGAGCCTAGGGCTTCCCTGGTGGCGCAGTGGTTGAGAATCTGCCTGCTAATGCAGGGGACACGGGTTCGAGCCCTGGTCTGGGAGGATCCCACATGCCGTGGAGCAACTAGGCCCGTGAGCCACAACTACTGAGCCTGCGCGTCTGGAGCCTGTGCTCCGCAACAAGAGAGGCCGCGATAGTGAGAGGCCCGCGCACCGCGATGAAGAGTGGCCCCCGCTTGCCACAACTAGAGAAAGCCCTCGCACAGAAATGAAGACTCAACACAGCAAAAAATAAAAATAAAATAAATTAATAAACTCCCCCCCAACATCTTTAAAAAAAAAAAAAAGACAGAGCCTAACCGTGTCCTGGGGATGTTGGAAACGGCGGTAATGTCCGTGGTAGGAGCCGTTCCCGCGCTGGTGTGGTTGGGAACCAGGTGGAGTGGGCTGAGGCCAGACGCAGGGAGTAGTCAGGAGAGCATGTCAACTGCTCTTTCAGACGTTTGGCTCTGAAAGGGGGTCAAGGCCACCTGCGGGGAGCTGGATGTGGGATCAAGTGGGTTACGTTTCCTGTGTTGTTGAGTGTGGTGATGCACTGGTGGAAAGAAGCCAGGACATGACCGGGAATAAAGGTTCAGAAAAGAGAGTGGAGAGAGATGGAACAGTTCTAGGTGCCCAGTTCTGGAGATGAGGAGGGAGGGAGTGAAGACGCTGCAGCCTGTTCATCACACAGAGGCTGACGGCCCAGTGACCTCTGCTTCCCCCAGGAAGTAGCGAGAGTGGTCATCTGCTAAGAGAGATGGGGCCAGGATAGGCTGCATTGTGGAGGGAAGTGGGGCAGGACCGACAGGGGTGACGAAGCAGTGGGGAGGCCCACACATGTGCAGCAGCACCAGTTGCCCCATTTGGGGGGGGTCTCTCCAGCAGTGAGACTGCTGTGGATACCCCACTTGACTCGACGAGTCAGATGTCTCCTTCCCAGCATCACCAGGTCCCGGCCCTTCCTATCTACCTGCTGCCCTTCAGGAACCGGCACCAGACTGAGCAGGGTGTGTGTGTGTGTGTGTCTCTTATAAAAGCCCTGTCAACACTTCATTGCCTGAAATGAGTTCAGTCTCATGTGAAAGTTCTCATCATGTTGATTTAAACCCTGCTTCGCAGATAGCCTATGTCTTGGGGTCTCAGTAACTTCTACAAACTCTTCTATGTTCCAAAGTCAGACCAATCTAGGTTTGAATCCTGTTTCTGCCCTCACTAATTATATCCTTGAGCAGAGTTTTACCTAACTGTTCTCTACCTCAATTTTTTCAACTATACAATCAGAATAATAATACCGTCTTAGGGGGTTGTTGAAGGATTGAATGAGAAGGCGTGTAAAGCATTTGGCACAGTGTCTGGTATATGGTGTGAGCTGAATAAATGATCACCATAATAAAAAAATATTAGTGACAGTGCTTAATGTTAATCTTATCAATGTTAATAATAATTATAATTACGGTTCATCAAATGTATAAGGCAGCTATGTTTCCACTAAACTTTTTCTCCAGCTTAAAGATCCTCAGTTCTTTTAACATTTTCTCCTGGGGCAAGGTTCAAACAGCAGCTCTGTCGGGGGTAGTGAGTCCCGTGTCCCTGGAGGAATTCAAGCAGAACGTGAAGCGTCACTCCATGGTGATGTTGTAGAGGGCCTTGAACTTCTGACCGAGGCTTAAGCTGAAAAACCCTAGGGGTCCATTCCACCCTATGTCCTTCCAACCTTCTGACTTAAAAAACAAGATCAGAAGGTGTACAATAAATGCTTCTCTGTGTCATAATCATTGTCATGTATGTTTGTCATTGCTATCGTATTTTAAAATTTATCACTTTTAATAGTTGTCATTGTTATCATTGTCAAGGCCAGGGTTTTAATAAAAATGCCCATCTTCTAAAGTCTAAAATTATTGGAGAGGGTCTGATTAATTCAGAAAACATCAACAGCATCGTGCTAGATTCCTAAGGCTGTGAAAATGTGTAAAGTGTTACCTTTCTCGATAAAAATAATAGCAACACTTACATGGTGCTTATTCTTTAAGTTCTGCCCATTTCACATGCATTCATTACCTTGATCCTCATAAAACGTTATGAGGAAGGTATTGCTGTTATCTTCATTTGACAGAGGGGAAACTGACACTCAAGAGGTTAAGTGACATGCCCAAGGCCACAGGCTGGTGAGGGTGGGAGCTGCACTAGAGCCAGGGTGAACTGGTTTCAGATCCTTTCTTGACCACTAAGCCATACAGCCTCTCTGCTGAGGACGGAAACCACATACATTTCACCTTGAGTTTTTGCACCATTTCCCAGAAGAACTCCAGCCCCTTAAACTCATTTCTTAGTTGAAAAGGAGTCTTTGAAATCACTTTGGCCCCCATTTTACAGATGAGGACCCTGAGACCCCAGCAAATCTGGGGACTTTGCCTGAGTCCAGGTCTTCATTCCCAGCACAGGAGCTTTTCTGCCCAACATGCTTTTTGTCTCCGTCACTTCTCTTCAAGGGGGTGAGGCCCGGGCCCCGAGTGGTACTCAGGGCCCTTCTCTGGCCTTGATGGATGCTGGCAGAGAAGATCAAGGGCACAGTTGCCTCGTCTCAGAGACTGGCGTTTCCGGGCCACAGTCAACAGGCCTTGCCTGCGCCTTTAAAGAGGAATCGACCCAGTCAGTCCCTGTTAGTCCAATAGAAGCCCCACTAACTGGACACCTTAACTCAAAAACTAGGCCTTTCCAGGTCAGACCCACGGGGTTTCCTCCTGGTCTGCCCCACCTCCATCTGTTTGTGCCGAGATCAAATAAATAACTTCACCACCAGGGAGGTGTTAGGAGCCAATTGGGAATTCTTTATCTGAGATAGGACTTGATTGGGAACAACTCGGGATGACTAATTATGGCTTTGAGGGGAATTCGCTTAGTGGCTGCCGCATTGCGTGAAGGATTCTTCCCACGTAAACTGGGCCATCTCACAGCTCTGAGGCTGATCATTTAATTAGCTCCATAGATAGTCAGATGTTATGGAAGCCAGTGCAGCACGTCAAATAGACAGTTTTACAATGGTCGTGCAGGGAGGCTTCACAGTCCGTGTTCATGGGTAGCTGACGTCTTGTGCTGTTGAGACGCTGGCTCCCCAGGGCTGCCACCAGAAAATCCTCTTAGAATCTCACCAGGTACCTGTTTTCCCTTTGATTGAAATTTGGAAAACTCTTTGTTAAGCTCTCAAGATTTTAAAAATTAAAATTTTATTCATTTGATACTTTTTCTGGAATTTTAAAAACAGACACAAATGTAGAAAGAAGGGTATGAACCCCATTGACTCAACATTCAGCTTGAACAATTGTCCCACTGTCTTTTCATTGAGTCTTCCCCAATCAAACAGTTCTATTTATTTGTTTGTTCATTTTTGCTGGAATATTTGAAAGTGAATTCTAGACGACATATCATTTCACTTGTAAATACTTCAGGATTTATGTCTAAGCAATAAGTACTTTAATAAAAACATTATTTGATGCTGTTATCACACCTATCATTACCAAGAACTCCTTAATATCATTTAATATCCTGCTGATAAGATATAACAACATATTTGGATTCAATTGTTGTCTAATTGGTTCAATTTTCCCCAACTGTCTTTAAAAATGCCTTTTTACAGTTGGTTTATTTGAAGAGAATCCAAACAAGTTCCACACTCTGCATTTTTTAAATCTCTATAAATCTCTAACAATTCCCCTCCCAACCCCACTCCCTTTTTCATGCCATTTATTTGTTCAAAACCCGAGCCATTTGTCCTATAGAGTTTCCCTTGCTCTGAGTTTGGATGATTGCATCTTTTTTTAAAAAAAAATATTTATTTATTTATTTATTTATTTATTTACTTGGCTGTGCCGGGTCTTAGTTGCGGCAGGCTCTTAGTTGTGGCATGTGGGATCTAGTTCCCTGACCAGGGATCGAACTCAGGCCCCCTGCAATGGTAGTGAGGAGTCTTAACCACTGGACCACCAGGGAAATCCCTGGATGATTGCATCTTTATGCTGTCATCTAACATATTCTGTTTCCTTATGAAATGAAATCTAGAGACGTGACTGGAGTCAGGTTCAATTTTTTATTTTCATTTTTTTGCAAGAATTCTTCATAGGTAGTTCTGGGCTCTCCCTATTGTGTCACCCCTGGAGGCACCTAGGGACTGGTAGACTCAGTCTTAGTGAAATTCACATTGATCAGGGGCTTCTGGTGATATTGGCCTGATCCATCCATTATAAAGTTTCCATCATCGCCTAAGTCTGTTCTTGTATTAGGTGTGGCTCAGTCAACCAGACTTACTAACCTTTAAAGAATAAACTCAGTTTCCGTTAGTTGTGATTTTCCAACTGTAGCACCAGATTTCTTTTCTTTATAATTCTGTGTATCATTCTGAATGCTCTGTGATCCTGTCCAGAACAGTTTTCCCTCAGGAGAGCAGCTCTGACCTCCCGAGTTCTCTGGCCCTGGTGAGCTGGGATCGCCATGTGGGGAGTCTCACTCTACATCGAAAGAAACTCCAGGGCCCCACCACGAACCCTAAAGTAATTCAACTAGAAAATCAGCAGTTTGATTGTTTGATTTCCTTTTCCCTTCCCTTCTTCCCCCTCTTGGTGGTTTTAGATAGATGAGGCAAAGTATTCTCACGGAAATCCGAATACTTCAGTTTCTCACGTCTTGACCCCATAGGTCGTGTTGACATTTGTTAAGCACGTCCAATGCCTGCTTTGTGCAAAACATGTTCTGTGATCTTGCTCGATCCCCATGACATCCTTGTGATGTCGGGTATTCTCTCTAGCCCCACTTTTCAGATGGAAAGCTGAGATTCTGAGAGATTCAGACAGAGCCCCTGCTCCTAGCCACCATGTCACAATGTCTCCTAAAGATATGCAGGGAGCTCTGTCAGGTTTTGTTCACCTGTTTTCCAAGAATATCCACTCTTGGTCATAGGTCCAATCTGGAGGTCAGCAGGGCCGTGGAGCCAATGAGTCAGGCAGAGTGGCCAGTACTTAGCATGCTCTTAATAATGAAAATTTGTTGAATGAATCACTTAGTCGTTCTGATGGACATATATACACTACCAAACGTAAAATAGATAGCTAGTGGGAAGCAGCCGCATAGCACTGGGAGATCAGCTCGGTGCTTTATGACCACCTAGAGGGGTGGGATAGGGAGGGTGGGAGGGAGGGAGACGCGAGGGGGAAGGGATATGGGAACATATGTGTATGTGTGACTGATTCACCTTGTTATGAAGCAGAAAGTAGCACACCACTGTAAAGCAATTATACTCCAATAAAGATGTAAAAAAAAATGGAGATTAAAAAAAGACTTCTGCAGGGCCGTTATAAGAGTCAATAAGATGGTAGTACAGTAGCTGGTGCAAAGTAGGTACTTGGTAAGTAAAAACTGTCATCATACGAATAATCAAAAAAACCAGATAATCCCAAATATCCTTATATTTAGCTTTGGGAGTGCCTTATCTGACTTAGGCAAAGTAGGCAAAGTTTTACTTTCCTAATTATATTTTGTCTAGGCTAGTGACACTGAAAGCCAAGTCAGTCCATGGAACACTAGTCCCTTGAGATGGTTAATCATGGTTCTGGCCAAAGAGCCTCATAAATAAATCATGGAGCCCCTTTTCCAAGTAATACTCTTTGAAGTCCAACAAAATTATTTTCTGTAGACCACCTTTGGGGAATGCTGGTGTAGGCAAGTTTTAAAGCTAGTTTGTATCACCTCATTTCTCCTCTGAGGAATGTGATATGCTCAGTCACAAACAGGGAAGGCCCTAGGAAATAGCCCTGATGAAAGTTTGCCATCCGCAACCTATAAAGTAGGTAAGAGAGACAGCCAAGTGTTTATAGCAAAGGATGAAAAAAGATGAGTATGTTTATAGCACATGGATCAAGGCTAGACCTCCTAATGTTCTAGGGCTGTCTGGTTTTAATTATTTCAATTTATCTATTTGGAATTCACTTTTTCTCTGTTGGGTGCCTGAGTTTCTGGCTTCCATCCATGAGATATGAGCTAAAAACATTCGAGAATAGCATAAAGGCAAACAATGATCTGCTCCTGAAGAAGGCTGCTTCGGCAGAGTTGCTGCTTTGCCACTTTTTTCCCTCTCTCTTAAGGATCTTCTTGCTGACATGATTCTTTGTTATGTAAAAAAACATCAACAAGGGCTTCCCTGGTGGCGCAGTGGTTGAGAGTCCACCTGCCGATGTAGGGGACACGGGTTCGTGCCCCGGTCCGGGAAGATCCCAAATGCCACGGAGCGGCTGGGCCCGTGAGCCATGGCCACTGAGCCTGCGCATCCGGAGCCTGTGCTCCGCAGCGGGAGAGGCCACAGCAGTGAGAGGCCCGCGTACCGCAAAAAAAAAAAAAAAGATTACTGATCACAGATCACCATAACAAATATAAGAAGAAGAAGAAGTTTGAAATATCATGAGAATTACCAAAATGTGACACAGAGACTTGAAATGAGCAAATACTGTTGAAAAATGGTGCCAAGAGGCTTGCTCAACCCAGGGTTACCACAAACCTTCAATTTGTAAAAAATGCAATATCTGCAAAGCACATAAAGGGAAATACAATAATGCAAGGCGTTCCTATATAGCATAATGGTTGAAAGTTTGGCCTTGTGTGCCAGAATTGTCTGGACTTTAATCCTGGCTTTCCTAGCTGTGGAAACTTTGGACAAGATGCTTAACCTTTTGTGCCTAAGCTGCATCATTTATAAAATAAAGACGATAACATTTACTTCTTTGTGGGGTAATACCTACCTCATAGCATCAATGAGAGGATGAAATGAGTTAATATGTGCACTTCCAATAGTGCCTTATACAAAGAAAGTGCTAGTAACTGTTCACTCCTGCTGTGATTAACTGTCTTCTCTGATTGGGTCAGATGCTGAGAAATAATTCCCACTTAAAATGATGTAAGTGGAACAAAATGATGTGAATTGTATTCAAAACAAAAAATCAAACAAACAAATAAAAACTTGTATTTTAAGAAACCGTCTGAAGGTTATCTTCAGAATCTGTTCTTCTTAAGAAGGTCTAAAGTTATTAGGTGATGCCCTAAAGTGGTGGAGTAAAGGTTTCCTTGTCTGCTAAGCCACTTGCAGTGTGGGGAAAATAAATAAATAAAGCCTTCTTATTAAGTCTTTTAAGTGTCTCTTCCTAAAATATTTTCAGATGAGTTAATACTAAGTCTTTCAGGCAATAGAAAAAATTAGAGTCTTGGCCCTGTGGTGCCAGATTTGCCTTCACTGCAACTCCTTGGTCTGGATTGTGGAACTCACACATCTGCCTCGTAACAGTATATATAGGTGTTTAGATGAGCACATAGATTAATTTATAAAGTCAGGCCCATCCAGGTATAATATCTCACAAAGGGAAAGTGAAAAACTGAAGTTCCTCTTATAACTTAAATGAACAAGCAAAAACTTTTCTAATCAAAAGACAACGAGCTTTCATTTAAAACAGTAGCTCTTTGTAGTAATTGCCCATTTCTTCACAAGCCAAGAAAAAAGGTCGGGTATTCAATTGCCTGCTTGTGACATGATTGACAATTTTATCGGCTTTATTAAGTACTTGTCTTAAATTTTCATACATATTCTGGAAGGTAATGGTATCCTTGTATCAGTGAGGAGCTATAGCTTTGGTGCATCTGCTTGACTATGTAGACAGGTCTTCTGATACTACCAGCCAGAGCTCCAGCCCATTCCCCATCCATCCCAAATCCTCTCTTCTGGTCTATGCCATGAGGGTCAGTGCGTTGTCCATACCAGTTGGCCAAGGTTAGCAGCATAAAATATCTTCATAGACTTCTTTACTCAGCTCATAGGTTGTCATACTGACAACCCTAAAATAACACCAGCATTCAGAATCTCACTGGGTTCACCAATTTGCATTGACTCATTTCACTTCATTGTGCTAACAAAAATGGCTGCTTTATATCAGCTGCCATTTCTGTCATTTATGTTACTGGACAGAGGTACCCTGTCAATCACTATGCTTACTTTCCTCTGATCATTATTTGTTACTTTTTTTTTTTTTTGGCATCAGGACTGACAATTTGTCAATAAACTTAGCAGTTCCAGGTTTTGTAATTAAATACAATTATATACATTTGGTTTCCACAGATTTCACATTTTAATCCCCTGATACACTGTGTTCTGCTCCTAACGTTAGACTATTTTGATAGCTTTTATATAGTGTTCTGTGTACATTTCAAAATGATGCTTGATGTTGGATAAATTTATGCCAGAATTTAGGAGCATCTCTAAAATATGTGACATGTGATAGCATCGATTCATTTTCATTGCCAGTCCGGTGGCAGTCCATATTGCAAATTATTGCCTCTGTGTATGTGTTTGTGTTTTATCCTGTTTTGTCGTCATTTGCCTGGTTTGCATCTGATACCTTTGCAACACTAACAGGCAGTTCATGAGATTTATTCATGTGGTTATTACACTTGTCCAAAGACAAATACCTTTTAAAATCACAATCCCCAGGAAAGCTCCCATTTCCAAGACAATTTTCACCTCTTTGCAACCACTGATCCACAATGGGTTCAAATGAACTTTTTAAAAAATCAGATCAGAATCTCAACTCCAGCACACAATTATACATTCTTATACAATGCAAACTAAAAGACTGTCAACTTCCAAAAGAGATGTTTTGATTTATTACTGAAAAGAACACATTACAATACATACAGGGATTCAGTGTTTGAGAATCCACTGTAACAAATGGCTCTACTTTTTTCCATAGCACTTATAACTTTCTAACATATTATTTTCTTGTTTATTATAGATTTTTTTTGTGGTCTGTCACTCATCTCTTCCCCCACAGGAATAAAATCTCCATGAGGTAGGGATTTTTGTCTGTTTAGATTTACAGCTATATCCCCAGCCTGCAAAACACTGTCTGGCACATAGCAGGAGCTTAATCAGTACTTGTAGAATGAGGGCATGAAAGAACCAGCAGTGCAAGCATAAGGTGGGTTCCTGAAGGAACCCTGTGACCAGCAGCACAGAGACAGCATCAAGGACCCAGACTCTTTTTACCTCTCAGCTCTGCCATCCTCAGTGAGAGCTTTCTCCTGGGTTGGTTCCTTTGGGGTCACAGAGACAGCTGGAATTATCTTGTTCACAGCTATGAGGAGAGAGAAAGCATTTGATTGGGTCAACTTGGGTCTGTGCCCTTAGTCAGGGCTGGGAGGGTGTTGACATATATATGGAGAATGGCTAAAACTCATCTGGACCCACTCTTTCTCTGACAGCCAAGTTGAAGGGTTAGAGTCAGCATCTCCTGAACATGTAGTGGGCCAGGCAGAGGCTGCTGAACACCTGAAGTGAAGAAGCCAGGGTGGAGAATGGGAGATAGATAGGAAACCAATGCTGTCTATTACAGCACTATTGATTTTTACAATATCTAATAGTTCAGAGGGTTAAAAGGAAATAGGAATTTTTGTCTTTTTCCTCCATCCCAAGGTAGCCAGAAGCAACCTTGCAATGGTGTTTTACTGAGCACCTATTAAGGGCAGGGTATCAGTGAGAGACAAAACCCAAGAACTGCCAAGCCTTGAGAACTTGGTGGCTGAGACCCAAGAAACGGGGAGGAAAGATGATGCTGATTTTTTTAAACCTGGTATTGGCGTAAAGAGGTGTCAGAATTGTTTCTGGACAGGGTGAGTCTAAGGTGGGAGCCAAGGGTAGGTATCCAATAAGCCAATCATTCACCATTCAATAAATAATTAGTAAAGACCTACTCTGTGCCAGGCAATGCTCTAGGCACTGGGATGCAGCGATGAGCAAACCTTGACCTTTTACTGGCGAGAGATAGATAATTAACAGAACATTAATAAAATATGAGTATAGCAGACAGTGATATGTGCTATGGAGAAAAATAAAGCAGGGAAGAGGTTGGATGTATTGACTGGGGAGGAGAGGGCTGCAAGTTTCAATAGCGTGACTAAGAAAGGCCTCCCTGAAGAGGTAACATGTGGACAAAATTTGGAGATGAGGGAGCAAGCCCACAGATACTGGGGAAGGGGCTCAGTTTAAAAAATGTTAAATGTCAGATACTTGCAGAACATCTAAGAGCTTATTCCTATAATGAAGTAGAAATTATAATACATATATAAAATAGACTTGGGACTTCCCTGGTGGCGCAGTGGTTAAGAATCCGCCTGCCAGTGCAGGAGACATGGGTTCAAGCTCTGGTCTGGGAAGATCCCACATGCCGCGGAGCAACTAAGCCCATGCGCCACAACTACTGAAGCCCACACGCCACAACTACTGAAGCCCACACGCCTAGAGCCCGTGCCCTACAACAGGAGAAGCCACCGCGATGAGAAGCCCACACACCATGACGAAGAGTAGCCCCTGCTCACCACAACTAGAGAAAGCCCGCACACAGCAACAAAGACTCAACGCAGCCAAAAATAAATTTAATTCATTAATTAATTAAAAAAATAAAATAGACTCACATTCAATCCAGAGTAGGAAACAGTGGATTACCCTTCTAAAACCTGGATCCAACCAGAGGAGCTGACCCCTGAAGGGCGGGAGAAAGAAAAAAAAAAAAAACTAACAAGGATTGGAGAATTCTTGAACAAAATCTTCCCTCATTACTCCATTAAATTTGAGTTTTGAAATAAACTTCTGTAAGAGAGTGTTACTATGTTCTACAAATTTGGGGCCCTGAAAGTACACTTTTCCTACCAGCCCAGTTTTGGTGGGGGAGAGGAGACGGTGAAGATATAAAATGAAAAATATTGGGACTTCCCCGGTGGTCCAGTGGTTAAGACTCCGCACTTCCAATGCAAGGGGCCCGGGCTCCATCCCTGGTCAGGGAACTAGATCTCACATACCACAACTAAAAGATCCTGCATGCCCCAACAAAGATCCGCATGCCGTAACTAAGACCTGGCGCCGTCAAATAAATAAATAAATGTTAAAAAAAAAAAAAAAAAAAAGGAGTGAAAAAATTTTTGGAAAGCACTGCCACCCAAGATACTGCTTCATTAGTATCAGTCTTGTTTTACTGTTTTCAAACTTTATAGGGACTTGATCTTTGATTTCTAAAACTCAGTGCAATACTGGCATCCTAATAACGTTTATTAATCAGGGCTCAACATATCTATAGCATTTCATTTCTTAACGAAAAAGTGTACAAGAAAATGCACACATTGAGCATGGCCGTGTCTTGGTCTACTCTGCTGCTTCTTGAAAACCACCCCCGCCCCCCATCTACCCAGGAAAGAGGAGCCCCTGCCCCCTTCACCCCCCTGGAGTTTGCAGGGGTCAAAGCTATTCAGTCCACGCCTTCTCCCTAGATGCCAGCACTCCCTGCCCAGATGGCCCCAAACCAACTCCAGGGCCCGTGCAGGGCCTCTTCTCTGGGCCGGTCCTCTGGAAGCCCTTGGTGGAGCTCAGGCCCCAGGCAGGCTGAGCAGCGCTGTTTGCGGGGGTGTGCATGCAGCTGGGGCTGGGCCCCAGGCCCTGGGCGTCTGTCTGCATCCGGAGAGCCTCTCTGGGTGTGCTGCGGAGCAGGTGGTGGGGGCCAGGTGTGAGGAGGGAGCCCCGCTCACACCCCACGTTCCAGGGCAGAACTCCAAGAAGTCTGAGAGTTCTGAATTTGATCCTGACCTCCCAGGGCATTAGGCAGTCGTTTGTCAAGGTAGGTAGACAAACCCTATTCTATTTAACATGTTGTGGGTTTAATCATTTGTAAAGCCTTGACATGCAGAACAAGGGCCTCTACTTGTACTCTTGCCCTGGACCCTGCAAACGTTCGAGGCCCACCTGACGCTAAGAGAGGAAAGTCACTTTTGCGATACCAGTGAGTAGACACCTTAGAGAGAAGAGATAAAAAGGAGGAGGTACAAACACAGTTTGTGTAATGGCAGCGCTTCCGCAGCCCATCAGAAGCATCGGGAGGAATTTTTGCGAGGCGACACCATCAACTAGGAAATACCGTTTCCGGCACTTCCTCCACTGCAGCCTTTCTCTCCTATGTTCTCAGTGGTGTCCGATGTAAAACGGGCTGGCCTCACATCAGATTCCAAGAAGTTCAAGAAGTACAAGCCTTCTTGACTTAAGAAAATAATCTGACAAAACGGTTCTTTATTAGAAGATATTAAAATGTTTATAAACATATTCTTTGAATGAACATTATATTTCATTGATATATAGTGTGGGTGTTTGGTTACAACAGTGAGTGAAATCTGTTCCAAAAAATCTGGAAGCTTTTTGTTTTGTACTTCCGCGAAAGAGCTTCTGGGACCGTGTTCCAGGTTCTGTGTTGACATGGGTTTAAACCGTCATCTGTAAGCTCAACCGGCTTTCAAAGCTTTACCTCCAGCCCTGGCCTCTCTCCTGAGGGGAGCTCCATGTACTCACCCGCCCAGTCAACTTCTCCATCTCCCTCCCCACACTCAACATGGAGAGGCCCGTGTTCATTTCCTGTGGCTGACATAACAAATTACCGCATACCTGGTGGCTTAGAACAGCAGAAATTTTGTCTCTCACAGCTGTGGAGGCCAGAAATCTGAAGTCAGTGTGTCAGCAAGGCCACGCTCCCTCTGAAGGCTCTAGGGGAGAATCCTTCCTCGCCTCTTCCAGCTTCTGGTAGCCCCAGGTGTTCCTTGGCTTGTGGCTACAATGAATCCAATCTGGGTATCCATCTTCACTGAGCCTTCTTCCCTCCCTTCAGTGTCTCTGCATCTCAAATCTCTTTCTGCCTTTCTCCTAGAATGCCTGTCATAGTACTTAGTGCCCGCCCTAAATCCAGGATGGTCTCTTCTCAAGATCCTTGACTTAATTACATCTACAAAGACCCTTCTTCCAAATAAGATCACCTTCACAGTTCCAGGGATTAGAACTTGGACATAAAATTCGTCCAAGTGGACAAACCACTGATCAGCTCACTACAGCGTTTCATCAAAACCAGTTCCTGGGACTTCCCTGGCGGTCCAGTGGTTAAGAACCTGCCTTCCAATACAGGGGACGCGGGTTCAATCCCTGGTTGGGGAACTAAGATCCCACATGTTGCGGGGCAACTACTGAGCCCACATGCTCTGGTGCCCACACGCCACAACTAGAGAGAAGCCCGCATGCCGCAAAAAAGAGCCCATGTGCAGCAGCTAAGACCCGACACAGCCAAATTAATTAATTAATTAATTTAAAAACAAAAAACCCCAGTTCCTTCTGCCGTCTCTGTCTGGGGGAGGGGTGGTACCCACGTTCCCAAAGTGGACATGGGAAGTCATCCCTGACCCATTCCCTCCTTTTCCCTCCCATCCAGACCGTCACCAAGGGCTGTCAATCAACTCCTCATAGCTCTGGAATCCATCCCCTTTGGTTTCCACTGGTTTCCACTGCCACCCTCGCTGGCCTTCTCTCTGTGTTTCAAACTCCCACCTCAGGGACTTTGCTTGAACTCTTGCCTCTCTGGAAGGCTCTGTCCCTCAAGCTTCACAGACAGGTTGGCTCTTTTCACAGAGCATTGAGCTCAAGTATCATCACTTTTGAGAGGGCTTCCCCTCCTGATCTGCCTCAAATAGGCTCCCAGTGACTCCGTCACATCTCACGGCTTTATTCTTCCCAAACTCCTTTGAACCATATTTGTAGATTTGTTCCTTGAGGCCAGAGAGCCTTGTCTATGTGTTCAGGTCTGTATCCCTAGTCTTGAGACTAGTGCCTGACATGGAGTGTTTAATAAAAAGCTACTGAATAATAAAAAGCTACTGGATAAATGATTGATGCTTCAGTGCTTGCCTTTATCTCCTTTGTCTGTTCAAACAACCACGTGACCTTTTAACTGTCTCAGGTCAAATCTGATCACACTTCTCCTGGGCTTAAAGATCATTCACCATTTCCCACAGGATTGTTCTGGGTCCTTGGCTTAGCATTCAAGGCCCCCAGTGAGCTTGCCAGTGTACCCCAAACACTTCCTCAGACTTGCCCTCCAGTCACACTTAAGGACCGTTTCATGGCTCTGGTGCTGTGTCTTTGCACCCGATGTCCCCTCTCTGGTGTCATCCTCTTCTTTCAGCTTGGGGTCTGACTCTGATTCTTCACTCAAAACCCAGCTCCTGTGTCACCGACTCCACAAAGGCTTTTCTGACTTTTCCCCTCTGCCATCCTGGTACCATGTTTTTACTGTTGCATTTTCATACGATTGTCTCACTTGCTTTCTTTGCTGCTCCTCTGTTTGGTCTGACTTCCTGAGGATAACGGCCAGTGCTCATGTCCAGCACTAGCACTGTGACTGCTCTGGACCAGCATCCCTTTCTACTTCCTCCGACCCTGCAGCCCTCCTGCTGCCGTCTCAGCTCTGGGACCTCAGGCTGCATGCTCCTGGGAGCTTCATCAGGCTGCTGTTTGCCTCCTGGCATTGCCCTTGGGGCACCTTGTTTTCTAGAACTGCTTGTCTGGCTTCTAACTCACCCAGATGGCCTTATTCCCCTGCATTTACGTGGGCTCAGGTTCCATGGATTCCAGGTCCTTGCCAGCTCCCCTTGACCTGCTGCCAGTGACTAGTCTTCACTTAGTTGGAGCAACAGATGCTGAACCAGGGTTACAGGGTGTCCCAAAGCCAGGAAGATGAGTTTCAAAGAATGCAGAGAAGTGCAGCAAAGTAAGTTCCAAGAAGTGTCAATTTAGCAATCATGACTTCACTAGTGATCTCCGGAGGAAAGATATTCAGAGTCGTGATGAGAGAGGCCAGATCACAGGTGGCCAGCAGGAGACCGGGTGTGAGGACGTGGGAGCAGAGGGGTGGGTGCTCTTCAGCTGTGTGAGAGTAGAAGGAGAGAGAGGGGTGGTGTCTGAATCCGTTCAGGCTGCTCTAACAAAACACCACAGACTGGGTGGCTTATAGACAACAGAAATTTATTTCTTAGCGTTCTGGAGGTTGGAAGGCCGAGATCAGGGTGCCAGTATCATCTGGTTCTGATGAGAACTCTCTTCTGGGTTGTAGACTGCTGACTTCTCATTGTGTCCTCGCGTGGCAGAGAGCAGAGAGAGGAGGCAAGTGCTCCTATGACTCTTACAAGGTCACTAATCCCATTCAGGAGGGCGCTACCCTCATGACCTCATCTAATGCTAATGAGCTCTCAAAGACACACCTCCTAATGCCATCACATCTGGGGACAGTGAATCTTGGGGGGACAACATTCAGTCCACAACAGATGGAATGGCTGCTTAAGGGTAGCAAGGTTGAGACAATTTTGTGGTTGATGTTAGACTAGAGTGCCTCGAGCACCATAGAAGACTCTACTCATGTTCTCAAGGATCCCCTTACCATTTCTGGCATGCCCTCTGCCAGTACCTGTGTCACTGTTAAAGGTGAGGGTTTCTCAACCGCAGCTCTATTGACATTTTGGGCCAGAAAATTCTTTGTTAGGCTTGGGGTGGGGGGCTGGAGAGGAGGGTATCTGTTCTGTGTATTGTGATGTTTGGCAGTATCCCTGGTTTCTATCCACTGGATGCTGTTAGCACCTCCACAACCAGTGTGGCAATCAAAAATGTCTCCAGACATTGCCAAGTGTCCCCTGGGGGAACAATATCACCCCCAGTTGAGAACCACTGGTTTAAAGGTGTGGGAACCCACTTTGGCAAACACACGGCTGAGGGGGAGTGTCTGGGAAATAACAACTCCTCATCCTGTGTAGCCCTTGACCGATGCCTGACATACGGGGTCAGGCCCCAGCTCCCTCACCCCTTCGCAGGAATACTTCGGAGGCACGTGTTCTGTAACGTTTTCCAGTTTGCCCTGTGGGATTCAGCTCCAGTGCTCACTGTGGTACTTGGCTTGCCATTGCTTTCGGTGACTTTCTTTTGCCGTATCACTCCTTCCCCACCCCACCCCCTTCACCTACCCAGTCCCTCCCACCTCAGGGTCTGCTTCTAGGGTGATCCACACTAAGACAAGAATGACTGAAAGTGGAGAAGTGATATCAGGAAAGAGAAAGAGATGAATAAGGAGACAAATAGAGCAAGGGAATGTACTGCATCGAGAATATAAGGAAAGAATAAGGAAAGAATGATTCTCTGAGTTCTATGGAAAGGAAGAGAAAATATGAAGGAGAGAGAGTTTGTGTCAGGGAGGAAGCTGGATCAGGGAGCAGTTTCTGTATGGCTTCAAATTCTCCAGTAAAACAAAAGATCAGGTCAGCCGCTAATGGTGAGGAAAAGGAGTGTAGCACTTTCCACTCTGTTTCAAAAAAAGTTACTGTTCTTGGGACTTCCCTGGTGGCACAGTGGATAAGAATCCGCCGGCCAATGCAGGGGACACGGATTCAGTCCCTGGTCCAGGAAGATCCCACATGCCGCGGAGCAACTAAGCCCGTGCGCCACAACTACTGAGCCCACATGCCACAACTACTGAAGCCTGCACACCTAGAGCCCATGCTCCCCAATAAGAGAAGCCACTGCAAGGAGAAGGCCATGCACCACAACGAAGAGTAGCCCCCGCTCGCCACAACTAGAGAAAGCCCACACAGCAATGAAGACCCAATGCAGCCAAAAATAAGTAAAATTAAATCTTTAAAAAAAAAAAAGGAAGAAGAAGAAAACGTTACTGTTCTTCACGATGTAATAGGGCATGGTTAGCTAAAAGGTTCCAAGTTCAAGTACTCTGGGGAAATTTGCATACTATTTGGTGCTTCATAATGTTTATCAGTGATTAAAAGTTCTGATAAACTGTTTTTTTAAATTGATTAATTAATTAATTTATTTGACTGCATCGGGTCTTAGTTGCGGCATGCAGGATCTTTCATTGCGGCACGCGGGCTCTTCACTGAGGCACGCAGGCTCTCTAGTTGTGGCACGCAGGCTCTCTAGTTGTGGCACGCGGGCTTAGTTGCCCCATGGTGTGTGGCATCTTAGTTCCCCAATCAGGGATCAAACCCACGTCTCCTGCATTGGAAAGCAGATTCTTAATCATTGGGCCACCAGAGCAGTCCCCTGATAAACTGTTCAACATGAGACCAGTTTAACACTTTTTGGAAATTTCAGCTTTACTGCAGTACAATAGACATATAAAATTGTAAGATGTTTGAAGTGTACATCGTGGTGATTTGATATAACTTTTTGTTCAACCTAGCATTTCCCAAATTTATGGGGGAACACTTTCCTTCCTTAACTTCTTCCAAAACAAAACACAGAAAACCCCATTCATATCTCAAAGAACACATGTAATCTCTGGGACACATTCTGGGAACCACTGTGTGAGGGCCCCAAGAGGAGGCTATTTGTGAGCCAGCCTAAAGGAGGTGGGGGTCAGCTAAGGACAGATGAGTTTGTTCATGTGCAGAATTAACACAATTTCCTGTTTTTGTTTTATCTATCGATATTAACGGACCTAGAGCAAAGAGCCCCTAGAAATGCAGCCAGCTTCCAAGAGGGTGGAAGGTGACAGGGACAAGGGAGTTGGGTGTTAGTGACACAGTGTTGAAATTGCTGGCCTGGGCAGCTGAGACCTGACCCGGCTTCTCTTTTCACTCACCATCTTCTCCAGAGGACGGTGCCAAGGCCTCTGGGGACAGGGGGAAGGGGTGGACGATTCTGTGTGAGGCGTCACAAAGGAAGGGACCACAAAGTTGAGTCTTAAAGAGTAAACCGGTAGGTAGTTTGCTAGGTAGGTAAGAAGGGAAAGGACATTCCAGGCAAATGGCATAAAGGTGCAAAGGTGTGGAGGGGTAAAAGAAGGTGGCAGCTTCTAGAACTGTTGAGAAATTCAGTGGCAAGAGCCACGGAAATATGGAGAGAACAGAGAAAGGTGGGCAGGGTGTCACAGGGCACAAACTATAGAGGGGGCTTTCAAATGCGGCAGGGAAAAAAGAGCATGGATAAAAGTTTTGTGCATTCATCATTTTTGATGTTTCCAAAGAGTTTATCATTACTTTCTAGATAATCTTCCTTTCTTGATTTGTATTTCCTCTTTAACTCAAGTTGTTTAGGATAAATTTTAAAAACATATTTCCAGGTGGTAGTGACTTTTTATCTTCTGTTGGTTACTAAATTCTAGTCTTACTGAATTACAATCAGAAGATTGTACTCTGCTTTTTGAAATCTATTAAGGTTTTCTTTATTTCCTAAAATATGGTCAATTTTGGTGAATTTTCCTCAGGCTCTTCTATTATCTATCTTTAGAGGAAAAAACTCCATATAAATTAGTTCTACCTTATTATTTATGTTATTTCGTTCTTTTACATGCTGTGTGCGTGTGTGTGTGTGTGTGTGTGTGTGTGTGTGTGTGTGTGTGTGTGCATCCACATCTACTTATTCTCTTATGGACCAAGAGTCTTGAATTAAATTCTATCTCCAATGACTTTCTATTTCTCTTTGAAGTTCCTGTAAAGAAGTTCTTAATCTTGGGAATACTGTGATCACATTAGTAATTTAGAAAAGGAAACTTGGGGGCTTCCCTGGCGGTGCAGTGGTTGAGAGTCCGCCTGCCGATGCAGGGGACATGGGTTCGTGCCCCGGTCCGGGAAGACCCCACATGCCGCGGAGCGGCTGGGCCCGTGAGCCATGGCCGCTGAGCCTGCGCGTCCGGAGCCTGTGCTCCGCAACGGGAGAGGCCACAACAGTGAGAGGCCCGCGTACCGCAAAAAAAAAGAAAAGGAAACTTGGGCAGCAATGTGGAGGAGGGTTTTGGGTGGAGATTGGAGGTGGCAGACTAGGAGTCTAGGCAGAGGTCATGGAGAAAGAAAAGGAGGTGACATACTGGCACAGAGAATCACCTGGACATGCGGGCATGCAGGAGGTGGAAAAGCCCGGAGGACCCAGGATTCTGGGAGGCTCCAACTGCTGCTTGATGATGATGCTAGTATCCAGGCTTGAAGGTGGGATAGGGTGAGTAGGGTGTCCTCACAAAGTATTGTAACAAGCTGTTGCTCATTTGACTTATCTCTATCTTCCCAGTAAGGGCAGGCCAGTGTCTGCTTGCTGTCTATTGTCTCCTCTGAGCCTGGCACAAGTGGCTCCTGGCACACAATGCAGGTTGCAAGATGGAATTTAATAAATGAATGAAACATTGTCACTGAGGTGGGTGTGAGGCCACCAGGGGAGGTGTCCAGCGGGTGGCAGGGCATGCAGGTCAGAGAGGGGTCATGGCAGCAAGTCCTGGGTGAGAGAGCATGCTCGCTGAAACAGGGGCTGGTGCAGGGTGGTGACAAAAGAAAGGGGTCAGGGTGGAATTGTGGTGGGATCAGGGGGCTGCCCTTTTTGCAAGGGACTCAAGTCTGCCTGAGGCCACGGCGCCCATGCACCGGGAATTAAGAGATCTGGGAATCTCTCCTTCTGTCAGAGGATTTTAGTTGTCTGTCCTTTCAAAGATTCGACCCACCTCTGTTTGTTGTCTGTTCTATCCACGTCACTTCATTGACTATTTCCCCACTTCTTCACCAACTCTTCTCCAGGTTATTTTTTTCTCTCCCTGTATTCTCCTGTCTCCTCTTGGATTCTTCATCCTCTAGTTCAGAAGACAGAGGGCCTGGGCTGTCCGCTGGCCCCTCACTGATCACCTGCAGGGTTTCAAGGCACTGCTCACCTCTCTGTGTCTCCAATCCGTCATCTGCAGTGTGTAATAAGACCTACCTTCCCCTGTCATACTACCTTTACACAGGCCTCTCTTTCTATAGAAATAAACTACTGTTTAATAGCAGTAAAGACTTTCGCCATCTTAAGCCAAAATTCTGTGGCGATTCATAGGACACTGCTCCTAAATGCTGTCAACTCTTCAGAATTCTTTGGGTGGCTGGGTGGGCTCTTACAGGACAAAGCAGGCGTGGCCTCAGAAGGACGCCTCTAGCGCTAGGAGCACGCACTAACCCCCTCTGCCTTCCCAGCACTCCACCTGGAATGCCAAGGAGCTTGACAAACATTTGCTGAATAAATGAAAGGCGCTGTTCTCTATCGCATTAATATTCATTAAATGATAAAGTGTAAGAGATGAAGAGAATTCTTACAGACATAGTCTTTCCATGGGTTGGGAGGGAAGGGAGCATCCTCAATGAGAGGCTCAGCACCCAGAAGGCTACGCGGCCTGGGGTCTGGAGGGGGCAGCTGGAAAGGGAGCTCCTCTCTGGTCAAGGAGGGGAGCCCAGACTCCAGGAATGGGCCTATGGGTTTCCAGGAGGGACCCTCAGGAGAACCCTCCCTAGGAAGAGACTTCCAGTAACCACACTGATGGGATTAAGGAACCTCTCCCCTTGAGGTACCTGGACGCAGCTGGGCTTGACTGTAACTGGCGAAAAGTAACCTACAAACTTGGGAGTTGTGGCGTGTTATGAAAATCTTTTAAAATGAAGAAGGAGCTGCCTTCATGGCTGTTGAGAGCATCTACGGATCAGTTGGGGGAGATGGAAAGAACAGATTTTTGGGGTGAGGACACCCAAGCCCTGGGAAAGTGCTCTAGGGAGCAGAGCTTCCTCACTGTGGTCTGGGCTCCCCTGTGGGCATCAGTTTGCTGTGAGCCTCCTGACTCATGTGTAGAAATCATGCATGTGTAGCTATGTGCATTTGGGGTGGGGGGCTGAAGAGTCTATGGCCAAGGAAAGACCCAGGCGTCACTGACCACGCTCTGCCACAGCCGAACGAGTCTGCGAGATGATGCTGTCCCCGTCATCAGTTCCGCGCCCAGAAACCCACCTTCTTGGGACAATTTTCCCCACCATTTCTTAAATCTCCCACTTTATTTCTTCAAGGCTCTTTCCTGGGAATTTCCTGGCGGTCCAGTAGTTAGGACTCTGCACTTCCACTGCAGAGGGGGCTCGGGTTTGATCCCTGGTCGGAGAACTAAGATCCCAAATGTCATGCGGTGCAGCCTGAGAAAAAGGCTCTTTCTCATTTTTCTGGACTCTAGTACTTTCTGGCTCCCCAGGGACCTCGATCCATCAGCAATCTTCTTGATTGCCCGTCAGTTTCTCTATCCATTGGCTTCCTCCCTGTTGGGCCTGACATGCTCAAATCCCTTCCCCATGGAGTGCGGCTGGGAGGGGGATTCCTTCTCTTCCGTTCCCTATAGCTGTCTCTTTCTTCCCTTCCCAGACAAGCTCTGGAAAGACTTGTGAACATTTGTTATCTCTACTTGTCTCTTATTCAGATTTCAGCCTGATCCAATCTGTTTTCCATCTTTTTCCTCAGAAACCTCTCTCCAAGGTCATCAGTTTGCCAAATCCAATTCCAATGGAACCCACTTTCCAAACTTACCTTACTTGTCCTCTTTGCAGTATTTCACATCTACATTTCCTCCTCCTTGACGTTCTAAGGAGGGTGAATATATAATTCATCTTCCAAACTGGGCCACTGTTCAAAGTGAAAAAGGGCGCTCATTAATTATTATGCCAGGCTGTCCTAAACCGAGACTCCCCCAGGCAAACTCAGACTTATGGTCTCCCTTCCTCCAAAACCTCCCTCTCCCTTCTCTGGATGCTCATCCTCAAGCTCCTTTAGGGGATCCTTTTCCTCCATCCTCTCCTTAAATGTGCCCCGGACACTCCTCCGTTCTCATGCTACCATCTCCCTGTATGATGTTATCCGCCCGTGGCTCAATCCCTATCTGTCTACAATATCTTGATTTCTATACTCCACATACAAACCCAACTGCTGAATAGAAGTCTCTACCTGGTTGTCCTAGAGGCAACTCCACATCTATATCTAAAACCATACTCATTATCTTTAAGCCCAAACATGCTCCCTTCCTGTGGATGAATGGTAGAGGGAGGAATATGAAGGAAGCGGTGATTAAGAACATAGCTTCTGCAATCCAAGTGTCCATTGACAGATGAATGGATAGAGAAGATGGAGTATATATACACAGTGGAATATTACTCAACCATAAAGAAGAATGAAATAATGCCATTTGCAGTAACATGGATGGAACCAGAGATTATCATACTAAGTGAAGTCAGAGAAAGACAAATATCATATGATATCACTTATTTGTGGAATCTAAAAAAGGATACAAATGAACTTATTTATAAAACAGAAACAGACTCACAGACATAGAAAACAATCCTATGGTTACCAAAGGGGAAGGGGAGGGAGGGATAAATTAGTTTGGGATTAGCAGATACATACTACTATATATAAAACAGATAAACAACAAGAACCTACTATATAGCACAAGGAACTGTATTCAATAACTTATAATAACCTATAAAGGAAAAGAATCTGAAAAAGTATATATATATTTATGTATATGTATAAATGAATCACTTTGCTGTACACCTGAAACTAACACAACATTGTAAATCAACTATACTTCAATAAAAAAAAAGAACATAGCTTCTGGAGTTATGACCACCTGGGTCCAAAGCCACATCCTAACCTTGCATATTACGGTATTTATTTAACCTCTCCAAGCCTCAGTTTCTTCACCTGTAAAATAGAGACAAAATCGCCAACGTCATGGGTTGAGACAAATAATGACAATGAGACAATAATGACAATGACAGATATTAAGAGGGCACCATATGAGCCAGGCACTTCTATGTGGCTCACAGGTATCACTTCATTTCATCCTCATGACAGCTCAGTGAGGCAAGTGCCATTATTATGCCTATTTTACGGATGAGGAACCAGGGGCCCGGAAAGTTTAAGTGACTTTCTCTGTGTCAGTGGCTGAATTGGAGTTCAAATTCAGGCAAGTCTGGTTCTAGAGACATTTTCTCAATCACCTCGGTGTTCTGTGTGTACCAAGTGCTTGGAACAGTATCCAACAAGTAATAAGTGTTTGGAAAATTATTTCCACCCTCCATCCAGTCCAGCAAGCTGTCTACTCAGGAGGAGGCCTGTTTTCCTCATCCATCCTCACTCTACATCTGCAAGTCCGGTCAACTATACCTTAAAATGCTATGTGTTTTCCCAGACTTTACTTATTTGTAATTCTTTTTTTAAATTTATTTTATTGAAGTATAGTTGGTTTACAATGTTTTGTTAGTTTCCGCTGTATAGCAAAGTGATTCAGATATATATATATATATATTCTTTTTCTTATTTAATTATTATTCTATATTCTTAGTTCATTGTTCAAGACGTCTTGATATTTGAGAAGTCAACTACCAGAGTACCAGGTATGAATGGAAAGGCCCAGATGTCTGCATAGTTTGAGGTTTTCCTTCCAAACCTCCATTCTGTTTGCTTTCTTAGAACCTTGCTGCATTGCTACGAAAACAAGCCTGGGCCTGCCTGCTGGAGGATGAGAGATGCTATGGAGCAGAGATGAGCCATCCCAGCTGAGGCCACCCTGACCAACCAGTGCCCAGCCAAACCAGGAGCTGACCACAGACCCAAGACCAGAGGAGCTGCCTAGCTGAGCCCAGACCAAACTGCTGACCTGAAGAAAGGTAAGCTAAATAAATGGCTTTTGTTTTTGACCACTAAATTTTGGAATAGTCTGTTATGCAGGAAAAGCTAACTGGTATACTTAGATACTGTATTAGTTGGCACAGGCTGCCATAACAAGATGCTGCAGGGGCTTCCCTGGTGGCGCAGTGGTTGAGGGTCCGCCTGCCGATGCAGGGGACGCGGGTTCATGACCCGGTCTGGGAGGATCCCACATGCCGCGGAGTGGCTGGGCCTGTGGAGCCATGGCCACTGAGCCCGCGCGTCCGGAGCCTGTGCTCTGCAACGGGAGAGGCCATAACAGTGAGAGGCCCGTGTACCACACACACAAAAAAAAAGATGCTGCAGACCAGGTGACTTGAATAACAGAAATTTATTTTCTCATAGTTCTAGAGGCTAGAGGTCCAACATCAAGGTGCCAGCAGAGTTAGTTTCTGGTGAGACCTCTCTTTCTGGCTTACAGATGGCCCTTTCTCGCTGTGTCCTCACGTGACCTTTTCTCTGTGTGAGCCTAGAAAGAGAGATCTCTGGCGTCTCTTCCTCTTTGTATAAGGATATCAGTCCTATCAGATTAGGGCCCCGAACTTATAACCTCATTTGATCTTAATTACCTCCGTAGTGTCCCTGTCTCCATATACGATAGCATTGGGGGTTAGGGCTTCAACATATGAATTTGGGGGCACACAATTCAGCTCATAGCAGGTATCAACCATCAAGTGGAAGTAGAAGCCATGAGAGCTGCTAAGATCACCTGACAGGACTGTGAGGGCAGAGGAGATCCATGAACCAAGGACAGACTCAGGGTCCCCACAGCCTTCCTGGGGCCAGTGGCGGATGAGAAGCCCGGAGACAGAGAGGGGAAGGCAGAGGAAGTACAAGGAGAACCAAGGGACTGATAAGGAAGCACAGAAGCCAAGCCATCCACAGTTTCACAAAGCAGGATGTGATTAACAAAGTCAAGGGCAGGAGGCAGAGGTCAGGGACTGAGACATGCCCACTGGTCTTAGCCAGGTCCTTGGTGACCCCGACAAATGTCAGAACTATGGTAGAGCCAGAAGCCACATCCCTGGGAACAGAAGGGAGATAAGGAAAGGAACAAGCTGATAAAGGATGCTTCTGAGAAGTTTGGATGAGAAGGGACAAGAGAAATCAAGAACATAGAATCAAGAAGAGATTTTTTTAGGACAGGAGAAACAGGAGTCTCTTTATAGGCTGAGAGGAATGAGCTAGAAACGGAGAGGTTCATAATGATGGAACAAAGTTTGGAGGAGGCAGAGAGGGCAATGACAATAACTAGCCTTTGTTAGCATTTGCCTGTGCCAAGCTCTCTGTGTGGCCTATCTCGTTTAATCCTTCTTTAACTCTGTGAGGTAAAGGCAAGCGAGTGTCATCCCATTTCACTGATGAGGAACTGAGGCACTGAGGAGATTAAGAAATCGGCTCAAGATCACATAGCCAGTAAGGGATGTATATGGGATTGGAACGCTGGCAGCCTGACTCCATAGGCTGGGGGATTTGACCTAGATTTTGGCCTGCTTCTAAAATTAACAGGAAAGCAGTGGGGTGGCAGTAGCAGAATTGGTAGGGAGCGAGAATTTGATGGAAATCATGTGATCCCAGTGGCTTCAATTTTTTTTCCAGTAGTAGGAGACAAGAGGCTAAGCATTAGACTTGGGGTCGGAAGGGAGCATGGAGAGAGTGACGAAGACCCAGAATAGTAAGTGGTTTAGACCCAGGACTGCTACATGTGCTGGCAGGTGGCACCGAGATGGGAGTCTGAGTCCATAGCAGTGCCAGTGCTGTGGTGGGGGCCTTTTCCCAGCAGTGTTCAGGAGCCAGGAGCAGGCAGCTGGGGCACCCTGGCACCTGCTCTGGGCTGGGAGGCTTGCCAAGGGGTGTGTCACTAAAGGACGGGAAAAAGGGCAATGGGTGCTGGCGAGCATCCGACCTTCCTGACCTCGCTGTATTTGAAGGTACGGATGGTCTGAGCCCCATCCCACAGCAGTTACACCTGAATCTCTGAGCAGGGGTCTGGCCTGCTGTGTGTTCATGGTCCCCAGTGAGGATCTGATTCCAGTCTAGCCTGGAGTTCAAGCGAGTCCGAGAAGGTAGGAAGCAAGAGGGGCTGATAGGGTATAAAAAGTAGAGGGAGGGAGCGAGGGGTTTCGGGGCAGGGTGCCAAGGAAGGTGAAAATGGAGGTGTGAGTGCTGACAGGGGTGGAAGGATGCCTCAGGGTCTGCACTGTACTGCTGGGAGGGCTTGAGGGGTTGGGGGAGGATGAATGGTGGGAGGTTTTCACACCCTCATCCACACCCATATTCCTGCTGGCCAAAACTGAACGGAAGTGTCTCAGAACTTTCCCTTTGTCCTTAGAATAGAGACCTCTGAGGGGCTAAAATAGGGGAGGCCTCAGAAGCTGCCTAAATGGAATTTTCTCTCCATGCGACCCCAGCACAGCCAAGAAGACCCACACAGGGGTGCCATCAGGAGTGGGTCATCTGTTGGATGTGAAGTATCTTCCACGGCTGAGGGACTCTTCAGGGAAAGGGCTAGGATGACCAGAAATGGGGGATATGTGTGTTAATTTTATCCAGCCCGTGTTTATTGAGCTCCTAATATGTGCCAGGCGCTATCTGAACAAGACAGGTAATGTGATCTTGTGTGGCATCTCCCACAGCACATTCTCCAGGATGGTAACAGTGTCGCGTTTGTAAAAAGCGGTGGGGTTCCCAGGTGCAAATAAGTTTGGGAAACACTGGGTTAGAGAGAGTTAAACAGATTTAACTCACTGCAGGACTTCTCAGAGCCTTTAATCTGTCAATATGCTCCAAGACATTCCACAAAGTGGAGCTGAATCTAGAGTACTTCCCTGGCATGCTTAACCACAGGTTTCTCTCATTCCTGGCAGATCTACGGGAACAAATGATCCACGGAATATGCTTTGAGAAGTGTAACGTGGTAGCAAAGTTCAGCTTTGAAGTCACAAGACCTGGCTTGCTCCGCCATGTGGCCTTAGGCAAGTTGCTTAAGTCCATTTTCGTTGCGTCCATTTTCCCATCTGCAAACAAGAGCTCAATCATAACATCTCCCTTGTGCAGTTGTCAGGGTTAACTAATGCCTGTGAAGCCTTGAGTGCTGTGCCTGGCACCCAGAAGCCACTCACTGAAGGACACCAGCCTGGTTTGAGAGATCCTTATGTCTGCTCTAAAATTCTATAACTCGGGCTTCCCTGGTGGCGCAGTGGTTGAGAGTCCGCCTGCCAATGCAGGGGACTCGGGTTCAGGCCCCGGTCCGGGAAGATCCCACCTGCCGCGGAGCGGCTGGGCCCGTGAGCCATGGCCGCTGAGCCTGCGCGTCCGGAGCCTGTGCTCCGCAATGGGAGAGGCCACATCGGTGAGAGGCCCGCGTACAGCAAAAATAAATAAAATAAAATAAAATTCTATAACTCGTTGGCCTAAAAATCCCTAACGGGGGGCCAGGGGTCAGAGCTTCCTTGGACACAAGACTCAAATGCCTGTCGAAGCCTGTGACTGGACCAGGAAAAGGGCAGTCATGGGGGATGGGGGGAGGGGGGAGGGAAGGAGTGGAGGACAGGGGAGGGGAGGTACTTCTGCTTCCATTCCCATCAGCAAGAGGAGGCACTAGGAATCTGCGGTTGGCTTCCTGGAGAGGGTGGCGACAGGGAGGGGAATGGCCCACCAGCCACCTCTGCCCCTCAAGGCCCCAGGATTGCGAGATGGTCCGAGTAGGCCGGGCAGGTGTGGAGCAGCTGCAGGATTTGGCCTGGGGCCCAACCTTGTCCTTCCCGGAGGTGGCCGCTGGCAGGAAGAGGTTACCAGAAAAGCTCAGCAGCCGCCGTCTCAGGCTGACGTCAGCGCCTTGGGAGGACTTCGGGTTTGGGGGATTTTTAGCCCCAAGGGTGTCTGGGAAAAGGATGCTTCCTCTCCCAAGGGCTCTGTACCATTTCTTTAGGGCCTGAGAGAAGTGGGAAAAGGTGGTGGTGCCTAGGAGGAAGGGAGTTTGAACTGGGAGACAGTGACTAAGAACCAGGTCCCCACCCTGGGACCAGGGGCACCGCTCTGGCACTGCACTCTCCCATCTGGCCCCTAGAAACCAGCCCCCATGGCTTTCCCCACACAGGAAATATCCTTCTGTACGCTTGACTGTCTACCTTCACAGTATGTTTCCTTTCATTCTCTGAACCCAGGGCTTGGGGGAGGGGAGAAGATGGCTGCCCACAGACACCTGCGAGGTACTGTGATCCCCATTTTACAAGACTCAGAGGTCAAGCATCCTGCCCAAGGTCAGCTGCTGCCCTGGAACTTGAACCCACATTCATTCACTGCCAAGGCTCTCTCTAATTAGGAGGGAAGTGCAGGATCCCCAGTTTAAACTTCTGGTTTATTGGGGGAAAAACCGCCATACGTATAAATCAGTAGAACATCTCTGATGGAAGGAATGCTAATCCTGCTTTTTGTCTTCCTTAAGGGAGAAGAATCGCAGAGCCCCAGTGTGCGAAGCTTTGTTGGCTGCCTCTGATGAGGACCTAATTGTTTTTCCAGAAGGGCATCCCACCACCACCATACAACTCAGACAGCTCCGCCCTCCCCCAGCTTCTGGGCTGCCCCCCAGCTCTCCCCTAGTCTCCTTTTCTAGCCAGGGTGGGACCTCCAGGGCTCATGGCCTCAGGCCCAAGGCTCGCCTTGCCTCGCCTCCTTTCCTGGCAGCTGCTAGAGATCGCTGCAGTTTTGGCCTAGTAAAACCTTTTTTTGCCTCCCCAAGGGAGAGTTTTGATTGGCTTCAGCTGGGATGACCTAATCCTCTCTAGAATTGGGGGATGTTCCCATTTTCCATGGCTCCACCTTCATCCAAGGAGTTCCCTTCTGGCCATCTTTTCTCTGAAGGCCACCCCACCCCAACCTGTCTGAGCTTTGGAATCCTGCAGACTCCCTTGGGAAGGCCAGTGTGTGCCCAAGAGTCTTGTTCTCTTTCCACAGCAGTGTTCCTGGGCAATCTTGGCTGCCCCCCCAGCTTTGGCCAACCCCTCCTGCATGTTCCCTCCACCCTCAGATTCTGCCCCTCCCCTCCACGGGCCTCTGCACCAAGATTCACAGGACACTGCATTATTTAAAATAATCACATCACTCTTTATCAGCTCTTCTTTTACCTTATCTCACTTAATCTTCATAATAATCCCATGATATAAAGACTGTTATCCCCAGTTGACAGATGAAGAAACAAGAGTCTTAGAGAGTTGATGTAACCTGCTCACGATGAGCAGCTCCTATGGATGGAGTCTGGATCCAGACCCAGGTGTGTCTGGCTCCAAAGCCACCACAGGGTATTTGCTGCATTGAGAAATGCTGCTGGCTGCACCCACGTGTGTGATCCTGCCAGCCACAGTGCTGGCTCTCCCGGAAGGATCAACAACAAATCCCATTAGCTCTACCTTCCAAATATCTCCGGAATCTGACCACTTCTGCTGCAGCCCCTTGACTGAGCCAGCACTGTCTTCCAACTGGATTTACTGAAAGAGTCTAGGAGGTCTCCTGCTTCTGCCCTCTCTCCACACAGCAGCTCGAGTGGTCCTTTAAAACAGCTCATCTGATCCTCGCTCTACTGTGCTCAGAGCCTTCTGTGGCTCCCATCTCACCCAGAGTTAAAGCCAAAGTCCCTACATTGGCCCAAGAGGCCCTCCACACCCGCAATCCTATTGTCCTCCCTCCCACCTCCCACTGTGATCTCTGATTTCACTTCTTACTGTTCTCCCACTCTGACCCAGTTACACTGGTCTCCTTGCTAGTCCCTGAAAACACACAGCAAGCTGCTGCCTCAGGGTCTTTGCACTTGCTGTCCCTGCTGTCTGAAAGGCTCTTCCCCCAATAGCTTCATGACTCATTCCCTTATCTCCTTCAGGTTTTGCTCAAATGTCACCTTTTCAGTGAGTCTTCCCCTGTTCCCTTTATTCCTTCCATCCTGCTCCCAAACCCTCTCCACTCCCTGTTTAGCCTCCCCAGAGTACTGTCACCGAGTGATAGTATTTTACTGTTTTATTAGGTAATCGTCTCCTCCCCCTGGTAGAATGCAAGCTTCATGAGGATAAAGATTTTTCTGTGTGTTTTTGGGGTTTTTTTTTTGTCTTTTTCACTGCTGTATTTCTAGAGTCTAGAATAGTACTTTGCACACAGCAGATGCTCAATAAATCTTTGTGGGAGGGAGGGAGGAAGATGCTGGTCAGCTAATTTCAGATGGTGCCAAACAGAAGGGAGTGAGTGTGTGGGCAGGCCTGTGAGCATCCTGGCCAGGCCTTGGGAAAGCTGAAGTTTGGGGCTCCTTCCAGACAGAAGTGGCCTTTGACCTCTGATGCCTCTTCTGTGGCTTCAGGACCAAGTGTTGACTTGAGTCTCTGGAGAAGCCAGTCAGGGTGGGTTCCTGGGAGGCAGACTCTGAGCTGAGTGGAGAGTGGAGGAGGGCTGTGCGAGGTCTCTTAGGAGCAACACTGAGGAAAGGAGGGCAGGGGCAGGGGTGGACGTCAAGCTGCAGTTTACGCCCAAGGACAACCTCGGCTGAGCCCACGGAGCGCTTTGGAGCTGAAGCGGCCCCTCAGAACTGCCCACACGAGGCTGAACTGCGGGCCTTGACATCCTGGTCTCAAGCCTCACTGGCTGGGGGCCGGCCCTTGGGTGGGGTGCAGTGAGGCACCCTCCCACAGCTGGGGTAGCAAGTCCTTTTTCAGGGGTTCTCGGCCACACTACCACAAGACCCTCGGTGGGTCTCCCTTATCCAGTGACAGCCTGATCCACCCATGGGGTCCCTGAGACCCAGGAAGGGAGGAACTGGATCCTGGGGTTACCCAGGTCAGGTTCAACACACTCGTTCAGAGATGACCAGCTCCCAGTGAGAGAACCAAGACAAAGCCTGACTAATTTAGAGTCATACAAACGGCGCTTTTTAAATTTAAAAAAAAGGGGTGGGGGGACCATGAAGGTGCAGGACTCAAATCACGATGAATTGTTGAGCATTTGCTGACCTTCCCTCCTCCAGCATCTCCTCCCACGTCTCTGTGGCATCTGCAGGTCTCTCCCCCTTGGCACACGGAACGACGGGTGTCCGATGTCACTGTGAGAACCAGAAAGTAAGGGATCTCACGCTCATTAGCACGAAAACAGAGGTGCCCTTTTTCTTCTCTGGAGAAAAGGTTGTACGGGTCGGCGGGGCACTGGCCCAGGAACTTGTGGTTCCTGCAAAAGCGGTCAATGAAGATGGGAACATTCCCTTATCAGAGCAAATGTCTGTCAACATCTGCATGGAGAAAAGACTTGAACTATTAGTATATCCCTCCAGAGGAAAGCATAGAAAATAAGAGATTATATTTAGGAAGTCTTCTGACGTGGTAGGTGGGCTCCAGCCTCTGTGGTCGCCAATCTCCTTGCCACAGATATGTTCTACAGGAGAGAGCCAGGTGGCCAGGAAGAGCCAGATAGGAGACAGGATAGGGTTTGGTTAAGAGCTGGTATCAGATTGTCTAGGTTTTGAATATTGGCTCCATCACTTACCAGAAGTGATATCTTTATAGTATAGACTGAATTGCTGAAGTCCCCAAAGTTCCTCCCAAAATATTTGAAGTCCTGACCCCCAGTACCTCAGAATGTGGCCTTATTTGTAAATAAGAGTCTTCATAGAGATAATCAAGTTAAAATGAACTCGTTAGAGTGGGCCCTACTCTGACTGCTGTCCTTAAAAAAGGGAAAATTTGGAGACACAGACACACACATGGAGAATGGCATGTAAAAATGAAGGGAGAGATTGGGGCGAGGTATATCTACAAGCTGAAGAATGCCAAAGGTTGCTGGCAACCACAAGACGCAAGGAGAAAGGCATGCATGGAATAGATTCTTCCTCCTGGTCCCTAGAACCAACCCTTCTGATGCTGTGACTTTGGACTTCTAGCCTCCAGAACTGTGAGGCAATAAATTTCTGTTGTTTTAGGCACCCAGTTTGCAGCACTTTGTTACTGCAGCCCTAGCAAACTAATACACTGCTAAGGTTCTTAAGTTCACTGAGCCTCTGTTTTCTCATCTGTAAAATGGGGGCGATATTATTTACTTCACAGAATTGTGTCAGTTACATGAAATTAAACCATCTCTGTAGTAATTTCAGGCACAGAGTATGTGCCTTCTCAGGTCAGTGGTGGTGGCTCTTAGAGTTTGGAGAAGCACATAGCAGAGGTTTTTTCCATCCTGCACGCACTTTAATTCTGTGATCCACAGATGGAGTTTGACGAGTTCCTGCACCTCAATCCCCACCCATCTGTTTCTCACCACTGTTGTCCCAGATGAAGAGAACCATCCAACAGCAGTTTTGTATTCTGAGGGCTGTCAGTTAAAGTTACAGCTGTTCAGTGGTCCATGCGGAGGGAAGGATGGGGAGGGCTATCTTCAGAGCCTGCAGCAGCCTTCCTGGAGCCTGTGTTAACCCTGACCCTGAATCCCTGCCTAGTAGCTTTTTTTTTTTTTTTTTTTTTTTGCGGTACGCGGGCCTCACACTGCTGCGGCCCCTCCCGTCGAGGAGCACAGGCTCCGGGTGCGCAGGCTCAGCGGCCATGGCTCACGGGCCCAGCCGCTCCGCGGCACGTGGGATCCTCCCGGACCGGGGCACAAACCCGCGTCCCCTGCATCGGCAGGCGGACTCTCAACCACTCCGCCACCAGGGAAGCCCCCTGCCTAGTAGCTTTTAAACACAGATGTGGAGGAAGAAGAGGATGCTGCGTCAGCCCTTCCGGATATTTAAAACAATTTGCAGTCAAAGACACAGCGTCATTATCATCAGCAACAGACACCTAAATCCTATGCCTCATCCTCAACTACCCCAGCATGGAGCTCCAAGGAGTGATTCTGAACATCCTGGTGTGCTTCAGAGAAAAGGAAGGCATAAAGATCAAGCATCGTGCACTTCTGAAGTCAAAGGTGAACGATACTGTTGTCAATTAGATGTGTAGTATTTACTGTAGCCAACCTACTATGCCTTGGTATGTTATAAAAGTTGTGTGTGCGTTTTAATATGCGATACGTACACTTAAAAGTTCATTGCAGTCCCTTATATAATCAATGTGATATGTATATTTTGTAGGGCTTGGAAATTAATTTTACTTCTTTGAATGACTGGGGAGACTTACAGTTACTATGGCATTGGTCTTATGGTATATGCTTCGCTGTATCTATGATTCATTTGTTTAAGAACTTCCAATTGTAACAGTATTCCTTTGGGAAGATTTTCTACTTCCCCTTGACACCCTAGAGTTCATCTTTTTTTTCCTCTTTGCTTCTACAGTTTGTCTTGTTAATTTTGTATTTTAACAAAAACATCCACCATAAGAAAAGCTTTTATTGGCGAGTGTGGTGGGGTGAGGAGATTGTAAGAGGGAGGCATGCTTATTTTCTAAATTTTGGAAAAGACAGCAGAGTATGAAAAAGAAAATAAAACCTCCCAGCATCAACACCTCTTAGAGTATTTCTTTCTTGTCTTTTTTCTACATCTGAGCATGAGTAAGTAGCACACATGTAAGAGAAACAGGTGGGACTAGAGTGCTGTGCTGTGGCAAAACTGGGACATGCCTAGGCTTGTGTAGGGAAATGGTGAGGCAGCCTGCCAGGAGCTGATGCTGCAGAGGGAGTGAGGAACCTTCTGCAGGAGAGTAAATCCCAGGGGGAAGCCCATCAGGCAGTGAGAGAGCTTTGTTATTGGAAAGGGGATGCACCTGAGCTCAGAACCTGTGGAATCCAGTCTGAGCCGTGTGTGTGTGTGTGTGTGTGTGTGTGTGTGTGTGTGTGTGTGTGTGTGTGTGTGTGTGTGTGTGTGTGTGTGTGTGTGTGTGTGTGTGTGTGTGTGTGTGTGTGTGTGTGTGTGTGTGTGTGTGTGTGTGTGTGTGTGTGTGTGTGTGTGTGTGGACAGATCGTCCTAGGCAGCCACGTCAGACACTGCAGAGCCATTTCACTAAAAGCGCTGTAAGACAGGGGCTCAGCCAGCCCAGGTTTACGACTCCCTGGCAGAGTGTGACGCTGACGGGGAGAGGAGTGTCCTGCGACGTCACCCCGGTCCACGACCTGCTTCACCATCTGCCATGGGTGCCCTGCAGGGGTGTAGTCCACAGGGCACGGACTGGAGCAGGGAAGAGGAGGAAAACCACCATGGAAATCACGTGTTAGGGGCAATGCCTGGACTTAGGCATGAGCCCACGTGAGACACCATGGGAAACTTCTAGAAACACCTGGGGAGACCTTGCAGAGGCAGATGGGAGCCAGAACATGTGAAACTCAGGGGCCTTTTACTGTGATGAGTTGTTTCATGACTCTAGCAAGACAGTGAGACCCCTGAGAGCAGAACCCTGTCACATTTAAGTTTAGCCCCCTTCACCTAGCTCATGGCCTGGCATATTCGTAAGTGCTCAGTACACTATATTTGTGCTGACTAAATACAATCTCTTTTTTGATAATCTGATTTACGACATAGTTTCCAGAAACATATTATGATAAAAAAATGGGACTCCCTGGACAGAAAAATGAAGTCAGAGATGCAGATCACAGATTTGGCCTCAAGGAATCTTGGCACTCCCTTCCCCTGAACTCCATGGGTCTCTGCAATTCATAATGTCCCAAAACATCAGGGATTAGAAAGTAGCCAGAGTTCTCCATCAACACTTCATTATTTAACCGGAATCATGGAGAGAAGAAGAGAGCACAGACCGTCCCGAGCCACCTCCTCAGATGCATGCAGCCTGAGGACACGGCCTTTGTTTTACTGATGAATTGGAGGATAGTCACTGGGTGCCCACCACTGGGCTGGGTATCCTGGGGCCTCCTAGAAAACAGAGATCATAGTCCTCGACCTCGGGGAGCTTCTCACTAGTTAGAGAGATGAACTGGTTAAATACCTCTGTGCTAGAGAGCCGTTGAAGGCAGCACGCAGTCTGCCTTCTGAAGGAAGCTACAGGTATAGATGATGTGGTGGGGAGGATCTGGGAAGGCAGAGATCCTGAGGGGTCAGAGGAAGAAGAGGGCTTTGTGGAGAAGGTGGGAGAACAAGTGGGTACATCGGCAGTGTCGAGAAGGAAGACTCGAGAAGTCAGCAAGCTGGGTGCCAATCCAGCCCTACCCCTTTCTAGCTGTGTGACCTTAGGCTAGTTAGTTTGCCTCTCTAAGCCTGGGCTTCTGTAAAATAGTTCCTACCTCACAAGGTTGTTGAAGAGTAAACAGAGGCGATATGCATGAGTGCCAGGCTCATAACAAGCACTCAAAAAATGTCAGCTAGGGGCTTCCCTGGTGGCGCAGTGGTTGAGAGTCCGCCTGCCGATGCAGGGGACGCGTGTTCGTGCCCCGGTCCTGGAAGATCCCACATGCCGCGGAGCGGCTGGGCCCGTGAGTCATGGCCGCTGAGCCTGCGTGTCCGGAGCCTGTGCTCCGCAACGGGAGAGGCCACAACAGTGAGAGGCCCGTGTACCGCAAAAAAAAAAAAAAAAAAGTCAGCTGTTGTTGTTGTTATCTGAAGGGGCCGGTAGGATTTGGAGAGATGGGAAGGTTGAGGAGCCTGGTCGAGCTTTGGGAGTAGTTCAGTTCAATTGAACTAGTGTTTATTAAGTACCTACTATGTGCCAGGCACTGTGCTTGGCTCAAGGCGGTGGAGACAGGGGCCCTGCCCTCAAGAGTGCAGACAGGCAAGTGGGGCTATGAGCAATAAACAGGCAATTACAAGAAAGCAGGGAATGTGTACCATGCTCTAGGCTCACGGAAGAGGCCAAGGCTGCAGGTAGCCCGAGAGCCCTTTCCTGGGAGGTGCATCTCAGCTGAGATCTGGGTGTGAGCAGGAATTAGCCAATGGGTAGAAGGGGTGGAGGGGAGAGGAAGGGGAGTGTCTCAGGCAGAAGGAAGAACCTTTCACCACCTGGAGAACCCAGTCCATTCAAGCCTTCATTCAAGCCACTGTAAGTCAATTCTGCTTGTCTGAATCCAGTGAGATGGGGAGGGAGCGGGAACTGGTCTTAAGAGCTCCTCTGAGGACAACGGGGAGCCCCAAAAGAGAGTGCCGTAAACTCATCTGTGCTTTCAAAGGTCACCCCAATGCCCGATGGGAGGGGGCAAGGCCAGAGGAGACAGACCATGACATTCTGTGATCATCCAGGTGAGAGACTGGGGTGGCCTCAACTAGGTGGTGGGAATGGTGTCAAAGGCACAGATTCCAGAATTCCTGAAGAGGAATCTCAGGATCCTCAGGGATCTTACATGTTCACCGCGTTTCCATTAGATATGTGAAAAACACCTGTAGATTATGCGAGACGGGTAGCAATGGAGCAAGGGGTGCTGCAGGAGTGCAGAGGAGGGGGCTCAGCAAAGGCTGTCGGGGGGCCAGGCCACAGGTAGAGGCTCCTGCTGGGGGTATTAGTGGTGGCCTGGGAGCCATGGGGCACGGCATGCATTTACACTGTCCTCAGGATCCCAGGAGGGTCATTTTTGATGATACAGGTTGTATGGATCTTCTTGGGGCCCTGAGAGAGAAGGAAGCAGCCACCTGCAGAGTTGATTGCAATGGGAGGAAGCTGGAGCCCAGAAAGGCAGATGTGCTGGTCTGGGCCCAGAGGAGGAGTGAGTAAGAGAAACTTTGCAGGAAGTGACTTGCCCGATGGACAGAAGCAATCCTTTGCAGCTCAGGGGACCAGATTGCAGCAGTGACCCTATCAAGACTGGGTGGCTGGAACCAGAGCAATCTGGCACCCAGTGCAATGAGGTCATTTTAATGGCTACCCTTCCTGAGTGGCTGTGCAGCCAGGCCCCAAGCCAGGCGACAGGCAGACGTCATGAAGCCGCTTCATCCTCACCATCACCACTGTCCATGTTGTTGACCCCCATTTTACAGATGAGGCTAAGAAACTCACCCAGGTGCACAAGTGATGTAAAACATTAAGCCAACACGTCTTGAGAGCTGACTGTGTGAGTTAGGGGTAACTATGAACCGTGAATGTGTGTAGACGACATGGGACAGTGCTTGGGACAGAGTGAGCACTTTCCAAGTGTTTCCTGTCATTATCACATGTCAGACACAGCGTCAGGCCCTGGAGATACTGTGGTTAACAGAACCTGCCCCCATGGACTCTAGCGTCCTTTGAGGAAGGCTGACATGAAACAAAGAAGATGCAAGTAAACATAGAATGCAGACCACAGGAAGGGCCAGGAAGGAAAACGGACTCCAAGTAACAAAGCCCCCGGTCTGACCCCACGGCCCAGAACCCTGGACCACAAAGGGTTGATCAAGGCATCAGAGATTGGGGGCTGGGTTCTCCAGCTGGCTCCAAGGCAGCACAAGCCGTGGCGGCACCTCCAGGCCAGGGTTTCCTCACTGGAAGAAGCAGAGGCAGGCTAGAGCAGTGGCGTTCAAACTGTGTCTTGGCTGAGGAACCTCTTATTCAAACATCATCTTAAGAACTTCCCTGGTGGCGCAGTGGTTAAGAATCCACCTGCCGATGCAGGGGACACAGGTTCAAGCCCTGGTCCGGGAAGATCCCACGTGCCACGGAGCAACTAAACCTGTGCGCCACAACTACTGAGCCTGCACTCTAGAGCCCGCGAGCCACGACTACTGAGCCCGTGTGCCGCAACTACTGAAGCCTGCACACCTAGGGCCCATGCTCCGCAACAAGAGAAGCCACTGCAAGAAGCCCACGCACCACAATGAAGAGCAGCCACCGCAACTAGAGAAAGCCCACGCGCAGCAACGAAGACCCAACACAGCCAAAAATAAATAAATTAATTAATTTTAAAAAATAAGCAAACATCATCTTAAGCAGAAGCCAAGTCCAATGTGCAAACAAATACAAGGTCAGCTGCTCTGACTGCGGGCAGAACTGCCCTGCCCCACCTTGGCCCTCTTTCCCTCCCGATCCTCAGCAGCCCCAGAGGAGTCTCACAGAATTCCCAGGGCTCCATGGAGCCCAGTTGGAAAACCACAGGACCATAATCGTGCTTGACACTAAACAGGCGCTTACTAAGTAAGAGGTACACTCAACACGTACGCAATCTCATGTAATCCTCTCAACAGACCTGCGAAGTCGTCATTTTACCAGTGAGGAATCTGAGGCTTAGAGGGGTTAACAGTGTGAACCAATCAATCAGGAGCTGCTTGAAATGGCTGCTTGTTGATCATGGTCTGGCTCTTGCCCAGATGTCCAGCCTCATGGCTCCCGGCCCTGAATCCCCATACACGCCCACACATACACATTTTCGTTTTTTAGATCATAGGTACCCACTTCTCATCCCTGGCCTTCACACACGCCTTTCCATTCTTCTCCTATGGTGTTAGTTCCCTAGTGCTGTCGTATCAAATTATCACAAACTAGTGACTTAAAGCAACACAAAGTTATTATCTTACGGTTCTGGGGTTAGAAGTCCAAAATGGGTCGGCCAGGCTTCCTTCCTTCCAGAGGCTCTAGGGTAGAATCCATTGCCTTTCCTTTTCCAGCTTCTAGAGGCTTCCTTGGCTCATGGCCCCCCTTCCAGCAATGCCATCCCTCCCACCTCTGCTTTTATTATTGTATCTTCTCTGACCCTCTGCCTCTTTCTTATAAGGACACCTGTGATTACACTGGGTCCACTCAGATAATCTAGGAGAATCTCCCATCTCAAGATCCTTAACTGGGCGGAATTCCCTGGTGGTCCAGTGGTTAGGACTGTGGGCTTTCACTGCCGGGGCCTGGGTTCAACCCCTGGTAGGGGAACTAAGATCCCACAAGCCATGCAGCACGGCCAAAAAAAAAAATCCTTAACTGAATCACATCTTTTTTGCCATGTAAGGTAACATATTCATCGATTCTGGGGATCAGAATGTGGACATCTTCAGGGCCATTATTCAGCCTGTCACACCTCATAACCCCACTCATCCTTCTGATCTGAGCTTAAAGGTCATGTGCTCGAGGAAGCTGTCGCTGACCTCCCTGATAAGACCATCTTGTGCTGGGTTCTCAGCACCCTGGACCTCTCCCTCACATTGTCACAGTCACAGCTGAGCATCTGTTTGGGTATTATTTGATTAATGCCGTGACTCTTCCTAAACATCACAAGTGTGGGGAGTCACTTTGCGTTTCCGTTTGTATTTTCAGCAGTCTGGCACACAGACTGGGGCTCAATTAACATTTGTTACATAAATCGATGAACAAATAAATGAACTTGCCTGAGATAGAAGCAGCAAGTAGCAGAGGCAGGGTTTGAACTTGGGCAGTCGGCTCACAGAGTCCTATACCCTTAGCCTTACACTGGCTTGCCTCTCACAGACCTGTAGTAGCCCAGGCTCCGGGGGTATTGTTAAGTCTCCCTAGCAACATCCCACCAGGTGCGTGGTGGGCTTCCCAGCCCACACAGGAACCTCTCCAGGCCCTGCCAGGCTGACAGTCTGATTTAGGACTTGTTTTTTATGGGGTGGGGCAAGAAGCTCTGTATAACTTGGCCACGTAGGATTAGGAAACGTGGGTGGTCAAGGGCGGAGGAGCAGCAGTGGAGGGAGGTGGTGAGCTGGTGGGCACCCGCTGGGGGAAGAGCCGAGGGCAGCGCCTCTGTCATGCCCAGGGGGAGAAGCCAGGAGGAGGCGACGCCAGCCAGCGAGGAAACGAGCTGTCAGAAATCCGGAGGAGACGTGGGAAAGTGCAATGTCATGGAAACCGGGGTGGGGGGGTGGGGGGGGAGCGAGTGTGTCCGTTGGTTCTGGAAGAGGCGGCTGTCGAAGCATCAGGTGCCGCCACAGGGTGGGAGCGGGAGTGGGAGGCCCAGGGCCACCTGTCCTCCAGCTCTTGACGCCCTTCAGCAGGGTGACTTCAGCAAACTGCATGGATGCTGGAGCACCGGGCGGAGGCTGAGTGGGCGCTTCAAGGATTCAGGAGGAAACGGCCGAGACCACACATTTCCGGATCTGGCAGAGAGAGCGGAGGGTGGTTGCTAGGAGCGGCGATGCGGACAAGGCGAGCCCGCGTGGGTTTGCAGACACCTGGGCAGAGCCTGGGAGTTAGCGTGGCGAAGCCAGGGGGAGGGCACGTCGTGGGCGTGCACCCCTGGACAGGGAGAGACCGAGGATGAGTCAGCTCCCACGTAGCTCCTGGCTCTGGGCCCTCCTCACGCTGGCATGGCCACTAGGGCCTGGGAGCTAAGCTTTCTCCCTCCAAGTTCCCTCCCGGGATTGTTTTGGAGGGGACCCTGGAGACCCGGGGCTCAGGCCACTGAATGCAGAACCACAGCACAGCCTCCTGCCTGGAGGCCAAGTGCTCCCGGAACTCTGGGAGACCTCAGAGGGCCCCCTGCCCTGGGTGGGGGAGTCCAGTGTGAAGCCACCCTGGAGGGACTGGATGGAGGAGCTTACTCCCCCTCCTGCCCCACTCCTCCAAATGGTTGTAGAACTGCCTTCCCAACCCCAAGGGACCTGACAATCATCTTTTTAAGATGTGAGTCCAATTTTGTGCTTTGGAGCCCTTTGGTAAGCTGGTGAAGCCTATGGACCTTTTCTCAGAATAAATGCATAAAATAAAATACCAGTGAAACCAATTATATTGAAAAGAAGTTACCAAAATATATATTTAAAACCAAACCTCTAATATCATAATATATATGCTTCTTTACCAAATGTGGTAAAGAAAAACATCTGGCAATAAGTCATGATTTTAGAGTAGTGATGAGCATAAATGACATTTGGAGATATCTATGAAACTCTAATGGGATATGAAAATGTCTGTGATTTCTTCTGGTGACAAAGTCACAGATCCCAATACTACCATGGTCTCTGCCTACAGTTATAATGGAAGGAAATGCTCAGCATTAGGCAGGGGTTAGTGAAAATCAAGATGTAATTTTTACCCATCCAAGTCCTTGGGTCCCCTGAATTATATCCATGACCTTCAAAATGTTAAGAGCTTCAGTTCTGTAGCAAGAGTCAAAACACCCTGCAGTCCGGCATCACGGAGGTGAGAAGCAGGGCATGGCTGTAGGCCTGGTGCCCTGGAGAGCACACACCTCTTCTAGGGGTGGCAGCACTGCCTGGGACAGTAAGCGTAATACTGCCTAATCTTCACCTTTTTAAGAGATGCCAGAAACACCAATTCATATGTGAATTCTCCTAATTTTAAATGTTAGCCCAAATTTTACATTTTAAAGGGTACTCTGGGGCCAAACATTACACACATGCTGGCCAGATGCAGCCTGGAAACACCAGACTTGGGATTCCTGCTGGATTGGGTCCTCAGTGGGGTGTTGGCATCACCCTTCAGGTCTCCAGTCTTTCCACAGAGAGGCCTGTTGGATCACACGTAACCCACAGCTCCAGGCTAAAAATGTACTAGGCAATAATCCCAATCCACAGTAAATTACCACATCAAACCTAGCAATTGTCAACTACGCCACCTCACGCGCGGCTCTGCTTCCTTACCCCCCAACTACCCGCTGCCCGGTGGGGGGGGGGGCGGTGGGATAAGGGCTATGTCTCACGTGCATTATTCATCGAAGGGAGCTGGATCTGGAGCCAGAAGCCCTGAGTTTCAGTCTTAGCTATGCCACTTATCAGCCCAGTGACCTTGAGAAGTCATGACTCTCTCTCACCCCCTATAGGGGCTGTCTACAAAAATGGTTTAATGGGATAATGGGACTTGTAAGTTACAGGATGCCGTCCACATGCAAGGAGTTCTGATTATTTCCACCTGGTTTCTTTTTGTCCTCTGGTCTGGTCAGCTGGGTCCCTGTGGGGTGAGGGTTTAAGACACAAGGGAAACCATGTTTGTCCCCAGATGCCACATCCTGGACAATATCTGTAAAATGCAAGAGGGTGTGCAGGGCAACCGTGACTCATTCAAATGATCACCTTGGAAGGGTCCAGGGACTGGACAGTGACCTCCGTTTTTTTTTTTCAGGCGTCAATGAAATCCGGTGTTTTGCAGATTTTAGAGGGGAAGGGAGGAACGCTGCAGGCCTCCCGGGCGGTTGCTTTCATTTTGCACACACCGTGGTTAGGCCGCCCCGCCCCTCCCCCCCACCGGGGGGGTTCACTCTCATCTTCACATGGTGCAAACCGTGCTCTCAGCTGCCCGGCAGCAGGTTTTCAGGGGTGGGTTGTTATGGGAGCTGGGAAATGAGACTGGATAAGATTCCTGCCACCACACTGTCACATCAGAGCTCTTTTTTTTTTTTTAACTCCCCGTGGCTCCGTGGGAGTTTTGCCTGCGTTTTCCGGGTAATTGCCTCGCCCCCGCCCTCTGTGAGCCGGGCTGTGGCAGGCGCTGCGACTGGGGGGTGGTGACCGCCTCCTTCCCTGCAATCAGCTGAGTGGGCGGGCTGCCGGGGACACGGGTGCGGGAGCTCCAACCTCCCTCCTCAGGCGGCCTGAGAATGAATTAGGGCCACGGGGAAGTGGGAGCCCCAGGGGAAAAATTCATCCTGGGTGCACAGAGGAAAACCAGGATCTGTGTTGGCAAATGAAACTTCCAAGAGTCATACACAGAGGCAGATCCAGTAGAGGCTGAGGGCCCACGTTCAGAAGCAGGGCTGCTGGGTTGGAGTCCCAGCTGTGTCCTTTCAGCTGATACTGAGATCTCTCTGTACCTCTGAGTATCTATCTGCCTTGTGCTTTATTGAGAAGTTGACACGGGGAAAGCTTTTAGAACAGCTCAAAGGAAAAAACAATGTTTCTTCTACACAGAATGTTTCTTCCATCACAGAATACTTCTGACACCAACGCCTGGGGGTTTTCCAAAGGTCTGGCGATTCTCCAACTGTCCGGACGCCAACTGTGTATCCTACAATCCTGTCCCGACACTTACTGCCCGGCGTTAGCACAGACGACACAGGTTGTGGCCTCAGGCCCACGAGACTGCCCCCCACTTCAGATGCCAGTCCCAAGACCCAAGTTGTCACCTGTACTTCTGACCAACTGCCTATAAAGTGGGGACTCCTACAACCCCCTCCTCGGGTTCGATAACTTGCTATACTGGCTCAGAGAACGCAGGGAAACACTTATTGACATTTCCCAGTTTATTATATAACAAAGGATACAGCTGAACAGTCAGATGAAGACGTATGAGCATAGCACAGGGTGAGGTATGGGGAAAGGGGTGTGTTCACCAACCCAGAAACTCTCCAAATCCCATACTTTAGGGATTTTTATGGAGCCTTCATCACACAGGCATGATCAGTTAACTCAGTCTCCAGCCCCTGCCCTACCCCCAGAGCATGGGCAGTGGGGCTGAAAGTTCCAAGCTTTTATTCATGCTTGATCTTCTGGTAACCAGCCCTCACCCAGGAGCCCACGAGGGCCGACTGAACCCGTGCCCTCAGCAGTGAAAGCTCGGAGTCCTAACCACTGAACCGCCAGGGAATTCCCCAAAAGACACTTCTTTTTTTTCCTTTTTTTAAATTTAATTTTATTTTTTATACAGCAAGTTCTTATTAGTTACCCATTTTATACTTATTAGTGTATGTATGTCAATCCCAATCTCTCAATTCATCCCACCACCACCACCCCTCCCCACCAAAAGACACTCTTATCACCCAGGCAATTCCAAGGGACTTAGAAGCTCTTTGTAAGAGACTCCTATCACCCCATCACTTGGGAAACTACGAGGATTTGAGGAATTTTGTGCCAGACACCAGGGACAAAGACCAAATAGATTTGTTATTATACCACAGCAGTACATCACAAGTGCGTGAAAAATGGCCGTTCTTATCCCATCAGGAGCATCCCCTGCAGTCTCTAATGAGGCCCATGGAGACGTACCTGCAATATCTGATGTCTGTTTGGAACCTAGTGAACTTCCACTTCTCCATAAAGACCCAGCTCAAATGACAGCTCCCCTGTGAAGTTCTTTTTTCATGTTACTGATGATTAACTGAACGCCTTATGCCAGGATCTGTGCTGAGTCCTTCACGTTTTATCTCGTGCAGGGGCAGATTCAGCTTTCGTGGGGCCTCAGAGACTTTTACAATTTAGGAGGACTTCTTTTAAAAAACAAACAAACAAACTATCCGGTTTTATAACATTTGTAAAACAAAAATGGCCTTGTGAGCACATAGCTAGAGCCTTGGAAGGAGCCTGAGCAAGTGAGGGGCCGTGATTGGTACTTAAGCTTCATCAACTTCACGGCAAACACATCTCTGGTCTCATGGAATCCCCACGGTCGCCGTCGTAGTTGATAAATATTGTCCCCGTAAGCGTCTCCATGTACAGACAGGCAGAGTGAGACTCAGAGACAAGAAGTCATTTGCCCAAGATGGTGCCCTTGACCACTGCATTGCACTGGCCTTCCTGCTGTCCCTGATGGGTAGAGACCATGTGTGGGCTGAGCCCTGTACTTTGGGGCATCCCCTGTGAAAGCACGGCGCTGTAATCACCAGCCGCCCATCTGTCTCTACTGCAATGTCAGCTTCTCTCAAGCTCAGAGGCTGATTTCATTCATCTCTGCATCTGGGGTGGCCCACAGAAGGCACTGAATAAACCCATGTTGAGGAAATGTACACCCTCACCTTCTCTGTTTTGTGCCCTAGGTCTCCACCAACGAATCTATTGATATTTCACGCTCCTGCTCAGGGGTTCCCAGCTGTAGCTTAATGTTTTGGAGAAGGTTTCTAGGGAGCAGAGGAGGGGAAAAAAGAAACCTTCCTATAAGACCTAAACAGGGCTGCAGAAGAGGATAGTCAATTCAGACATCCAACAACTGTTTGTCAGGTACTTCTGTATGAGGAGACAGAAGCGAACAAAACAGACAGATAGCCCTGCCCCCAAGGAGCCTGCACACTACTGAGGGGAAATAGACCGTGACAAAATAAATAATATCATAGCCTGTCAGAGGGTGATAACTGCTGTGGAGAAAAATAAAGCAGGAAAGGGAAATCAGGTTTGCTGGGGGAAGTGCGGTGTGTGGGAGGGCCCCATGGAGAAGGTGACGTTTGAGAAAGCCCAGAGGGAGGTGAGAGAGTGAACCATGTGGCCATCTGCGGAAGGGCCTTCCAGGCAGAAGAAACTGCAAGTGCAAAGGCCCTGGGGTAGAAGAATGCAAAGGCCCTGAGGTGGGAGGGACGGCAACTCTTGCTTACTCCAAGTGAGGAGAGAACGGCAGGAGAGGGGGTCAGCGAAGTGACAGGGGCCAGAGAGACAGGCTCTGGGGGCCGTTGTGAAGAATGTGGACTTTCCTCACAGAGAAAAGGGAGCCAAGCCACTGGAGGGTGGCGAGCAGAGTGATCGGATCTGACTTTCATTTTAGAAGGATCCTGCCATCTGCCAGGTTGAGAATAAACTGTAGAAGGCAAGACCGGAATCAGGGAGACCAGTTAGAGACTATTTCAAGAATCCAGTGGGAGGTGGCTACAATGTGGACTAGGTTGGTGGCTGTGGAGGGGTGAGAAGTGGCCCATTTCCAAGTGATTCTGAAGACAAAGACAATGAGAAGGAGGATGTGAGGGGAAGTCTAGAGTAGGAATGATTCCAAGGTCTCTGGTCTAGGTACCTGGAAAGATGGGAAAGCCTAGGGGAGGAGAAGCTTTGGGGGGTAAGTTCTGGATTTGGGGTTTGGAAATGTTAAGTTTGAGATGTTTCTTGAAGTTGAGTAGGTGGTTGGATGCAGGAGACTGGAGTCAGGGGAAAGATCCAGGCTGGAGGAGAAAAATTGGGAGTCGTCCGTACGTGGCTGGTAGTCAAGGTCATGAGACTGAATGGGCTCACCAAGAGACTGCAGACAGGACGGCCAAGGCATGACCTCAGGGGGCCTGCCCGTGCTTAGGTGGAGGAGATAGAACTAAGTAGGAGCAACCAGGGAGGCCGAGGGGACCCAGGAGAGCTGGTGTTCCCAGGAGGAGGGAGTGATCCTCTGGGTCCGAAGCTGCCGGTGGGTCAGGTAGATGAGAGCAGTGATGACTGGGTTACTGACATGAAGATCTTCGGTGGCCTTGCCCATAACAGTTTCCTGGAAGGCTGCCTGGACTGGTCTAAGAGGGCAGCAGAAGAGAGGAACTGTGGACAGCAAGCACAGACCACTGTCCCGAGGAGTTTGAGGGGGAAACAAGAAAGAGGCAAGGGCTGGTGAGGGAATTTGGGTCAAGACAAGGGTTCTGATGATGGGGAAATACAGCATGTTTCCATGTTGGTGGGAATGATTCAACAGAGAGGGGGAATCCATGATGCAGGAGGGAAACAAGAGAATCGGGGAAGCGGTGGGCTTGAGTCAGTGAAAGGGGTTAGGATCTGGGGCACACAGCAGCATGAGCCTCAGGCAGGAGCACCCATAACGGCGGCAAAGAAGGATGAGGTCCTGGGCCTTATACAAAGTGAGAGGAGATAGGGGAGTCGAGGAAGCAGGAAGAAGCTGATGAGGGCTGGTAAGAGGTGGAGCTGTGAGGCGGAAGGAAGGACAGTGGGAAGGCGCTGGGTTCAAGGGTTCTCAGTCCTGGTAGGGAAGAAGAATTGTTGGAGATTGTGGCGGACCACTAATTGACCCCCCAAATCCATCCTCTCCTTCTTCCGTAACTATAGAGTCTGGCTGGGTACATCCTTGCCCGGACAACACCCCATGTCTCAGCCCCCCTAGCAGCTAGGGGCAGCCACGTGACTGAGTTCTGGCAGTGGCAGGTGACAGAAGTGAGGTGTGCAAGTTCCACATCACTGGCCTGGAAGGAATTTGTCTGCCCTGCACCTATACCCTTTCCCCCTTCTGGAATGTCGACATGCAGCAATTCAGCCTCAACCAGCGCAGGGAGCGACACGTGGGACAGGGCTTCTTGGTTTTGTGTGTGCCTTGGACCCCCTTTCACTATCTGGTGAAGCCTGTGGACCCTTCTCTGAATAGTGTTCTTAAATTCATGCAATAAAATCAGAGGATTACCAAGGAAAACAACTAGGCTGAACTATTACAAAAATATGAAAATTTTACACTCCAGTAGTATGTATATACTTCTTATTAACGCATTAAAGCACAATCTAACAATGGATCTAATAACTACTGTGCTCTCAAAGTAATAGTCATGATAGTCATGAGCATATACAGTATTTCACAACAGAAATCACAGATATTTTCCTGTCACATTAGTTGTTGCAGATACTATACCTGCCAATACCCCCATTAGGCTTCCTGTCAGAATGGGAGGGAATGCTAATTTTCAAGTAGATCTTGGTGTAAATCAGGCTGTAGTTTTTATCCCATGCAGGTGCAGAGAGCCCCTGAATTCTAACCAGCCCTGTTCAGATCCCAGGTTTAGAACATCTGTTTTTTGGAGATGATAGAACCACAAGATGGAAGAAAACTGCATTTCCCCAATAACCACAAAGGTGGCAAAGCCACCTTGTGGAGCGGCTAAACTGTCCCGTGAGGGAGCATTACAATCCTGCCTTATATATACTATTGTCTTTTAGGGTCTTTTTGTTATAGCAACTTATCCTGTACCCTAACAGAGAGGCAGACAGTGACTAAACAATTTTTAAGATACAACTGCATGAGTCAGCTGATTGCCTTGCCCCACAGCAACCTGAAACCCAGCTGAGGGCCTCGAGATTCCGCAGCCTGGGAACTCAGAAGTGAGCCCTTTTCTTTCCGCCGCCATGCACCTCCTGCTGCCCAGACGTGGGCCTCCTCACGTCCCACCCCCCGTCTGGGCCTCAGCAAAGTCCACCTGTTTCCTGTTTTTGGCCTGGACAGGCTGTGCCCTGGCCTCACCGCGTGGTGGCTGGCTAACAAAAGAGCAGCTGCCGCTCCCCTCCCTCCACCCCCTCCCTCCCAGGCGCAGACACACCCAGACAGACCTTGGGCAGATCCCTGACTACAGTTCACAGGAATGTTAGCAGAGAACTCGGGTTGGTTGGGGCCATGATTGCTGGCAGGATCTCAGGACTCCGAGAGGTCTGAACGGGAGTTGCCTGCACAGCCGGCAGCAGCAGAAATGCCCTTAAAAAGGGAAAGGAGAGATGCCAAGGAGAGAACTAATGCCTGTGCCAGGAGCATGTAACTCTCAAGAGGTAGGCAGAGGAAATGAAGCCAACAATCAGAACGATGAGGGCCGCCATGGATTAAGCACCTACTAACAGCCAGGGCTGTTAGGTGCTATCCACACACAGCCTCTTTTAACCCTCATTAAGAGCCCCGAGTTGCATTTTTACAACTTTACATCTTGACAATTTTACATCTTTACAACTCTGAAAACTGAGGCTAAGAGAGTTTGAGCCACCTGCCTGGGGTCACACAGCCCTCAAACTCATAAGGATTCAAATCTCTTCTTAACAACAAGGACCGGAACTAAACATAAGGGGCCTCCTTCTTTCGTAGGAAAAAGGAGGTCCAGCCCTCAGTTCAGAAATTCCTGCTGTTCTGGGAAAATATGTGGTCTTCACAGAAAAAGGCAAAGCTGGAATCTCTAGGGAAACTGCTCTGTGTCCTGGGGTGGTAGGGACAGCACATGGTAGCCACGTCGAGCTATAGGATAGCCAGTCTGTCCATTCATGCCCTGTACAGGACAGGCTGGACAGGGGCTCTGTCTTGGCAAAAAGCCACAGAGGGTGGGCTGTGGAATTCCAAGAGCCTGAGGAAGGGAACAGGCTGGCCCCAGATTTTGTAGAGGGCCCTGATCTCTGGGGAAGGGTAGAGCTAGAGGAGCAGCCCTAGGCCAGAGAAAGAGCATGCGCTGTGGGGTCAGACCTCACCCGTCCCAGACACGTGGCCTTGGATGAGCACGTTTCGTCACCTACGAAGGACATTCACAGCCTCTGTGGGAGCTCGATGATTGAGATCACATGAACTCTGTTATAAAACACCCAGACGCTGAGGAGATTGCTTGGCACACAGCGTCCACTACACGGTCACCCTAATTTCTGTCCTGAAGCTCTGGGTGAAGACAGGTCGCAGTGTGGCAGCCGCGTGTCCTGAGAAGTGGGGGAAGGCTCAGGGGGAAGGCGGGAAGCTGACCGCCAGATGGAGCTGCCTGGCTCCCTGGCACGCAGACCTAAGTGCCGCCACTGAGCTCCAGGGCGGGGCCGCTCCAACCAGGCTGCGGACCCATGTGGCTCCAGGACAAGCAACACAGAGAGGCCTGCTCTGGCCTTGCGCCCACTCCCCAGGGCTTCTTCCCCACCTCTAAGGCTATGCCTTGCGCGTGTGTTCAAGGAATGAAGCCCCCAGGAGCGTGTGAGCTGGACGCCCCCTCTTTACCTCGCTTCCCCTCTACCGGGTCCCCCCAAGCCTGCTCTGAACCTGCCGTCTCCTCCACGAGCTGCAGTGTCCTACTGTCCACTGCTCTCCCCACTGCTGCCCAGGTCTGCCCACAGCCCTCCCCGACCAAGGCCTTTCCCTAAGCAGGGTCCTGCTATCCCGTGGCACAAGCCGGTCCTAAGGTGAGGCAGCCCAGAGCCGTGAAGAAAAGCAGTGAAGGAATCAGGGTGGAGGTCCCCAAATCTCCCCCACCCACGGCACCCTCAGGTGGCCAGGCAGCTTGGGAACCCCAGCAGCAGGGAGATTCATTCATTCAACAGAGTGTTTGTGGAGCACATCTTCTAGGAATTGGACCCTGAGCTAGGAGCAGAACACACCACCAGTGAATAATCCAGCCCTTAAGGAGCCCCCTGTTTAAACTAAGAAGAGATGGACAAGTAAACACACAGTCATCCGCTTCCCACAGTCGCAGGGCAGAGAACACAGTGGGGTGTGCGAGTGGGGGTCTGCCCTCCTCTGGGAGCTCAGGGAAGGCCCAGAGCCAAGCCCCAGAGCTTGGCCAGGCAAACATGGGAGGGATTGGGGTGGCCAAAAAGTTCGTTCAGTTAGCGAGTTCATTGTTCGATAAAGTTCTTCATGAAAATGAAAAATGTCTTTTATTTTTACTTAAAACCGAACAAGCTTCTTTTGGCCAGCCCAATACCCTGGGGCGAAGCACAGAACGACACGAGAAGATTGTTAGAGGGAGCCTGGCATCACTTTATAAAGACCAGCAAGGAGAGATGAAGGTCGACGGGAAAGCAGGAACCAGGCCAAGGCGGAACCGCTGAAAGGTTTCACAAGGGAAGAAACTGGTTGAACCCATGTTTCAGAACCAACATCCACCTGCAGTGTGAAGGACGGACGGGGAGGACAAGACTGGGACCCAGCTGGGGGGCTGCTGCAGGAGTCCAGGCGCTGGCGGTGGTGGCTGGGGCCAAGGTGTTGGTGCTAAGCGTACAGGCTAGGAACTGCGGGTGGGACTGGATGGTTGAGAGGGTGTGGGATTGAGGGAGAGGGAGGAGAGAAAGTGACGCCCAGGCTTCTGTCTCGGGCTGCTGGGTGGATGGATGCGGGGTGGGCAGGGCGTTTAGTCTCAGGGGTCCAGGAGGCGAGCAGGCTTGGGCAGAAGTGATGAGCCCACTTGGGACTTGGATTTAAGGTGCCTGTGGGACCCCCAAGTGGAGACGACCCAGGGGGTAGGTATACACAAGAACCTGGAGTTTAAGAGCCTGCCTGGGGAAGGGGCCTGAGGCAGCACATAGGTGGAGCGAAGCATCCAGGCTGGGAGGCTCAAGAGAAAGGGGAGCCCCGTGGGGGAAAGAGCAGGTGGAAGGGACGGCATGTTCATGTCCACACCTGGGAGACTAAGAGTGGTCCTGTGCAGCTGGGACAGGGAGGCTGGGCTTTAGCTTGCGGCAGTGGATTTCAGCAGGGCAGTGCCTTGCTGCGATTGGCTTCTATGATGAATGAATTGACAGGGCGGGGGTGGGGGGTGGGGGGGGAGGGACCCATGCTTAGCATGATAAGGTCATCAGGAAGTCACAGAGATGGCAGGGACGTGGGAGGAGGAGCAGTAGATGAGGAGTCCTGCTTCGTTTGCTTGGGCCAAGATCTTGGATTCCCTTGGCCTCAGTTTCCCCATCTGTAGTACAGGGGTTATAATACCTGCCTTCTTGGGCACATGGTGAAGATTAGGTGGGGTGTGTTTGAAACTGTTGCCTAAGGAGCTATGCATAAGTATGATGGGTATCCTTGCATGGGTGAACAGTTGGGCTGCAGCCCTCAACACAAAAGCTTTCTGGCATGCATTTGGAGGGGTCCTGGAAGGGAGGAGGGGAGAACTCAGATCTCCAAATCCCACCAGCCTATCGGCTCACCACACGTCCCTTTTCTTGTCAAGGCTTGATGTATAGCCTTGGCTAGGCCAGGAATGAGAAGAAGGACATATGGGGGGCTGGTGTCAGCCTGAAGTTTTTTGGTTGTAAATTACAGGAAACCCAACCCCATGGAAGCACAGAAAAGACTATAGGCCACATCTCATTTCATTCTTCCACTCACTTTTTCTCATCCTGGATCTAGGGTTTCAAATGATATCATCAAGGCCTAGCATCCCTTTTTCCTGCTCTTAGCTGCCTTCCTCAGGGTTCCTTACACTCTCAAAGAGCTCCTCTCCTGGGTTGGCAAGCTGGCCACACCAGCTCCAGCGTGACACCCTCCCGGTGTTAAACGCAGGGGGAAAACCTCAGCTCCACCTTCACTGTGTCTCCCTGGCTTGGACTGGGCCATTTGCTCCTCCCTGAACAAATCATGCAGCGGGGAAACCAAAGCCCGGATCTCACCCCCATAGCAAAATCGTTGCACGTGCCAGAAAAAGGGCAATGAGGCCATTGCTTCCCATTGAAGCAACTGCTTCTCGTGAACCCCCTCGGTGGTCCTGAACTGTGCTTTCCTCTGTTCGGGAAGCCAAGGCCAGAGGCAAGGTGAGGGCTATAGTTCATTGTCCCTTCCCTACCCACATGCAGGTTCCTGCTGGCAATGCCCTCAGCTGCAGCCTGTTCTCTGAGGGGCTCCGTGTGTGCAGATGGGCAGCACTTTATAACATCACACGTGAACCTAGTTCCATGCCTGGCACTGCTGTTCCCAGGGCGTGCTCCAGAGAGCACTGGGTCTGGCTGCCACTGCATGGGCAGCCTGGGTCCCAAGTGGCCTGAAAGCCAGTCCCTCAGTCATCAAGAGCTCTGAGGGGCTCCTGGCCTTCAGCCAGCAGGACTGCACAGGCCAGTGCTGCCATCTCTAGCTGTGGGACTAGTCACTAAGCTCTGAGCCTCCATCTTCTCATCTACGAAATGGGGTTAGTAACACCTCCCTCAGAGCTAAATGAAATAATGTGAAAGTTTAACAGAGTTCCTGGGGCTTAAACCAGTGCTTCTCAGACTATCTGTAGTGGACCAGTATTTGTGTAAAATATAATAAAAACGAATTACTAGGAAAGTTAACTTTAAAAAGATATACAACCTCCAATTTTTTTCTATTATATTCAACCAATATGAAATTATTCTGTCACATAGCTATAAAAGTTTCTAAAGTCTCAATCTCTGTACTTCTCTCATGTGCAAACTGGTAACAAACATTTCCCAGACCAGTATGATTCCCTGGACCACACTTTGAGTAGCACTGATTTACGGGGCTCCCCACAAATGGTTGTGGACTTTTCCATAGTCCACTTTTGTTCATGTGATTACAATTTGAAAACTGACTTTCCTCTTCCCCCTCATGCAATTTCAGGTTTCACTGGACCACGAACTGAGCTTGTTGACTGAATGGTGGAAACAGCTGTGTATGAGGCCAGGGAGGTTCAGCATCACCCCTACCCAGGATATCATGAGCAGCTGCAGAAGACACACGGAATCTCTGACTTCACCAGGTTTATAACCTTGCAGTGGCAGAGTCTCCTAGGTGTTCTCCAATATCCATTCTTCCCTCCTTCCGTAATAATAAAGTTTTACATGGGAACATGGTTGCTCAGCTAAAGACTATGTTTTCCCCACTTCCCTTGCAGCTAGGTGTAGTCATGTGGCTGAGTTTTGGGCAATGGGATATAAGCAGAAATGACTTCTGTCCTTTTGATGGGGTGAGTGCTCCCCTGTCTCCTTTACTCCTTTCCATCAGCTGGAAGATCGCAAGAACTAAAGCAGCTTAGGAGCCAGAGATGGAATCTGTGCAAGGAGAATGGTAGAGTCTCCCTAAAAGTTCTGGATTGCTGACCTGCAGGCGAATAAACTATTTTGTCTAAGCCATTGTATCTAGAGGTTGTTTTTTTCACAGTAGCCTAGCCTGGATCCTACCACTGAAATGAGCAGTGGCAATAGATCTCAGTGGGTTTCTGACTTCTAAATACAATACAATAAATAAATACAATCTTCCAACATCCTTTAAATACTAATACGCCAGAAACAATCCTCACAATAACCCTCTGAGACGGGGAGGGCCTGTTACCCATTCCCTGAGCTTCTCCCAAGTTCTACCCTTTCTCTGATGGGGAACCAAATCAAAAGCACCTGGAAGCAGGGTGGCTGTGGGGCAGAACATCCATAGAAAACTGGAATTGGGATGCAGAGCGAAGGCCATTCAACTCACTCATTCAGCAGCTAACTATCGTGTGCCGACTGTTTGCCAGGCTCTGAGCTGGGCACTAGAGGCACAGCGGTGAGCAAGTCGACTAGCACCTGCCCTCCTGAAGCTTGCTGCCCCTGTGGGCGAGACCCAGGCTAAACAGAAAATCATGCAAGAGATAAGTAATTACAGTGGGCATGAAGGTGAGGAAGGGAAAGGCTACTGGGCCAAGGTCACCGAGAAGTTTCAGGCAGGGCATAAGGAGCCAGGTATGGAAGACACAGTAACTACGATGTGGGCTGGACCTCTGGGAGCTTGGATAGATAGCAAATGAATTGACTTCCCCAACATGGGCACTCAGGCGTCCCACCGATACAAGAAGGCCGTCTGCATGTTTATCATGCCAACCTATAAGCATGGAACCTCTGCACAGAACAGTCCTAATAATCTGTTTCCTGGGTCCTAAAAATCTGAGATAAAGGCTCCCTCATACCTCCTTGGTTTTACTCAAGATGATTATTTTCAAAATGTGTCTTAAAAAGAAAGAGCTCTTCAGCTACTAACAACAGCAATAAAAAATTCCAACACCTTCTTACTAAAAAGGTAGCTTTTTGTGGTTGAAGAACTCAGAACCCATTTGACAAGCGGTTAAAAGAGCCAGAACTGTGAGCTGGACCCCTTTCTCTTTGTGCCTGTGCCAGGCTGAGAAGTTTCTGGAAGCATGTCTGCTTTACCATTTAGGGATGGATTTGCCTGGGAGTCTCCCACCAATACACCTAAGTCTCGAGGCCTAGCAAGTTGTCATTTCCTGGGGTTACTCTATGCGTTTTTGCAGTCCTCCAATTTATCAAGGGGGTAGACAAGGTGGCGGGGGGTGTATTTTATGGAAGGATTAGCAGCTTAAAGAGTAAATGAGCACAGATCTGTTCGTCCAGTTAGCAGTTCAGGATTGAGCTGCCAGATGCAGGGGACTTTTTATGTCTAATAATTCTCAGTCCGGCCCTTGGGTTTGAACCTCTATATAGGGATCAGCTTCCACCCAGATTGGATTTATACTGGGGCCTGGGAGGCTGCAGGTAAGGCTCCCCTTATGGTTTCTTGGTGAGTGAGCACTGCTACTTCTTCTCCTCCACAGAAATCTGGGCCTCCAGTGGGGTGGGGCAGGGGGCAGGGGTGTGTGCAGAGCAAGCAGGCCTTTCCGGGCCTGTGTGGGAGGTATCGTAGGGCCAGGAGGGAGCAAAGTCAGGAAGCTGGGAAGGGACAGTGACTGTGGGAACGACGTAGAGTGAGGCCCACTTGGGAGCGTCCCAAGTAACCGTCTATACTCCATACAGAGTCACTGGCAAGCGGACTCCAGCCTTCAGCCCCAAGGACAAGCTCCCTTGTGATCAGGGAAAATGGGCTGGTGGGCCCTCAGATGGGAGCCAGCGCCAGGCCTGATGGCCTCACTCCAGGAACAGAGAAGCAGAGGCCTAGAGGGGGGACAGCGAGCTGAGTCAGAGCTCCAAATCCCGTGCCTCTGGCCTTCGCCCTGACCAGCCCCTCTGTCCTCCGTTCTCAGGATGACACCACCCGCCTGGCCTCCCCAGGGGCCCAGCAACCAAGAGACTCATTGGCTCCGACTCCGGATGCCCAGCAGCTGCTCCGCCCCCAGGGGAGAAAACCATGATCTCTCATCAGGCCGCAGCACTAGGAGAGGGCGAACCCCTGTGTGTTTGCATACGCAAGCGCGCAGTCACACGCGCGCACGCCAGAGACTGAGTTGAGGGTAGTACCTTCTAGTCGTGTGCTTTAAAAAGAGAAAGCAGAGACACAATAGCTATTCAATAAAGGTTTGCCAATTGCACGATACAAGTGTTAGCAGAATAGAGGCGGCGGTCATGTCCCACATAGTTCAAGGAAAGGGAAGAGAGGATTCAAGGGGAGAAAAAGCAAAGAAGAGGGGAAAGACGGGGTGGCAGTGAGATGAGACAAAATCAGAACACGGAGGAAGCCGGCTGGGCTTTGCTCGTACCTGGGGCACCATGCACTGGCCTCCTTTCTTGTAATAACAGAGCACCTACTGTGTGCAGGCTCTTTACTTCCATCACTTATTTTGACTTTCACAACAAACCTGGAAGGGGAGTAAGATTAGCCCGATTTTGTAGATGAAATAGCTAAGGCTCCTAGAGAGGCTTCGTGACGTGGACAAGGCTACACAGTGGATCCAGATTGCATCCTGGTACCTTAAATGGGTACCAGATTGCTTCTGGTACCCAGAAACTCTTAATGCTTCCTACGGCGCCTGAGAGGCAGCAGGTCCTCAAGAAATGTGCAATGAATGAGAGAAGAGAGGATGGGGGGCAGGTGGAGAGGGGAGAGCTACTGCACTGCTGCTAAGATGGGGAGGGAAGGACAGAACAGCAGAGCTGACCCAGGCAGGAGCCCCATTACTACGGGGCTATGCTTGTGCCGCCACCTGGCTGGGTGGGCAAAACTGCGGCCTCCGCTGCAGGTTTTCTCTTGCACTGCTCAGTTCTTCCGCAGAGCCTGGCAAGGACTGCGTGGGAGGGAGGGAGGGAGGCAGAGTTGAGTAGGGGCCAGCCTGGGGCACTAGACCCAGCAATAGCAGTGGGTACATTCTACCCTCCAGCCCACGGGCTCTCCCCACTGGCTGCCCTCAGGAATCACCTGGGGAGCTGTGAAAACAACAGCATCTTGGGCTCCATCCCCAGAGGTCTGTGTTAATTGGTCTGGGTTGGGTCCCAGACAGCAGAATTTATCAAAAGTCCCCCAGGTGGCTCCAGTATGTAGCCGGAATTGAGAACCATTGCAAGCCCAATGTACCATGTACAACTGCCCCCTACGAGGCGCTGCCCACTGCCCGACAAGGTAGGCATCCTTATGCCCCTACTACAGGTGACAAACCGAGTTTCTGTGAGATTAAGGGCCTCGCAGTTGTCACTGCTAAAGGGCAGAGGTGTGATGGGAATTCAGATCCGACCTCAAAACGCCAGCTTCCCCATCCAGCACACAAAAGCCCAACCATTTGGGATGGGCCTTGACTGGGATTGCCCTGGGTTTCGTTTTAGAAGGCTGCCGTCTTGGCTTCGGGTCCCCCAGCTCACTCTCGGGTCTACGGTGCACCCACCTCCTTAGCCAGGGTGGCTGGCGAGAGTTCGCGCTACTAATGACAAAGCTGCCATTTGTAAGCTCTTCCCATTCACAGCGCTTTTCCCACACATTATCCAGTTTAGTCCTCATACCTACACCACGAGGTGAGCCCAGCAGGAGTGATCATTAAGTCCACTCTAGAGTAGAAGGAACTAAAGTTCTGAGCAGCTAAACGATTTGGCCAAGGTCACAGAGCTTATTAATTGGCCCAGGGGAGACTTGAATCCAGCTCCTCTAAGAGCAGAGTTTTTTTCCCTACCTTATTCCTGAGTCGGGGTTTGGACAAACTGGCTTTGCTAGAGGAAAGCACAATTGGTAACAGAGCAGGCAGCCCAGCTTAGCGCGGTCAGGGGCACAGAGCTGCCCTTGAATGGCCTAGAGAATGGCACTCAGAAAAGTGCTGGCATCTATGTACTTACGAAAAGTGTTAGTTATTATTATTATGTGGCACAAAAGTGTTCTGGGCCGTGTTGACTCAAAAACCAGGAAACACTATCTGGCAAGTTCAAGTTTTAGTCGGAACTTTTTTCTTTTTAATATCAGGATTGAATTGGAGGCCTGTATGTATCTTTGTTGTGAAGCAAGCCTCTCAAAGGTCACCAGGCCACCAAGGGCAGGGCCCGAATGGCTTGATCTCAGAGCCTTCCTGCCTGGTGGAGGATGTGCTTCTCTGACCTCTGGCAAATCCTGTGACCTTGGCAGAGGTGAGTCTGTCCTGTTGGAAGGGGTGGGGTTAGAAACCAGCTTGGGTGTTACAGGTGAGAGCTCTGCGTTTGCGGGTGTCAGCAGCACATGACTCGGAGGATAATTGCTGTTTGCCACAGGTCCTGGGGACTTTTGACTCACCTGTCTTGGCTAAATGGCACTGTTAAGAGGCCTGAGAAGGAGGAAATGTAAAGAGCACAGAGTTTGAAAACCAGGAGACAGATTCCCATGTCCTCAGCTGACCCAGCCAGAGTAGGAGCCTGAATTCTAGAAGAGGGTCCAGTGGCACAGCTGGTTTCTAATGCAGCTTCCCATTCCTAGCCGAAGCTGCTTGGATCCCATGAGGGCAGGAGCAGGGACATGAGGGCAGGTGGAGGGTCTAGGCAGCCAGGGGACCCAGATGCCCAGTCTCGCCCAGTCCTGGAGGGTAGTCCTTGGATGTTGCCTCTGTATGCATCTCTCTGATCTAAACTTGTTGAAGATTTTTTTTTGCTGGCTCACATTTTCCCAGTTTACAAGTGAGTGTGGCCCTGGAGAGGGTTGGATCCAGCCACTGAATTCATTTTAATAAACACTGAGAGATTGATTGAGGGGTTATAAGCTTGCTCAGGGTACAGGGTACAGCGTGAGAAAGCCTCCACCTTTGCACTGAGGGAGACCAGGGTCTCTACTTTGCCCCGCCCTCTTTCCATCTTCTTCTCCATGTGTTCCCTACGCCACCCCCTGCCACTGAGGATGCCACACTACTGCCTGCCCTGATGCCTTTGCACATGCTGTTCCAGCTGCTTAGATGTTCTTCCTCCATCCCCACCCCTACCTCCAAAGTACCCAACCTTCAACACTGAACATCATGAATAATTCATATTTATTGAGGACCTACTAAGGACCAGGCACTATTCTAAGCATTTTATGTCCATCATCCTCTGAGTGCTCAAAGCAACCCTGTGGGGTTGGTATTGTTAGCACCCCATTTTAAGGGTGAGGTCATGGAAGCTGGCACAACTAGTTACAGGTGGCAGGGCTAGGTTCAAAACCCAGCCAAACAGCCCCTAATATCACCCAGGGAAGTGAAAGGCTCACTACACCCCAAGATGCAAGTAATGAATGGACTCAAACTCAGAGTTCCCTCTGCCCTTTGCACATACAGTAGTGCTGGTCCATACCTCATTCTGGTGTAACTACTGTTCATGACTGTTGCCCCGTGTAGGAACCTCTGCAGTCAGTGTTCTGTTTGATCTTTGAATTTCCAGAGCCTAGCAGAGTGCCTGGTATGCATAACATACTCAAAAAAATGTTGACTAATATTGAATAAATGTTGAGTGAATGAATAAAGATAAATAGGCAAATAACAGTAGACAGATTATGACAAATACTAGAAGAGGGATCTGAACAAAAACATGAAGAGTTTGGAGCAGGAAGTGGTCACATCTGGGTGGGGAATCAGGAAAGCTTTTCTGAGGGAAGGGGAGGTGGTGCTTGATCTGAACCTTAGGCCTGGTTGGGTTTCAGCATAGTGAGAAGAGAGGGAGGGAGTCAGATGAGGGAACAGACAAGCAAAGGCCTAGGGCCCAAGTACAGGGCGTGCTCACAGCTGGGGGTTAGGGGGAACACAGCAGCATGCTGGGCAGCAGTGGGAGAAGAGGGTAAGTGGAATATGCTGGTGTTATGGGTTGAATTGTGTCCCCCCAAAGATGTTGAAGTCCTAACCCCCAGTATCTGTGAATGTGACCTTATTTGGAAATAGGATCTGTGCAGGAGATCAAGTTAAGATGAGGTCGGTCCAATGTGATTGGTGTCCTTACACGAAAAAAAGGGAGATTTGGACAGAGATAGACTGGCACACCGGAAGAGCACCATGTGAAGAGGAAGGCAGAGATTGGAGTGATGCATCCACAAGCCGAGGAACACCGAAGCTTGACTGCAAACTGCCAGAAGCAAGGGGTGAGTCCTGGAACAGATTCTCCCTCACAGCCCCCAGAAGGAACCACCCTGCGCACACCTTGATCTCTGACTTCTAGCCTCTAGAACTGTAAGAGAATACATCTCTGTTAAGCCTCCCAGTTTGTGGTGCTTTGTTGCGGCAGCCCTGGGCGACTAGTACAGCTGGGGAGGGTCTCCCCTGGCCAGCCGGGGGTTTGGTCCTTGGCAGCCAGTGGGAAGTCAGTGAAGGCTTCTGGGAAGGAATGGTCGCCTTTGGATATTTGCCGGTGTGTTCTACCCTGATGAGAGTAGAGGATTCTCTAGGTGGAAAGGTCAGTGGTAGCCAGCATGGAAACAGGCTGAAGGAAGCTATTAATGGATTGCACAGCATGGGCTCAGCTCTCAAGCAGGTGCTGTGAGTAAAAGTTACTGTGTCTGCACTTCACTGCTTACAGTGGAGCTGAGGGGCAGGACAAACATGCAGGGACAGTGGTGAGCAGCACAGCTCAAGTATGGCCTCCCGGTGATCCAGCATTGGGAGAGAGTAGCGCATGACTACGGCTAGAGCAGAGCGGGGTGCGTGGCAGCAGCAGCCCTCCTGCTGGCTCGTTTGGGCCTGGGGTGGCTCATCAGCTCAGGGGCTCAGGTCTTTTAGGGTTCCAAGCTACAAAATACAATTCTAACTTGAGCAAAAAGAGGCATTTATTGGGCATATATAATCAGTGTGTGAATAATGGCAAATAAAGGTTGAATGAATGGAGATGAGTTGGCAAATAATTATATGCAAGTCAGTGACAAATACTAAAAGAAAGATCTGAACAAAATGCTACAAGGCAGGATGTGACCACATCTGTTGGAGGTATCCAGAACCGTCTCCGGAGGGACGCTCCCGAATGGAAGGAATGGCTGCCCTCACGAAGGACAAGAACGGGCAGCTCTGGGGAGTGGAGTGGGAACTCTGGAAGTTTCTAGAGGGTGGCCATCGATGTGGCATCTCTGATTGTCTCCCCCAGGACGCCAATTCTCAGGAGAGAACTGATTGGCTTAGCTTGGGCCATGGGCTTACCCCCCTGGGGGCGGGGCCTGTGATGGGCAGCTCAGGTCAAAGGCACTAGTTCCCCAAAGGAAAAGAAGAGGGGACAATTCACCAGAACCAGGTGGAAAAGCAAGGGATTCTAGGCAGGCAAGACAGCTAACACCCTGTGCAGGAGAGGAGAGGGCTTGAAATTCAGGAGGTTGAATGACGAAGGAAAGAGTTGGAATGAGTCACGGATGAGACTCAGGCAGGGAGGAGACACACCTGGTGGGAGCCCAGTGCCAGTGTAGGAGTAGTGGACACCTATCCTTTCGTTGGCCCAGAAGCCACACCTCACACCCCTCCCCTCCTTCTGAGAACTTTCTCTCCCCTTCCCTGCCGCCACACACATCTCCGTGGTTCCCGTGGAAGGCTATGTGACATCCCATCCTAGTGGATCAGTCGGGGCTGGCAGCAGACCCCGCTTGAGCCAACCACGGTAATCAGCCCTTCACCCCAAATCCTTCCTAGTAGGTCTCTAAGGGAGTTTGAATTAGATTTCTGCCCCTGGTAGTTGCCTAGATTTAGGGTCCTATCTTTTGCACAGTTCCTGCTCTCAGGGAGCTCAAAATAAAGCAAGAGAGACAACAATTAGAAACGTAGCTAGAAAACAACGTAAATATGCCTATCCCATAGACTTGCACAGTGAGCACACAGGTAAATACTTACAAGTCATATACATGCATTCGTGTACAAAGGTACTGGAAACATGAAACTTCATAGCAGAAGAAGGGCATTCCAGGAGAGAGAATAGCTTGAGCAAAGAGTGGAAGTAGGAAAGGACTTGTCAGTTTTGGAGGATTTAGTCCAGCGTGACCGGAGTATAGCGTACATGACAGGAAGCAGCCAGAGAGGAGGCGAGTGCCACTCGCATTGTTCAGGTTTGGACTTCATTCTTAGACGTGGGGAGGAATGGAGAGCCAGGTAGGGAGCTGTGCTTTATGAACAGCACGCAGCAGTGATGTGGAGATGCGTACAGTGTTGGGGAGAAACCGTGCTCTGGTGATCAAGCCCCCTCCCCTGTCAGGTGGGCAGGAGGAGAACCCCAGAGCTAATGCGAGCTCGGGGGCCAAGGGGACTCGGCAGCCAGAGGGCTGACGCCATGGGCAGTGTCTGGAGATGTGCTGAGGGTCAGGCCAGCAGCTCCCAAACTGGGTCATCAGTCCAGAGGGCTAGTTGTCAAGGAGTGGAGGCACAAAGGGGAAGTTGGGAAGGGAGTAGAGGTTGGAAAGAAGGAAAAGCCAAAAGCAAGGAGTGGCAGAGCTGGCAAACAGGAAGTGAGAAAAAATTCTGGAGCTAGGGTGGGCTCCCTCTGGCTCTTCATGCCCTCTCAGAGGGAATTGCAGGAGCCCCCAGGTCCACTTAAAGGGGCCTGAACTGGACAGAAGCAGAGTAAACAGCAGGAGGCTCTTTTCCTAGTTTAGGCAAGAGTTGATAAGGATCTAGGACAGTGGTGGTAGGTATAAAGGGGAGGAGATAGCCCAGAAGCATGTTTTAATTTAAATTTTAATAGAAAATACGTTCTCACGGTTAAAAATAAAAAATATTAGAAAGTATTCAGGGGAAAGCCTGGTTCCCACCCTGACAGCTAACCTTTATTATTAGATTTGGCGTGTTTTCCCAGTTTTTTTTTACAACATAAATAAACAAAATGAGTATCTATTATTACTTCTTTTTTTACTCAATTCTATAAACACTGTTTTACACTTTGCTTTTTTTCCCACTTAATATCTTTGAGATCTTTATAATACACAGAAAACAGCATTTGTGTAATATTTCCTTGTGTGAATAAAGCAGAATTTATTTAACCAATCCCCTGTTGATGGACACTTGAGTTTTTCCCAATCTATTTCTATCACAGACACCATCCCAAAGAATAGCCTTCATTATTTCCCATGTGTGCAGAGATTTCTGTAGGATAGACTCTGAAGGTGGGATGGCTGCATCAGAGGACATATGCTTTGATAATTTTGATAAAGTTGCAAATTACCCTCTATAGGGGTTGTACAAATGTATACAACCAATAGCAGTATGTGAGAATGCCTGTTTCCCCAGACTTGTTAGTAAAGTATATTATCAGACTTTGGATTTTTGCCAGTCTAATGGGTGAAAATGGTATTTCATAATTTTCAACTGCATTCTCTTATTATGAATGTGATTGAGAAATGTTTTCATATATTTATGAGTCATTTGCATTTCCTTTCTGTGAACTATTTGTTCATATTCTTTGCCTAGTTTTCATTTGGGTTGTGGCCTTTTTCTTCTACAATCAATTTCTAGGAGTTTTTGAACCAGGGTGGCCATAAGATTTGGAAACAAAAGTGAATATACATTATAAATAGTTTATTAATATATTACAATACATATTATATTCAGTGACATTTCGTGATATGTTCCGTGTGTTATCCCTCATTAGCAACTGCTGTGCAAAATGGCAATGGCTGTTGTATATAAATGTCACATCTCTATCAATTCCACATAGGCACATGCCTCTCTGATGCACTACCACAGATTTTTTGCATCTCTTATTTTCACAGAATAAATCTATACCTCTAGCACACTCCAAAGAAACATATCAAGGACTTCCACTTCCAGCTGTGATGGAGTAATGGGCAGATTTATCCTCCTGCCTTAAACAACTAAACACCTGAACAAAACATATGAAACAATGGTATTAAGACACTGGACAACAGCTAGCATAGAGAAAGGAAACAAACAAGATGAGCCCTGTGACTTTCTTAGCTTACTGACTAAAGAGAATTTTCAGTCTACAAAACACAGAGCAGGTACCCAAACAGAGCCTGGGAGTCCTTCTGAGCTTAGAAAACAGAGTTCAGGTTAGGGGAGGCCAATGTGTCTGGAATTTGTGGGGCAGAATACTGGAAAAGAGAGCTTTACACAGAGCGAACACTCTGGAGCTCTGAGGAGGGTTCCCCTCAAGTCTTTAGCTGAGTACTGATCCGTGCAGGCAGGTATGAAAACTAAGGTCAGGGAAAAACCACTAAAATGGATCAGTCAGAACAATTGCAGAGCTCACACAGGACCAGGAATAGTTCATGTTCCCACTAGCCAGCCATTTCCAAACAGCCAGAGTGGAAAGCCTTCCTAATACCAAAGGCATTAAGTAGAGTCCTCAGAAGGGTATTTCCTTAGCAGTGGGCAAAGTCAGCCCTAGACTTAAGGCTCTTCTAGGTCCATCTAACACAGCTTAAAATCAAGCATCAAGAGGATCAAATATTTTCAAGGAACTTGACTACATCCCAAAACAAAATCTAAAATTACTTAAAGGAATATTTAAAAGCTCTAGCACCCAGCAATGTAAAATTTACAATGTCTAGCATCTAAAAGAAAAATCCTATACATGCAAGGAAGCAGGAGAACATGATCCAAAATATGCAGGGGGAAGAAAATCAACAGACCTGGAAATGACAGAGATGACAGAATCAACAGACAGCATGGTAAAACAGCTATTATACATACATGTCATATGTTCAAGAAGGTAGAAGAAAGCATGAGCATATTAAAGAGAAATAGGGAATCTATAAAAAAGATCCAAATCAAACTCCTAGAGATGAAAAATATAAAATCTAAAATGAAAAATACACGGGATACAGTTAACAGCATTTAGATACTGCAGGAAAATAATCAGTGAACTTGAAAGTATAGCAATAGAAACTAATGAAAATAGAAGGCAGAGAAAAAAACTACAGAAAAAAAAAAAATGAACAGGGCATCTCAGTGACCTGTGAGGCAACAACTAGCAAACTAATATATGTATAATTGGAGTCCCAAAAGGACAGTAGAGAAAAAATTGGGGCAGAAAATATCTGAAGGAATAATGGCCTATATTTTTCTGGATTTGATGAAAACTATAAACCTAAAGATTCAAGAAGCTTCACAAACCCCAATCAGAAGAAGCGTGAAGAAACACCAAGGAACAACATACTTGAAATAAAGAACAAGTCAAGAGCAGCTGAGGATGGGGAAGACAGTGAAAGGGAAAATAACTGTCAACCTATACTCAGAGAAAATCTACTTCAAAAACAAAAATGAAATAGACTTTTTCAGATATACAAGAGCTGAAAGAATTCACTACCAGCAGACCTGCACTGCAAGAAATTAAAAAAAAAAAAAAGTCCTTGAGCAGAAGAATAATGATAACCAGATGGAAATTTGGATCTACACAGAATAAAAAGCACAGGAAATAGTAGATATGTGAGCGAATATAAAAGACGCTTATTTAACAAAAAAGTAGTAATCAAAGATGTTCAATCTATAAAAAGTAAAATAATATAATTCATGTTTCCAGAGATCATCACCAGTCTGTATATTAGGGAGACCTGTTCTATGTCTGTGATATAAGTTGTAGTTGGCTTTTCCCAGTTAGTTGTTTGCTAATGATGCTTTATTTGTTTGTTTGCTTGTTTGTTTTGGTTTCATGCCCTAACAGAACTTTTTTATTTTTAGGTAGTTGAATTTATCAATCTTTTCTTTTATGACTTTCAGATTGGGGGATTATAGTTAGAAAGGCTTCTCTACTGCAAAGTTATAAAGGAAATCTCCTAGAAAGGGCTCGATATCTGAGAAAAAGAATCAAGTTGACTGAGGTTTCTGACTTGGGTACTGACCAAATGGTGATGCCATTTACTGAGTCAGGGAACCTGGAGCAAGAGCTGATTTGGGAAGTGAAATAATGAGCCGCATTTGGACAGGTTGAGTTTGAGGTGCTGAAGAACAGTCAAATGGAGATGTCCCGTGGGCATCGGGAAGCATGAGCATGGAACTCACAAGAAAGGCGTGGGGGGGAGGTATAACTGGGTGTCATCAATGCAATTTGATGCAGGATGGCATTATGGATATATCTTGTCCAAGGACAGTAAAGGTAATAAATGGGTAAAAGATCAAGGATGAAAATGTTGGGAGGATAAAAATTTTCAAAATGGGAGGAGGGAGGAAGAGGATCAAGGGAAAGAGACAGAGAAAACTTGGTCTGAGAAGGAGGTAGAAGGCCAGGAGAAGCAGAGGGTAAAAAGTAGGGTCATGGAGTGAAGGGAAGAGAGTGAAAGAGAAGAAGGCCAGGTGGAGAAAAGAGGGAAGAGAGAGAGAACAACCAGGGGAGTGTTAAAAATCACCCAGGGTGGGTCCTGGAGCAGAATGAGGGGAGAATGAATGGAAATGAGTGTTTATTATGTTCTATGTGTGTGGCACTGGGCTAGATATTTACAAAATTACTCCATTAAATACTTATAGAATTAATTTCTTAAAAAAATTAACTGATCAATCTTTGTTTCTCCTTATTACCAAAGAAGTAAACACACTTATTAAAAATAAATTAAATGATACAGATACATAACACAGAAATTTAAAGTCCCTGGGGGGCTTCCCTGGTGGCACAGTGGTTGACAGTCCACCTGCCGATGCAGGGGACACAGGTTTGTGCCCCGGTTCGGGAAGATCCCACATGCCGCGCAGCGGCTGGGCCCATGAGCCGTGGCCGCTGGGCCTGCGCATCCGGAGCCTGTGCTCCGCAACGGGAGAGGCCACAGCAGTGAGAGGCCTGTGTACCGCAAAAAAAAATAAAATAAAATAAAGTAAAGTCCCTGGGAATGCCACCCTTGAGGTATAATCACCAGTATGAGTGTGGTGTATGTGCTTCTGGATGCTTCCATGCATATACTAACATTCATTATTTATTAACCTCTACTTACTGTATTGTAACTGACCTTTTTAAAAACATTTCTTAAATATCTTCTCATTTTTGGTATATATACATTTATTGCATCATTTTTAATAGCTATATAATATTTTCCAATGGATTTTGCCTAATTTATCTAATTATTCCTTGAATTATTTCTAATTTTTCCTATTAAAAATTATGCTTCAATAAGCATTCTGGAACACAGGTACTTGAATATATATGCCAGAACGTATGCAAGTTCTATTCTAGTAATTGTCAAATGGTTTGCACATTTTGGTATAGTAGATATTGCCTAATTCCTCTCCAGAAAGGATGTACTAATTCATAGTCCTAACAACAGTATATGAAAGTGCCTGTTTTCTTACCAACACTGGGTATCAAAAACCATCTAAAATCCTTGTCACTATGCTATTTCTTTGTTCTTTTAATTTGCATTCCTTTAACTATTAGTGAGGTTGACCATCTTTTCATCTGTTTATTGAACATTTACATTTTTTCTTTTGAAAATTGTTGGGACTTCCCTGGAGGTCCAGTGGTTAAGACTCAACACTTCCACTTCAGGGGGCATGGGTTCGATCCCTGGTTTAAAAAAAAAAAAGAAACAAACAAAAGAAAAGAAAAAAAATTGTCCATGCATATTCTTTATCTATTTTTCTAATAGCAGTCTTTTAAAAAAATATTTATTTATTTGGCTGCGTGGGTCTTAGTTGCGGCACGTGGGATCTTTTAGTTGCGGCATGCGGGATCTAGCTCCCTGACCAGGGATCAAATCCAGGCCCCCTGCATTGGGAGCATGGAGTCTTAACCATGGGACCACCAGGGAAGTCCCAGCAGTCTTTTCTGTTATTGAATTCTATAAGCCCTTCACACATTATAGAAACTAGCACCTTTGACTGTCATATATATTGCAAACATTTTTTCCCAAGTTGACTCATTCTCCCTCCCCCACCCCCGTGTGTGTGTGTGTGTGTGTGTGTGTGTGTGTGCGCGCGCGCGCGCGCACGCGCATATGTATATTTCTCTTTTTCTTTTATTATTTAGGAACTTAACTCTTCATGTAATAAGATTTATCAATCATTTCCTTTATGGGAGCTGGGTTTCATATGAATATCAGGCTTAGAAAGTCTTTCCCAATTTCCAAATAATAACAATGCTCATCGATATTTTCTTCTAATACTTTAAAAGTTTCACATTTCACATTTAAGCTTTGATCCATCTGTAATTTTATATTTGGACTGAGGTAGGAATAAATGTTTATTTATTCAATTGGCTATCTAGCTGTCCCAATAATATCTAGTGAACTGTCCATTCTCCTCATTTGGTTTTAAATACCAACTTTTTCATACACTAAAATTGGATGTATTTTATCTCCATTTCACAAGTAAGAAAACAGAATCTCAAAGAGATTACGTAACTTGTTTGAAGTTGCATAGGGAGCTAGCAATTGAACCCAGGTTTGGAAACCAAGTCTATACTGTATTCAGCATAACCTGCCTCTCACAGAGGGGGCAAGGAAAGTTTAACAAAATTCAATGACTGGCTGGAGGGAAAAGGGAAGGTCACTTCAGCAGTGAACCCAGCAGTCATGCTGGACTGAAAGTCCGGAAAGTTGATCTTTTAAGCTGGTTTTAAGAGGAAAGATGCTGAATGTGATGATGAGTAGAGTTTGGGATACTGCATATCACAGTGGAGGTGGTACCCAGTGGAGGAGTACCAGATGAAAATTTCCAGAACTGGAGTTCAGGAGAAGAGACAGAGCATGAGTAGTGATGGGTGGTCGTGGGGAGGACGAGAGAACGAGGTGCTGAGGCTGACTCCCAGGTTTCTGGCTTGAGCAACTTGTGGGGTGGAGGTGCTGTCTCCATCTAGACAGGGCAAATCAGGAGAAACAGGTTGGCGGGGGGTGAACGACGAGTTCTCTTTGGATTGGAGGAGCTTGTTGAGTTCCCCAGTAAGTAGTTAGATACACAGGCCTGGAGGTCAGCATAAGCTCTTTCCTGAGGAAAGGTGAAGTGGTAAAAAAGGGGCAGGCCAAAAGGGAAGGAGGGAATCAGAAAAATAAATTTGAAAGGAAAAAAAGGACCATTAATTGCTGGGGAATAGAACAGGGAGACTGAATCCTTACGAAGCAGCCAAATATGTATTACCAAGAAGTAAGGATTTTTAGATGAAGTAAGGAAATCCATCAGCTGACTCACCAATGACAATCTATAAAAGGTGAGTACTCATATGATTGCCAACCTTTGTTGTAAAGCTTTTGTCTCACTGCTGCAGGCTGGCTGAGTTTATTATGCTGTCCTGAGGAAAGGGGGCCAGGAGAGGAAAGAGAGCCACCATGGTACCTGCTCACTCCTCGTACAGGGAATAGTAACGGGCAGTCCCAGACAGGCCTAAATTGTGGTGGTCCAGACCCCATGGATTGGAACCAGAGGAGAAAGCTCTCACTGAGGCTTGGAGTAATCATGAGTAGCCTTCTAAAGGCTGAGTAGGATCTGAAGCACTGGGAGCAAGATTAGTGAGGTAGGGCGAGGCCAGCCTGAGGACAACCTGGAAACTCAGGCCACATTCAGACCTAACAGGGATCAGAAGCAGGGATCCTTGAAGGTTTATGAGCAAAGGAATAGCACTGAGAAGGTGGCATTCTGGGAGGAATTGTCAATGCCAGGTAGGAGAGACAGAAAGCTGGAAAGTACAGAGGTGGCTTTTTGGGGATGTTCATTTAGCAAACATTTCCTGGGAACCAAGTACATACCAGATACTAGGTATAGCCACAGAGATGAAGAGAAGAACAAAGATCTGGGAGAAGAATTAAGAAAGGCTTTCCAGGGAAGCTGGGTTTTGCGGGATAAATGGAATTTGCCACTTAAACTCTTGACTGCTTAAAAATGCCTTTCTTGAGCCTTCTCTGGTGGTGCAGTGGTTAAGAAGCCGCCTGCTAATGCAGGGGACACTGGTTCGATCCCTGGTCCGGCAAGATCCCACATGCCGCGGAGCAACTAAGCCCATGTGCCACAACTACTGAAGCCCGCGTGCCTTAGAACCCACGTGCCGCAACTACTGAGCCCGCGTGCCACCAACTACTGAGCCCGCATGCCGCAACTACTGAAGCCCTCGTGCCTAGAGCCTGTGCTCTGCCACAAGAGAAGCCACCGCAATGAGAAGCCCAAGCACCACAGCGAAGAGTAGCCCCCGCTCGCTGCAACTAGAGAAAGCCCACACACAGCAAGAAAGACCCAACACAGCCAAAAATAAAAAAGCTTTTATTTATCTCTAGAAACACATACAAAAAAGTCAAGCAGTACAAAGGGACATGCACTAATTCTCCAATACAAGTTGGCCCGCAGTGCCCTCCTCCTGAAAAAGCAGCCACAATCATTAGTTTCTAGCACAGAACAGTGATGAAATTCACAGATTCTGGTACCAACCTGCCTGGCTTCAGATCTCAGCTCCACCACTTGCTAGATGGTCACCTTGGGCAAGCAGCTTAACTTGGCTGTACCTTAGTTTCCTCAATCACATGAAGAGGGTGATGACAATAGGACCTACTTCCAGGATTGTTGGAAGAGTTAAAATGTATAAAGAGCTCAGAACGATGCCTAGCACATAATGAATACAAAGTACATGTCCTCCTATTAGTGCTCCAAGTGTGAGATGTGTATGTTTATAACCACTCGGTATGGATGGGGATGAAATAAGATAACGCATATAAAATACTTAGTATGGTATTCAGCAAAAAAAGTTTTCAAAAAATGCCAATCGTTGTCCTCATCAGTGCAGCAGTGTAGCCAGTCAAATGGCCAGAGCTTCTGCCCAGGATGTTCGTCTATACATGTGTGTTGAACAAGTGAATGAAGGAGTGAGTGGGTGAATTAATCTTTTACCTTATAGTCATAAGATTACCTATATCAGTTCCATGTTTCTGATCCTGATTTTTTTAAGTGCAAAAGTAGGAAGAGAAAGGTTCTCTCTGTACCAGGGCATCTTTGCACCATTTCCCACCTTCTTTGCATCCTCTTCACCATGGAGTCTAAGAGCCTGGGAACTACAGATCCCAGAATCCCTTGCTAGCAGGGATTTGGGTTAGATGGCACTAATGAGAGGTACCTGTGCAAGATCTGGAAGGAGGAAGAGAAGAGCTAACATGAGATTTTGTAGTGGCCTCTAGGAATTTGCCTGAAACTCACCTACTATGGTCTGCAGAGAGCTGTTATTATCACTGCAGTCTCCTATGATTCTTATAGCTTCCTGACTATCTGAAAGCTAACAGCTGATCTTTAGGGCTGGTTTGCCTTTACTTTTGTTCCTCCAGCCCTTTCAGCAGTTATGTTCCATTTAAGTCCCTGTATTAAGCCCCTTCCTGCTTGAAAAACCTGAGTGGTGTCTGTCTCCCTGACTGAACCATAACTAAACATTTCCTTTTTATTAGGAAAGAAAAACTTTCCCAGAAATCCACCGTCAGACTTTTACTCATGTCTAATTGGCTGGAAGTGGTCATAAACCCCAGCCAGTTAGCAAAGGATTACCATAACAGGCCTAACCCAGTCATGAGTCACCCCTCCTCCACCCTCCCCAGGGCTGGGCATATTGCTGCCTCACACCTCAACAAAGAAGAGGTACAGGGCTACTGTGCAGGCACCTGTAGTTTCTGCTCCTCGGTGTTTTGGAGACCCCAGTCTTATTTGGAAGGTCCTAATAAGAAAGTTGGACTGGGAGTGGGGTTTATCTTTCAGGTCTGGCTGATGGTAGTAACGAATGTCTAAGGAACTGGGCTTCACGATCAAGCTGAGAACCCATTAAAAAAGAATCAATGTGTTTGTATTGATTTGAGGTGAGCATTTATATTTTCTTCTCTGCAAGGCTAGGCATTCTTGGGACATATTAAAAAATAAAAGTACAGAGAAATAAAACAGAACTGAAAATTATTCATATGTTATTCATTGAAAGACTGAATAATGTCTCTCACAGCTATCCTATGTTTTAATTAAAAAAAATAATAATCACTTTCATAGCATTTACAGTGTGCCAAGCATTTTTCTAAATGCTTTCTGCACATTAAATCGTTTAATCCTCCCAATAATATAAGGTCAATCCCCCCAATAATATATGTACCCAAGGTCACACAGCTTTATGTGATAGAGCAGAGATCTGAACCCAGGCAATCTGGGTCAGAGGTCACGTTCAGAACAAATGAATGAGTGAATGAATCCACCCCATGGTATGAGCTGGGTGTGAGCTATACTGCTTCTTGAATGTTTGTAGCTGCTGTGTGGTTAACAAGCTATAAGTGCATTACTGAATTCAAGGTGGCTTTTTGTCATTATATATTTTATTCATCAATAGATGCTAAATAAAAAACAATTACAGGAGGAGCCATGGCATTTTTTTCATGTTTGTATTCGTTTCCAGTTGCTGCTGTAACAAATTACCACAAATTTGGGACCTCCCTGGCGGTCCAGTGGTTAAGACTCCACACTCCCAACACAGAGGGCCCAGGTTCGATCCCTGGTCAGGGAACTAGATCCTATACACATGTTGCAACTAAGAGCCCACATACCGCAACTAAGATCCAGCACAGCCAAATACATAAATAAATACTTTTCTAAAAATTACCACAAATTTAGCAGTTTTAAACAACACAAATGTACTCTTTCACAGCTCTGGAGGTCAGAAATGTAAAATCAACACAGATGCATCTCTCCTGGAACCTCTAGGGGAGAATCTGTTTCTTTGCCTTTTCCAGGTTCCAGAGGTCGCTTGCATTCCTTCGATCATGGCCGTTCTTCCATCTTCAAAGCCAGGAATATAGTGTCTTCTCTGCTCTCTGTCCTCCTGCCTCCCTCTTCTAAGAACCTTTGGGATTACATTGGGCCCACCAGGTAATCCAGGAGAAGCTTCCCATCCCAAGATCCTTGACTAAATCATCTCTGTAAAGTCCTTTTGACCATGTGAGATTACATATTCCCAGGTTCCAGAGATCTGGACATCACTATCTTTGAGGGGACATTATTCACACTACTGTAATGTCATAAAGAGATCCTACCCCTGGAAAAGGCGAAAGAGACCTCTACTAACACAATGAGTCCATCGTACGAATGGGAGGCGGCAGAGGTCATCCTTTGAAGGCCTAAGCCCTTCCCTAACTCCTTCCCACTTGTAGCTGGCGGAGCTGGTCAACTCCTGGGCTCTGAGCAGAGAAGGGGAGCAGGTCCTGAGGGGCACAGCAGCCAGTCTCCCAGAGTGCCCCTGCCCTTGGCTCGACTTGGTGGGGCCAGCTTTGAGGGGCCTTTCCAGGAGAGCCTTGTTTCCCACAAGGAAATTTAGGGAGGGACAGCGGCCCCAAAACAAGAACTAGTGAAAGTGAAAGCTCTGAAGACATCCAGGTGGGCTTTGCATCTCTCAGGAGGGTCCCTCAGATTTCAGCAGCCGCGGGATGCACCGTGTGGTCCAGGGAAGGGGGTGCAGGGAAAACCTGCCACGAGAGCCTGGGCGGGCGCAGTTTCACTGTGTCTTCCTTGAGGGTTTGGGGAGTGGGCTGAGGGAGTCTTGGCAGATGCGTGGTCAGCATGGTCCGGTCAGTGGGTGGAGAGTTGGGGTGCAGAGGGGCAGACGGGGGGCTCCTGCTGCCTCTCCCCTGGAGAAGCTCAGCCTTGGCATGGCCATGGGTCACGCTCCAACATCCCCAGAGTCCCTAACAACAAACGTTTATCCAGATCTCTTACATGAGGCCTGGGACCGTGAGTAAGGCACGTGGGCTGGGATGAGGGTGGGGCGAATGTTGCTACCAAGAGATACGTTTTTCTGTGTCCTGCCCTCTGTGGCTTCCCGTCTATGCGAGGAGACAAGGCGTGAACACAGAACGGCCACAGCACGTACGACAGGCCACTGAGGACTCTCACTTTTACGTGGAAATCACGAAGAACAATGAAGTTGGTTGCTCTGTGCAGAGCGCGTCCCCCGATCCCCCCGTGAATCTCATCCTGCAGGAGCAGTCCCAATAAAGCTCTTTCCAGAGGCTTCCTGTCACACCAGCTGAAACAGGTATTCCCCAGGGTACTCCTTCTCCCGGAAGCAGTACGTGCGGAGCTCTTCGTGCCTGCCAGGAAGTTTCCTCTTCACCGCCCTGCTGTGCGTGAACTCTGTCAAACAAGAGTTCAGGTCTGCACGCTGCCTGCCTGTGAGCACAGCTGGGCCGGTGGCACACAGCTGCCAGCTGCAGAGGGTTTGTTTTCCTAGCAGCCCTCCCCATTCTTGATAACGGCAGCCTGGGGCCCAGCTCCGGTCGATTATTTGCCCACGGGTGCCAGCCAGTTATGTTTGTTCCTGGCCCCTCGTGAGTTGGAATCCGGTGGATCACCACACCCCCGACTCCACTTTCTTCAGAGTCCAGCCTTGCCTGAACTTCCAGAACCTTCCCCTCGCTAAGCAAGGGGCTGGGGAATGTAGGCCGGTCCCCAGGAACTGAGTCAGGGAAGAGAAGGGGTTACAGAAAACACAGGGGAAGAGAGAGACCGTTGAGAAAGCTGTCAGAGCCGACCTTCCTCACGCCAGTGGGCAAGGCTCCAACCAGTTTGGGTTCTGTCCCTGAAGGCCAGAGCTGTGAGGAGGGCACTTACCCAGCTTACCCTCCTGAGCAAAGAGTCCTGGCAGGGAGCTACCTAAAGATGCCCAAGACCGGGCTTCCCTGGTGGCGCAGTGGTTGAGAATCTGCCTGCCAATGCAGGGGACACGGGTTCGAGCCCTGGTCTGGGAAGATCCCACATGCCGCGGAGCAACTAGGCCCATGAGCTACAACTACTGGGCCTGCGCGTCTGGAGCCTGTGCTCTGCAACAAGAGGCCGCGACAGTGAGAGGCCCGCGCACCGCGATGAAGAGTGGCCCCCGCTTGCCACAACCGGAGAAAGCCCTCGCACAGAAACGAAGACCCAATGCAGCCAAAAATAAATAAATAAATAAATTTTAAAAATTAAAAAATAAAAAAAAGATGCCCAAGACCAATCCCGTCATCTAATAGGCAGGCCCAGAGATGCCAAATGACACGCACAAAATCAGACAGTGAGTGGGCGGCAGGACTAGGGTTAGAACCTGGGACCCACCAAAGCAAAACCAGTAGAACTGGTCTTCAACTTCCACCCCCAACACACACACACGCACGCACGCACACTGCAGGTGACCCTTCTGTGACTTCCACACCGTAAAGAGAGTACCTCAACCTGAGTCTGTCTGCATACAAATGTGGGCTCAAGGGGTGCCTGGAACCCACTCCATGATAATTATAGCAGCCACTTTTTTAACGCTCAGCTATGTGCCAAGTATGGGGCCAAATGCCTATCTGCCTTAGCTCATGTAATCCTCAAAACGTCTCAGTGGAGTAATGATTATCTCCAGCTTATGAAGGAGGAGCCTGGGCTTGGGGAGATTCCTTCACCTGCCCAAGTCATTCAGCAAGAAAGAGGCAGAGCCAGGGTTTGTGCCCAGGTCTACTGGCTCCAAACCCAGCCACACTGGGGTCTGCCCCCATTAGACAGGACCTGCTTCTATTTCCCCCTCTAAGAGCCTCACAAAGACCTCTGGGAATCTCCTCTGGGCCTTCTCCCCAAGTACAGCATATATTTTGGCAGAAGGAGAAGGTCAAGGGCTGTAAATTTTGAGGAGTATCAATCCACAAGCAAGTGTGTAAGAAGCCCATGGACCAGCACGGGAGGCATACAGACCCTTCGGGGTTACCTGAACCTAGGCTGGGTGGTGTACTTAGGGGGCCGGGCCTGGGGCCAGAGGGAGACTTACTTTGCAGTGTGTACTGCTTTATGTCCTTCAAATCTAGTATTGTGTGTATATCTTGCCTTTTTAAAAGTAAAACGGATGTTTTTTAAAAAGTTACCCAAATATATTCAGAAGGGGTTATGACCCCAAACTCACCCACAATACACGCTTTTTGTAGCACAAGCCCTTGTGACACCTGCCAGCCTCCAGAACCAGCCAAGCGCTTCATGCTTCGGGGATTTATTGTGATAAATAATAACCTGTCACCACCCTGGTGGAGCGGCGCAAATGGATTCTCGCATCTCCTGGCCCAGTTCACACTTTGACTAGCCTGAAAGTTCCACTTAGCAGAGGCCTGGGTGTTCTAGCCTCCTTCTTACTCATCCAGGAAGACGGGTAGAGGTACAGGAGATATGGCTGTCATCAGCCACTACCCACCCACCCCCCCGCACATCCCCTGAGACTTTCCTCAGAGCACTTAGCACTACTTGAAATGATTTCACTTATGTCTTGGTTTCCTGCTAATTTCATCCCTCTCCGGTGAGCAAGCACCACAGGAACAGGGACTTAGTCCTCTTCTCAGCACCTAGAACAGTGCCTGGCACGTAGTGGGCACACAAGAAGCCTTTTTTTGAAAAATAAGTGATCACATAGACGCACAGATTGTCAGAGCAGAATTGCATCCCTACCTTATAGAAATGAACTGACAGTTGAATAAATGATAATTGAGTTTTCATGATTCATGATGAATAAATGAATGATGAAAGGGACCTGCAAGATAAACTAGCCCAAACCAAATATTTGACTGAAGACAGCAGCGAAGTATGTGTTCAGCGAAGTAAGTAAGCAAAGTGGCCTTTACTCATTTCACCCTCCTTTTGGTTATGAGCCAGATTTTGGAGTGTGCTAAGCAAATATCAAACCTTGCCCCAGCCCAGCCCTGTAGCCCACAAGAGTGCTCAGATCCCTACAGACAGCCCTACCCATCCCCGGCATCACTGAAACAGCAAAGCCGAGCATGAGTCTTCCTCTTTCCACTGTCTAATGGGGTTTGAAGATTGGCTTTTGACACGAGATTCCTAGGGGCTATTGTTTCTCGAGAGTCATGAGTCTCTCTGTATTCTAGCCATTCCAGAATATTTCAAGGAGAGGCCAGGCTGCCTGGACAGCCTCTTCTGCTAGGGTCCCTTGGGCCTGGCCCCTAGGTTAGCCTGCTAGCACTTGCACCATCTCTACACCACACATTGAAAGCTCAGACCCTGTTCTGCTCTTTCAATTCAGACCTTCTCCTGGAGCTGGCCCAGAGCTCCACGCCACAATTCGGATTTGAGCAAAATCGTCCAGCCCTTCTCCTGGTTCGCCACTTGGGCCTCGGTGTTTGCCCCTCATTTTTGCTCCCAGCGTGCCCAAGCCCAGCGGAGAACCCCCAGCCCCTCCCAGAAGTCAGAGGGGGCGGCAGAGGTGAGGCCGGGAGTAGAGGAAGGTCATCCTATGGGGAGTTGTTGATTAGTCACTGCCCTTATGAGGGCCTCCTTCAGTTCCAACCTCTCCATGCAATGATGTGCACACAGTAGGTGCCTAGCAAATCCCCACTGAATTGAATTTCCTTTCATTTTCTCTCTTCCCAGATGTCCCCTCCTTCCTGTAACCCAGTTACCTGAGTGGTGGCAAGCACAAGTATTTAACAGAGACAAGCAACCGGATAAGCTGACAGAGTTAGAAAGAAACTGGAACAAACATCCTGAGATTGTGTTTTCTGTTCACTCCTCCATAAGCCAGCTTCACATCTGGTTTCCTGTGGGTACCTACACCCAGGCAGGACCAGAATGCAGCCCAAATCAGAGGGAAGAAGTCTGTAAACAGTCTGAATAGGCCATAGGGCAGGAAGAAGAGCTATGCCGACTTCACCCTCTCCAGATGTGGGAACAGGACAGTGCAGCGATGGACGGTAGGTAGCACAGCAAGGCAGAGGGCAAACGCTTGATTGGCATTTCCTGGCACACCCATGTGGCTTGGTAATTTCCTGTTCCTGAGACATACGGGTGCTTGGGAACATTTTAACCCAGAGGCAAGTAGGGAAGGTTTTGTCTTGATCAAGACTCTTCCAGCTAAGTGACAGAAAATCCAACTCAAGTAAAAGTAATAATAGGTAATATTGTACAGCATTTACTGTCATCAGGCCATGTCTAAGCCCTGTATACCTTAGCTGCTATTCCTCTCAACAACTCTATGAGGAAGGAATTATTATTGTCCCCACTTTACACACAAAGTTACTGAATAACCTGCCCAGAGTCATAGAGCTTGGCAAGCCAGGATTAAAACTCAATGATGTGAAGAAAAGAAAAAAAAAAAAACCCTCAGTGATGTGGTTCCTCCTCTATACTTTTCCTGCCTCTTCGGATCACACGGGCAAAAAGAGGTCTGTGCTACCTTGTGTCACCCGCCCCACCCGTCTGTCATACAGAGGTGGGACGCAGGTGGGTCTCAGAAGACAGGTGACAGGAACAAGGGTGCCTTCAGACTACCCTTCTTGGTCTTTAGTCCCTCTTTTCCTGTGGGCTGGACTGACTCTCATCTACTGCAGTCCAGTTTCCCACACACACAAAGGAGAGCTACCTTCAGTGTCCTCTCTCTGCGCTCCCAAGCTGGAAACTTCCAGAAAGGGTTCTCACTGGTCTGTTGGTCAGTGCTTGCTCCAGGCAAGGGGCCGGGGGGCGATCTGTAAGAAGGTGGTCACTCCCATTCCAGTTCGTGGTCAGAGGCGCGGGAGGTGCCAGTTCTACGAAGAAGGGGGTAGAGTCCTTTCTGGACCTAAGTGCGCCACATCCACAGCCCAGTCGATGGGAGTGAGAAAGGTCTCCTAATCCGGCCCCCAAAATACCATGGGCCAGGCTCCTCTGGGGGCTCCCAGGGCAGCAGGGTGGGGCAGAGAGGAGCTCCGAAGACTTAGACTGGTTGCTCTGGAAGGAAATGAAGGGGAACAGAGAAGGGAAGGGGAGGTCAAGAATGGACACTGGACAAGGTGCCTGAGACAGGCTGGAGAAGACATGTGAGCATGAAGCTATAAAGGCTCAGGTTCCCGAGTCAAGGGTGAGCAGCCAGTGGGGATCCTTTTGCTCTGCTGTTTATTCTTCCCTGACAGGCTCCACGATGTCAGGAGGCCTGCTGGAAATTAGTCCTCACGCTTCCTCCCAGCTTGCATGGGACCTATTCCTGAACGAAAAATCACCCCAAAACTTAGCTTAAAACAATGGTATTTGTTTATTCTCCCTCTCTCAGTTTATAAGAGTCAGGAATTTGGGGGCTGCTGGACCCGGTGATTCTGACTTGGGGGTCTTTCAGGGGCTTGCGGTCCCACCACGCTGGGGCTGGGTCACCTCTAAGGCCTTCACACTCACAAGTCTACTGCCTGGGCAGGGGCTGCCACACCTGGGGCCCCTCGGCACTGCTCTGTGCCTCTCCACGTGGCCTCCCCAGCCTGGCAGCGGCAGGGCACCCGGACTTCTTCCACGCTGGCTCAGGGCTCTCGGGTACACATTCCGAGAAGCCGTATCACCTTCTATGATCTAGTCTCGGAGGTCACAGAGCATCACCTCTTCAACACTCAGTTGGTCAAGACAATTTCAAAGGTCTACCCAGGTCCATGGGGATGAAACATATCCCACCTCTCCATGGAGAAGGGTCAGTGTCACGGTGTAAGATGAGCTCATGGGATGGGATACATAACGGCGCAACCGTCTTTGGAAATTACATTCCACCCACCAGTGCTCAGCAGTGGCATGATTCAGAAACAGGAAAAGAACCAGGGCTGATGCTGTTGTCTCACCCAAGCTGTGCCTCTTTTGTTGTAACTCAAACAATATAGACCATAAAGCAAAAGGTAGAAATCCTTATCCTGCTACCCAGAGGAAACCTCCCTAAACAATTTGGTATTCATCCTCTCAGGTCCTTTTTCTTAGCATTTTCAAATATGTACACAAGTCTTAATGTGCCGGGAACTTTTCACTGGCCACTCCAGGTCCACTCTCCACGCTTCTGCACATGCATCCTCACGCGCCCTAGGAGGCTGACCCCCAGTAATGATCTCCTTCACCTTCTGGTTTCCACATTTGCCACACCAGCTGGAGACTGGCAGGAAGAGACTGAGGTCAGGGGACTGATTTCCCATCTCCCTCCCTGGCTGTTACAGTGGGGTGACTGCATCCCTCTACGGAGGAGGGTCTCAATTCCTGTGGAGTGACCCCTCCACACCGTTCTATCTCTGGGTTCCAGCAGTCAGTAGAGCCCCCAGTGTTATACTCCCCAGGGTACTGCAGTGCCATGCCTGGTGGTCTCCCTGTATCCTGCCCACAGCTCTATAAGGTTTCCTTTTATTGAATTCTCCTCACATTATCCAATATGAGTGTGCCCCTGATTGATGCAATATAACACACCCCCATATTTTTCAGTGGTATTATGCTATGCATATTATTTAGCAACTAGCCTTTTTCACTTAATAAATCATGTATACCGTTCCACATCAGCACATACAAAAGCCACTTGCTCCTTTTAATATCTACCTGTACCATCTAGAATGTGTGCATCCTGGTGTGACCAGGATGTGTGGTGTGATCTTCCCCCGCTGAGGGACATTTAGGTGGTTTCCAGCTTTTTCCCCATTACAAACACTGACACAATGAACACATTCACATGTGTCTGGCTGTCTAAACTGTGTTTCACTGGCTGATGTAACTTAGAGGTTAAAGGGCGGGTTCTGGAGCTACATCCCTGGGTTCAAATCCAATCTCCTCTACCTAATATACCCGCTATGCAACCATGCACATACTTAACGCCTTGACACTTCAGTTCCCTCATCCACTGAAAAGGTATAATACTTTTCCATAGGGCTGTTGGGAGGGGAATCTCACAGGATCAGCCTAAGGATTACATGATAGGAACCATGTTAAGCACCTAACACATTCAACCTCTAAGACTCAGTTTCCCCATCTGTAAAATGGTGATATTACCTCCCTGGCTGAGTGGTTCTGAGGATTAAATCTCACAGGGTTGTAAAGATTAAGTGAGATAATCCAAGTAAATCATGTAGTACTGAGCCCAGTCTGCGGTAAGAGCTCCGTAAACATTAGCTCTCGGTTCTTATCACCTGCAATCTCTACTAAGTGTGATATTTTATTACAGGTATAAAGACTACTATACCGTTTTACAGCAGTTATATGTTGATTATGGTTCTTAACAACTAAAATTATTTACTCAGAGTAATCTAGGTAGAAGATGCTGTTTAAATGGACCCTTTAGGGATAGAAATGTACATAGAAACATAGCTTATTAATTTATTCTTTGCTATTTCCTGTAGGGGAAATCAACCAAAGTTCCTTCTGTAGCTACAATATGTAAACAAGTGGTTGGGGGTTGGTGGGGTGAGTGGAATGGGTCCCTTTGATGATTATCCCCATAACAGGCGAACCCCAGATTTATCTCTTCTTCCATGTCTCTCTTTGCCAACAAACATATCTGCTCCTTCCATACGCCTCATCACTAGTGAGCTGACAGGGAACACAGAGGGGGAGAGAACGCTTCTGTAGTTCTTGAACCTATAAATATTGGATTAGAATACTAACCCCACAGAGCACCCCAAGTCACCAGATAGACCCCGTGAAGTGTCATGGCAGCTTCAGAATAAACATCTTACAGAGGCCAGGTAGTTCACAGCTATTAAAGAGGAGCCTGTGGAACCAACACCCCTGTCAGAGAACTGCTAGTTTTAACTGCAGTTGTGACAATTAAGCAAGAGACTGACAAACATATTGCTTAAGACCCATCTGTCCGTAGGCCTGCAGCTGCCTTCTCTTAGAACTTGACACCTCTATTTGGGCCATCTCCCCAAAGGCTTTCAATCCAGAGAAAGTGCACCAGGAAGCCACAGGCATGGGGCGGCAGCACTGCCCACTAGGGTAAAAGCCACCGGCACAGGCATCTAACCACGTGGGGCTGTGGCGAGCCAGAGGGAGGCTGGGGAGGGGCATGCTCTCCCTGCAGGGCCCTCTCCACCCCTCCCCTGTTCCTGGCACACGGAGGTATGTACTCTGGATGGCTGCTGGCCCTGAGAAACTGGGACCAGGCCACGCGCGCTCCAGTGCCTGCACAACCAGGGAACGTGATCCTGCCCGCCCAGCCCTCTGCTGCGTGGGAGGCTGCCTTCCCTACAACACCTGTCTGGTGCTTCTCCAGCTCCAGCAGCATCAGACTGCCTGGGGAAGGAGGCGGGCAGAGAGGAGGCTTGTTAAGAAGGCAGATTCCCAGGTCCACCTGGGAATAGAGATGCTGCCTCTATGAATGAGACTCTGCCTCTGAGAAACATATCCATGACAGAATCACAAACTGGTACACAGTTCACCAAAATGGGCCCCAGAAAATGTTTTAAAAGTGTATGTGCCGGGCTTCCCTGGTGGCGCAGTGGTTGAGAGTCTGCCTGCCAATGCAGGGGACATGGGTTCGGGTCCCGGTCTGGGAAGATCCCTCATGCCGCGGAGCGGCTGGGCCCGTGAGCCATGGCCACTGAGCCTGCGCGTCCGGAGCCTGTGCTCTGCAACGGGAGAGGCCACAACAGTGAGAGGCCCGCGTACAGCAAAAAAAAAAAAAAAAGTGTCTGTGCCATCATGTAAAAGTTGGAAGATTTCCCATAAAAATCTTATTTCAATCCAGAGCGTGGCCAGACCCAGGTCTATCTACCACTTGGCAGTAAGAAACCAGTGCTAAGTGGAATCTGCCCCTAGAAGCAGGGCTGGTGCCCCCTAGTTTGCCATAGCGCCAACCCCCCAAGATACACACACACGTGCATGTGCACTCACCCTCTAGCTCTCTCCTCTGGTGGTGCCCAGTGCCCAGTAAGCCTTTGAGTTTGCAAACTCTGCTCCACCCGCCAGGGCGAGGAGAGGTAGAAGAGGCCCAAAGAGCTCGCTTCTCTGCTCTCCCAGCTGCAGCCCAGTGGTACTAAAGTGCCTGCTAATTAACGCTGTTAAGTCTCCTAACTTCATTCTCCTGCGTCATCCCCCCACTAGGATGGAAATTCCACCAAAGCAGAGCCTTTGTCAGTTTTGTTCTCTGTAGGATCCCCAGTGCCTAGCCCAGTGCCTGGCACACAGTAGGGGGTCAAAAACACGTACTGAGCAAATCAAAACCACCACGAGATACCACTTCACACCCACCAGGATGGCTATAATCCAAAAAAACAGAAAGCAACAAGGGTTGGCAAGAATGTGGAGAAACTGGAACCCTCATACATTGCTGGTGGGAATGTAAAATGGGGCAGCCACTGTGGAAAAGTCTAGCAGTTCCTCAAAAAGTTAAACAGACAGTTACCATATAACCCAGCAATTCCAATATATATATAGATATATATCGAAGAGAATTGAATACAGGTGTTCAAACAAAAACTTGTACACAAATGTTCATAGCAGCACTATAGCCAAAAGGTGGAAACAACTCCAGTGTCCATCGATTGATGAATGGATAAACAAAACGTGATATATCCATACAATGGAATATTATTCCATCATAAAAAGGGATGAAGTACTGATCCATGCTATAACATGGATGAACATTATAAGTGAAAGAAGCCAGACACAAAAGGCCACACATTGTATGATTCCATTTATATAAAATATCCAGAATAGGCAAATCCGTAGAGACAGAAAGTAAATTAATGGTTGCCAGGGGCTGGGAGGGGAGGGTAATGAAGAGTGACTGCTTAATGGATAGGGGTTTTTTTTGGGGAGTGATGAAAATGTTCTGGAAGTAGATGGAGTGATCATTACAAAATACTGTGAATATACTAAATGCCACTGAATTGTACACTTTCAAATTTTATCTTACATGCATTTTACAATAAAAAAAATGTTGAATGAATGAATGGGCCTCTGCCACGGTATTATTGTGCAGCCTGATGTACCACTGTGCTGGGCCCTAGAGAGGCAGTCAGCTAAGAGCTGGCCTGCGCCTCACAGAATATCCAGGCCAGAAGGGGAGCAAGGAGACAGATGATTTCAGTGCAGAGGGAATGCAGGTGACCCAGGTGAAGAAGGGCTTCTAGAAACAGTGAGCAGCTTGTGTAGAGGCAGAGGTGGTTTGGAAAACTGCAGACAGTTTTGACTGCCTGGAGAGCAAGGGCGAGGGGGAGCTGGTGGTCATGCTAGCTTACGAGAGAGCTCAGAAGCCATGCTGAGGGGCTCAGAAGTTATCCCAGAGGTGGTAGGGAGGCACCGAGGAATTCTAAGCAGGGAAGGTATATGATCAGATTTGCAGTTTTCATGTCCTTTGAACCTACAAATGTTCCATGAGGCCCCCAAAGCAGCTGTAATGCAGTCCTGCTTCATACCCCTCTAGCCCTGTTCATCCTTCACCCACACACATAAATTAAGGGCCTTTCTCATAGGTTGGGCACCCTGGAAACAGACCTGGGGCAGAGATTTGCACGTGGGGAGGCTTACTGGGGAGAAAGCCAGAGCAGCACCTGCAGGGGAGTGAGGGAAGCAGGATTAGGGCAGAAGCAGAGGAAGCACTGGGATGCACTTCCTCCAGATACCTCAGCTGATCCTGCGGGGAGCTCTGAAGCTGGGATGTCCTCAAAGAAGGCATGGGCCCTGGGTCTTCGTCCCCCTCATCCACTAGTCATTGTATGCAGGCTGCCCCTGGGGAGGGGGCACTGCCTTGAAGCTGGCAGCTCCCTTCATCAGAGTGCAATGCCTGGGGGAGGACTGGGCTGTGAGCAGTCAGCAGGCAAGCTCCCCGCCGCGGGGGGTGGAGCGCCTGGGCCCTGAAAGGGGATCGGGGCAGGACCCCACAGCATCCACTGTGGGCCTCCCAGGCTCAGAGCTCTTCACAACCAAGTGTTCACTGAGATGCATGCTGTTTCCCCAGCTCCTGCCCCCATGTGCTGCTGTGAGAGCCAGCCCTCCGTGAAGTTCCCCTCAAGTGATTCAGGACATCAGCTAGGACATAATTCCCATCTTTTAACCCCTCTCCTTCTCCAGTCCTCCTCTGCCAGGGACCATCTCATCACCAGGTACTATCACTGTAGCTGCTGAATTTCTCCCCCGCCACCCCTCCTGGCTGCCCGGACATGAACAGACAGAGCTCTGTGGTCTTCTCTGGCAAAGTGGGGGAGAAGGGCCCCTCCCCTTTGTGACATGCTCCCCTAGAGGAGCCCTGAAGAACTCCCAAGCCTCGGTTTCCAGGGTTAGCTCCTTTGCTTGTTCCCTGCTGGGCTGGGCAGTAAAAGCCTAAAGCAGTGGTTCTCAACCCTGGCTGCCCAACAGAATCCCTTGCGAAACTTTAAAAAAATACCAGCGCCTGGGCTCCACCCCAGACCAATGGAATCAGAAACTCGAAGGGTGGAGCCAGGCACTGGGAATGCTTTTTCAGTCTCCCCTGGAGATTCAAATACCCTGCCAGAGCTGAGAACCAGTAACCTCGATTATTTTTTTACCAAGATCAGTCAGGGAGTGTGGAGGACAGGGATGATTGAGAGAAGTGAAGCTCTTACCTGCACTAGAGGTGATGGGAGTGGAAAAGACGAGGGTAGCGATTACAGAAGTAGAATGAACAAGGGCCGGAGGAGCAGGGTTTAGTTGGAGGAATCTCCTGGGGTGCCAAGAAATGCTTATGCTTGGGCCCTGCCCCCCAGGGATCCTGATGGAATTGGTCAGGGTTGCTGAGCCCTGGAGGTGTGGGAGGGTGACAACCGACCCAGCTGATTCTAATGGGCAGGCCAAGCTGAGAGCCACAGCTCTAGGCCATGTCCCTGCCTCTTACATGGCAGCCCCACCAAGCGGGTGTCCAAGGTGTCCAGGTGGCCTCCGCCCAGTGTTGACAAGCCAGCCATGTTTCTAAACACCTGGACCCTGGAGTGAGGTCTTGAGCAACCCCAATTTCCATCCAGTCTACACTCGAACGCTGGCACGCCCAGCCTGCCTCCTGGGGAAGTGTTTGAGTGGAGCTGCTCTGCAGGATGTGGAGCTGACACCGTTTGTGACTCTTGTTCGGGGCACTCAGCTGGGCTGTCTGCCCCTCCCACCAAACCAAATGCACTGGCATATGGTTTATCCAGTTTAGCATTTTCTTATATAGGTGTTCTTTTCCTTTTTTTCCTCAGAAAGGAAATAGCTATTTTTCTAAAGATAAATGTAATACCTGACTGTAAAAACAATTTTTTTTTCCAGAATATGAAGTAGAAAGTGAAAATCACTCTTAATCCCAACACACAGAGGTGCTCCCACTAAGAAAGAGCAAAACAGCCCCTAATGGCCAGAGCTGGCAACACTCACAGCCGGGCCTTGGTCTTGTGGACAAAGCATGTTGCCTGCCATTCTCCCATTGAGCATAACCAGCTCCACAGAACCCCCACATCAGCCAAGGCCACTGCCATCGTGGAGATCAAGACAAAGACACGACCATTCTGTAATCGCGTCTACACAAGACAATAACAAGAGGATCGCCCAAACCACAAAACTAACCAGACATCTCCCTATTCTGGCTACTGGGTAACTGTTGTTTTTGTTTAGTTATTACCAATTATAGCCTCATTCCATTCATCTTGATGTGAATTATTAAGATATCCAATCATAAAATTACCCTGCTTCCCAGCAGCATCCAATTCAAAGCAGAGCCCTGCTTGCTTGAACCACCCCCAAAGCACCGACCACAAGCTCAAACCTGATACTAACTCCTTTGTAGCATCTTCTTACCCAGATGCCCCGCACTGCCCATAAGCCCTACTACACATCTGTTCTTGGTGTCCTGTGGCTAATAAGCATTGACACCATAGATTTTGGAATATATCCTTCCAGGCATTTTTTTCTCTGACTAGAGATATATTTTTATTTAAGAATGAAAAGGGGAATTCCCTGGAGGTCCAGTGGTTAGACTAACGCTTTCACTGCCAGGGCCCCAGGTTCGATCCCTGGTCAGGCAGCTAAGATCCTGCCAGCCGCATGGTGCAGCCAAATAATAATATAATAAAATGAAAATGAAAAGACTATAATTCTATTTTACGATCTGCTTTTTGTAAAATTAACAACCTCTTAAAAAAATTATTTTCAACAGCTGCATCTCCTGCTGTATGGGATGTTGTAGACTTGCTAATACCACTTTCTTTTTTTTTATTGGAGTATAATTGCTTAATAATGTTGTGTTAGTTTCTGCTGTACAACAAAGTGAATCAGATATATGTATACATATATCCCCATATCCCCTCCCTATCCCACCCCTCTAGGTCATCACAGAGCACCAAGCTGATATCCCTGTGCTATACAGCAGGGAGATCAGATAGCTTCCCACTAGCTATCTGTTTTACACATGGTAGGGTATATATGTCAATGCTACTCTCTCAATTTGTCCCACCCTCCCCTTGCCCCCCCTTGCCGTGTCCACAAGTGCATTGTCTACGTCTCTGTCTCTACTCCTGCCCTGAAAATAGGTTCATCAGTACCATTTTTCTAGATTCTGTATATATGCATTAATATATGGTATTTGTTTTTCTCTTTCTGACTTACTTCACTCTGTGTGACAGACTCTAGGTCCAACCACATTGCTAAAATGACCCAATTTTGTTCCTTTTTATGGCTGAGTAATATTCCATTGTATATATGTACCACATCTTCTTTATCCATTCATCTGTCGATGGAAAAATAGGTTGCTTAATAGTGCTTTCTAATTGGGTGATTCTCTGTCTCTTTAAGCCCTTTGATAGTAGGCTCATGTACTCTTTTGATAGCCATGGGCCGCTGGCTCTGTTCAGAAAATCCTGAGAAGGGTCACCTCTTTGCCAGACTTTGGTGAAGGGAAACCACAGGTGAGGATGGAGATACTGTAACTGTTCTCCATGGGGGCAGAGCCCAGGTCCTCTCAGGTGTGGCAGGAAAAGTTGCCACCAATGCAGAGCCGAGCTTCAGAGCTGGCCCTGAAAGGAGGTTCTCGCTCTCCACCACACTCCCAAAGTGTCTCCCTCGCAAAGATCAGGGATGTGGAATACATTTTATCCTGAGCTTTCAGAACATCCACGCCCTTGGAGAGGATTCCGTCTGGGATAATCGAGCTTGGAAACTATTTTGGCAGATTTATGTTTTACTGGAAGGTTCTCCAGGGTGGTGAAATCAACAAAATTCTGAAACAGCAAGGTCAGTTCGGCTCCATTAATTAATTCAAAACAAGTCCATTAAATCAATGTCAGGGAATGGGCCTTGTTCTAGAGCAGTGTTTCAAACTTTACTGTGCATCCCCAATCACATGGGGAGCCTTACAACCTAGTCTTGATTCCATCAGGTGGGTCTGAGAGTCTGCATCACTAACAAGCTCCCAGGTGATGCTGATGCTGCCGGAATAGCCAGGCCCTCACTGTCTGGCTGGCACTTACCCCTAAAAGACTTCGGTAAATTCACACTCATTGCTTACCAACATGCGGGGAGAGTGTGATGATCACCAAAAGACATATTAGACCTTTCTTCCCACCTTGGAGGAGTCTTCAGGTCCCTTCAAGGGATGAAGGTGCAGCTGGGCAAATGTCTTGCTCTCCAGACAGGAGTTTGGACTCTATACCTGGGCGATGTGGGGTGGCATAGACAGGGAGAGCTCCCACCTTCCCATAGCAGGCTTGATTGGGAGCTTAAATAGACCTGCTCCCAAAGAGCCCCCTTTCAAGGAGTAAATGACCCCGAGGCCCAGCAGCCCCCAGACTGGCACCCCCTGCCCATCTCTATGATTATCTCCAAATAAAAATTCATTATTCCAGGGCTTCCCTGGTGGCGCAGTGGTTGAGAGTCCGCCTGCCGATGCAGGGGACACGGGTTTGTGCCCCCGTCCAGGAAGATCCCACATGCCATGGAGCGGCTGGGCCTGTGAGCCATGGCCGCTGGGCCTGCATGTCCGGAGCCTGTGCTCCGCAACGGGAGAGGCCGCAGCAGTGAGAGGCCCGCGTACCACAAAAAAAAACCCCAAAAAAACTCATTATTCCAAATTGAAAGCTGAAAGCAAAAATAGGTTCTAAAAGATGGAATTCCCTGGTGGTCCAGTGGTTAGGACGCGACTCTTTCACTGACAGGGCCCAGGTTCAATACCTAGTCAGGGAACTAAGATCCTGCAAGTAGCACAGTGCAGCCAGAAAAAAAGGGGGGGAGGGTTCCTAAAGAGTATAGCTAACTTCATGATTGACAGATTCATGAAAGTTTACTAAGAGTAGGGAAAGCCAGCAATTTGGAGAGAAAGCTCTTACCTCCTTGGGCAAGCCTTTCTCTCTTCCTCCTTCTGCTGTTGGACCCTTGCTCCAGTCCAGCTGGGCATTTCTCATACTTCCGGGCACTCCTCACTCCCTGCCACCACCTCTACCTCCACCTTGGTCCCTGACTGACCCCCTCAACTCAATAAGGACTACAGTTGCAGAGGGGCCCACGAACAACATCTAGTGAACAGTGGCCAGGCTTCTGGTGACTAAATTCTACACCAAGCAGTCCTGAGCTTCCATTTTCTTGACCTAGAGCTGTGTGTCCAATATGGTAGCCACCAGCCACATGTGGCTTTTTAAATTTACATTAATTAAAATAAAATTCGGGGCTTCCCTGGTGGCACAGTGGTTAAGAATCCGCCTGCCAACACTAGGAGACACTGGTTCGAGCCCTGGTCCGGGAAGGTCCCACATGCCGCGGAGCAACTAAACCCGTGTACCACAACTACTGAGCCTGTGCTTTAGAGCCCGCGAGCCACAACTACTGAAGCCCACGGGCCTAGAGCCCATGCTCCGCAACAAGAGAAGCCACTGCAATGAGATGCACGCGCACTGCAAAGAAGAGTAGGTCCCGCTCACCGCCAACGAAACCCCGCGTGCTGCAACGAAGACCCAACACAGCCAAAAATTCAGCTCCTCAGTTGCACAAGCCACATTCTAAGTGCTCAAGAGTCACATGTGACTCATGGCTACTCTATTGGACGGCGCAATTATAACATTTCCATACTTGCAGAAAGTTCTATTGGACAGGGCTATCTACATGTTTCTCACCAAAACCCAACAAGGTCATAGGGTAGTTTTGTGTGTTTTAGGAAGAGGTATCCCTTCCTCAAGATACCTTATTGACCCCTGCAGAAAGAAAACAAGCAATAAATATTCAGATCTACAACCATGCTGTATATGGCGCCCACCGTTGTGCAGTGCACAACCCACTCCATTGTATGCAGCAAACTATGAAAGTCCTTCATTGATCCTTTGAGTTTCACTTGTCTCTGCCTTCCCCACTTCAGACCATGGCCCCTTATCTTTTCCTTTCAGGGTGGGGATGGGCTGTGGTTTGCAATTGGTCCTTGTTATTAATTTCCTGTAGCTACTGAAACAAATTACCACAAACTGGTGGCTTAAAACAACAGAAATTAATTCTTCCGTAGTTCTGGGAGCAAAAAATCCAAGGTCAAGGTGTCCTCAGGGCTGCACTCTCTCCAAAGTTTCCCTTCCAGCTTCTGGTGGCTCCAGGCTTTCTTTGGCTTTATAACTTCAATCTCTGCC